>NC_135882.1:175954128-176640763 GCF_964194155.1 Cetorhinus maximus | reverse complement strand
GCACCATTCATCACTGGATGTGGCCGGACTGCAGAGCTTAGATCTGATCTATTGTGGAATCGCTTAGCTCTATCTATCGCATGCTGCTTATGCTGTTTGGCACACAAGTAGTCCTGTGTTATAGCTTCACCTGGTTGACATGTCATTTTTAGATATGCTTGGTTCTGCTCCTGGCATGCCCTACTGCACTCTTCAGGAAGAGTTGGTCCCCTGGCTTGATGGTAATGGTACAGTGGGGGATATGGTGGGCATGAGGTTACAGATTCTGGTTGAGTACAATCATGCTGCTGCTGATGGCCCACTGTGCCTCATGGTTGTCCAGTTTTGAGCTCCTAGATCTGTTTGAAAGCTGTCCCATTTAGCATGGTGGTAGTGCCACACAACACGTTGGAAGACATCCTCAAAGTGAAGGTGGGACTTTGGGTCCACAAGGTCTGTGCTGTGGTCACTCCTACCAAAACTATCATGGACAGATGCATCTGCAGCAGGTAAATTGGCGAGGATGTGGTCAAGTAGGTTTGTCTCTCTTGTTGGTTCCCTCACCACCTGCCGCAGACCCAGTGTAGCAACTATGTCCTTTAGGGCTCAGCCAGCTCAGTCAGTAGTGGTGCTACCGAGCCAGTTATGGTGATACACTGAAGTTCCCCAGACTATATTCTGTGCCCTTGCCATATTCACTGCTTCTTCCAGTTGGTGCTCAACATGGAGGAGTACTGATTCATCAGCTGAGGTGGTAATCAGCAGGAGGTTTACTTGCCCATGTTTAAGCTAATGCCATGAGACTTCATGGGGTTCGGAGTCAATGTCGAGGACTCCCAGAGCAACTCCCTCCCAACTTTGCCTCCACCCCTAGTGTATCTGTCCAGTCGGTGGGACAAGACATACTCAGGGATGGTGATGGTGGTATCTGGGACATTATCTGTAAGGTACGATTCTATGAGTATGGCCACGTCAGGCTGTTTGACCAATCTGTGGGACAGCACTCCCAATTTTGGCTTAAGCCCCCAGATTTAGTAAGGGGGACTTTGTAGTGTTGACAGTGCTTGGGTTGCCATTGTGGTTTTCAGTGCCTAAATCGGTGCTGGGTGGTCCGCCCAGTTTCATTCCTTTCTTTAGACTTTTTAGCAGACTGATACAACTGAGTGGTTTGCTAGGCCATTTCAGGGGGCAGTTAAGAGTCAATCACATTGCTGTGGGTCTGGAGTCACATGTAGGCCAGACCAGGTAAGGATGACAGATTTCCTTTCCTAAAGGACATTAGTGAACCAGATTAGTTTTTAAACAAAAAAAATAACAATAATGTCATGGTGGGATTAGCACCCATGCACCCAGAGCATTAGGCTTGGTCTCTGGATTATTAGTGGAGTAACATTATCACTATGCCACCGCCTCCTCATTATGTCACTTATCTATTGTGCACTTATCCAGCTTCCCTTTAACCACTCCCTGTGTTAGCACGTCTCACATTCTCACCACGCTCTGGATAAAGAAGTTTGTCCTGAATTCCTTATTAGATTTTTCAGTGACTACATTTCTCTTATGGCCTCTAGTTTTGATGCCCCCCAACAACAAAAAAAAATTGGAAACATCTACTCTACATCTACCCTATCGAAACTCCTCCATAATTTTGAAGACTTCTATTAAGTAGCTCTTGGGCTTCTCCTTTTGAGCCCAACAAAACAACA
Source organism: Cetorhinus maximus (assembly GCF_964194155.1). Lineage (NCBI taxonomy): Eukaryota > Metazoa > Chordata > Chondrichthyes > Lamniformes > Cetorhinidae > Cetorhinus > Cetorhinus maximus. The sequence goes on along the minus strand of NC_135882.1, from coordinate 176,639,078 downwards.
TAATGATTTGACTGAGATTATCTTTGCACATCTCCCGAAACATGGTAACGTTCAGCCCCCTAAGTCATCCACCTTGCATAATGTGTTCCAGGATGAATAGTTCCCAGTTCATATACAGTCATTACATTAACATTTGCTACGCATTACCTCTCTTTGGATATTGATGTCTGCTCCTTGCAGAATCAGTTCCCGAACACAATCCTTATGATTGCAGTATGAAGCCACCATTAGAGCAGTGGTCCCAAGCTGCCAATAAGAAAATATTAATGATCGTCAAAAATTGGATAGCAGCAGGTTGGGATAATTAATGAAATCAGCCATGAATCGAATGGATTTAGCAGACAATGCATGCAGTTAAAAAATACGGAAGAAGGTTTTCTAGTATGAAAGCTTTGCTGTAACCCCTACCACAATGGATTATGGGAAAGGGGATACAGTTGCAGTTGGCATGCATTCATTGACCATACACTGTCTTTGCAGTCCGCATCCATTCGACCACTGTTTAAAAGCAGCCTCAAGAGTGTCACATTTCCTTTTCGTGCAGTCCAGAATACAGCATTTGCAAGTGGCATTTCCCTCTGTTAGAAAAATACAAGTTCAGTTTCAGTATATACCATCATCAAAATATGTAAGTGAGTAAAATAGTTCTTATACGTTTTGTAGTTTTAAGTTGGAACTGAGGAAACCACATATCAATTTACGCTATTGACTTTGTATCTTCAGCTCATTCGTTACACAAATTCTGTGTTCCAAGTGTACTTGTGGTTAGTAACATGCCTGGTACTGCACTAAAGAGCAAACCTATCCCCTAAAAGAAAGGCTTGCATCCAGTAGCACCTTTCACAACTTCAGGACCTCCCAAAGCACTTCACAACCAGTGAAGTACTTTTGAAGTACAGTCACTGTTGAAATCTTGGAAACAGGGCACCCAGTTTACACTACATAGCAAGCTCCCACAAACAGCAATGTAAAAAATGACCAGGTAATCTGCTTTTCAGTTATGTTGATTGAGGGATAAATATTGGCCCAGGACACTGGGGATAACTTCCTTGCTCTTTTTAAAAATAGTGCTATGAATCTTTTATGTCCACGTGAGTGGGGCAGAGAAGGCAGATATTTCATGCAGTAAAAGGCAGCTCCAATAGTGCAGCACTCCCTCAGTCCCTGAGATTACACAGTGCAGCATCGACAGCTTGCAGTTATATAGTACCTTTAATATAGTATAATGTCCCAAGTCTCGTCACAAGAGCATTACGAAACAAAATGTTGAGCCACATCAGGCAATATTAGGACCAGTGATCAAAAGCTTAATAAAAGAGAATAAAAACTTAAGGAGCACCTTGAAGGAAGAGAGGCAACAAGGAAAAAATGACTGGAAGCCATTTTCATCTCCTAGTAGGAAACAGAAGGAAGCTGAATGTAGAGGAAATAATAATTGCCTGGGGACTCAGCTGGGACACCATCCAGTTTTAAGGTTGGCCCTCCCAAATGCACCACTGAAACAAACTGCTACCACAAAACATGTTCTCTTTGGGCAGCATGCTGTTTGGGAGGCAGGAAACTGGCTGATATTGCAGGTTAAGGGTATTAAGAGTATCAAGCGACTTAAATAGGGATGCAACATTCGGAGCTGCTGAACTCCAGCAAAAAGAGACCAGGGGTTACAGATAGAGCTGTGGAACAAGTTCACAATAGAAAGAAAGGTCCCCTTCTCTGGAGATGGTCAATATGTATTTAGGCAAATTTGTGAATATACTTGAGACTTGGCACTACATGTGACTGTGATCAGCCTTATCACCAGGACCTGACTGCAGTACCAATATAAATTTACCGATCTCACCAAGGTTGCCAAGGTAAAATTCCCCATCACAAATCTCATACCCTTGCATCATCAGCACTATCAATCCTCCCCTTTCTCTCTTGGCATGGCTGCTCATAGATCAGCAGTGAAGGCTTCATTGCATATCCTTTTTTCTTTTGTTACAATTATAAGATTGTTATGATTTGGGACTGTGCCTTTAATTTAATGTAAAATGAAGGGGGTCATGTAACCTGTTCTGAATTCTATCTGATGCCAAGCTTGGGTGGTTTGATTGCTAGAGATAAAAGGGAATCAGACTGTTTTGCTGGGAAGAAGGTGTTTATACTTGGAGACAATGGCAGTAACCTGTGTGCTAACAGTGGATAGAATGTGAGTCTCCAAATTCCCAGAAAAGTGGAGAATATCAGGTTGTAAACAGTTATACTTTAAGCTATCCATTTAGTTCCAAGATGAAAGACAGTTGGGCTCTCAAGAATACCTAATCAGCATCTCCACCTAGATACAAGGCCCATGAACATAAAATGTATGAATTAGCAGTAGGCATAGGCCATTTGGCCCCTCGAGGCTGATCTGCCAGTTGATAAGATCATGGCTGACCTGACTGTGGCCTCAACTCCACTTTCTTGCCCACCCTCTATACCTTTGAGCCCCTTATGAGTCAAGAATCATTCTCACTGACTGTAGGCAGTCATATACTCTCTCAGTACTGTTTATATCTAGCTGCTCTCGCTGACTCTGGCAAGTCCTGCTCTCTCTCACCACTGTTTATATGATTGGCACTTGGAGGAAGCACTGAGGGTGGCAAGGACACAGGAATGTACCCTGGGGTCTTCAATATCCATCATGAAGAGTGGCTTAGTAGTACCACTGCTGACTGAGCTGGCCGAGCCCTAAATGACATAGCTGCTAGACTGGGTCTGCGGCAGGTGGTGAGGGAACCAACAAGAGGGAAAAACATACTGGATCTCATCCTCACCAACATGCCTGCTGCAGATATATTTGTCCATGACAATATCGGTAGGAGTGACCACCGCACAGTCATTGTGGAGACGAAGTCCTGCCTTCACAGTGAGGATACCCTCCATCGTGTTGTGTGGCACTAGCATCGTGCTAAATGGGATAGATTTCTAACAGATCTAGCAACTCAAGACTGGGCAACCATGAGGCGCTGTGGGCCATCAGCAGCAGCAGGATTTCACCCATACACGATCTATAACCTCATGGCCCGGCATATCCCCTACTCCACCATTATCATCAAGAAAGAGGATCAATCCTGGTCCAGTGAAGAGTGCAGGAGGGCATGCCAGGAGCAGCATCAGGCATAACTAAAAATGAGATGTCAACCTGGTGAAGCTATAACACAGGACTACTTGCATGCCAAACAGCATACGCAGCAAGTGATAGACAGGGCTAAGTGATCCCACAACCAACAGATCAGATCTAAGCTCTGCAATCCTGCCACATCCAGTCGTGAATGGTAGTGGGCAATTAAACAACCCACTGGAGGGGGAGGCTCCACAAATATCCCAATCCTCAATGATGGAGGAGCCCAGAACATCAGTGCAAAAATAAGGTTGAAGCACTTGCTACAATCTTCAGCCAGAAGTGCCAAGTGGATGATCCATCTCGGCCTCCTCCAGAGGTCCCCAGATTCACAGATGCCAGTCTTCAGCCAATTCGATTCACTCCAGCTGAGAAACCTCAGCAATGAGGATAGATTGGAGAAGTTGGGACTGTTTTTCTTGGAGAGGAGAAGGATGAGAGGAGATTTGATAGAAGTTTTCAAAACCAAGAGGGGGCTGGACGGAATAGATAAGGAGCTGTCCCTGCTCATAAAAGGATCAAGAACGAGAGGGCATAGATTTAGTGATTTGCGAAAGAAGCAAATGTGACAAGAGAAAAAACTTTTTCACACAATGAGTGGTTCGGGTCTGGAATGCACTGCCTGGAAGTATGGTGGAGGCAGGTTCAATCGAGGCATTCAAAAGGGCATTAGATGATTATTTGAATAGAAATAAGGTGCAGGGGTAGGGGGAAAAAGTAGGGCAATGGCACTAAGTCATAATGCTCATTTGGAGAGCCAGTGCAGATATGATGGGCCGACTGGCCTCCTTCTGTGCTGTTAAGATGCTGTGATTCTGCGATCCCACGTGATATCAAGAAACGGCTGAAGGAACTGGATACTGCAAAGACTATGGGCCCTGACAATATTCCAGCAATAGTACTGAAGACTTGTGCTCCAGAAATTGTTGCACCCCTAGCCAAGCTGTTCCAGTACAGCTACAACACTGGCATCTAATCAGCTATGTTGAAAATTGCCCAGGTATGTCCTGTACACAAAAAGCAGGACAAATCCACCTGGCCAATTACACTCCATCAGTCTACTCTCGATCATCAGTAAAGTGATGGAAGAGGTCATCAACAGTGCTATCATGTGGCACTTGCTTAGCAATAACCTGCTCACTGATGCCCAGTTTGGGTTCTGCCAGGGCCGCTCAGCTCTTGACCTCGTGAAAGCCTTGATTCAAACAGGGACAAAAGAGGTGAACACCCGAGGTGAGGTGAGAATTACTGCCCTTGACATCAAGGCAGCATTTGACCGAGTGCGGCATCAAGGAGCCCTAGCAAAACTGGAGTCAATGGGAATCAGGGGGAAAACTCTCTGCTGGTTGGAGTCATACCTAGCACAAAGAAAGACAGTTGTGGATGTTGGAGGTCAGTCATCTCAGCTCCAGGACATCACCACAGGAGTTCCTCAGGATAGTGTCCTTGGCCCAACCATCTTCAGCTACCTCATCAATGACCTTCCTTGCATCATAAAGTCAGAAGTGGGGATGGTTGCTGATTATTGCATGATGTTCAGCACCATTTGTGACTCCTTAGACACTGAAGGTGTCCATGTCCAAATGTAGCAAGACCTAGACAATATCCAGGCTTGGGCTACCAAGTGGCAAGTAGCATTCATGCCACTCAAATGACCATCTCCAACAAGAGCCATACATTGTCCCTTGATGTTCAATGGCATTACCATCATTGAATCCCCCGCTATCAACATCCTGGGGGTTTTTCATTGACCAGAAACTCAACTGGACTGGCCATATAAATACAGTGGCTACAAAAGCAGGTCAGAGGCTAGGAATCGTGCAACGAGTAACTCACCTCCTGACTCCCCAAAGCCTGTCCACCATCTACAAGGCACAAGTCAGGAGTGTGATGGAATACTCCCCACTTGCCTGGATGAGTGCAGCTCCTGCAATACACAAGAAGCTTGACACCATTCAGGACAAAGCAGGCCGCTTGATTAGCACCACATCCACAAACATTCACTCCCTCCACCACCGACGCACCGTAGCAGCTGTGTGTACCATCTACAAGATGCACTGCAGGAATTCACCAAGGCTCCTTCGACAGCACCTTCCAAACCCACGACCACCACCATTTAAAAGGACAAGGGCAGCAGGTAGATGGGAACACCACCACCTGAAAGTTCCCCACCAAGTCACCCGTCATCCTGACTTGGAAATATATTGCTGCTCCTTCACTGTCGCTGGGTCAAAATCCTGGAACTCCCTTACTAACAGCACTATGGCTGTACCTACACCATATGGACTGCAGCATTTCAAGAAGGCAGCTTACCACCACCCTCTCAAGGGAAATTAGGGGCGGGCAATAAATGCTGGCCCAGCCAGTGAAGCCCACATCCCATGAATGATTTAAAAAAAAAATCACATTACCATTGTGATAGGCTTTGAGATGGGAAGGGTACATCACATTACCATTGTGATATCGGGTTACATTTTCCCTAAAAAATCACTATATATCACCCAACAGGTGGATTAGTCTGTCAGGAAGCGGAAGAGAGAGACCAGCTAGAGGCCAAAAATCTTTATGCTTCACCGTGCCGGAATGCAGGTGGAAGCTCATGCTCAGACTGAAAAGACTAAATTCATTATGAGTTAAAATGAAGCTGAATGATTCACCTAGCTTGCGCTAGAGGAAGAATCTCCAGTAATACTCTCACATAATGAAGGACAGTCCTGGAGTTAGAAGTTATCTGGTTGAGAACGGAAAAGAAGAAAATTAAACCCTTGGGAACTAAGAATCATTTTGGACTGATTCTGGGAGAACTGAATGACTACTTAAAAGACTGTGAAATATATCCCTGTGAAGTGTGTTTTTCAGTAGTGCTAAAATTAAGAAGAGGAGTTTTCCATTCTGTGGTTTAAAACCTAAGTTGCCTACAAAGTAGCCTAGTGTTTAGCCAATAGTGCTTTTAGCCTTTCTACAGTAACCATCTTGAAAACTGAAACCTTGTCGTGTCATCCTTGTTGCTATTAACTGGAAGTTCAAATTTCTTTTTAAAAGTTATCAGTCTCTAAGAAGCCTATAAAATCTTGCACTCACACCCTGAAAAACTGAATGGAAACAGGGAGTATGATGCATTGTCAAGTGAATTCTTCAAGCGGGAACCAGGCTAAATACAATAAGTTGAGAGTGGAAGCTAAGAGGTAAATGAGACTGGCAAAGAATGAATCTGAGAACTGATTGCCAGTTAACTTATAAGGGAACCCAAAAATCTTCTACTGGCATATAAATAGTGGTCCAATTAGGGACAATGAGAACAATATATGCTTCGAGGCACAGGGCAAGGCTAGAATACTTAATCGATACCTCATCGGTGTTTATGAAGGAAGAGGATGTTGACAAATTAATGGTGGAAGCGGGGATGGTAGTTGTTATGGAAGATTGAAAGTACTACTGGAAAAACTATCTATGCTTAGAGTGGATAGGCTGCCTGATCTGGATGGTTTGCATCCTAAGTTACTAAGGGAAGCTTTAATCTTCCCTAGGTACAGGGGGTGTGCCAGAGAATTTGAGAGTGGCAAATGTGATACCCTTATTCAAGAAAGGAAGTAATGGCGCTCCAATGTCTACAGACCAGTCAGCTTAATATTAGTGATGGGTTTTCAGGAAAAAAAACAACAGGCACTTGCAGAGGTTTGAGTTAATTAATGAGAGCCAGCATGGATTTGTAAAAGACAGACTGCTTTATTAGCCTAATTGAATATTTTTGATGAAGTAACAGAGAACGTTGATGAAGGGAAAACAATGCTTGTTCATGTGAATATTATGAAAGTGTTTGACTAAGTACATAAAAGTCTGGTTAACAAAATTAAGGCTCACAGAATAGGAGGGTCAGTGTCAGCTTGGATAAAATATCGGCTTAAGCACAGTAAACAGTGAGTTGTGGTAAATGGTTGTTTTTTTTTTGTTTGGAGGATGCTAGTCAATGTGTTCCCCAAGGTTCAGTGCGAGGATCACTACTTTTCGAAATATCTAAATGACTTGAATATTAGAATACAGAGTAAAATTCAAAATTTGCCGATGATACCAAATTTGGAAGGTACGGCAGAGAGTAAGGTTGGCATCTATTGACTGCAACAGGACATAGATAGGCTAGAAAACTGGGCAGACAAGTGGCAGATGAAATCTAATGCAGAGAAATGTATTTTAGCAGAAGGGGTAAGGAGAATCAATATAGGCTTATTGGCACAGTTTTGAAGAGTGTGCAGAGGCAGAGGGACCTGGGGAGGGGTGGGGGAGTAGGTTCATGTACATTAATCCTTTGAAAGTGGCAGCACAAATTGAGAAAGTGGTTAGCAAAGCATCTTCGGCTTCATAAATAGAGGTATTGAGTAAAAAAGTGGAGAAGTTATGCTGAACTTTTATAAAGGTCTGGTTAGGCCACAACCCGAGTATTGCAACCAGTTCTGATCACCACACTTTATGAAGGATGTGAGAGTCCTTGCGAGGGTGCAGAGGAGATTTAGCAGAATGGTTCCAGGGATGAGGGATTTTAGCTAAAAGATTAAGTTGCAGAAGCTGGAGTTGTTCTCCTTGGAGCAAAGGAGCTTGAGGGGAGATTTGATAGATTGTACAGGATTATGACTAGTTTCAGTGAGGTAGACAAAAAAAGCTGTTCTCATTGGCTGATCACAGATCTGAGGGACCACAGATCTAAAATTTTGGACAAGAGATCTGGTGGGCAAGGAGGAGGTGCACTTGCGCAGTGAGTGGGAATGACCTGGAACACACTGCCTGTGAGGGTGGTGGAAGTGGAGATGGTGATTGATTTCAAAAGGAAATTGGATGGCCACTTGAAGGAAATCAACTTGCCAGACTACAGGGACACAGTGGGGGAATGGGACTGATTGGATTGCTCTGTAGAGAGTTGGCATGGACTTGATGGGCTCAATGGCCTCTTCTGTATGATGACGAATCTATGGATAGAATCTCGTACCCCGCCACGCCCCCATTGCCCCTCCACCCATAGTGAGTTTGATGACAGGGGAGGCATTTAATTCCCACCTTCATCCTGATTAAGTCTGTAGTGGAAAGGCTCGTGAATGGCCTTCACGCCCCGTCACCAATTGAGGCCATTAAGTGGGCAATTAATACCACTTAAGGTCCTCATTCAGCTGCCGCTGGTATTAACCCAGCAGCAGGCCAGAAGCTCGCCACGTGGGAAGCATAACAGCCTGTGCAGAATGCTTGTAGGCTCCCAGGAGGGGTCCCTCATTCAAAGGTACTCTGTGCCTGATTGAGGGACCCGGCATCGGGAAGGGGGATGGGGCCCACTAAAAGCCACCCCCATGTTCTTGCTGTTAAGCCCCATCTCCTGCAACTCCCAGCCCCTCCCCACGGCCCCCACTCCATGATGCCCCTCTTGCTATCGCTGGTCTGGGATACAGCAACAATCCTGGACCTTGGGTGGGTGTCATACCGGCAGAATCTCTAGCCCACCCAGTGGCGCTGATGTTCAATAGAGCTGCTGGCCTCAGATTGGCCGGCAGCTCTCTGAACACAAGAACAAAAGAAAAAAGAGGAGTACACCGCACGGCCCGTCGAGCCTGTTCCACCATTGAGTACGATCATGGCTGATCATGGATCTCAACTCCACTTTTCTGCCCACTCCGCATGTCCCTTAATTCGCTGAGAGACTAAAAATTTGTCTATTCCAGCCTTAAATATATTCAACAATGGAGCATCCACAGCCCTCTGGGGTAAAGAATTCCAAAGATTCACCACCCTTTGAGTGAAGTAATTGCTCCTCATTTCAGTCGTAAATGATTAGCTCCTTATCCTGAGACTGTGCCCCCATGTTTTGGATTCTCCAACCAGCAGAAACAATCTGTCAGCACCTACCCCATCAAGCCCTTTCAGAATCTTGTATGTTTCAATGAGATCACCTCTCATTCTTTGAAACTCCAGAGAATATAGGCCAAATTTACTCAGCCTCTAATCTTAGGACAGCCCTCTCATCCTAGGGACCAATTTAATGAAGCTTCGCTGTACCGCTTCCAATGCAAGTGTATCCTTTCTTAAATGTGGAGACCAAAACTCCACACAGTATTCCAGATGTGGTCTCACCAAAACCGTGTACAATTTTCGCAAGACTTCTTTATTCTTGTACTCCAATCCCCTTGCAATAAAGGCCAACATGCCAATTGTCTTCCTAAAAGCTTCCTGTACCTGCATGCTAAATTTCTGCATTCCTCATACAAGCACACCCAAGTCTCTTTGAACGTCAACACTTACAAGTTTTTCATCTTTTAAAAAATATTCTGGTTTTCTATTCTTCTGACCAAAGTGAATAACTTCACGCTTCTCTCCATTATACTCCATCTGCGGGAAGGATTTCCTCCCCCAGGTCCTTGATGCTGTTCCTTGTCCTGTCAAGTGCCTGAGTGGAACAAGATGCGGCGAGTCTTTCCGAAAAGCAGTGATGAAGGACTCTCGCTGGCTCTCCAGCTGCTGGCCAAGACCCCACTTACCTCTACAAGATTCAGCCCTAGACTCTACTGCCCTCATGGCTATTTCTCCGTCTTGGTGACATTTCCTGCTTCTACTTGTCATCATGCACACAATGGTAAACTGGCTCAATATTGTTAAAAACTGTTCACTTCCACTTGTCTCGTGGAGAAAGCTGACTCACAATAGGAGAAGACAACCAGCACATTAATTGGCCTTGTGTCTCTGAAACACTCAACACTATGGAAGAGTCTGCGATCGCATCATAGGAAGACTCACAGCAGCTAGAGTCGGAGATGGCAAGAGGATTGACACAGCAGAATTTGTTGTCATATTACTTCCCTATTTTCTTTCCACTTAAACTCTTTCAGACACACTGTTGCGCAGTTGCACACCCAGGGCTGAATTTTCACTTCCAAATTGGAGAAAACCCCATCCAACTCGGAATAAATTGTCTGTAAATTTGTATTTTCATTCACTCGGGGGGGGGGGGCGCGCGGGCGGGTGTGTGAACGGGAGGCAGGCTCGGTGCCCCCGGCAACAGTGAAGAGGCAGCAACAGGGATTACTAGGTTCAAGGGCAGGCTGTTTAAAAAGCCCACCTCAGTGCTTTGGGACAGGTAGATAAGGAGGTTAAGAAGGCATATGGGATACATGCCTTTATTAGCCTTAGCTTTTATAAGAGCAGGGAGGTTATGCTGGAACTGTGTAAAATGCTGGTTAGGCCACAGCTAGAGTATTGCGTGCAGTTCTGGAATCCGCATTATAGGAAGGATGTAATTGCACTAGAGAGAGTGCAGAGGAGATTTACCAGGATGTTGCCTGGGCTGGAGAGTTTTAGTTATGAGGAGAGATTGGATAGGCTGGGGTTATTTTCCTTGGAGCAGAGGAGATTGAGTGGGGACATGATTGAGGTATATAAAATTATGAGGGGCATTGATAGGGTAGACAAGAAGGAACTTTTCCCCTTGGTGGAGGGATCACTAACCAAGGGGCAGGAGGTTTAGAGGGGATGTGAGGGAGAATTTTTTCACCCAGAGGATGGTGGGAACCTGGAACTCACTGCCTGAAAGGGTGGTAGAGGCAGAAACTCTCATAACATTTAAGAAGTATTTGAATGTGCACTTGTGATACCATGGCACACAAGGCTATGGGGCTAGAGCTGGAACATGGGAATAGAATAGTTAGGCACTTGTTTGACTGGCGCAGACTCGATGGGCCGAAGGGCCCTTTTCCATGCTGTAGACCTCTATGACTCTATAACATCGCTTGCTTCCACCCCTGCCTCAGCGCATCTGCTGCTCAAACCTTCATTCATGTCTTTGTTACCTCTAGACTTGACAATTCCAACACGCTCCTGGATAGCCTCTCACACTCTACCCTCGATAAACTTGAGGTCATCCTAACTCACACGAAGTTCCATTCACCCATCACCCCTGTGTTTGCTGACATACATTGGCTCCTGCTTAAACAGTGCCTTGGTTTTAAAATTCTCATCTTGTTTCTAAATCATCCATGGCCTTTCCACTCCCTGGCCAGGATTTTATGGTCCCGCCATAAAATCCTGGCCAGGGAGTGTCTCCCCCCGGTGGATGCAGCGAGCCATTTAAATCCTCATTCAGTTCAGCAGGACCGTAATATCCCCCTGGGCGGGCATAAAATCCTGGTCCCTATCTCTGTGATCTTCTCTAGACCCAAATCCTTTATGATCCCTGTACTGCTTCAATCTAGCATGGTGAACATCCAAATTTTGATCACTCTATCATTACGGTTGTACCTTTTGCTGCCATGGCCCTAAAGTCTGGAATTCTCTCCCTAAAACTCTTTGCTTCTCTTGTTGCCTCATCTTTAAGGTGCTCTTTAAAACCTATGACTTTGACCAAGCTTTTGGTTATCTGCCCTAACACTTACTCGTCTGCCTTGGTGTCAAATTTTGATCACGCTACTGTGACGGGCCTTGGTTTGTGTGGAGCAGGGGAGACACCGGAAGCAAAAGTGAAACGGTAAGGGACCTGCTGTATACAGTAGACAGCTTTTAATAGTTAAAGCTACCAATTCATCTTGTCTTGTTCCATCATAGCATCAATTAATATCATTGTGAAAGAATTGGACTTTTACTAAATTAAAGGTGCTATATAAATACAAGTTGTTGTCATTCCAAAACATATTGGATAGTCTAGTGGAATCCACTGCCAACTTGTATATGTTCTTATAAATAGCGTTAACACTCTGCAGCCAATTATGAAACAGGTGGACACCTCTACTGCTATTGCAGTTGAGCCCCTCAATGGAGGAGTCTTTGACATCTTCTAGCATAGATGTCCATATCAGCACTGTACAGACTTGGAGTAAAAGCATCTCCTCCGCCTTGGATAGGATGGGAGAGTGACTGGACAGAAGCTTCAGCTCCAGCTTCTGGGCACAGCTCTTCAAAGCCTGTGAGGTGCCCAAAGAGCATTTAAAAGCTCCCCAGCAGACAGGAAAAGCTGGCAGACAGGCATGTCAAGGCCCAGACTCTCCAACCAGGAGACCAAGTATTAGTGCTGCTACCCCTACCCACTCACCCTTTCTGAGCCAAGTTCAGTGGCCCGTATTGTGTGGCCAAAAAGATCAGCAAAGTCAATTACTTGACCTACACCCTGACAGCAGCAAATAGCACTGGTTATACCATCTTAATCTACTAAAGTAATATGACAGTTGAGAGCCTAGTTAACTAGTGGGTGTTTGCCACAGAAACATCTGAGGGTGGCCAGGAGGAGTCAGCAGAGGAGGAGGGTCCCCCCCCAGTTTACCACCACTGCCACCGCTCCCCCACCCACCCCCAACCCCCACCACCACCACCACCACCACCACCACCACCAGACTAGTAAACACTGGAGTCCTGGAAGGCTTAAATGCCCAGTTAACACACCTGACCAAAGAGCAGCAGGAGGATGTGGCCACACTGCTCAGAAAATTTAAACAAATCTGTAGGGACCACCCTAACAGTCCACGACGTGGACATGGGAGACACCACACCAATCAAACAAAACCCCTACTGGCTGAACACCGACAAGCTGGCTCAGGTCAGGCAGAAAATCCAGTACAAGCTGGAGAACGATATAATCGAGCCTAGCCAGAGTAGTTGGTGCACCCCCATGGTACTGGTCCAGAAGTCGGATGGAACTGGCTCTGCACTGACTACCGGAAATGCAGTAACCAGGGCTGACTCCTTCCTAATCCCATGTCTTGAGGATTGTATAGACAAGGTGGGGCAGTCGGCCTACCTCAGCAAAATTGAGCTTTTGAAAGGGTACTGGCAAATCCCTCCGATACCCAGGGTGAGAGAAATCTCAGCCTTTGCCACCCTGGATCATAAGACATAGGACGTAGGAGCAGAAGTAGGCCATTTGGCCCATTGAGTCTGCTCTGCCATTCAATGAGATCATGGCTGATCTGATAATCCTTAACTCCACTTTCCTGCCTTTTCCCCATAACCCTTAATTCCCTTACTGATGGCCTATATCGATGTAAGATCGTGCCCTTTGGCCTTAAAAATGCCCCGGCAACATTTCAGAGGTTGACCAACCAGGTAGTAGCTGGACTCAGCAATTATGCAATGTACCTGGATGACTTGATCATTTACAGTGGCACCTGGAATGACTACTTATGCCACCTAGAGGCAGTCTGAAAAGGGCAAACCTGGTAGTGAACTTGGCGAAAAAGCAAGTTTGCAAAGGCAAAGGTGACTTGCCTGGGACATATAGTGGGACAGGAAAATGTGCTACCCCGTGAAGCCAAGGTACATGCCCTAGTCGATTTCATACATAAGAACATACGAACATATAAATTAGGAAGAGGAGTAGGCCACTAGTCCCCTCGAGCCTGCTCCATCATTCAATAAGATCATAGCTGATCTGATTATAACCTCAACTCCACATTCCTGCCTACCCACGATAACTTTCAACCCTCTTGTTAATCAAGAATCTATCTAGCTCTGCTTTTAAAATATTTAAAGACTCTGCTTTCACCATCTTTTGAGGAAAAAAGTTCCAAATACTCACAACCCGCTGAGAGAAAAAAAAATTCCCATTTAAGACAGAGTTGAGGAAATTTTTTTGGGGAAAGGTTGGAGAGGTTTAGACTTGTATCCACTGGAGTTTAGAAGAGTAAGAGACCTACTGCTCCGAATATCCCCATGACTGGGATAAGGGTTTAGGCTTCCTGTTGTTGTTGATTGAAACCTTTAAGATCCTGAGTGATCTTGTCAGGGTGGATGCAAAGAGGATGTTTCCTCTTGTGGGAAAATCTAGAACTTATTTTTAAACAGTGACCTCTAGTTCTAGATTCTCCCACAAGAGGAAACATCCTCTCCACATCCACCCTGACAAGATCCCTCAGGATCTTAAAGGTTTCAATCAACAACAACAGGAAGCCTAAACCCTTATCCCAGTCATGGGGATATTCGGAGCAGTAGGTCTCTTACTCTTCTAAACTCCAGTGGATACAAGCCTAAACCTCTCCAACCTTTCCTCATAAGACAACCCACCCATTCCTGGCATTCATCTAGTAAACCTACTCCCTACCCCCAAAAAGCAGAGGGAAATCTAGCATTTTCTAGGGATATGTGGGTTCTACAGAAAGTTTGTCCCCAATTTTAGGCTGCCCCACTAACAGATGCACTAAAAAGAATGCTCAAAGGTGGTATGAACAGACCATGCCAAGAAGCTTTTGCAAATTTAAAAGCGTTCCTGGTAAACAAACTCATACTAGCTGCCCCAGACTTCAGTAAACCTTTTAGAGTAGTCATTGACGCCAGCGATCTATGGATGGGAGCTGTCCTACTCCAGGAAGATGGTTCCGGACTCAAGCGTCCAATTGGCTATTTTTCTAAAAAGCTCAACCAACACCAGAAAAGGTATTCCATGGTCGAGAAAGAAACCTTAGGTCTCCTTCTAGCTGTCCTGGTTTGCCATGAGTACTAAGAGACCTTAGTGTACATAGGCCACAATCCTCTGAAATTCCTAGAAAAGTTCAAAGCGACCACTGCCAGGGTGTTCCACTAGAGTTTGTTCTTAGAGCCCTTTCATCTAAAAATTATCCACATTGCAGGAAAGAACAATGTAATTGCTGACACCCTAGCCTGAGCTTAAACCCTCAGAATGCAGCAGGGAACTGACATTGCACCTGCTAGCTGTGTGTTTGACTTTCAAGTGTGGTAGGGAGGCAATGGTGTAGTGGTATTGTCACTGGATGAGTAATCCAGAGTCCCAAGGTAATGCTCTGGAGACCTGGGTTCAAATTATGGCAGATGGTGGAATTTGGATTCAAGTCTAATGATAACTTTGAAACCATTGTTGTAAAAACCCATCTAGTTCACTAATGTCATTTAAGGAAGGTAATCTGCTATCCTTACCTGGTCTAGTCTACATGTGACTCCAGACCCCCAGCAATGTGATTGACTCTTAAATGCTTTCTGAACAAGGGCAATTAGGGATGGGCAATAAATGCTGGCCTAGCCAGTGATGCCCATATCCAATGAATGTATACCTCTACTCCATTTTTTCTTTTGCAAGGCCACATATTTAAGAAAAATGATGCAGAATTATTTCTTTTTCAGAGGGTGGAAAGAATGTCATGTCTCTAAGACATGAAAGAGATCAGAAACTTTTTAAATCAAACCTTACCTTTTTTGCTTATTTAAAAAGAGGACATTGCTGAACCAAAAGGTCACATGATTCATAAGTTGGATACAGTTGGTTAACCAATGCCTGTGTCAAGTCTAAGCCCTCGGAGTCTGTTTTCTCTGGAAGATTCTTGCCATCACCTGCTGACCAGACCATCTCACTGCATTACCATCAATTTTAAAGGAATTCTGCAAATTCCTGCCTCAGCGAGCTGAACCCGCCTGAACTGGAGGTCCTCTGTGAGGGAACCCTCACTGGACTCTGACTTTCTGGACTCTGGCAATCACGTGAATTGATATCCGTAGCTATGGTGGCTTTTTCTTTTAAGTTATCCATAGTTTTAAAAACTCCTCTTTCCTATCTTCTTGTTGTGTACTCGTGTGTGAATGAAGTTGTGGCCATTCCCCAGGTTTGAATGTGTGAATAAACTATTCTTCTGATTTAACCCTAAAGAGAGTTTGCTTCATCACTTTAAAAATTGACCTCACAAACAGGGGGTTTGGGGAAATACGCCACAGCCTGTCTCAAAAAATTAAAACACCTCTGCTTACGAACAGATGGTGAAAAAATGAAGTTCAGTTTTTTCTCCTCCCCCATCCACAACAGCAGCATCTTCTTCCTTGGTGAAGCCAGATGCAAAGCTCCTCAGCCACGCCCTCTGCCTCCATGTGCAAACCCCCTTTGTGGGCTCTAATCAGCCCTACTTTTTTTTACTATCCCTTTACTATTTATATGCCTATAGAAAATGTTTGCATTCTGTAATTTCTTTTTTTAACTTCTGCCCTGAACTTTCTATATTTAGCTTGATTCTTTTTTGTATTATCAAACTGACATCAGTCATACACATCCTTTTCCTGCTTCATCTTACTCTATCTCTTTTCACCAACAGCTTCGATAGGGAATTGGATGAATACTTGAAAAGCAAAATGCTGAAGGCCTCTGGAGAAAGAGCTGGTGTTGTGGAGAGGGTGGTGACTAACTGGACATATCTTTGTGTAATTGGATGGCCAGAATGCTGCCCCTGCTTACCAGCTTCCATATCCACTAGTTATCTGGATCTAAGGGGGATGAATCCCAATCCCCAATGATGGGTCAGTCCCTCCACAGTAATAGCCAGGTTAATTACAATTGCCCCCCAAAATCTATCACAAATGGTGGAATTGTTTCGAATCTTTGATGGCTGAGTGTGTCATCTTGGAGCTAACTCAACCACAAAGTACCCCATCTTCCTCCCATCCAGCAGGCCCACCACAGAAAATTACATTGAATTTACAGCACAGAAACAGACCATTCAGCCCAACTGGCCAGGTACTGGTGTTTATGTTCCAGAAGAGCATCCTCCCACCTAATATCATCTCACCTTAGCTTAACCTTCTGTTCCTTTTCTGCCTCATGTACCATCAAGCTGACCCTTGAGTGCATCTATGATTACCCGTACGACTGCAAGATCACATTGCAAAGATGGAGGAAACGGAAACTGCTTCCAACCTTCTCACAAAACAAGCATCACAATTACAAGGCCGTATACAGGTTTTCCCCTGGTCTCTGCAGTGAGTGCATGCCTCCGTGGAGACATATGGATGTACACCGGCCGTCTCTCCATTCAGTCAGTGACACTTGGTGGGGTGGGTGGGGGAGGAGGAAATAGCAAATTCTTGAGAGATCTTGGCGTTTTGCTTTTTCCATTACAGGGGAAAATGCAATAACAAAAGGTTGCAAACAATGTGAAGGTTTCACAACATGTCGTTGTTTAATCTTTACACAGGATCCGATCTTTTTTTTTAAACAAGGTCTCCAATCATGCGTTTGTTCATAGTGCCCTCCTCTGCAATACTGTAAACCCCATACTGTTCTGAGTCACATAGCATCGTTACCTTAAAAGACATCCTGATGCAATTGCCCGGGAAGTGATATTAAGGCAGAAGTGACCGAGCCTTGTTGGTTGCTTTCCTCCTTTCACTGGATTTAGGAACCGTTATCTGGGTAGGTGGAGCGGTTCACTCCCGCAGAGCACCCAGCACCAACATGCCTAATTAATATGAAGCTGACTGCTCAACGATCGGTCTGGCACTGCACGTCCCCGAGCAGAAACGGACCCTGCGCATCCCCGTGATCTGGCACTTGTTTTCGTAGATCTGCGCGGCACTCTCCAAGCTCATGCTCACTAAACCAACACAATCTTACAGGACGGAACATTGTCCATGTGAAAGAGCTATTCGCACTCCCCTATAACACCTCAATTTCTCATTTTTAAGTAAAGGGAGAAAAAAAAACTTGCACCCTTTCGTGTTTCTGCAACCTCAGAATTCCAGAGCTTGGGGCCCAGGCTACTGAAGGCATGGTCACCAGTGGTGGAGGGACTGAAATCAGAATGCACCAGAGGTCAGAATTGAAGGAGCACAGAGACCTTCTAGGGCTGCAGGACTGGAGAAGATTACAGAGATAGGGAGGGATTCAGCCATGGAGAGATTTGAAAACAAGGTTGAGAATTTTAAAATTGATAGATTGCCAGACTGGGATTCAATGCAGGTCACCAAGCACAAGGGTCAGGGGTGAAGGGAACTTGATATGAGTTAGGATACAGGCTGCACAGTTTTGGAGGAACTCAAGTTTATGGAATGAGTCTTATGAGGAAAGGCTGGAAAGGCTAGGCTTGTATCTGCTGGAGTTTAGAAGGGTAAGAGGCGACTTGATTGAAACGTATAAGATCCTGAGGGAACTTGACAGGGTGAATGTGGAGAGGATGTTTCCTCTTGTGGCAGAATCTAGACCTAAATGTCACTTTTTAAAATAAGGGGTCGCCCATTTAAGACAAAGATGAGAATTTTTTTCTCTCAGGGCGTCATGCGTCTTTGGAACTCTCTTCCTCAAAAGGCGGCGGAGGCATAATCTTTGAATATTTTTAAGGCAGAGCTGGATAGATTCTTGATAAGCAAGGGGGTGGAAGGCTATCGGAGGTAGACAGGAATGTGGAGTTGAGGTTACAATCAGATCAGCCATGATCTTATTGAATGGTGGAGCAGACTCGAGGGGCTGAGTGGCCTACTCCTGCTCCTAATTTGTATGTTCGTATGTGGGGTGGAACACAGGAGGCTGACCAGAAGAGCCTTGGAATGGTCAAATCTAGGGGTAGGTGAAGGTTTCAGCAGCAGATGAGCTAGGCAGGACTGAGTCAGGTATATTAGGGAGGTGAAAATCTTAATACAAGTTCATCTTGTGGTCAGATATGACAACAAAGTTGTGAACAGTCTTATTCAGCCCCAGGCACTTGCCAGGGAGAACGATGGAATTAATAAAAACAGAAAATGCTGGAAAAACTCAGCAGGTCTGGCAGCATCTGTGGAAAGAGAAACGGAGTTAATGTTTCGAGTCCGTATAGCGTAGTGGTATTATCACTGGACTAGTAATCCAGAGAGCCAGGGTAATGCTCTGGGGACCCAGGTTTGAATCCCACCATGGCACATGGTGGAATTTGAATTCAATAAATATCTGAAATTAAAAGTCTAATGATGACCATGAAACCATTGCTGTAAAAAACCCATCTGGTTCGCTAATGCCCTTTAGGGAAGGAAATCTGCTGTCCTTACCTGGTCTGGCCTACATGTGACTCCAAACCCACAGCAATGTGGCTTAAAAAAAAAGCCCTCTGAACAAGGTCAATTACGGATGGGCAATAAATGCTGGTCTAGCCAGCGACACCCACATCCCACAAACGAATAAAAAAAATACAGCTATAACACTGGCATCTACCCAGCAATGTCGAAAATTGCCCAGGTATGTTCTGTACACAAAAAGCAGGACAAATCTAACCCAGCCAATTACTGCCCATCAGCCTACTTTTGATCATCAATGAAGTGATGGAAGGGGTCATCAACAGTGCTATCAAGTGGCACTTGCGTAGCAATAGCCTGCTCACTGACGCTCAGTTTGGGTTCTGCCAGGGTCACTCAGCTCCTGACCTCATTACAGCCTTGGTTCAAACATGGACAAAAGAGCTGAACTCCAGAGGTGAGGTGAGAGTGACTGCCCTTGACATCAGGGCAGCATTTGACCGAGTGTGGCATCAAGGAGCCCTAGCAAAACTGGAGTCAATGGTAATCAGGGGGGAAACTCTCTCCTGGTTGGAATAATACCTAGCACAAAGGAAGATGGTTGTGGTTGTTGGAGGTCAATCATCTCAGCTCCAGGACATCACTGCAGGAGTTCCTCAGGGTAGTGTCCTCGGCCCAACCATCTTCAGCTGCTTTATCAATGACCTTCCTCCCATCATAAGATCAGAAATGGGGATATTCGCTGATGATGGCACTATGTTCAGCACCATTCGCAACTCCCTAGATACTGAAGTAGTCCATGTCCAAATGCAACAAGAGAGAATCTAACCATTGCCCCTTGACATTCAATGGAATTATCACTGCTGAATCCACCACTATCAACATCCTGAAGGTTACCATTGACCAAAGACTGAATTGGACCAGCCATATAAATACTGTGGCTACAAGAATAGGTCAGAGGTTAGGAAACCTGTCTCCTCAAAGCCTGCCCACCATCTACAAGGCACAAGTCAGGAGTGTGATGGAATACTCCCCACATGCCTAAATGAGTGTAGCTCTTACAACACTCAAGAAGCTTGACACCATCCAGGACAAAGTAGCCCGTTTGATTGGCACCCCTTCCACAAGCATTTACTCCTTCCACCATCAACGCACAGTGGCAGCAGTGTGTACCATCTACAAGATGCACTGCAGGAACTCATCAAGGCTCTTTAGACAGCACCTTCCAATCCCTCGACCACTACCATTGTTATGATATGGCAGGTGGTACATGCCAGGCTGACCAAATCCCAGAGGGAAACTTGGCCAGGGTATCACAACGATTTCACAATTTGTATTTATTACAATAAGGTTGTGCACTGAAGTCAGAAGTAATGAGTCCATTACCACCTTTAGAGATTTTAAAACACCTTTAGAGATTAAACTAAAACATTTATTAATCAAAGAAGAAAAAACACACACAAGATTACAGTTACACAGTTACTTAGTCTTATAACAGTTCTTACAAGATTTATACTTACCAGGGCTCCCAACTACACACCCCTTTCAGGCAACAGTCCAAAATAGATTATTAATCTATTAAACATCCAGCAAGATTACCACAAGCACCCACTGTTGCTGTAAGGGAGGTATTTCACAGCTTCTTTCCCCCTCTCACTCGACAGTGAAACTCCAAAGGCTTTTAACACAACCTTGGTTACTGGAACAGCAAACTTCTCCAGGGTAGCTGGAGGCTTTTTCCACAAGTCTGTTTCGCACAGTGCCCACCTTTCAAAATCTCACCAAGGCACCCCCATAAAGTCTTCCATCCTTCTTTAAATATATTCCCTCTTTTTGATTTGCAAATTCCATTGTTTCAAACTGTCTTTGGAAGTTACTTTTCCCAGAATATAAAACTCTTTCATGTTGTCATTATGGCCAGCACTTTTGGGAAAAATAAATGTAATAACTTTGCCTTATTTACCTTGCCAGTTGTTACCATGTCCCTTTGAAAAGCCAACAAGCTCTTCACTTATCTAAAAATGCAAATTCCATTTTACTTAGATTGTCCATTTGCCATTCAAATACCTGTTTTTTATATTTAACCCCTTTGATGATTCAAACCTTGCAGTCTAACAGC
Organism: Cetorhinus maximus; assembly: GCF_964194155.1. Taxonomy (NCBI): domain Eukaryota; kingdom Metazoa; phylum Chordata; class Chondrichthyes; order Lamniformes; family Cetorhinidae; genus Cetorhinus; species Cetorhinus maximus. The sequence continues at coordinate 176,618,109 of NC_135882.1, read as the reverse complement.
CTGCATGTACTTAATTATTCACACACAGAGAAACATACACACACATAAACATAAGCCCGCTTTAAAGTATCCCACAGCAATATCAGAAAAAATATGATAGTGCCTTTAAACCACCTAGAAGGACAAGGGCAGCAGACACATGGGAATACCACCATCTGGAAGTTCCCCTCTAAGCCATTCACCATCCTGATTTGGAAATATATCGCTGTTCATTCACTGTCGCTGAGTCAAAATCCTGGAACTCCCTCCCTAACAGCACTGTGGGTGTACCTACACCACATGGATTGCAGCGGTTCAAGAAGGTGGCTCGCCATCGCCTTCTCAAGGGCAACTCGGGATGGGTAATAAATGCTGGCGTGATAAAAATGCAGCTTCATGCTGTTGTTGCTGTGGGAGTGAATAAGAAGACATATTATCCAAAGCTTGGGAGAGTCATGTACTCCACATTTTTCTACAGTTTCCAACCTTTGATATGTCAGATATCCAGGTTGGATTCTTTGAAGGAACTCAAGATCCTGTGATGTTTGAATTCTTGGGACAATATGCTTGAATTTTGTGCCATTTCATTGAAGCAGAGTAATCTTGAGATTGTGCACATTGAGAGAAATGCACGGATATAAGACCATAAGCAATAGGAGGAGACTGGAAAGTAGCTAATATAACCCCTCTATTCAAGAAGGGAGGGAGGCAGAAACAGGGAACTATAGGCCAGTTATCTTGACATCTGTCGTAGGGAAGATGTTTGAATCGATCATTAAGAAGGATATAGCTGGGCACTTAGAAAAACTCAAGGTAACCTGGAAGAGTCAGCATGGTTTTGTGAAAGGGAAGTTATGTTTAACCAAGTTTATTGGAGTTCTTTGAAAGAGTAACATGCGCTGTGGATAAAGGGGAGCCTGTACACATGGGGAAAAATTTTCTCCCCACCAGGGGGGAAGTGCAGGAGTGGGCGTGGGCAAGCGCGCCTCTGATCGGTGCCCCTGATTGGGGGTGTGCCGCCATTTTACATGGGCTGGCCAATTAAGACCCGCCCAGTGTGACGTCCAGCAGGAAGTGCTATGCATTCCCTGAGCGGGTTGGGGGGGAGGGGATTCCTTCTGCTGGGAGTGTGCTCTTTCACGCATGTGATCTCCCTGAGGCAAAGTGTGGCTTCAGGGAGATCGGCTCCAAATTTAAAAAAGTTAAAGAAACAATATCAAAATTTCCCTGACATGTCCCCTCATGTGACACTGTCAAATGAGTTGGGACATGTCCATCACCTTTATTAAATATTTAAAAACTCTCATGAAACCTCATCCCGCCTGTTGATGAGGTTTCATGCTTTCTCTTAAGCCCGCCAGGGCTCCCGGCCTGTCCACCAACCCTAAGGTTGGATGGGCAGGTCCATTAATGATGTTAAGTACTTTTTAAATGGCCTCAATAGACCGTTGACAGGTCGACGGACGCACAGCTGATTCGGCTGCACCCCTGCTGACCTGAAAATGGAAATGATGCGGGGTGACCTCAGGAGTTCCGCCCGATGTCATCCTGCGTCATTTTACGCGTAGGCGAGCGGGCCCCACCCCCTCTTGCCAACCGGAAGATCCTCCCCATGCTGCACTTGGATTTCCAGAAGGCATTTGATAAGGAGCCACATCAAAGGTTATTGCAAAAAATAAAAGCTCATGGTGTGGGGGTAACATATTAGCATGGATAGAAGACTGGCTGGCTTGCAGAAAACAGTATGCATAAATTGGTCTTTTCCTGATTGGCCAGATGTAATGAGTGGAGTCCCACAGGGGTCAGTGCTGGGGCTTCAACTTTTAATAGTTTATATTAATAACTTAGGTGAGGAAAGTGAAGGCATCGTAGCTAAATTTGCAGATGACACATAGAGAGGTAGGAAAGTTTGTTGTGAAGATGGCATAAGGAGGTTGCAAACGGATGTAGATAGGTTCAGTAAGTGGGCAAAAATCTGGCAGATGGAGTATAATGTGGGAAAATGTGAAGTTTTTCACTTTGGCAGGAAGAATAAAAAAAGCAGAGCATTACTTAAAAATGGAGAATGGCCACAGAATTCTGAGGCGCAGAGGGATCTAGGTGTTCTAGTGCATGAGTCACAAAAAGTTAGTATGCAGGTACAACAAGTACTTAGGAAGGCTAATGGAATGCTATCTTTTATGTTGACAGGAATTGAACATAAATGTAAGGATGTTATATTTCTGTTATACAGGGCATTGGTGAGACCACATCTTGAATATTGTGTGCAGTTTTGGTCTCCTTATTTAAGAAAGGTTGTAAATGCATTGGAGGCAGTTCAGAGGAGGTTTACTAGATTGATACATGGAATGAGCGGATTGTCTTATGAGAAAAGGTTAGATAGGCTGGGCTTGTTTCCATTGGAGTTTAGAAGAGTGAGCAGTGACTTGGTTGAAGTATACAAGATCCTGAATGGTATTGACAAGGTGGACGTGGAAAGGATGTTTCCTCTTGTGGGTGAGTCCAAAACTAGGGGGTACTGTTTTAAAATTAGGTGTTGCCCTTTTTTGGACAGAGATGAGGAGAAATTTTTTTCCTCTCAGAGGGTTGTGCTACTTGGAACTCTCTGCCTCAGAAGGCGGTGAAGACGGGGTCATTGAATATTTTTAAGGCAGAGGTAAATAGTTTCTTGTTAAGTGTTATGAAAAGCCGATCACTGCCACAAATTCCTTACGAGCATATTGAACTTTTTAAGGAAAACTTGTATGTTTTGAAAAAATATATAGGCAAGGACACTGAGCAAAAAATGGTTGATAAGGTAAAGTGACCACTCCCTGGAAAATTCCTATGTGAATTATACTGACAGACCTGTCCTGAGGGAACATGGAATGTCACACCTGAAAAGGTGTCATGGCCTTCGTCAAACATAGAAACTTGAAAGGGAGATAAGAAAGATGCAAAAGACTGAACTTTAATCTCCTGTGGTTGTGGAGACAAAACACTGATTTGCACGTCACAGCAGTCGTCCAAAACTCCATCTCCTATTGATTTATATCTCACAATTTGTAAATAGTTCTGAGATGGATACAAGACAACTATTTCCCCTAATGGAATACACAGGGAAAATGGGTTAAAAAGCTATTTGCAGTGCAGTGCAGTATGTGTTGGTGTACTGTGAGAGTGACAGCACAAGAAGACCAATTAGGCACCCCTGCTGTTGCAGGCGAAGTCTCTCCCTCTCTCTCTTTTGCTGGAGGCAAGGCTCAGCAGATGTCGCAATGAAAAAGGAAATAGGACAGCCTCTTCAGCTCCCTGAAGAACCAAGTGTCTCCAAACTGACTGCGAAACTGCCAAAGTCAGCTCTACTGGAATCACCCAGCTTAACAGCCGCAACACACCACCATCTCACGGACAAGCCAAAGATTGATTTGTATATTTTTTAAACTTTTATCTGGACTCTTAACTTCTCATTCCTGATCTATGTGTATGTGTGTTGTGTTTTTATTATCTTTTCTTGGGTTTTACTAACTAATAAACTTACTCTTTCTTTGACTCAAGGAAGCATGGTTAAATTGGCTCCTTCTAAAAAATAAATACATTTGGATTGGGAAAAGGGGGAATGGATCCTTTTTAAATTAACCTTGTTGCAACCTACTGAGGAGATTGGATAAAGAAGGGGAGCCAGCTCATTCCTTCTTAACTGGGGGCATAACAAACTTGGGGCTTCGTTCAGGAAGTTAACAAATTGGGGGAACCTTGCCCGGGGACCAATCGTGACATTAGGCAAGGGAGTCAAAGATTATTGGGGGTAGATAGAAATGTGGAATTTGAAACACAAACACATCAGCCATGATCTTATTCAATGATAGAGCAGGCTTGAGGGGCTGAATGGCTTACTTCTGCTCCTATTTCATATGTTCATATGTTCAAGTAGCAATTCACCAAGGTTCCTTCGACAGCACCTTCCTAAGTTGTGAAGAGGACATAAGGAGTCTGCAAAGGAACAGAGATAGGTTAAGTAAAGTGGGCAAAAATTGGTGCAGTGCACCTTGTAAATGGTACTGCTGCCAATGGTGGAGGGGGTGAATGTTTAATCTGGTGGATGGGATTGCCAATCAAGTGGGCTGCTTTGTCTTGGATGGTGTAGAGTTTCTTGAGTGTTGTTGGAGCTGGACTCATCCAGGCAAGTGGAGAGCATAAGCCTTGTAGATGGTGGACAGAATTTAGGGAGTCAGGAGGTGAGTTACATGCCACAGAATTCCCAGCCCCTGACTTCCTCTTGTAGCCATAATGTTTATATGGCTAGTCCAGTTCAGTTTCTGGTCATATCCCCCAGGATGTTGGTGGATTATAAGGTTGTGTGTGGGCTTGGCATCAGCAAACAGTAAATTGAGAACAGCTTAATAGGCAACAATTTTTGAGATGAAATCTTTGCCTTGTTGCCAGGTACATGTATTTGGTTTTACTTGGTGTTGTTACTGAGCCAGATATTTTTAAAGTTTAATGTCAAAGCAAAATACAGTGGATGCTGGAAATCTGAGGGCAAATCTAATGTGGCAACTATTTATCTTTCACCTAACATCACTAAAAAAATGATTATCTGATTAGTCACCTCATTATTGCTTGTGATACCTTGGCCTTTTCAAATTGGCTGCTGCATATTTCTGCATTGCAACAGTGATTTAATCTCTTCTAATTCGGCAGTCCCTCAGGATTGAGGCTCCAGGCTTCTACTCCTGTCCAGTGGACTCTGAGATGGCTGATAAGGCCAATGAGCAATCTGCAGGCCCTGCCACATGCGAGGCAGGTGGTGCTTGAAGGATCGGGAAGATGAGTTGTCTATAGGTTTTTGCGCTGCCTCCGACACCTCAACTTCACCTCCAAGTACCCCCGATGAAGTCTCTCAATGTGTTCAATGCCTTCCCAAATAAACCTTCTACATTTTGGTTGGTCAAAAGCCAGGGACTCCCATGAATTGGCGGGGACATTTGATCTCTTCAGGAATGTTTTGAGGACACCCCTAAAGCGTTTCCACTGTCCTCCTCGGAGTGTCCTGCCGAGACCAAGTTCCGAGTAGGGCAGCTGCTTTGGGAGATGTTATTCGTATGCCTGACACCAGTGCCTCAATAGTACTTTGTTGGCTGTAAAGCACTTGGGGATGCCCTGAGGTCATGAAAGGCGCTATATAAATGCAAGTCTTTCTTTCTCCATTAGCGAAGGATACAATGTTCGCCACAGGTGCGCCATAGAATTTGCACGAGATGATCTGAAAGAAAGCTTCAAACATTGGGCTTCTAGGTTAACATATATTCATCCAAGTTTAACAAAAGGCACTGAGCCATGGGCGGTTGAAATGTTAAAGCTTTGACATTGTTTCCCAATAGCCTGTAAATAATTACTTAGCCAATCGCAGCAATAGATAAAAACCTGATTTTCATTATGATGGCCCTTTCTGGCTGTGAACGCAGGGTAATAAAGAAGAGACTGGAATGGGCAGAGAGGTGACTTTGAACTGTTGCTCAATACAGGCACAAAAATTGGCAGGGCAACCTCCTTCACGGACTTAGGGCAGCCGGACACTCAAAATAGTTTGGCTTCATTAGAATCCACTTGCCGATCTGCCCCTTGTTTCAAGAGCTAGTGGTCAACTCAGTCCACCCTGGATAGGAAAACCCATTGGTTCCCATGGCCCCAAAACCTATCTCCAAAAAATGTCCCAAGCCAATTTTTGAGCAGCCCCTGGTCCTTTAAAAACTTCCATTAAGGCTTGCAAAAGAAGCAGAGGGGAGATGAGCAGATTTTTTTTTTGTGCTGTGAGTTGTTGTGATCCAGTATGCGCTGCCTGAAAGAGTGTTGGAAGCAGATTCAGTTGCCACTCTCAAACGGGAGCTGAATAAAAACTTGATAAATTCGCGGGGCTTTGGAAATCCAGCAGCTGATGGAAGGCATGAAAGGCTGCAGCAGCTATGTTTCTTGCCAGCACTGCTGATGGGCCAAAGCAACCCCCAGCTTCATGTTATCTCATAAGCCACAACCCAACTTCCTCAATTGACCACATAATCCCCACCCCCACCCCCACCCCGATTAGACCTTTTCATATCCAAATCTGCCTCCCCACCAAGCTCCACCCCATGTCTGACTCACCTTTGCTCTGATCCTCTGCTGCCTACCAGCCAGCCAGCCTAATCAGTCTGGCTGTGATTCAAAAGATTTAAATCATGGCCTGTTCTTTAATTTAGCTGGACTTTTGGGAAACCTTTGCTTCCATCTCTACTGCCCTCAATTCCTCCCATTTCCTACCTCAAGCTCGAGGGGCCAAATGGCCTACACCTGCTCCTAATTCTTGGGCAGAATTTTGCCTTTGGCGTGCGGGATTGGTGGGAGTGGTCAGGAAGCGGCCCACCATCCGCAATCAGCAGCCGCCGTCCGCAATCAGCAGCCGCCGTCCGCAATCAGCAGCCGCCGTCCGCAATCAGCAGCCGCCATCCGCAATCAGCAGCGCACTGCGATTTTACGCGGATGGGCCAATTAAGACCCTCCCAGCATAAGACACGGCTGCGGAATGAGCACAAAGGGGCGGGCAGGGGCGAGTGCTCAACGTCCACCAGGTCCAATGGCGACCCAGTGGCTGATTCAAATGCAGTCATTGCAGTCCTTGGAAGGCTACTACCGAAGGACGCGGAAGCCGTGATGGACAGCATTGTGGGTGGACATGGCAGGCGGGAGGGCAAGTTGGCAGGGCATTCGATGCCGCGTTTCTCTGATGAGTGCCCTGCTGCCCTCCTGGAGGAGGTGGCAGGGTGGAGAGAAACCCTTGTCGCCAGGGTCGGGAGGAGGAGGCCCCCCTACCTCACCAAAAGGGCCTGGGAGAAGGTGGCATCCAGGGTCAGCAGCCATGATGTGGTGAGGTGCACATGGGTGCAGTGTTGGAAGTGCTTCAATGACCTCCTGCGATCGGGAAGGGTGAGTACCGTGTTGGCATGGATCACTTTGCAGAACAGTTAAGAGCTGCCCATGCCCATCCGCCCCCCCCTGCGCCCCTCCCCCCCCTGCCCCATGGACCTCAGGGGTGTTAGAGTGTGAGTGGCAAATGTCAATGAGGCAGCATTTGGCCAAGGGGGTGAGCCCTGGCTGCTTGGACTGAGTGCCTTGCGGCTTCAGAGTCACGAATCAGCTGAGCCCTGCGAGGTGTTCCTCAGGTGGGGTTGGCCAGGCTGCAATGGCGCTGTAGGCAGAGATTGGACCAATCAATGCTCCTCTGTCCTTTCAGGAGAAAACATTCCATAACAATGCAGAGAGGTCACATATTGGCGGGGGACCCCCCCACCTACTAATCCTCACTCGTTATGAGCAGGAGGCCCTGGAGCTGGAGAGGTGCCATGCACCTCAGTCAAGAGGCCGTGGTGAGGTTGGGGTGCCACAGGGAGGTAAGAGTGCAGTGCACTGAGGTGAGAATGTCAGGAAATGCAACCATTCCACTGTGGTCTCTATATTGATGTGAGCCTTGAACCTGGAATCCCCATTGATAATGGTAAGATGAGGGCACCCTGATGCACATCTCTGTCTTATGATGCTGCCAAGCATGCACAGTAACAGTGTGACGACTTCAACTAATGACATGTCCTTGTTCTTCCTTTTAGGCTCACCACCAGCCCTGAGGGATGAGGAGCCTTAAGGCCCACCCCTGCCTCTGAGGACCAGCATGCTGAGGACATACCTGTGTCACACACGCTCTCTCAAGCAGGCACCAGTGCAGATACCAGCACCTCGGTGGGCATTAGATCGCTGGCTACTATCTCGGTGCATATTGGTGAGGGCACTTTATACTCACTTGAGGTGCAAGCGGAGGCAGAGAGTGCCCATTGGAGGACGGCTGGGCACCAGAACAATGCCCAGTCGATGGCCGATGATGTGCCTCTGGAGTTGTCCATGAGGCAGCAGATGCTGGACATCCAGCAGGGTGTGCAGAAGGATCTGGAGGAGATACATGAGGGAATGCATACCGTGGTCTCCGTTGTAAAGGAGTAAGCAATGCATTGACCCTCATGGCCGAGTGCAATGCCTCCTCCATGGAGAGAGTGGCGACTCTCATGGAGAGGCTCCTCCAGAAACTGAATCAGGGGTCCTGGAGATGTGCTCGGATCTGCAAGCCCTCACACCGGCAATGACCTCAGGTGGTCAGCATGGGAGATGGATTGGGCACCCATTATCCCAACTAGGTGTCCGTCCATCAATGGTGAGCAGGGAGTCCAGAGTGACCTCATGACGGCGCATGAGCTGGCTGTCGTCTCTGCGGGATCCTCTCAGGTTCCCCGGATGAGGGCAGCAGCTCCTCTGCTCCTCTGCCAGTGACCGTGGCATTCGATGAGGCTACGGTGACTGGGGAGATGCCAGCCATGGCACTGGCCGCTCCCTCCCAGGCGGGGCCTGCACAAGCTCCACGGGCCAGAGGACGACTGCTAAAGTCATCAAGGCCAACAGGGACAGCAGAGTCAGCAGGCTGTCTCCAATGCCAGTGCTAGGGAGGCGGGAAGGGTGGGAGGGTGGGGCACCTAGACATAGCACCCACAAGCAAAAACTTAAAGCACCTTAATCACAACATGGCCTGATCACAGATGATGTTTGTTTCCCCCATTTTTCCGTTCAGTGCTTATTGGTGTGATGGAAAATGCCTGTCAATGTTAATTTGTATAATGTATACTAGGCACCATTTAATTAAATGTGTTTTTGTGCAACTGGCCTCTGGATGCTTCATTTGTTCTGCAGGTGCAGGGTAAGCCATGATGTTATGATGGATGTGTTTCTCCTTAAACTTTATTGAAATGGCACATAGTGTATGTTGTTGACCAAGGAACTGGTCCTGTCAGGAATCGAGTATGGAGCCTGCAGTGCTGGCATTTGGCGATGGCTCTTATTTGGTAGGCTAGCTGAAGGAACGTTGGATCAAAGCGCCCCAGGTGTCCCTGCCCCTCTGGAGGGTCCCAGGTCAGCGTCCATGCTCTCAGCGTTCTCCTGACCATGCTTGCCCTTTGACTCACTACTGGAGTCATTGTCTGTTGCCTGAGCAGCTGCGTCAAGATCTTCTTCCTCCATTGCGTCCCCCCTTTCCAGCGCCAGATTGTGGAGAGCGCAGCATGCAACCACTATCAGTGACACCTACTCTGGGGGGTATTGCAGTACACCCCCTGAACAGTCCAGGCATCGGAAGTGATTGAGAAGACCAATGGTTCTCTCTACTACACCTTTGTGGAGGCATGGCTCCTGCTGTAACGCTGCTCGGCCTCTGTTCTTGGGTGGCGGAGAGGTGTCATGAGCCACATTTTGAGGGCATAGCCCTTGTCACCAGCAGCCATCCATCCAGTCGGGCTGGAGCACTGAAGAGCCTCGGCACCTGGGAGTGGCTCAGGACGTAAGTGTCATGGGGGCTGCCTGTACCTTGCACAGACTTGTAGAATCTGCATCCTATGGTCACACACTATCTGCACGTTCGTGGAGTGGAATCCCTTCCTGTTGATGAAGGCACCCGGCTGACCCGCTAGTGCCTTGATGGCCACATATGTGCAGTCGATTGCACCCTGGAAACGGGGGAACCCAGTAATCACTGCGAAGCCTCTGGCTTGCTCAGCCTGGCTGGCCTCGTCTGTACGGCAGTGAATGAAAGTCAATGCACGCCTGAACAAAGCGTCTGTCACCAGCTTGACGCAACTATGGACAGCTGATTGGGAAATTCCACACAGATCCCCCACTGACCCCTGGAAGGAGCCAGAGACATAGAAGTTGAGGGTTGCTATGACCTTCAGCGCCACTGGCATGGGGTGTCCACCCACGCAGTCGGAGCTAATCTCAGGGTCGATCCTCTGACAAATGGAGATCACTGTCTCCCTTGGAAGGCAGAGCCTCCTTCGGCACTGCACCTCGGACATATTGAGGTAGCTGCATCGCTGCCTGTAAACCCTGGCAGCAGGATAGTGGCATCTTCTGCGGCCCCTTCTGCCTTGGACTTCCTGTTGGCCCTGCGCCCCTTGTGCCTGTGCCTTTCTTCCCACAGGTTGCTCCCCTGGCTACTGAATAGCGACACCTGGCCTCCTCCCCCTTCTGCCCCTCTCGTCCTCTTCAGAGGACGAGCTGCAATCCCCATTACCAGGGTAACAGAAGGCTGTCTGAAGTGTCCACACGGTACGAATCCTACTGGGGCCTGGAAAACAACACTGAGTCCTGAACTGAAGCCTCTTTCTTATTTCTGTCAAAGCAGCTCTGAAGCAAAATGAAGATGTCCTGATCACACAAGCAAGCAGCAGCAAGTTATGTCCTAAACTACAAACTACTCGCATTTACAAGCCCACTGACCCTTCTTATCCCACCCGTGAAAGAGGTTTTTGAAATTGTGGCCTTCCCGCGTGCCCGTTTAGTCTGTGCGACGGCCTGAAAATCGCACGGGCTACATAAACTCTGACTCAATTGATGTCTCAAGGACCTTAACTGACCATTTACTTAATGACGGGCGCGCCTCTGTCTTCATCACGTGTCCGCCTAGCGACGTCAGCACGCTCGGCCAATATCAACGTGCTTTATTTCACACTCGGGCGTGTCAGGTGCGCGCCTGCACGCCGGGCTAAAAATTCTGGCCCTTGTGTTCTTGTGTGTTCTTGCCGAGATACCAGCAAGTAAAAAGGATTTGTTTATCTGAGACAATATTTTTCCTGTAGAGGGCAGTGTGAGCTAATATTACGTGACAGTTCAGCTGCTCTATGGAGGTCTGCTTACGAAATGATTAGCAGGGGGCTGGATGAGTATGATCCTTTCTGAACATGGTAAAATCAAGGACATTTAAACCTATAAAATTTCAGGACCCCTGAATAAAAGAGCCTTCTTACAGCTTAAAAATGAGCACCTTTTAAAATAATAAAATTGATCATCTGTAACTTTGAACAAATCAGCACCTATTAAAGTTCATTTCTTCCCTCCCCCTATCTCCTTCCCTTTATCTACCCTCTCTTACCTTCCGCATCCCCTGCTGCAGTCGCTCTCCCCCACCTTATTCCCTTCTTGCCTTTATCCAATTATTCAATCGCCCTCTGACTCTGTTCAACCTAACAAGCCCTTGGTTTTGACACTGACTAGCAGAATTGTAACAAAACTTACACCACAGAAAGAGGCAATTCAGCTCATTGTACTGGGGATTTGAGGGAGCTATCCCACTTGTCCCACTTCCTCGCTTTCCTAATAGCTCTGCAATTTTTTTTAAGTTATAGGAATGACAGTAGGCCATTCAGCTCCTCAGACCCCTCTGGCCATTCAATTAGATCATGTCTCATCTATTCCTAAACTCCATTTTCCTGCCTTTTCTCCATATCCCTTGATACCCTTAGCCAAGAGAAATCTGTCTAATATTTGGACAGGGCAGCAGAACAGCAGTTATAGTAAATTTATGTTATACTTTTTAAAAAGGTTGGAAGTTTGGAGGATTGAAAGATTGTGAACTTAAGGAAAAGGACAGAACTGGACTATGAAGCCAAAAGAACCAGAACCATAAACCCAACCTGCCCCCTCTGCCACACCTCAATTATGCAAACATCTTAGAGAGGCAAAAAAACCCAACAAACTGTGGGCCAATTTTGAAAAAATCTCTCGAAATCTCTGCTCAGATCCACTTAACTTCTATAATTTGTGATGCCCTTCTCTCATTGTAATTTGTACTGGCAATGTGGTACAAAGGTTGAGCACTGTCAGGGAAAAGAAGTAATCACAGAATCACAGAATCTCACAGTGCAGAAGAGGCCCTTCGGCCCATCGAGTCTGCACTGACACGTGAGAAACACCTGACCTACCTACCTAATCCCATTTACCAGCACTTGGCCCTTAGCCTTGAATGTTATGACATGCCAAGTGCTCATCCAGGTACTTTTTAAAGGATGTGAGGCAACCCGCCTCCACCACCCTCCCAGGCAGTGCCTTCCAGACCGTCACCACCCTCTGGGTAAAAAAAGTTTTCCTCACATCCCCCCTAAACCTCCTGCCCCTCACCTTGAACTTATGTCCCCTCATGACTGACCCTTTAACTAAGGGGAACAGCTGCTCCCTATCCACCCTGTCTATGCCCCTCATAATCTTGTACACTTTGATCAGGTTGCCCCTCAGTCTTCTCTGCTTCAATGAAAACAACCCAAGTCTATCCAACCTCTCTTCATAACTTAAATGTTTCATCTCAGGCAACATCCTGGTGAATCTCCTCTGCACCCCCTCCAGTGCAATCACATCCTTCCTATAATGTGCCAAGGTGCTATACAACTCCAACATGATCTCCCTACTTTTGTAATCTATGCCTTGATTGATAAAGGCAAGTGTCCTGTATGCCTTTTTCACCACCCCACTAACATGCCCCTCCGCCTTCAGAGGTCTATGGACACACACGCCAAGATCCTTTTGTTCTTCAGAACTTCCTAGTATCATAAAACAGAATTACCTGGAAAAACTCAGCAGGTCTGGCAGCATCGGTGGAGAAGAAATCAGTTAACGTTTCGAGCCTTCACGGCCCTTTGGCAGAACTGAAGCATAGTTAGGAGAGGGGTGAAATATAAGCTGGTTTAAGGTGGGGGGGGGGGGGCGGTGGGGGGAGAGTGAAGTTGAGGGTGTGGTGATTGTGGAGATAAGCAAGCAGTGATAGGAGCAGATAATCAAAAGATGTCACAGACAAAAGGATCAAAGAGGTGTTGAAGGTGGTGATATTTGTCTAAGAAAAGTGCTAATTAAGAATGGAAGACAGGACACTCAAAGTACAACTCTATTGGGGGTGGGGTGGAAAAGACTACCCCCCCCTTTTTTTTTCAATAATTTATATAGATTCTTCTTTCCCCATCTATTTCCATTATTTTTAAATCTAAAACTAAAACCTTGTTAGTCTTTTCCACCCCACCCCCAATAGAGCTGTACTTTGAGTGTCCTGTCTTCCATTCTTAATTAGCACTTTTCTTAGACAAATATCACCACCTTCAACACCTCTTTGATCCTTTTGTCTGTGACATCTTTTGATTATCTGCTCCTATCACTGCTTGCTTATCTCCACAATCACCACACCCTCAACTTCTCTCTCCCCCCCCCCGCCCCCCCCACCTTAAACCAGCTTATATTTCACCCCTCTCCTAACTATGCTTCAGTTCTGCCGAAGGTCCGTGAAGGCTCGAAACGTTAACTGATTTCTTCTCCACCGATGCTGCCAGACCTGCTGAGTTTTTCCAGGTAATTCTGTTTTTGTTTTGGATTTCCAGCATCCGCAGTAGCTTTTAGCTTTTTGTTTTTATCTTCCTAGTATCATGCCGTTCATTGAATACTTCCTTGTCAAATTACTCCTTCCAAAGTGTATCACCTCACACTTTTCAGGGATAAATTCCATCTGCCACTTATCTGCCCATTTGACCATCCCGTCTATATCTTCCTATAGCCCAAGCCACCTAACCTATCTTCATGCTTTTCTGTTATCTCCTCCTTATTTACAATAACAGCTTGCATTTAAATAGTACCTATAAAGTCATAAACACGTCAAAGCACTTGACAGAAATGTTATCAAACAAATGGACAGATAAGTGTGTGTCCATAGATCTCTGAAGGTGGAGGGGCGGTGGTGAAAAAAGCATATGGGACACTTGCCTTTATCAATCGAAGCATAGATTACAAAAATAGGGAGATCACGTTGGAGTTGTACAGAACTTTGGTGAGGCCACAGCTGGAGTATTGTGTGCAGTTCTGGTCGCCACATTATAGGAAGGATGTGATTGCACTGGAGGGGGTGCAGAGAAGATTCACCAGGATGTTGCCTGGGATGAAACATTTAAGTTATGAAGAGAAGTTGGATAGACTTGGGTTGTTTTTGTCAGAGAAGAGAAGACTGAGGGGCGACCTGATCGAGGTGTACAAGATTATGAGGGGCATGGACAGGGTGGATAGGGAGCAGCTGTTCCCCTTAGTTGAAGGGTCAGTCACGAGGGGACACAAGTTCAAGGTGAGGGGCAGGAGGTTTAGGGGGGGATATGAGTAAAAACGATTTTACCCAGAGGGTGGTGACGGTCTGGAATGCACTGCCTGGGAGGATGGTGGAGGTGGGTTGCCTCACATCCTTTAAAAAGTACCTGGATGAGCACTTGGCACGTCATAACACTCAAGGCTCTGGGCCAAGTGCTGGTAAATGGGATTAGATAGGTAGGTGGGTCAGGTGTTTCTCACGTGTCAGTGCAGACTCAATGGGCCGAAGGGCCCCTCCTGCACCGTGTGATTCTGTGATTTTGTGATACAAGTTGGATATGGGTAGCAGAGTTTTGGGTGAGCCAAATTTTAAGGAAGGTGCAACATAGGAGGCCAGCCAGTGGTTGAGTATAGCAGTAAGGGCTAAGGCTCCATCAGCAAATTGGCTGAGGCAGGGGCAGGGATGGTAATACCAATTAGAATGATGCAGCACAGAAGGAGGCCATTTGGCCTATCACACCTGTTCTAGCTCTTTGAAAGATTTAATTCTGTCCTTTCCCTCTTCTCTTTCTCCGCCGCCCTGTAAAATGTTTCTCTTCAAATATTTATCCAATGCCCTTTTGAAAGTTGCTATTGAATCTGCTTCCACTGCCCCTTCATGCAGCACATTCCAGATCACACCAATTTGCTGTGTAAAAAACAATTCCTCATGCCACCGCTGGTTCTTTTGTCAATTACCTTAAATCTGTGTTGCCTACTTGCTGACCCATCTGCCAGTGGAAGCAGATTCTCCTCATTTATTCTATCAAAACCCTTCATGATTTTGAATACTTCTATCAAAATCTCCCCTTAAACTTTTCAGCTGAAAGGAGAACAACTTCAGCTTCTCCAGTCTCTGTGCACAATTGAAGTCCCCAATTCCTGGTACAGTTGTAGTAAATCCCTTCTACACCATCTCCAAGGCCTTGACATCCTTCCCAAAGTGTGCTGATCAGAAATGGTTTTGCTATGGAAGCAGATTCATTAGTAACTCTCAAAAGGGAATTTGATACATTCTTGAACAATAATAATTTGCAGGGCTATGGGGAAAGAAGAGGGGGAATGGAACTAATTGGATAACTCATTCACAGGCATGGGCCCAAAAGGTCTTCTTGAGTGCTGTATGAATCTGTGCTGAAACTGTATCCTACTCTTCTGCTGCCCTGCCTGCCACATCTGAAAGTATTACTCTAGATTTACATTCTCTACCTTCAGTACCATAAATACAACAAGGTAGTCGCTGACACACTCCTGTTCAAGGTTGAAGAGCGCAATTTTATCAAGTTGTTCTTTATAGCTCATTGTGGTAATACTCGCTCTCAACTCATTGCTCTCTTCTGCAGCACCTTAAGAGCTTGATTAGACTCCTCAGCCGGTGCCACCCATTTATTTTACATTTAGAAAAGTCTATTTTTGCTTTGCTTTGGGTGTGTGGGAATCATGTTGACAGATTCCCTTTTGTGTTTTCAGTAAACAGCAGGATTGTGGGCACAGTAAACATGGATAGTGTGGAAAATGTTTTCTGTGGGATAATGCCAGCGGAAGTGTTGTACAAAATCATTTGCATCAGCTCCATTGCTTTTTCCTAGTGTTAGCAATACTTTGGTTACTTAGAGATATTTTGACTACATATATCCTGTGAATGCTGAGTGCCTAATTCCCTTGAATAAGTATGAGTACAATATACACACTGTGCAAATACTGTATTCATACTGAACATCTGTGTTCTCCAATTTACAGCCTATGCGCTATAAGATTAGTTGATGTTTTAAAGGGGCTAATAAATGCTTAGCTATAGCTTGTTAAATGAAAAATACCGTTGTGGTGAAAAATGACCTTTGATCTATTTAATCAGTTGTTTCATACACTGTTTTGCAGTGATTGTCAAACTAAGGTTGACTGACCCCTGAAGCTCCAGAGACTTTCCAGTGGTCTGTAAAATAATGTGATCCAAGACAAAAGTGTACCAACTCCTCATCAGAAAGTTGCTTTATGCTGACGATGCCTCACTAGCATTCCATACTGAGGAACACCTGAAGCAGCAAATGGACAGGCTCTCTCATGCCTACAAAGAGTTTGGTTTGACCATCAGCATTTAGAAGTCAAATATCATGGTCCAGGACGTTGCCACCATCTATCAGCATTGACAGTGTGACACTGGAGGTTGTTGATAGTTTCACATACCTAGGCTCTAAAATCACCTGCAACCTGCTACTTGGTGCTGAAATCAACACACGCATCACAAAAGCTGTAGCTGTTATGTCCAAGCTGAGTATGAGCATGTGGAACAACAGCAACCTGACTGAGAACACCAAACTGCAAGTCTACCGAGCCTTTGTCCTCAGTGCACTCCTCTACAGTGGTGAGACCTGGACAACATATGCTCGGCAGGAGAAAAGGCTGAACGGTTCTCACCTTCACAGTTTCAGACTTATCTTGGCAAGACAAGAGCACCATCCCAGATATCCTAGAGTGTGCAGATTCTATCAGCATACATTCATGATAAGCCAACTACCACTGTGCTGACTCAGCCACATTCACTTTGGGCCTATACTCACTGGAGTTTAGAAGAATGAGAGGTGATCTTATTGAATATGAGATTTCCAAGGGAGCTTGACAGTGTACATATTGTACTCATACTTATCTCAAGGGAGTTAGGCACTCAGCATTCACAGGATATATGTAGTCAAAATATCTCTAAGTAACCAAAGTATTGCTAACACTAGGAAAAAGCAATGGAGCTGATGCAAATGACTTTGTACAACACTTCTGCTGGCATTATCAAGGTAGGTGCTGAGAGGATGTTTCACCCTCAAGGGGGAATCTAGAACTAGGGGGCACAGTTTCAGAACATAAGAACATAAGAACTAAGAGCAGGAGTGGGCAATTCAGCCCCTTGAGCCTGCCCCGCCATTCAATACGATCATGACTGATCTCATTTCGGCCTCAACTCCAATTTCCCACCCTCTCCCTATAACCTTTCAACCCATTACTAATTAAAAATCTGTCTATCTCCTCCTTAAATTTATTCAGCGTCCCGGCATCCACTGAACTCTGAGGTAGTGAATTCCACAGATTCACGACCCTTTGAGAAAAGTAATTCCTCCTCATCTCTGATTTAAACCCCTTAGCCTAAAACTATGGCCTCTGGTTCTAGAATGCCCCACAAGGGGAAACATCTGCTCCACATCTACTTAGTCTATCCCCGTTAGCATCTTATATACCTCAATTAGATCTCCTCTCATTCTTATAAACTCTAGCGAGTATAGGCCTAAACTGCTTAATCTCCTCTCATAAGACAAGCCCCGCATCTCTGGAATCAATCTAGTGAACCTCCTCTGAACCACCTCCAATGCAACTACATCCTTCCTCAAGTAAGGGGACCAAAACTGTGCACAGTACTCCAGCTGCGGTCTCACCAATGACTTGTACACTTGCAACAACACTTCCCTATTTTAATACTCTGTTCCTTTAGCAATAAATGCCAAAATTCCATTTGCTTTCCTTATTACCTGCTGTACCTGTATACTAGCTTTCAGTGATTCATGCCCGAGGACACCCAGATCCCTCTACATTGAAGCATTCTGAAGTTTCTCTCCATTTAAATAATAAGTCGCCTTTTTATTCTTCCGACCAAAATGTATAACCTCACATTTATCCACGTTAAACTCCATCTGCCAAATTTTGGCCCATTCATCTAACCTGTCCATATCCATTTGTAAATTTCTTCTTTCTTCATTGGAACTTACTTTCCCGCCTATTTTGGTGTCATCTGCAAATTTAGCTATAGTACCTTCTATCCCTGAATCCAAGTCATTAATATAAATTGTAAATAGTTGGAATAGGGGGTCTTCCATTTAAGATGGAAAATAGAAGGAATTTCTTCTCTCAGAGGGACATCAATTTTTGGAATTCTCTACCCAAAGTCATTGAACATATTCAAGGCATAGTTAGACAGGTCTTTGATCTACAAGGAAGTCAGGGGTTATGGAGCAGTAGGCAGGAAAGTGGAGTTGAGGCCATGATCAGATCAACCATGACCACCATTTAGTTTAAAGCCCTCTCTACACCCCTAGGTATATAACTCACCAGGACACCCCAACATGGTTCAGGTGAAGACTGTCTCAATGGTGCACTCCCCCTTTCCCTAGTACTGGTGCCAGTGCTCCAGGAATCAAAACCCCTTTCTCCCACTCCAATCTTTGAGCCGCGCATTCAACTCTCTGATCTCATTTATCCTATGCATATTTACTCATGGCTAAGGTAGTAATTCAGAGATTATTACAGAGTCACAGAATCACACAGTGCAGAAGAGGCCCTTTGGCCCATCGAGTCTGCACCGACACGTGAGAAAAACCTGACCTACCTACCTAATCCCATTTCCCAGCACTTGGCCCATAGCCTTGAATGTTATGACGTACCAAGTGCTCATCCAGATACTTTTTAAAGGATGTGAGGCAACCCGCCTCCACCACCCTCCCAAGCAGCGCATTCCAGACCGTCACCACCCTCTGGGTAAAAAGGTTTTTCCTCATATCCCCTCTAAACCTCATGCCCCTCACCTTGAGCTTGTGTCTCCTCATGACTGACCCTTCAACTAAGGGGAACAGCTGCTCCCTATCCACCCTGTCCATGCCCCTCATAATCTTGTACACCTCGATCAGGTCCCCCCTCAGTCTTCTCTGCTCCAACGAAAACAACCCAAGTCTATCAAACCTCTCTTCATAACTTAAATGTTTCATCCCAGGCAACATCCTGGTGAATCTCCTCTGCAACCCCTCCAATGCAATCATATCCTTCCTATAATGTGGCGACCAGAACCTCGCACAGTACTCCAGCTGTGGCCTCACCAAGGCTCTGAACAACTCCAATGTGATCTCCCTACTTTTGTAATCTGCCTCGATTGATAAAGACAAGTGTTCTATATGCCTTTTTCACCACCCCACTAACATGCCCCTCTGCCTTCAGAGATCTATGGACACACACATCAAGGTCCCTTTGCTCCTCAGAACTTCCTAGTGTCATGCCATTCATTGAATACTTCCTTGTCCAATTACTCCTTCCAAAATGTATCACCTCACACGTTTCAGGGATAAATTCCATCTGCCACTTATCTGCCCATCTGACCATCCCATCTATATCTTCCTGTAGCCCAGGACATTCAACCTCACTGTTAACCACCCGGCCAATCTTTGTGTCGTCCACAAACTTACTAATCCTACCCCCCACATAGTCATCTATGTCATTTTTATAAATGACGAATAATAGGGGACCCAGCTCAGATCCTTGTGGTACGCTACTGGACACTGGCTTCCAGTCACTAAAGCAGCCTTCTGTCATCGCACTCTGTCTCCTACAACTAAGCCAATTTTGAATCCACCTTATCAAATTACCCTGTATCCCATGTGCATTTGCCTTCTTTATAAATCTCCCATGTGGGACCTTGTCAAAGGCTTTGCTGAAATCCATATAAACTGCATCAACTGCACTATCCTCATCTACACATCTGGTCACCTCCTCAAAAAATTCAATCAAATTTGTTAGGCATGATCTCCCTCTGACAAAGCCATGCTGACTATCCCTCATCAAACCTTGCCTCTCCAAGTGGAGATAGATTCTCCCCTTCAGGATTTTCTTCAATAGCTCCCCTACCACTGACGTGAGACTCACTGGTCTGTAGTTCCCTGGCTTATCCCTACAACCCTTCTTAAATAACGGAACCATGTTAGCTGTTCTCCAGGCCCCTGGCACCTCCCCCATGGCCAGAGACGAATTAATAATTTGGGTCAGAGCCCCTGCGATCTCCTCCCTTGCCTCCCTCAGCAGTCTGGGACACAAATCATCCGGACCTGGAGATTTGTCCACTTTTAAGCCTGCCAACACCTCCAATACCTTGTCACTCCCTACATCAATTTGCTCAAGAACCTCGCAGTCTCTCTCCCCAAGTTCGATACCTTCATCCTCATTCCCTTAGGTGAAGACGGATGTGAAGTATCCGTTCAACACTCTACCGATGTCTTCTGGCTCCACCCATAGATTTCCCTCTTGGTCCCTAATGGGCCCTACTCTTTCCCTGGTTATCCTCTTCCCATTGATATACTTATAGAATATCTTGGGATTTTCCCTACTTTTACCAGCCAGAGCTTTCTCATATCCCCTCTTTGCTCTCCTAATTGCTTTCTTAAGCTCCACCCTGCACTTTCTGTACTCCACTAATGCCTTCTCTGATTTGTTCGCCTTGTACCTGTTAAAAGCCTCTCTTTTCCTTCTCATCGTAACCGGAATATCTCTGGTCATCCATGGTTCTCTGGGCTCGTCACTCCTTCCTATCACCCTGGAGGGAACATATTGAATCTGCACCCTCCCCATTTCCTTTTTGAACACCCCCCACTGCTCTTCTATAGATTTCTCCACAAGTCGCTGTTCCCCGTCTATCTTGGCCAGATCCTGCCTTATTTTACTAAAATCCACTCTTCCCCAATCCGAAACATTTTTTTGCAACTTGTCGATTTCTTTGTCCATAACAAGCTTAAACTGTACCATGTTGTGTTTGCTATCACTAAAATGCTCCCCCACACCACCTCAGCCACCTGTCCGGCTTCATTCCCCAGAATTAAGTCCAGCACTGCACCGTCCCTTGTTGGACCCTCTATATATTGACCTAAAAAGTTCTCCTGTACACATTTCAAGAAATCCATGCCATTCAAGCCCTTAACACTATGTCTATCCCAACTAATGTTGGGTAAGTTGGAATCACTTAATATAATTACCCTATTGTTATTGTTTTTACACACCTCTGAGAATTGTGCACATATTTGCTCCTCAATTTCCCACTGACTATCTGGGGGTCTATAATAAACACCTAACAATGTGGCTGCCCCTTTTTTATTCCTAAACTCTACCCACAAAGCTTCATTCGATGCCCCTTCCAAGATATCATCTCTCCTTACTGCAGTAACTGACTCCTTAACTAATAATGCAACGCCTCCTCCTCTTTTACCCCCTCCCCTCTCTTGCCTAAAGATTCTATATCCCGGAATGTTGAGCTTCCAATCCTGCCCCTCCCTCAACCACATCTCAGTGATGGCTGCTATATCACAATTCCACGTGTCAATCCTCACCCTTAACTCATCCGTTTTACCTGTAATACACCTGGCATTAAAGTAGAGGCCATCCAGCCTTGCCTTACTCTTGAAACTTAATGCAGTTGTACTCCCTCTGATTTGATTGTTTTACTGTATTATAATCTGTCCCTATTCTGCTAACATTCTGTGTCCCCTCCCCCTGCCAAATTAATTTAAACTCCTCCCAACAGCACTAGCAAACCCACCCACAAGGATGTTAGTCCCGCTCTGGTTCAGATGTAGACTGTCCCGCTTTTACAGGTCCCATCTTTCCTAGAAATGGTCCCAGTGATCCAGGAATCTAAAACCCTCCCTCTGCACCAACTCTTAAGCCACGTATTACCTTTGTAAAAAGTTCTGCTTTTTAACTTAGCCCCTAGGTGCTTATACTTTCTTAGCAGAATTTTGTGCTTGTCCTACCTATGTTGCTCGTACCCATGTGCACTATGACAAGTGGATCCTTCCCCTCCAACTCCAAGATCCTCGGCAGCCCGGAGGAGATGCCCGTGTTATGATGAAGTTGCCCAGAAGCTTGATGAGGAACTGTTGGAAGGAATTTTCTGCTCCCGTTGGTGTCGGGTGTCATGGCGGGCATGAGTGGACAATATGGCAGGAAGGACAAAGATCAGTTTCATGACTTTGTGAAACCAGTTTGCAATCGCCCACTGTGCCCATCAATGGCAGTCTGCATTTCCCACCCCCGCATGCCAGGAACATCATTATAATACACCTGCATATCATTATAAGCCCTGCTCACTGGAATTATCCCCCTATGCTGGATCATCTGGGCACGTCGACATGATTGCATGCCAACGTGTTTCACAAGTCAACATAAGCGACGTGCACTCGGCAAGCTGCACTTCTCTCAAGACTTTGAGGTTTGTTTGCCTACCTTGCTTCGGGCAGCACTCAGGGTCATCAGCGCCAGGCTTTGCAGGCAGCACCACATCACTTTTAGGGGGGCTCATGGGCAAGCCTCTACCTACCTGACCAGCTGTGAGACGGGAGCGGCTTTTCAATAGTTGCAGGGCTAGAGCTTGCTTGGGGAAGGGGGAGAAGTAGCCTCAGGCAAGGGAAGGGGCTGAAGGGCTAGGGCATTTCTGGGGAAGGAGTATCCCAGGGTGTGTGTGGGGACACATGTTGATCTGTGCAAGTGGCCTCAAGAGGGTGGGGGCTGAGGATCCAGTCTCCAGAGGAGGTGAGGCCAGATCGAGATGTGAGGGTGTATGTGAGAGTGAATGGTGATGCCTCTTGAGCTGCCACCGCCTCCCTAGCCGGACTGGTGACACTGATGCCCCTCCTGTGGCAAGAGCGGGGGTAGAGAATATCGCGGCGGGCTCCAACGGTGTCCAGAAGGCATCCCAGGTAGACGTCACTGAATCGGGGGCTGCAGTCTTCTTGCCTTTCAGGGCCATGTCTACTTTGCAGCAGCCCTGGGCTGGAAGCACTAAGAGGTGTGCATATGATTGCACTTTAAATATGGGCCCAGTGTGAGGAAGCAGCGAGATAACGGCGCGGTGGGCTAATCGGAGGCCGCCCTCCAGCGAAGTTACTTGTTTCCTGGAAATGCATGATTAATGAGGCAGGATTAGGATGATACAGTGTGAAAAGCCGTCATTGCGGCGAACGGCTAAAATGTTCTTTTTCCCAACCGCTACCGCACTTAGTGCAAATCTGGGGCAATTCCGCCTGTTGTCTTTTTGGACATTAAGAAAGTGTTTATCGAAGTACCACATAAAAGGCTGGTTAACAAAATTGAAGCTCATGGAATAGGAGGGTTAGTGTCAGGTTTAAGGACAGAAAGCAGTGAGTTGTAATAAATGGTTGTCTTTTTGACTGGAGGATGGGGACAGTGATGTTACCCAAGGGCCAGTGTTAGGTTTACTACTCTTTTCACATATATAAACGGTTTGGATTTTGGAATAAAGTAAAATTTCAAACTTCACCAGTAAGACCATCCTTGGAGGTATGGCAAACAGTGAACATGATACCAATCGCTTGCAACATGGCATAGATAGGCTTGCAGAATGGACAGACAAGTGGCAGATGGAATTTAATATAGAGAAGTGTGAGGTGATATATTTTGGCAGAAGGGATAGGGATAGGCAATATATACTTAAAGGCAAAGTTCTAAAAAGTGTGCAGGAACAGAGGGACCTGGGGGTTCATGTGTCTTTGAAGATGGCAGGACATATTGAGAGAGCAGTTAGTAAAGTATATGGGATCTCGGGCTTCATAAATATAGGGCAGAATTTTTCCCTCATTGGGCAGGCGCGTGCCTGATCCGAACGGGAGTAAAATAGCGTGTGATGATGTCGGATGAGCGTCCCGCCATCATCGCACACTCTCGCGATATTTCGCTTGGTGGGCGCACATGAGAAGTTGCAGCACACCTGCCAACAATTAAGTCATTAAGGCCTTTAATCAATTAATTAAATCGAATTTTTCGCTGTCTATCCAACCATTCGGTTGGCAGGCAGGTGAATAGGCCAGGCGGCCTTTGCATTTTTAATGAAACCTCATCCACGGGCAGGATGCGGTTTCAGACAGTAAATCAAAAACCAATAAAATTTTTAAAACTCATTTTTAACATGTCCCTGCTCATGTGACAGTCACATGAGGGGACATGTTTTCCTTATTTTTAAAAACTTTATTTTTAATGTTAAAAATCTTCTGCTCCCTGAGGCATCTCTGTGCCTTCAGGGAGCTTTCACTGAGTGCACCTGCGCGCATGCGCACACTTCAGCACTTGCGCTCCTCCTGCCCCCACCCAGGCAACGCTGAGGTTATCAACACGCGTTTCACGTGAAAAGGCGGTCGAGCCCGATTGCAGGCGGCGGACTGTTGTGCGGCCACTCCCGGGCTCGCTCGCTGCGCCTGCCCGCCACGGCCGCCTGACAAGGTAAAAACTCTGCCCATTGTTACCGAGTACAAAAACAGGGAAGTTATGCTGAATCTTCAGAAAGCTCTGGATAGGCCAGAGTATTGCATCCAGTTCTGGTCACCAGATTTTATGAAGGATGTGAGGGTCCTTGAGAAGTGCAGAGGAGATTTACGACAAAGGTTCTGGGGGTAAGGATATTTAACTGTTAGGTTAGGTTGTAAAGGCTGGGTTTGTTCGCCTTGGAGCAAAGAAAATTGAGGGAGATCTGAAAGAGGTGTACAAGATTATAACAGGTTTAGATAAGGTAGAGAAAGAAAACTGTTCCCATTGGCTGATGGCAGAAGGTCTAGGGGACACAGATTTAAGGCTTTGGGCAAGGGATGCAGGGAGGATGTGAGGAAGAACGTTTTTACATAGCGAGTGGTAATGAACTGTAACACGTTGCTGAAGAAGTTGGCGGAAGCAGAGACAATCAATGATTTGAAAAGGAAATTGGATAGGCACTTGAGGGAACTAAACTTGCACAGCTAGGGGGGATAGAGTGGGAGAATGGGACTGACTGGATTGGTCTTCGGAGAGTAGGCTTGGACTTGAGCTGAATGGCCTCCTTATTTGCTGTCATTAGTCTTCTTTCAATCCATGACCTAAACCTGTCAGCAGTGGACAAGATCACTTACCTCGGCATCATGCTCTCCCTATATTGATGAAGAGACACATCCAAACATTGTCTAAATAAGTGTAACCTTCAGCAGACTTCGAACATTAGTCTGGGAATGGAGGGGAGTAAGTCTGCCTTACCAAATTGAAAGTCTCTAGAGCAGTAGACCTGCCCAATCTGCTCTGCTGTGTGCATGTGAGACTTGGACTGTGTACCAGCGTTATGCCAGAAAGCTCAACCACTTTCACTTGAGCTGCCTTCGGAAGTTTCTGAAGATCAGGTGGTAGGCCAAGATACCAGGCAATGAAGTGCTCACCCAAGCTGGCGTGGCAAGCATCCACACCATATTGAGACAGACATGACTGAATTGGGCTGGTCATGTAACCAAAATGCCTGACATTTGCTTATCAAAGTGAATCTTCTATGTTGAGCTATGAAGAGGGGTGTGCTTTCATGCTGGTCAAAGGAGTTTTGATACCAACTTTGAGAGTCTTAGGAGAAGCTCGCCTAGGATCACTGCACCTGGCACAACCAAATAAAAAACCGTGCGGCCTCCTTCAAAAGCATGCTCATATCAGAGGCAGAGAAAAATGCACGGAGAGGAAATCCTGAGCCAGCAACTCATCCAAAATGCAACTGTTTGCAGTCTCGTGCCCTACTTGCAGCGGAACCTTCTGGGTGCAGATCGGCCTTAGCAGTTACCTACGTACCCAGCAGAACCTTACCAAACAACCCTGATGATGAACATGGTCATCTTCGCATTGAAGGATGAATAAGAATGACTCTATGGGCTGAACTTTTAAACAGTTGCAGACATCTAGCCAGAGGCAGACGATCCCTCAATTTCCCATCACCAGTCGGCGTGCCAGTTTGCCTGCAAGCAAGGGTAGCCTATTAAGGCAATAAAGCAATTCAGGGGCCAATTCAATGTTCTGTGGCCGACTGGAGTCTTCTAGTTGACTGGTGGCCCACCCTTGGTGGTTGAAGCCAAGCTGATCCTTGCAGGAGGACCCCCAGTTGGGGGCCAATGATTCAGCATCACTTTAGTCTTAGCGCTTGCCCCCCACCACCCCCTCCCCCAACAACCCAAAGCTCCACAGTCAACATAACAAGTTGGCCACAGCTGTAGTTACAGGCTGCACTGTGGAAGGGCACACCTCCACAATGGCAGTCGTGCAGCTGTGGCCATTTCCTGTTTTTAAAAGGTCTATAGAGTGTGCCTCCATCTTGGAATGCCTTCTGTTTCACCCACCTACATCAGCATCTCCCACTTTGGTGGCGGGACTGCTGATCTCTGAGTGTTGGAGGATCCCCCAGCCACAGGAGCCTGCCTGCCGTCCTTAAATGGTTGGGGCTCCCAGAGGCGGCCAAGCTGCCACCTCAAAAATCACCTTGTGTCTGACGCCGGCAGGTACATGTGGATTCCTGAGCACATTTCTTTCCAACAGCAGGATTGGGTCCCACAAACGAACCTTCAGCCCTATGACCCTATCACTGGATAGCTCTTTTCAAGTGACAACAGTAGATCGATGGACTGAATGGCCTTCATTTTGCACCATATCACCATATGATTCTACGAAAAGCTGAAAATGCTGGGAACATTGGCAAGAAATGTTAATATTACTGGCCTGGCCCTCCATCAACACATGGGGTTACCCATTCCATTCAAAATGTCAAATCGAATCTTGAGCCCACAGTTGGTTGGTTACTGGTGGTTTCTAGAATAATTTACAAAATAGTTTTGCTGCAGATGTGCTGGTGGCCTAGAGATAGGCCCATGGCAGATTTTCTTGATGATTTAATAATAGATTGATGGTAGGTATTCAGGGAATCTAATTTGTGA
The DNA here is from genome assembly GCF_964194155.1 of Cetorhinus maximus. Taxonomy (NCBI): domain Eukaryota; kingdom Metazoa; phylum Chordata; class Chondrichthyes; order Lamniformes; family Cetorhinidae; genus Cetorhinus; species Cetorhinus maximus. The sequence continues at coordinate 176,591,647 of NC_135882.1, read as the reverse complement.
GCTTGGAACATATTCATTATGGTTTAATGGTGGATTTAGAGATAATTTTCCTGCAGCTTGCTCTAATTTGCTGGTGGTTTAGTATTGGGTTTGTGACAAACCCCCTGGAAATGCCTTAGAGGATGCAACTGATTCCCTGATAAATTGCTGCCAAATGACTGGTTGTCTCATTGTTGTTCTGTTTAGATTAATGGCAGCCTGTATGTTATCAACTTTCCTGGTAGTAAGGAATGTTATGACAGCGGACCATAGCCCAGATTACTTAGGGACATATTGAACTTTTAAAGTAAGGCATGTGTTTTTTTTTAAAAAGCCATACAAGCAAAAGCTGGCTGGGACTGTGTAGTAACCACTGGCTGTAAAATCCTTATGTGAATTACTCTTGGCCAACTAGTCCAGAGAACAGAATGTCACACCTAAAAAAGGTGTCAAGGCCCACTTCAGACAGAGACACTTCAAAGGAAAAGATGCAATGCAAAAAATGAACTGTAATCCCCTGTGGTTGTGGACATAATGAATGCTGATTACCATCTCAACAGAAACCATCTCCTATGAGTTATATCCCTGACTATGGACATGATGTGAGTTGAAAAGAAAGCAGATCTGGGCAAAAGACATGTTTGTTTATTCACTTCCTGGAATACACAGGAACAGGGGTTAAAAGCCAACTGCAACCCTGGTCTCTGTGTGCTAGTTTCGGTGATCCAGGCCTGGTGTGCAAGGGTGTGCTGTGAAGGTCACAGCTGAAGAACATCAACTAGGCATCCCTGCGCATGCAGGTTAAAAAAAAATGTCCTCTCTGTCTGATTGCAGGAGGCAAGTCACAAGTCAGCAAAGCCGCAGTCAAAAAGGAAACAGGACAACTCCTTTCAGCTAATCTGCAGAGCCAAGAATCTCCAATTGCTCAACTGCCCAAAGTCAGCTCTATCAGAATGATCCAACTTAACAACATTTCATCATCAACTCCTCATGGACCACACAAAGACTGAAACCTATATCTTTTTAACTTTTATTCCTGGACTCACTTCTCATTTCTAATCTGTGTGTATGTGTTACTTTTTTATTTTTTCTCTCGTGTTTTACTAACTAATAAACTCACTCTTTCTTTAACTCAAGACAGCCTGGTTAAATTGGCTCCTTTTAAAACACAAATACATTTGGACTGAGAAAAGGTACCGAGTAAACCAGTTACCAGGTAACTGAATAAAGGGACTGAGGGAAGGGATCCTTTCTAAATTAACCTTGTTGCGACCAACTGAGGGGCCTGAATAAAGAGGGGGAGCCAATTCATCCCACCTCTCTTGGAAGCATAACAATTTGGGGTACCTTGTCCAGGATCATAACAATTTGGGGTACCTTGTCCAGGATCATAACAAATTGGGGGGGAACCTCGCCCGGGGACCAGTCGTAACAAATTGGGGACTTGGTGCCGGAATTGTTCCCATAGACAAAATGAAAGAATTAGAGTGGGAAAAGTAAAATGTTCCTTCGAAACCAATTTTAAAAGCTGCAGAAAGGCTATCTGAGGTGTACCACTAAAGTATAGAAATGTCCAAATTTGATGCCAGTGCTTCTCTATGTGAATTAGGGGAAGTTACTTTTGAGAATTTAAAAGTTCTGTCGCTCGAACAGTTAAAAGATTTAATGAGGTACTTAGGATTAGAATTCCACCCGAAAATCAGAAAACCCAAAATTTTAAGACGGGTGGCCAACAGCCTACAGGAGGAAATTGAAGACGTTGAAATGGATAGAGTAGCAGTAAAGAGATTAAAATTGGAGCAGCAGAAATTAGAATTTCAGAAGAGAGAAAAGGAGGAAAGACAGGAAAGGGCATGGAGCAAAGAGAGTGAATTTCAGGGCAGAGAGAGAGAAAGGGAGTTTAAACTAAAACAGCTCGAGCTGAGGGGCAGAAATCCTACTGTGTCCCTTGAAGACACCACTAGCTCAAGCCTAAAAGCTGAGGTAATCATTTAATCCCTAAATTTGATGAAGCAGAGGTGGAAGCCTTCTTTATCTCTTTCAAGCAGTTATTTTTTTTTTTATTCATCATGGGACATTGGCTTCGCTGGCTGGGCTAGCATTTATTGCCCATCTCTAGTTGCCCTTGAGAAAATGGTGGTGAGCTGTCTTCTTGATCTGCTGCATTCCATGTGGTGTAGGTACACTCACAGTGCTGTTAGGAAGGGAGTTCCTGGATTTTTACATAGCGACAGTGAAAGAACAGCGATATATTTCCAAGTCAGGATGGTGTGTGACTTGGAGGGGTACTTGCAGGTGGTAGTGTTCCCATCTATCTGCTGCCCGTGTCCTTCAAAATGGTAGTGGTTGTAGGTTTGGAAGGTGCTGTCTAAGGAGCCTTGGTGAATTTCTGCAGTGCAGAAATGGTACACACTGCTGCTACTGTGCATCAGTGGTGAAGGGAGTGAATGTTTGTGGATGTGGTGCCTATCAAGTGGACTGCTTTGTCCTGGATGGTGTCAAGATTCTTAAGTGTTGTTGGAGTCGCACTCATCCAGGCAAGTGGGAAAATTCCATCACAGTCCTGAATTGTGCCTTGTAGATGGTGGACAGGCTTTGGGGAGTCAGGAGATGGGTTGCTTGTCACAGGATTCCTAGCCTCTGACCTGTTCTTGTAGCCACAGTATTTATATGGCTGGTCCAGTTCAGTTTCTGGTCAATGGTAACCCCCAGGATGTTGATAGTGGGGGATTCAGTGATGGGAATGCCATTGAAGGTCAAGGGGCGATGGTTAGTTTCTCTCTTGTTGGAGATGGTCATTGCCTGGCACTTGTGTAGTATGAATGTTACTTGCCATTTGTCAGCCCAGGCCTGGATATTGTCCAGGTCTTGTTGCATTTGGACATGGACTGCTTCAGTATCTAAGGAGTCGTGAATGGTGCTGAACATTGTACGATCATCAGTGAACATCCCCATTTCTGACCTTATGATGGAAGGAAGGTCATTGATGAAGCAGCTGAAGATGGTTGAACTCTACCCTGAGGAACTCCTGCAGTGATGCCCTCCAGCTGAGATGATTGACCTCCAACAACCACAACCATTTTCCTTTCTGCTAGCTATGACTCCAACCAGTGGAGAGCTTTCCCCCGATTCCCGTTGACTCCAGTTTTGCTAAGACTCCTTGATGCCAAACTCGATCAAATGCAGCCTTGTTGTCAAGGGCAGTCACTCTCACCTCACCTCGGGAGTTCAGCTCTTTTGCCCATGTTTGAACCAAGGCTGTAATGAGGTCAGGAGCTGAGTGGCCCTGGCGGAACCCAAACTGCGCATCAGTGAGCAGGTTATTGCTAAGCAAGTGACGCTTGATACCACTGTTGATAACACCTTCCATCACTTTACTGATGATCGAGAGTAGTCTGTTGGGGCAGTAATTGGCTGGCTTGGATTTGTCCTGCTTTTTGTGTCCAGGACATACCTAGGCAATTTTCCACATAGCCGGGTAGATGCCAGTGTTGTAGCTGCACTGGAACAGCTTGGCTAGGGGCGTGGCAAGTCCTGGAGCACAAGTCTTCAGTGCTATTGCCAGAATATTGTCAGGGCCCTGAGCCTTTGCAGTATCCAGTGCCTTCATCCGTTTCTTGATATCACGTGGAGTGAATCGAATTGGCTGAAGATTGGCATCTGTGATACTGGGGACCTCCGAAGGAGGTTAGATGGATCATCCACTCGGCATTTCTGGCTGAAGATTGTAGCAAATGCTTCAGCTTTATCTTTTGCACTGATGTGCTGGGCTCCAACATTAAGGATGGGGATATTTATGGAACCTCCTCCTCCAGTGAGTTGTTTAATTGCCCACCATTCACGACTGGATGTGGCAGGACTGCAGAGCTTAGACCTGATCTGTTGGCTACGGGATTGCTTACCTCTATCTATCACTTGCTGCTTATGCTGTTTGGCATGCAAGTAGTCCTGTGTTATAGCTTCATCAGATTGACACTCATTTTAGGGTATGCCTGGTGCTGCCCCTGGCATACCCTCCTGCACTCTACATTGAACCAGAGTTGATCCCCTGGCTTGATTGTGATGATAGAGTGGAAGATGTGCCAGGCCAAGAGATTACAGATTGTGTTTGAGTACAGTTCTGCTGCTGCTGATGGCCCACAGTGCCTCATGGTTGCCCAGTCTTGAGTTGCTTGCTCTGTTTGAAATCGATCCCATTTAGCACGGTGGTGGTACCACACAACACAATGGAGGGTATCTTCAATGTGAAGGCGGGACTTCGTCTCCACAATGACTGTGTGGTGGTAACTCCTACCAATTCGGTCATGGACAGATGCATCTGCGGCAGGCAGGTTGGTGAGGATGAGGTCAAGTATGTTTTTCTCTCTTGCTGGTTCCCTCACCACCTGCCGCAGACCCAGTCTAGCAGTTGTGTCCTTTAGGACTCTGCCAGCTCGGTCAGTCATGGACATTGAAGTCCCCCACCCAGAGTACATTCTGTGCCCTTGCCACCATCAGTGCTTCCTCCAACTGGTGTTCAACATGGAAGAGCACTGATTCGTCAGCTGAGGGAGGACAATATGTGGTAATCAGCAGGAGGTGTCCTTGCACATGTTTGATGCCATGAGACTTCATGGGGTCTCCCAGGGCAAGTCCCTCCTGACTGTATACCACTGTGCCGCCACCTCTCAGAGACGGTGGTGTCGGGGACATCATCCATGAGGATGACTATGTCAGGCTGCTGCTTGGCTAGTCTGTGAGACAGCTCCCCCCATTTTGGCAGACATTAGTAAGGAGGACTTTGCTGGATCAACAGGGCCTGTTGTCGTTTCCAGTGCCTAGGTCGATGCCAGTTTCATTCCTTTTTGAGGCTCTGTCGGTAGGCTATTTCAGAGGGCATTTAAGAGTCAACCACCTTGCTGGGGGTCTGGAGTCATATGTCGGCCAGACCAGTCCAGCAGATTTCCTTCCCTAAAAAGCATTCGTGAACCAGATGGTTTTATGGTCATCATTGGACTTTTAATTCCACATTTTTATTGAATTTACATTCCACCATCTGCCGTGGCAGGATTCAAACACCAGAGCATGATCCTGGGTCTCTGGATTATTGGTCCAGTGACAATATCACTACGCCATCGCCTCCGCAGTTAAAGTGGCCAGTCCAATATTGGTCTTTATTACTACAGAGTAAACTTCCAGGGAGAGCTCCCTCCTGTCTGAGGAAAATGCCACTGACTATGAGGCAGCAAAAAGGGCTATTTTAAGTGCATTCCAGTTAGTGCTGGAGGCAGACTGTCAGAAATTCCATAGCCTCAGGAAAAGGCCTGACCAGATGTACCTGGAATTTGAAAGGCTTAAGCAACTTGCTTTTGACCAGTGGGTGAGTGCGCGTAAAACAAAAGCTACTTAAGGGCATCCGTGACCTCCTTTTTGAATTGATGTGTTGCGGACTGAGAGATGATGCTTAAGGCAACCACTGTGAAATAGTTCTCCTTGAGGTGTTTAAAAACTCCCTACCCTTTTCAATAAGAACACATATAGTGGAACAAAGGGTAAGAGGGGCCAGGCAGGCAGCGACACTGGCTGATGATTATGAGCTGATCCACAAACCTTTGTTCCAGAAGAGACCCTCCCCTAGTCACCCCCAATCAACTGGAAAGGTTAGAGGTGGAGAGAGTGATAGGAAACTGAGCACCCATGGGAGAGAGGGAAATGCTGGGGGTCCATCTCAGGACAGAAAGAGTGGTGCTGAGATGAAATGTGAGGTTAAGAAACCTGAGTTTTAACTGCCTATGGGCCAACAGCTGGAAGTAATGGGAAAAAGCAGTGGGGTTTATTGGGGCACATAAACCCCGTGCAGAGAATGGGAGGCAGTAGAGAGTATGGCAGAGCAGGCTATGGCTCTGATGCAGCTGTGAATTCGTATAGAAGCACTCCTGAGAGTGTGGATGAAGTTAAACAGATCCCTGAGAGTTACAAGGATTTTGTATCTGTAGGAAGGGTGAGTAAGCCTGTAGTAATACTGAGGGATACAGCGGTCAGCCAAGCTCTACTGCTGTGAAAAGGCATGACCTTTCCACCAGAGAGTGCAGTAAGTGCCAAGGTGTTGGTAAAGGGGCTTGAAGGAGGGTACATAGCCATCTCCTTATACTGGGTGCATCTAGAGTACGACTTTGTATCAGGGCCACTGACTGTGGGAGTCGTCCCCAGTTTTCCAGTGGACAGGGTCGACCTGCTGCTCGGTGATGACCTGGCAGGATCAAAGGTAATAGCATCCCCAGTGGTCTCAGAGAAGCCCACTGAGGTCAGGAGACAGAACAGCTGCAGGACAAAGTGCCTGGCATTTTCCCAGACTGTGTAGTAATGCGGTCCATGGCCAGACAAGCACCATCACTGGAGACTGAAGTGGCACTGCAGGCAGAAGACCCTACGATCTGGTTATCTGAAACCTTTTTCGGGATTCTAGAAGACCCTAAGGAGGCAACAAATAGACCTTGATTGGTAGCGGTCCAGCAGGCTGACCCACTGTTAAAAACATTAGTTCAGACTGGCCACACTGAAGCTGAGGCAGAAGCAGTCCCTGAATGCTACTACATTAAAGATGAGGTGCTGATGAGGAAATGGAGACCCCCATCACAGACCTGCAAATGAGGAGTGGACAGTAATCCACCAGGTAGTTGTGCTGCCGAGGTACTGTAGCTCACGAAATTCCGATGGCTGGGCATGTCCATATGTGCAAAACCCAAGTCCACTTCAGCCAGAATTTTTACTGGCCATGCCTCCACAGGGAGGCAGTGAGGTTTTGCAGAACCTGCCACAGCTGCCAGGTTGTGGTTAAAACCCCAGCCTGCAATAAGACCTGCACTTATGATTCCTGTGCCAGCTTTTGGGGAACCATTCAGCAAGGTGTTAGTGGACTGTGTAGGGCCCCTGCCCAAAACAAAAGAGGGCGACCAGGTATCCTTCCCATCATGGACATGGCTTCCTGCACCCCAGAGGCTCTTCCCCTGAGAACAATATCTGCTAAAACAGTGGTGAGGGAATTGACCCAATTCTTTACCAGGTATGTTCTGCCCACCGAGATCCAGTAGGATCAGGGCTCAAATTTCATGTCCAAAATTTTCCGGGAAGTTATGGGTAACCTGAGTGTGACCCAGCTGAAGTCTTCAGTGTATCACCCGCAGTCCCAGGGGGCACTAGAGCGGTACCACCAGACCCTAAAAACAATGGTCAGCGCACACTGCCATGAGTACCCCCATGACTGGGATAAAGGACTAGATTTTCTTCTGTTCGCTACCAGGGACCCACCCAATGAGTCCACTGGCTTTAGTCAGTTTGAATTAGTTTACGGGCACCAAGTGCATGGGCCTCTGAAACTAATCAAGGAGAGGTTTTAAGAATAGAAGGAGGAAGTCTCCATGTTAGACTATGTAACAGTCCTCCTGGAGCGTCTCATGAGAGCCTGTGAGGTGGCCCGAGAACACTTGAAAACCTCCCAGACAGGGAGGAACAGGCAGGTGAACATTCCAGGACCTGAACCTTTCAGTCAGGAGACTGTGTGTTAGTGCTCTACCAATACCAGGTGAATCCTTAAAAGCACAGTTCAGTGGACTGTACAGAGTAGCAAAGAAGCTCAGGGAAGTAAACTATCTAATTGAGACCCCAGATTAGGGGAAAAGGCAAAGGCTGTGTCATGTCAGCATGATAAAGTGATATCACAGTGAGAAGGGGACAAGCAGGTAATGGTCTGTCCCACTGTCACTTACCTAGAAGATGAGGGTAGCAGTAGGGATGAATTGGAGGGAGATGTGGGTGAGGCCCACATTGAACCTCTACTACCCAGCTAACTAACACTGAGATACCAGCAAACTTAGATACCTTACTCACCCACCTTAGTGCAGAACAGTGAGCAGACTTGACGAGGTTGCTCACTGCATTTAAAGGCTTATGCAGAGACAAGCCAGGCTGCACCACACTAGCTCTACGTGATGTGGGTGTGGGAGAAGCCGCTCCCATAAGACAACATCCCCATCATCTACGCCCTAAAAGCTGCCACAGGTTTGGGAAGAGATTAACTACATGCTGGAGCACCAACTAATAGAGCCTAGCAGCTGTAACTGGCGCTCCCCAGTTGTGCTTGTGCCCAAGCTGGATGGCTCCACAATGTTCTGCATTGACTTCCGGAAAGATAATGCAGTGACCAGAGCCAACTCCTACCCGATACTCTGGCTGGAATACTGCATAGATAAGGTAGGTAAAGCAGCCTACATTACAAAGATAGATTTAATCAAGGGATATCTGCCTTCATAACTCCAACAGGGTTATACTAGTGTTGCTATTTGGGCTCCAAAATGCCCTAGCCACCTTTCAAAGGCTGATGAACCAGGTAGTGGCGGGCTTATCCAATTGTGTCATGTACCTAGACGACCTCCTAGTGTCCATTGGCCCCTGGGAAACTCACTTTGAGCAACCAACGGCATTGATAGGACTAGAAAGGAGGTTATGCTGAAAGAATTTGAACAGTTAGGAGTTAAAGTAAAAAGCAGAACCTCCAAGGTTATAATCTCAGGATTACTACCTCAGCCACGGGCAAACTGGTATAGAGTAAATAAAATCAATGAGTTAAATGCGTGGCTCAAAGATTGGTGTGGGAGGAAAGGGTTTTAGTTCATGGGGCACTGGCACCAGTACTGGGGTAGAAGGAAGCTGTTCCAGCAGGACAGGCTTCACTTGAACTGTGCTGGGACCAGTGTCCTAGCGAATCGAATAACTAGAGCTGTAGAGAGGGCTTTAAATTAAATTGAGTGGGGGAGGGTTCTGGAGAGGGAATACATCGGCTTCCAAAGCAAAAGGATATGGCAGCATTGCAGGGCAGCTACTTCAGTAAGGATAGTTAGAGTGTGACAGGAAGGGAGTGTAGAAACATAAAAAAACAGCAGCAAATAGGGTCAAAGGGGGAAAAATAGTAAAAAGGCATAATTAATGGCTCTTTACATAAATGCCCATAGTATTCAGAACAAAATAAATGAATTAGTGGCACAAATAGAAGTCAAAGGGTATGACCTTATATCCATTACGGTGACAAGGTTACAAGGAGATCAAAGCTAGGAACTAAATATTTAGGGGTATGTGACTTTTGAAAGGATGGGCAGGAAGGAAAGGGTGGTGGGTAGCTTTGTTAGTACGAGATGGATGTTATGGCACAGCCGATGGTAAATGCTGAGTTGTTCAAATCCCAAAGTGAAATTTGAAACAACTATCAGAACTTGTTTTGCAATTCTATAAATTTTGAGATGCGTGCCTTGAATTCACTAGTAATAAGACCACCAAGTCTTATATGTTTTTACAAAACCAGATTAAACATTTATTAACAAGAGAAATGATTTTAAACTCATACATAGATCTACAAATTACTACTGTGATAACTTCTAAATCCCCTACTTAATCTGACTCCCAAGGCAACAGTAAGATATATAGATTTTAAAAGACCCAGGCAAGGTGACACACAATACCCTGAACCAGTCGAATTCAAAGTGAGTTTTTTTAACTTTAGCTCTTTGAAAATAGCAGCTTGAAGTATAGAAGCTGAAGGCTTTTCACACTCGTTTCATCTTAAAAATATCTATCCTTACACACAGCTTTCACTCCTTTATACATATTTTCCCATTTGAATGTAAATTCCCATTGTTTTACTTTGTGTTTGAACTTTACCTTTCTGATAATAACAATCTCTTATAGCACTAAGTTTTACCAGTAATCTTTGGGAAAAATAAACACACCGTCTCTAAACTTCACCTGGTCAGGTGACACATTTCATCCCTCCTTTGAAAACAATCTAGTCTGGTTTATTTAAAAATACAAATGTCCTTTTACACCTTACATTTTAAACTTCCTCCATGTTTACCAAGGTTACATCAAAGCCTTCAGACCAGCTGCCATTAATCCAATTAAGTCTCACACACACACACACACACACACGCACAGGCACATACAGACACAGAGGCCACTGTTTTACAATAAATTCCAATAACATTATGAGAATTATTATATCTTCCTGGCAATGGGATAAGTACGAGAGCAAGAAATGACCTTGGATCGGAAGATGTAGAATCCATATGGGGGGGAGGTAAGAAATAACAAGAGGAAGAAGTCACTGGTGGGAGTAGTCTATAGGCCCTCTAACAGTAGCTAACTGTTGGACAGAGAATAAATCAGGAGATAATGAGAGCATGTTAAAAAAGACAGTACTTTAATCATGGGTGGCTTTAATCTTCATGTAGATTGGGAAAATCAAATTGGCAGAGGTAGCCACGAGCAAGAATTCATAGAGTGTATTCGGGACAGTTTCCTAGAACAATATGTTGTGGATCCAACCAGGGATCAGGCTATTTTGGACCTGGTAATGTGTAATGAGGCAGGTTTAATAAATGATCTCAAATAAAATATCCCCTAGGCAACAGTGACCATAACATAGAATTTAGTATTCAGTTTGAGAGTTAGAAACTGGGTCGGAAACAACTGTGCTAAACTTAAATAAGGGTAATTTCAAAGGAATGAGGGCAGAGTTGGTTGGAGTGGACTGGGAAAGGAGTTTAGCAGAAAAGACTGTTGATAAACAATAGCAGACGTTTAAGAAAATAGTTCATGACTCACAACAAAGATATATCCCAGGATATCACCAAGGAAGTTAAGGGTAGTATCAAATTGAAAGAAAAACATACAATGTAGCAAAGATTAGTGGTAAACCAGAGGATTGGGAAAGTTTTAAAAATCAACAAAAGATGACCAAAAAAATAAAGAGGGAGAAAACAAACTTTGAGGGTAAGTTAGCAAGTAATATAAAAACATACAGTAAGAGCTTCATTAAATATATAAAAAGGAAGAGAGAGGCCAAAATGAACTTAGGCCCCTTAGAGAATGAGGCTGGGGAAATAATAATGGGGAACCAGGAAATGGCAAAGGAGTTGAATAAATACTTTGCATCAGTCTTCATGGTAGAAGACACTAATAGCATTCCAAAAATACTGCCACCTAGAAGGACAAGGGCAGCAGATAGATGGGAGCACCACCACCTGGAGATTCCCCTCCAAGTCACTTACCATCCTGACTTGGAAATATATCGCCGTACCTTCACTGTCGCTGGGTCAAAGTCCTGGAACTCCCTCCCTAACAGCACTGTGGGTGTACACCACCTGGACTGCAGTGGTTTCAGAAGGCAGCTCACCACCACCTTCTCAAGGGCAACTAGGGATGGGCAATAAATGCTGGGCCAGCCAGCGATGCCCACATTCCGTGAATGAATAAAAAGAAAATCAAGGGGCAAAAGGTGGGGGGAGGAAATAAATAAAATAACCATCAGTAGAGAAAAAGTACGAGGGAAACTCATGGAGCTGAAGGCTGATAAGTCCCCTAGACCTGATGGGTTGTATCCTTGGATATTAAAGGAAGTAGCTACACAAATAGTGGATGCACTGGTAATAATCTTCCAAGAATCCTTAGATTCTGGAAAAGTCCCAGAGGTTTGGAAAACTGCCAATGTAACACTCTTATTCAAAAAGGGAGGGGGACAAAAAACAGGTAACTATAGGCCTGTTCGTTTAACATCTGTGATTGGAAAATGTTAGAGTCTATTATAAAGGATGTAATAGCAGAGCATTTAGAAATGCATAATATAATCAAGCAGAGTCAGCATGGCTTCATGAAGGGGAAATCATGCCTAGCAAATTTATTACATTTCTTTGAGGAGGTAACAAGCAGGATAGATAAAGGGGAACCAGTTGATGTAATATATTTGGATTTCCAAAAGGCGTTTGATAAGGTACTGCATATAAGGCTACTTAATAAGATAAGAGCCCATAGTGTTGGGGGTAGTATATTAGCACAGAAACATAGAAAGATAGAAACTAGGAGCAGGAGTAGGCCATTTGGCCCTTCAAGCCTGCTCTGCCATTCAATATGATCATGGCTGATCCTCTATCTCAATGACATATTCCTGCTTTCTCTCCATACCCCTTGATGCCCCTAATATCTAAAAAAATTATCAATTTCTTTCTTGAATATATTCAGTGATCCGGCCTCCACAGCCTTCTGTGGTAGAGAATTTCACAGGTTGACCACCCTCTGAGTGAAGAAATTTTTCCTTATTTCAGTCCTAAGTAGCTTACCCCATATCCTGAGACTGTGGCCCCTGGTTCTAGACTCCCCAACCAGGGGGAGCATCCTCCCTGCATCTAGTCTGTCTAGCCCTGTTAGAATTTTATACGTTTCAATCTGATCACATCTCATTCTTCTAAATTCTAGTGAACACAGGCCCAGTCAAACCAATCTCTCCTCAGACAGTCCTGCCATCCCCAGTATCAGCCTAGTGAACCTTCGCTGCACTCCCTCTATGGCAAGTATATCCTTTCTTAGGTAGGGAGACCAAAACTGCATGTAATACTCCAGGTGTGGTCTCACCAAGGCCCTGTATAACTGCAGTAAGACATCCCTACTTCTGAACTCAAATTCTCTTGCAATGAAGGCCAACATATCATTTGCTTTCCTAATTGTTTGCTATACCTGCCTGTTTACTTTCATTGACTGGTGTACAAGGACATCCAGATCCCTTTGTACATCCACAGTTCCCAATATATCACCATTTAAATAATACTCTGCCTTTCTGTTTTTCACACCGAAGCGTATAATTTCACATTTATCCACGTTATACCGCATCTGTCATGTATTTGCCCACACACACAACTTACCGAAATCACCCTGAAGCCTCCTTGCATCCTCCTCACAACTCACAACCCTGCCCAGTTTTGTGTTGTCAGCAAACTTGGAAATATTGCATTTGGCTTCCTCATCCAAGTCATTTATATATATTGTGAATAGCTGGGACCCCAAGCACTGATCACTGCGTAACATCACTAGTCACTGCCTGCCATCTGGAAAAAGACCCATTTATTCCCACTCCGTTTTCAGTCTGTAAACCAATTCTCAATCCATGCCAGTATATTACCCCCGATCCCATGTGCTTTCATTTTGCCCACTAGCCTCTTATGTGGGACCTTATCAACAGCCTTCTTGAAATCCAAATACACCACATCCACTCGTTCACCCTTATCTACTTGACTAGTTACATCCTCAAAAAACTCCAGTAGATTATTTAAGCATGATTTCCCTTTCATAAACCCATGCTAACTTTGTCTAATCCCGTTAATGCTTTCCAAGTGTTCTGTTACCATGTATTTTATAATAGACTCTAGCATTTTCCCCACTACTGATGTTAGGCTAACTGGTCTGTAATTCTCTGTTTTTTCTCTCCCTTCTTTTTTTAAATAGTGGGGTTACATTTGCCACCCTCCAACCTGTGGGAACTGCTCCAGAGTCAATAGAATTTTGGAAGATGAGCATCCAATATTTCCAGGGTCACTTCATTTAGGACTCTGGGATGTAGTTTATCAGGCTCTGGGAATTTCTCTAATTCCATTAATTTCTCTAGCACCATTTTTTTTACTAATACTGATTTTCTTCAATTCCTCCCTTTCACTAGGCCCTTGGTTCCCTAACATTTCTGGGAAATTGTTTGTGTCTTCTTTTGTGAAGACAGAACCAAAAGATATGTTCCATTCTTCTGCCATTTCTTTGTTTCCCATTGTAATTTCCCCCGTTTCTGACCTACATCTGTCTTTCTAATATTTTTCTCTTCATATATTTATACAAGCTTTTACAGTCAGTTTTTATGTTCCCTGCAAGTTTACTCTCATACTTCATTTTTCTCTTCTTATTAAATCTTTTTGTCCACTTTTGCTGAATTCTAAACTGCTCCCAATCCTCTGGCTTGCTGCTTTTTCTGACAATTTTATATGTCTCCTCTTTGGATCTAATACTATCCCTAATTTCTTTTGTAAGCCGTGGTTAAGCCATCTTTCCTGTTTTATTTTTGCGCCAGACAGCAATGAATAATTGTTGTAATTCATGCATACGCTCCTTAAATTTGAGCCATTACCTATCCACCATCAACCCTTTTAGTAAGGTTCCCAATCTATCATTGCCAACTTGCACCTCATACCCTTGTAGTTCCCTTTATTTAGATTCAGGACCCTAGTTTCGGATTCACCTTCTTCACTCTCCATCTTAATGGACAATTCTATCATTTTATTCTGGCTCTTTCCCAAGGGACCCCGCACAAGATTGTTAATTAATCCTTTCTCATTGCACAATACCCAGTCTAGGATAGCCTGCTCTCCAGTTGGTTCCTCAACGTATTGGTCTAAAAAACCATCATGTGCACACTCCAGGAAATCCTCCTCCACAATATTATTGTTAGCTTGATTTGTCCAATCTATATGTAGATTAAAGTCACCCATGATTACAGTTGTACCCCTATTACATGTGTCTCTAATTTCCTGTTTAATGCCTTCCCTTACATCTCCGTTACTGTTTGGGGGTCTATAGACAACCCCTACCAATGTTTTCTGCCACTTGGTGTTTCTTATCTCCATCCAAACAGATTCCACGTCATGATTTTCCAAGCCAATATCTTTCCTCACTATTGCGCTGATTTCCTGCTTTGCCAACAGTGCTACCCCACCTCCTTTCCCTATCTGTCTATCCTTCCTAAATATTGCATACCCCTGGATGTTCAGTTCCCACCCTTGGTCACCCTGTAGACATGTCTCTGTAATTGCAACTATATCATAACCGTTTATATCTATTTGCGCTGTTAATTCATCTACCTTTTGCAAATACTCCGTGCATTAAGACACAATGCCTTTAGACTTCTTTTTTTAACCTTTTTAGTTATCTTAGCTTTATTTTGCGCTGTGATCCATTTTGTTTCTCACTCTTGTTTTTTCTGCCTTCCACTTTTGCTTCTTACTTTTCTGTCTTTTGTTTCTATCCTTGTTTCCCCCTCCTCTGTCTCCCTGCTCAGGTTCGATCTCCCCACCATTCTGGTTTAAACCCTCCCCGACAGCAAGCAAACACCCCTCCAAGGAGATTGGTCCTGGTCCTGCCCAGATGCAACCTGTCCTGTCTGTACTGATCCCACCTTCCCCAGAACCCATCCCAATGTCCCAGGAATCTGAATCCCTTCCCTCTGCACCATTTCTTCAGCCATATATTCATCCGAGATATCCTGTTATTTTTATTCTCGTTAGCACATGGCACTGCTAGTAATCCTGAGATTACTACCTTGAGGTCCTACTTTTAAATTTACATCCGAACTCCCTATATTCAGCTTGTAGGACCTCATCCCTTTTTTTACCCATGTCGTTGGTACTAATATGTACCACGACCACTGGCTGTTTGCCCTCCCCCTTCAGAATGCCCTGCAGCCTCCTCAAGACATCCTTAAATGGATAGAGGATTGGCTAACTAAAAGAAGACAGAGGGTTGGGATAAGGGTTCATTTTCAGGATGGCAGCCTGTAACTAGTGCAGTGCCACAGGGATCAGTGCTGGGGCCACAATTATTTACAATATATATTAATGACTTGGATGAGAGAAGGAGCCTGGAGAGGGGAAGGAATAAGGGTGAAGGAAGGAGTCGAGAAGGGGGGAGGAGTAACACTGGAGGTAGAAGTAAGGCTGGAGGAAGAGCAAATGTGAAGGAAGGGGTCAGGAAGGGGGAAGGATTAAGGCTGGAGGAAGAAGTAAGGCTGGAGGAAGGAGTCTGCAGAGGGGAAGGAGTAAAGGTGACGGAAGAACTAGTATGGAGGAAGGAGTCAGGAAGGAGGAAGGGCTAAGGCGAGGGAGGCAGTCTGGGGGGTTGGGGGGGAGTCCATGAGGGGTTGGGATGGAGTTCCAAGAGGAGAATGAGTTCCATGGGGGAAAGGAGTTACAAGAAGCGTGTGTGACGCAGGGCCTTTGGGAGCCTTGTGCAAGCAGGCTCCAAGAATCTCCAAACCAACTGCCCAAAGTCAGCTCTACCAGAATCATCTGACTTAATGGCCGCAACATTTCATCATCTATTCCTCACGGACAAACCAAAGACTGATTCATATATCTTTTTAACTTTTATTTTTGGACTTGCTCCTCACTTCTAATGTGTGCGTGTGTGTGTGCGCGCATGTGTGTGCATGCGTGTGTGTGCGTGTGTGTGTGCGCGTGTGTGTGCGTGTGTGCGTGCGCACGTGTGTGTGCGTGTGTGTATGTGCATGCATGTGTGTGTGCACGTGTGTGTGTGCATGTGCGTGCGTGTGTGTGCGTTGTGTTTTTATATTTTTTCTTGCGTTTTAGCAACTAATAAACTCATTCTTTCTTTAACTCAAGAAAGCCTGGTTAAATTGGTTCCTTTTAAAACATAAATACATTTGGAGTGAGAAAAGATATCCACAAGGGAACAGATCCTTTTTAAATTAGCCTTGTTGTGACTGACCAAGGGGCTTGAATAAAGAAGGGGAGCCGATTTATCCCTCCTCACCTGGGAGCATAATAATTTGGGGTACCTCGTCCGGGATCATAACAAACTGGAGGAACCTCGCCCAGGAAGTGTGTCTAAATCTCTGGTCATCTGTATCATATATTTTGGTGTTGTCTTGTTGGAGTGCCATTAAACCATTCCGCATTTCCTACATTACAACAGTAACTGCGCTTCAAAAAGTATCTGCAACTCTCATTTTCCACTTTGATCCAATGTTGAGAAAATAAATTAATATGAAGTTAAACCAAATGTATCTATGAATAAATGGTTTTGCACAGGGTTTGATGTTTTTATATAGTAGTGCAGCTGGATCAAAAAGTATGCATAGAAGCACAGAAAATAGGAGCAGGAGTGGGCCATTTGACCCCTTGAACGTGCTCCATCATTCAATAGATCATGGCTGATCTTCTGTCTCAATGCCATACTCCCGCACTGTTTCCACACCCCTTGACGCCTTTAGAGTCTAGAAATCTATCTATTTCCTTCTTAAATATATTTAGTGACTTGGCCTCTACAGCCTTCTGTGGTAGAGAATTTCATAGGTTCACCACCATTTGAAGGAAGAAATATCTCCTCACCTCAGTCCTAAATAGCCTACCCCATATCCTGAGATTGCGACCTCTTGTTCTAGGCCCCCCAGCCAGAGGAAACATCATCTCTGCATCCAGTCTGTCCAACTCTGTCAGGATTTTATATGTTTCAATGCGATCCACTTTCATCCTTCTAAACTCCAGTGAATACAGGCCTAGTTGACGCAATGTCTCCTTATACAACAATCCTGCCAATGCGGGAATCAGCCTGGTGAACCTTCGCAGCACTCCCTCTATGGCAAATATATCCTTTCTTAGGTAAGGAGACCAAAACTGAACACAATACTCCAAATTTGGTCTCACCAAGGCCCTGTACATCTGCAGTAAGGCATCCTTGCTTTTGTACTCAAATCCTGTCGTAATGAAGGCCAACATGCAATTTGCCTTCCTAACAGCTTGCCACACCTGCATGCTTGCTTTCAGTGCTTGGTGTACAAGGACACCCCACTTTGTACATCAACATTTCCCAGTCTATCACCATTTAATTAATACTCTGCCATTCTGTTTTTCCTAAAGTGGATAACTTCACACTTACCCATGTTATACTGCATCTGCCATGGTTTTGCCCACTCACTCAACTTGCCTAAATTGCCTTGAAGCCTCTTGACATCCTCCTCACCACTCACATTCCCAACTAGTTTTGTGTCATCAGGAAACTTGCAAATATTACATTTGGTTCCCTCATCCAAATCATTGATATATATTGTGAATAGCTGGGGCCCAAGCACTGATCCCTGTGGTACCCCACTAGTCACCGCCTGCCACTCCAACAAAGACACATTTATTCCTACTCTCTGTTTCCTGTCTGTTAACCATTTCTCAATCCACGCCAATATATTACACCTGTTCACAAGTGCTTTAATTTTACACACTAACCTCTTATGTGGGACTTTATCAAAAGCTTTCTGAAAACCAAAATACACCACATCCTCTGGTTCTCTCTTATCTATTCTGCTAGTTATGTCCTCTAAAACTCCAGTAGGTTTGTCAAACATGATTTCCCTTTCATAAACCCATGTTGACTTTGTCTAATCCCGTTGATATTTTCTAAGAGTCCTGTCATCACCATCCTTTGTCCTGTTATCAATTACTATGCAACATTAAGTTTAGGTACAGAATATTACATGTTTGAATGAGAATCATTACAACATTTGTCCTTGACTCTAAAGCTAGGGAAATACCTGGTCTTATTGGACTTGAAACTAAATGTTAGAGAATGCCTATTTATTTCCCGAAAACTAACTTATTGATGAAACTGCAGCACAACTTGAAATATGAAGGATTATGGAATTACATTTGTACTGTAAGCAGGCACAAAGATAGGTATCACTAGTCAGCTGTAATTTTCAGCATCAGTGCATCAGTACTCATCAGTGTATTAAAATAGAAGTAAGTTGCTAATGAGTGGAAAAACAGCAACCTGACTGAGTACATTGAACTGTGAGTCTACCAAGCCTGCATCCTCAATCCACTTGTCAATAGTGGTGAGACCTGGATATCATAAGCAAGGCAGGAGAAAAGGCTGAACAGTTTCCACTGTTCACTGGGGGAGGCGATTGTCGCCAGACTAGTAATCTGGGAAACGGGGTTCAAATCCTGCCATGGCAGATGGTGGAATTTGAATTCGATAAAAATCTGGAAATAAAAGTCTAATGATAACCATGAAACCATTGCAGGCTATTATAAAATCCCAAATGGTTCACTAATGTCTTTAGGGAAGGAAATCTGCTGTCCTTACCTGACATACATGTGACTCCAGATCCACAGTAATGTGGTTGACTTTGAACTGCCTTCTGAAATGGCCTAGCAAACTACTCAGTTGTATCAAACTGCTACAAAGATGCAAAAAAGGAATGACACTGGACGGACCACCCTGGCATTGACATAGGCACTGGAAACGACAATGGCAAACTCAGCCCTGCTGACCCTGCAAAGTTCTTCTTAATAACATTTGGGGGGGCTAGTGCCAAAATTGGGAGAGCTGTCTCACAGACTAGTCAGGCAACAGCCTGACAGGATCACATTGAGGATATGCTCCATCGTGTCGTGTGGCACTACCACTGTTCTAAATGGGATAGATTTCGACCAGATCTAGCAGCTCAAAACTGGGCATCCGTGAGGTACTGTGGTCCATCAGTAGCAGCGGAATTGTACTCAACCACAATCTGTAACCTCATGGCTCGCCATATCTCCACTCTACCATTACCATCAAGCCAGGGAATCAACCCTGGTTCAATGAAGAGTGCAGGAGGGCATGCTAGGAGCAGTATCAGGCATACCTAAAAATGAGGTGTCAACCTGGTGAAGCTATAACACAGGACTACTTGCGTGCCAAACAGCAGAAGCAGCAAGTGATAGACAGAGCTGAGCGATCTAAGCTCTGTAGTCCTGCCAGTTGTGAATGGTGGTGGACAATTAAACAACTCACTGGAGGAGGAGGCTCCACAAATATCCCTATCCTCAATGATGGGGGAGCCCAGCACATCAGTGCAAAAGATAAGGTTGAAGCATTTGCTACAATCTTCAGTCAGAACTGCCAAGTGGATGATTCATCGCGACCTCCTCTGGAAGTCCCCAGCATCACAGATGCCAGTCTTCAGCCAATTTGATTCACTCCACATGAGATCAAGAAACAGCTGAAGGCACTGGACAGTGCAAAGGCTCTGGGCCCTGACAATATTCTGGCAATAGTACTGAAGACTTGTGCTCTAGAACTCGCCGTGCCTCTAGCCAAGCTTTTCCAGTACAGCTACACACTGGCATCCATCCGGCTATGTGGAAAATTGCCCAGGCATGTCCTGTACACAAAAAGCAGGACAAATCCAATCCGGCCAGTTACCACTCCATCAGTCTACTCTCCATCATCAGTAAAGTAATGAAAGGTGTCATCAGCAGTGCTATCTAGCGGCACTCTCTTAGCGATAAGCTGCTCACTGATGCCCAGTTTGGGCTCCACCATAATCACTCAGCTCCTGACATCTTTACAGCCTTGGTTCAAACATGGACAAAAGAACTGAACTCCCGAGCTGAGGTGAGAGCGACTGCCTTTGACATCAAGGCTACATTTGACCGAGTGTGGCATCAAGGAGCCCTAGCAAAACTGGAGTCAATGGTAATCAGGGGGAAAACTCTCCACTGGTTGGAGGAATTGGAGGTTGCAGGAATTCACCAAGGCTCCTTAGACAGCACCTTCCAAACCCACAACCACTACAACCTAGAAGGACAAGGGCAGCAGATAGATGGGAACACCACCACCTGCAAGTTCCCCTCCAAGTCACTCACCATCCTGACTTGGAAATATATCACCGTCCCTTCACTGTCGCTGGGTCAAAATTCTGGGACTCCCTTCCTAACAGCACTGTGGGTGTATCTGCACCACATGGACTGCAGCGGTTCAAGAAGGCAGCTCACCACCACCTTCTCAAGGGCAACTAGGGATGGGCATAAATGCTGGCCCAGCCAGCAAAGCCCACATCCCATGAATGAATAAGAAAAAAGTCATACCTAGCACAAAGGAAGATGGTTGTGGATGTTGGAGGTCAGTCATCTCAGCTCCAGGACATTACTGCAGGAGTTCCACAGGGTAGTATCCTAGGCCAAACTATTTTCAGTTGCTTCATCAATGACCTCCCTTCCATTGTAAGTTCAGAAGTGGAGATGTTTGCTGATGATTGCACAATGTTCAGCAGCATTTGCGACTCCACAGATACTGAAGTAGTCCATGTCCAAATGCAGCAAGACCTGGACAATATCCAGGCTTGGGCTGACAAGTGGCAAATAACATTCACGCTACATAAGTGCCAGGCAATGACCACCTCCAACAAGAGAGAATCTAACCATCATCTCCTGATGTTCAATAGCATTACCATCACAGAATCCCCCACTATCATCATCCTGGGGGTTACCATTGAACAGAAACTGAACTGGACTAGCCATATAAATACTGTATCTACAAGAGCAGGTTAGAGGCTAGAAATAGTGCGACGAGTAACTCGCCTCCTGACTCCCCAAAGCCTGTCCACCATCTACAAGGCACAAGTCAGGAGTGTGATGGAATACTCCCCACTTGCCTGGATGAGTGCAGCTCCCACAACACTCAAGAAGCTTGACACTGTCCAGGACAAAGCAGCCCACTTGATTGGCACCACATCCACAAACATTCACTCCCTCCACCATCGATGCACAATAGCAGCAGTGTGTACCATCTACAAGATGCACTGCAGGAATTCACCAAGGCTCCTTCGACAGCACCTTCCAAACCCATGACCACTACCATCTAGAAGGACAAGGGCAGCAGATAGATGGGAACACCACCATCTAGAAGTTCCCCTCCAAGTCACTCACCATCCTGACTTGGAAATATATCACCGTTCCTTCACTGTCGCTGGGTCAAAATCCTGAAACTCCCTTTCTAACAGCATTGTGAGCGTACCTACACCACAAGGACTGTAGCAGTTCAAGAAGGCAGCTCAGCACTACCTTCTCAAGTGGCAATTAGGGATGGGCAATAAATGCTGGCCTAGCCAGCGAAGTCCACATCCCATGAATGAATAGAAATAATACCTTTTCCGTATTAGGCATATCCTCTGCATCTTGGCAACACAAGGTCACCAACTCAGAATCCTAAAGCACGCTAATTCCATCAGAATACACTCATTCCTGAACATGGCTGGCTTGGCCATGCTTATCGGTTGGGTAACGGACGCATAACCAAAGACACTCTTTACGGTGAATTGGCCACTGGGTCATGACCTCATGAATGTCCACACCTCCACTGCAAGGACGTTTGTAAACGAGATATGATGATGGAAGACAATTGGGAAACAGTCAATGACAGCCATGACCTCTGGAGCCTGATTGTTCGAAGGGCATGAAAAGAGGCGAACAGAAATTAAAAGATCAGCTAATTGAGAAGGGGGCTCAGAGAACACAGAGGCCAGTGAATTGTGTACCTTCTCAGCCCCACTGTCTTCCTAAAAGCAAATGCAGCACAGACTGCCATGCCAGAGTGGGGGTCCAGAGTTGACCACCCCAGTGCAAGCCATCGTCTTACGAGCTGGAAGGCTGCCAAAGCTGCTACGGTGTAATTCTCTTAAGCCTTCCTCATACCTTTCTTTTAATTCTGCATTTGGTCCAATTTCCATATGTAACCAGAAAAAAATTATCAGCAAATACTGGGAGTCACATCCACATTTTGTGGTAAAATATGCGGATAACTTGAAGAAGCTGGATTTGTTCTTCTGAGAGAAGATATTTGATAGAAGTGTGCAAAATCATGAGGAAGTCTAGGCAGAGAAAATAAAGGGAGAAACTGTTCCTATTAGCTGAAGGGTCAAGAACCCGACGACACCGATTTTAAAATGATTTTCAAAAGAACCATGAGGAAAAATATTTTCACACAGTGAGCAGTTATGAATTGGAATTTTTTTTTAATATTCGTCCATGGGATGTGAGCATTGCTGGCTGGGCCAGATTTATTGCCCAATTGCCCTTGTTCAGAGGGCATATAAGAGTTAACCACATTGCTGTGGGTCTGGAGTCACATGTAGGCCAGAAGGTTTCCTCTCCTAAAGAACATTAGTGAGCCAGATGAGTTTTTACAACAATTGATAGTAGTTTCATGGTCATCATTAGACTTCTAATTCCAGATTTTTTTTATTGAATTCAAATTCCACTATTTGCTATGGTTGGATTTGAATCCAAGTTACCAGAGTGTTACCCTGGATATCAGGATTATCAGTAACAACATCACTACACCACTCCAAGAATGCACTTCCTGAGAGGGTGGCAGAGGCAGGTTCAATCTTGACTCTCAAAGGCAAATTGGATAAGCACCCAAGGGAAAAATTTTGCAGGGTTATGAGGAAAGGGCAGATTCAAGAAGGCGGCTCAGCACCACCTCCCCAAGGGCAAAAAAGGATGGGCTACAAATGCTAGCCTTCCAGCGATGCCCACATCCTGTGAAAGAGTAATACAAAATAGTCGAATTGCTCTTGCAGAGAGCTGGCATGGGCATGACAGGCCAAGTGACCTCTTTCTGTGCTGTGATTCTATGATTCTTTGAAATGCTCACTACTTGTCTTGATGGGTGCAACTGCAAAAACACTCCAGAAACTTGACATCATCCAGGATGGAGCAGTCCCCTTTTGCCAGTGGAAACAATGTCCACTTCCTTCACCAATGATTCATTGTGGCTATCTGCAGGAGGCTCTGCAACAACTTATCAAGCTTATTGCAACAGTACCCATCAACTCTGGGAAGCCCCACCACTTAAAAAGGCAAGGAAGGAAGGAACTTGTATTCATATTGCGTCTTTCATGAACTCAGGATGTCCTTTACACCCAATTATGTATTTTTTAAGTGTAGTCACTGTTGTAATGTAGGAAATGAGCAGCCATTTGTACACAACAAGTTCTCAGGCACCACAATGTCATATGACCAGGTGATCTGATTCACAGTATGCGCATGAGGAAAGGACATTAGTGATGAGGATAATATAGGCCCAGGCAAGAGGGTGGAGAGCTTAGTGGAGCACAGGATACTGTAGCAAATGCCCACTGCTGGCCAATCACTTGTATGTTTGGACACTTGGTTTGGTGGGGCTTGTCCCAGATTGCCTTCAAGAATTCAATTCAATTCAATTTCACTTCATTGTCCATCTGGATATTCATTTTAGATACATCGCTCATTCATTAAAAAATTACTGAAGCAGATGAATAATTGTCCCATAACTTAACAATAATCCGTTAGCTCACTCCAGATAATAAGCATTCAGCATGTTCCTTCTTCTCTTCTGAAGCAGTCCCTTAGGATCAAAGATGACTAGCTTCTACACCAGTTTGATGGGATCTAGGATGGCTGATAAGTCCAATGCGCAAAGTCCAGACTCTGCCACATTTAGGGCAGGTGGTGCTTGGAGGATCTGGTAGATGAGTTGTTTGGAGGTTTATGCACTCTCTCCAATGCTTTGATTTCACCTTTGTGTGTTTCCAATGAAGTCTCTCAATGTGTTCAGTGCCTTCCCGAATGAACCTTTCTTCATTTTGGTTGGTAACAAGCCAGGGCCTCCCATCATCTGGCAGGAGATGTTTGACATGTTCAGGGATGCTTTGAATACACCCCTAAAGCATTTCCATTGTCCTCTCGGGAGTCTCTGCCATGACCAATTTCCAAGTAGAGCAGTTGCTTTAGGATTCTGATGTCAGGCATACGGACAGCAGTCCTGATTTTGAAAGATTAGCGCCTCAATGCTCGGCATGTTGGTTTGAGAGAAGACGCTGCTGTCGGATCGTCTTTCTTGCCACTGAATTTGGAGGATATTGCAAAGACACCACTGGTTCTCCAGTGATTTGAGGCTCCTGCTGTAGGTTGTCCAAGTCTCCAAAGCATATAGAGAGCGGGGATTACTGCTGCCCGGTAAACCATGACCTTAGTCTTGGGTTTGAGATCCTGGTCCTCAAATACTCTTTTCCTCAGTCGGCCGAAGGCTGAGCAGGCACATTGGAGGCAATGATGAATTTGATGTCTATGCCTACTTCTGTTGAGAGGATGTTCCCAAGTTACAGAAAATGGTCCACATTTTCCAGGATCTCATTATTGATCTTAAAAGATGGTGGGAGGTGTAATGCTGTGGGAGCTGGTTTGAAGAGGACCTTAGTTTTCCAGGTGTTTAGTGAAATGCTCATTTTCTCCTTTGCCTCAGAGGAATTGACAATGAACTGGAACTCAGTTTTTGGGTGAGTGCACACACAAAGATCATCATATATACTGGAGTTCAATGATTGAAATTAGAGTGACTTTGGTTTTGAATTGAAGGCAGTATAGGTTGAAAAGTTTCCCATCTGTTCTGTAAAATTATCTCCATGCCAGTGAGGTGTAGTATAGCAGTGAGGAATAGGATTAGTGCGATGACATAGCTATGCTTGACTCCACTTTCCATTGAGATAGTGTCTGTGATAGTTCCCTGGTTAATATCACTGATTGCACGTCATCATGGAGTAGGTGGAGGATGGTGACAAATTTCTGAGAGTGGCCTTCATGGTTGACAGAGTCAAAGGCTTTCATGAGGTTGAAAAAGACCATATAGAGCAGTTGGTGCTACTCCTCACATTTTTGTTGGATTTAGCATTAGGTGAAGATCATGTCTGTGGTGCCTCTCGATGTGGGCGAAAATCACACTACAACTCATGAAGGAGCTCTTCGGCCACTTCAGAATGAGGCGATTGAGGAGGATCTTTACAATTATATTTCCTGTGGCAGATAGCTAGGGAAACTCCTCCATCGTTACCACAATTGCACTTATCTCCCTCTTGATGTTAGTCACGATCACAGTGTCCCTGAGATCCCCCGGCAAGCACTCCTCTTCCCAGGTGAGAAATTTGAGTTTGCGCAGCCTTTCAGAATTTCAGCAGGGATTCCATCTGCTTTGTTGTTTATCAGCTGTCAAATCACCTTTTCAACTTCGCTTTGGGCTGGGGAAGCACCAAGACTGGATGGGGTAGTGAGAAATAGAATTGAAGACTTAAAATTCTTGATCGAGGAGCTCTTCAAACAGTTTCTACTCTGTCCAGTCCCCTCATGATTTTGAATACCTCTATCAAATCTCTTCTCAACCTTTCTCCTCCATGGAAAACAGTCCCAACTTCTCCAATCTGTCGACATAACTGAAGTTCCTCATCTTGGGAATCATTCTCATGAATCTTTTCTGCACTCTCTCTAATGCCGCCACATCTTTCCTAAAGTGTGGTGCCCAGAACTCAACACAATATTCCAGTTGTGGCCAAACCACTGTTTTATACAAGTTTAACATAACTTCCTTGCTTTTATACTCTATGTCCCTATTAATAGTGCCTAGGGTATTGTATGCTTTATTAAATGTGCTCTCAATCTGTCCTGCCATCTTCAACAAATTATGCACGTATATGTCCAGGTCCTCCTGCTTCTGCACCACCTTTAGAATTGCACATTTTATATTGTATCTCTGTGTTCTTCCTACTTCACACTTTTCTGCATTAAATTTCATCTGCCACTTATCCATTCATACCAACAAAGTGTCTATGACCTCTGCACAGTTCGCAATGCTTCCAAGTTTTGTATCATTCAAAAATTTTGAAATTGTGTCATGTAAACCAAGAGCTAGGTCATAAATATATATCAGGAAGAGCAGGGATCCTAATACTGACCGCTGGTGAACTCCACTACAAGCCTTCCTCTAGACCAAAAAAATCCATTAACCAGTACTGTCTGTTTCCTTAGCCAATTTATTATCCCTGATGCCACTGCCTCTTTCATTCCATGAGCGACAAGTTTGCCCACAAGTCTGTTATACAGCACTTTATCATGTCCATTTCCACAAGAACAATAGTTTTGCCCTCAACAGCTTTCCCTGTTACCTCATCAAAAGTTCCAGCAAGTTAATTAAATACGGTTTGTCCTTAACAATTCCATGCTCACTGCATGAAAAAGTTTTTCCTCATGTTGCCATTGCTTCCTTTGTCACTTAAATCTGTGCCCTATGATTCTTGATTCTTCCACTAATGGAAACAGTTTCTCCCTGTCTACTCTGTCCAGATCCTTAATTATTTTGAATACCTCGATCAAATTTCCTCTCAACCTTAGTTTCTCCAAGGAAAACAGTCCCAACTTCTCCAATCTATCTACCTAACTGAAGTTCCTCCTCCCGGAGTCATTCTCATGAATCTTTTCTGCACCCTCTTTAATGCCTTCACATCCTACCTAAAGTGCATTCTTTCTACCAAAATGAATAACTTCTCACTTCACTGAATTAAATTCCATCTGCCACTTGTCTGCCAATTTCACCAACTTGTGTATATGGTTTTGAGAAACTACACTCTCCTCACAATACACAAGGCTTCGAGTTTTGCATCATCTGAAAATTTTGAATTTGTGCTCTTTTCACCAAGATCTAACTCATTAATATATATCATAAAGACCAGGGGTCCTAACACCAATCCCTGGGGAACTCCACTATAAACATTCCTCTAACCCGAAAAACAACCGTTCACCACTGCTCTTTGTTTCCTGCCACACAGCCAATTTCTTATCCATGTTGCTACTGTCTCTTTTACTCCATGAGCTCAAACTTTGTTCACAAGTCTGTTGTATGGCCCTTAATCAAATGCCCTTTAGAAGTCCATGTACACCATATAATAGCATTACCCTCATCAACCCTCCCTGTTACCTCATCAAAAAGTTCAAGCAGGTTAGTTAAACAAATCTGTGCTGCCTTTCCTTAATTAATCCATATTTGCCCAAGTGACTATTAATTTTGTTTCATTTCTAGAAGCTCCCCCACCACTGAGGTTAAACTGACTGGCCTATAGTTGCTGGGTTTACCTTAACAACCCTTTTTGAACAAGGGTGTAACATTTCCCATTCTCCAGTCCTTTGGCACCACCCCTGAGTCTAAGGAGGACTGGAAAATTATGGCCAGTGCCTCCACAATTTAATTCTCACTTCCTTCAGTATCCATGGATGCATCTGGTTCTGGTGTCTTACCAACTTTAAGTACAGACAGCCTATCCAGTAACTCATCCTTATCAGTTTTAAAACCATGAAATGTCTGAATTACCTCCTCCTTCGCCATGACAGTGGGCAGCATCTTCTTCCTTGGTAAAAAGATGCAAAATATTCATTTAATACCCCAGCCATGCCCCTCTGCCTCACTGTGTAAATCTCCTATTTGAACCCTAGTTGGCAGCCCCCTCCTCCCTTTACCACCTTTTTGCTATTTATATGCCTATAGAAGACTTTTGGATTCCCTTTCATGTTAGCTGACAGTCACTTCTCATACTCTTTATTTGTTTCTCTTATTTGCTTTTTAATTTCCCCTCTGAACCTTCTATAATCAGCCTCATTCTTGGCTGCATTATTCACTTGACACTTGTCATAAGCACACTTTTTCTTCTTCATCTTAATCTCTATCTCTTATGTCATCCAGGGAGCACTGGATTTGTTTGCCCTGCCTTTCTTCTTCATGGGCAAACACATTGTCTATATCTGAATTATCTCCTCTTTAAAGGCAGTCCATTGTTCTGTTACAGTTTTGCCTGCCAACCTTTGATTCCAATTTATCTGGGTCAGATCCATTCTTACCCTCATTGAAGCTGACTTTCCCCCTGTTAATTATTCTTATTCTCGTTTGCTCCTTGTCCTTTTCTATAGCTAACCCCAAAACTTATGATACAATGATCACTGTTCCCTAAATGTACCCCTACTGACACTTGATCCACTTGGCCCACCTCATTCCCAAGAAGCAGGACCATCACTGCTTCATTTCTCTTTGAACTGGAAGCAAACTGCTCTGGAAAGTTCTCCTGAACAATTTCTAGGAACTCTTGCCCCTATCTGCCATTTGCACTACTACTATCCTAGTCTATATTTGGATAAGTAAAATTCTGCATTATAACTGCTCTACAATTCTTGAACCTCCCTGTACACTCCTATCAAGTTTGTTTAAACCATGTAAAGGGTTAACATCAGAAGCACATGATTGTGATGTAATGATGACATAACAAAGATCTGGGGGAGCAGAGCAATCTACTTTGGGAGAATAGACCCTGAACACACAATGAAACACCCTTTAATGCCAGTAAAGTGCCCTGCAAGGAAATTGAGACTCTGTTTAGGTGCAGCCTGACCGGCTTGTACAAGCTCCATCTCCTCCAGAACTTGTCCCAACGTCTCAGAAATTTATACCCTCCCTCTTGCACCATCTTTCTAGCCATGCATTCATCTGCTTTGTCGTCCGATTTCTGTACTCATTAATGTGTGCTACTGGGAGTAAACTGGAGATTAATACTTTTGAGGTCCTGTTTGCTAATTTCCTACCTAGCTCTCTAAAATTTGACTGCAGGATCACATCCCTCTTTTTACCTATGCTGTTAGTAACAATGTGACTGTTCATTCTCCCCTCACAGGGTGTTGAACTTATCTTAACACCCTTTTTTGAAAAAGGGTGTAACATTTGTAATTCCCCAGTCCCTTGGGTCTAAGGAAGATTTTCAGTGACATCCTTGACCCTGGCATCTGTGTCATGAAAAGCGGATTACAGCCACGATTGGGCATATTGAACTTTTTAAGGAAGACATGTGCGTTGGTTAAAGAAATACAAGCAAAGACAGTGAACAAAAGATGGCTGATAGTGTAAAGTTGCCACTTATTGGAAAATTCCTATGTGGATAATACTGACAGACCTGTCCTGAGAGAACATGGAATGTCACACCTGAAAAGGTTTCATGGCCTTCTTCAAGCAGAGACACTTGAAAGGGAGAAAAGAAAGATGCAAAAGTCTCAACTATAATGTCCTGTTGTTGCGGAGACAAAAGACTGATTTGCACATCTCAGCAGACATCCAAAATCCATTTCCTGTTGATTTAGGTCTCAGAATGTGTAAATGGTCTGAGATGAAAAGAGCATGGACTCTGGGTGTGATTCATAGTTTTTTACCCTTCCAGGATGCACAGGGAAAAATCAGTTAAAATGCTGGTGTGTAACAGCAAGCAGAAAAATAAGCTAGTCATCCCCCTGCAGCTTGCAGGTGAAGGATCTCTCTCTCTCTCTCGCTCTCTGTTGCTGGAGGCAAAGCTCAGCAGAAGCCACAATCTAAAGGAAATAGCACAGCCTTTCAGCCACCCTGCAGAACCAAGTGTCTCCAAACTAACTGCAAAACTGCCACAGTCAGCTCTACCGAATCACCCAACTTAACGCCTGCAATGTTTCATCATCTGATCCTCACGGACAAGCCAAAAACTAACTCATATGTCTTTTAAAACTTTTATTTGGACTCTTAACTTTCCATTTCTGATCTAAGTGTATGTCTGTTGTATTTTTATTCTTCTTCTCTTGGTTTTAGTAACTAATAAACTTACTCTTTCATTGACTCAAAAAAGCCTGATTAAATTGGCTCCTTCTAAAAAATGAATACATTTGGATTGGGAAAAGGTATCCACAGGAAAAGAGATCCATTTTAAATTAACCTTGTTGCGACCAACCAAGGTTTGAATGAAGAAGGGGAGCCAGCTCATTCATCCTCACCCAGGAGCAAAACAAAATTGGGGTCCCATTCAGGAAGTTAACAAATTAGAGGACCTCACGTAGGGACCAGTTGTGACATCTGGCAGGCAACATACAGGATTCACGTTTGTGGCCACAAAATTTCTGCCTGTTCCCCTGACTATCCAATGTCCTATCACTATTACTCTTCCAGTCTTCTTTGTGTGCTTCATTACAGCCAAGGAAACCGTGGTGCCATGGACCTGGCTCTGGCTGCAGACCCCAGAATCATCACTTCCATCAGTATTCAGAATACTGGCTGGACGGTGAGATGCACTCGGGGACTCCTGTGTTACCTGACTGTTCTTCTTGACTGCATGGTGGTCACCCATTCCCTCTCTCCTTGTATCCATACATGCACTATCTAGAAAGTTCTCAACCTCACGGATGCATTGCAGGGATGCCAGCTGCTGCTCAAACTTCCGGAGCTTGAGCTGCTTCAGCTGATGAGACCTCCTGCATATATATAGTTATCCAGGACATGGGAAGTGTCCTGGAATTTCCACATAAAAACAGGATGTGCACTCAAGAGGTCGGAACTGCCCTGCCATTCCTCTATCTATTAGACCATAAACCTTACTACCTAAAGAAAAGAAAGACTCACCAACTACTCACTTCCTTTTTGTTGATGTCACTTAAATAGAGGAAAGTTAGCTGAATGTTTTATGTAACCCCTTTAAAAAAATTATGTTTTTAATCTTCCAGCTCCTTAAACTAACTTCCTGACTTTGGAGAAAGGGAAAAAGAGCTACCAGCCAATCAACTCATGACTTTCCTGTGATGTCACAGTTTAATTTTTTTTTTCTCTTTCTCTTTTTGCTCTCATTTTCTCAAACTCCAGCGTGACCCAGCCCACTCCAGCTGCCAACTCTCTCTCCAGGTAAGTTTCTCTCTGTCTCTATTCTTTTATCCTCCATTGCCTGTGCTGTATCCAATTAGGCCTGTGTTTTTCTTGGCCTGAATTTTTCACTCAGCATGCATACGAACTGGAAGCAGATGTAATGTCCACTCCAGCCCAACACCGGCAGCCAACAGCAATCACGTGCTGGCTGCCCAATTAACGGCCGGCCAGCATGAAAGTGGCTCACTGAGAGGCCAGTGCTATCGTGGGGGCGGGAAGAGGGCGGGCTCCTCCATGAAGCCAGCTGTGGGTGGGGGAGTTCTAAAGGACACCAAGAAGGACACTGGGAAGACTGAGGGAACAAATTTGGGACTTTGTGCAGTGGCAGGACCTCTTCAGAGACAGTCAATTTCTGCTATCCTGCAGCGCAGGCAGGACCAACTTGTAAAGGGATTTGTGGCAATGGTGGCCAGAGGACAAAGCCAAACTAATGGCAACGGAAATGTTTGCACACAAGAAGCCCCTTGTTTCTGCAATGACTGCTTGTGGGCCCCGCTGCAGGCGGTCAGTGATCAGTGGGAGATACTATAGCCAGGTGATGGCAAGAGGAAGCCTCCATATCTAACAAAGAAATGTTGGGCAGAGGTGTTGGTGATAGTGAGCAGCTGTGGGCTTGTGCGTAGCACTTTGGTGTAGTGTCAGAAACGGGTGAATGGCTTTTTCTGTTCGGCAAGGGTGAATAAGGAAGCATATTTGCATCTTGAATAAATGTGTGGGCATGCATTTGGTGGGGCTGGAAGATGTTAGGCGATCGGGTCCAGAAGCAAAGGAGGCTTGTGCCCAGCATGGCTATTTAGGGCTAGATAGGATTGCAGGCATGCCTAGAAGGGAGGAATCCTACAATGTGATGGGTACATGGACCAGTGATGCTAAGGCGGAGCATGTAAACCTCAGTCACGTAGAAAAGGGGCGCATGAATGTGCTTTTGTCTTCACAGGAGAAGAGGAGGCACAATGGCCCGTAAATGCAACCATAAAGATGGTGGAGCCCCAAAGCTGACGGAAATTAGAGCGCAGCACTTTTAAAAAAAGCTAATTGTGCCTGAAGATTGCAGCAGCCAGCTGAGGAACAGGAAAGTGTTCAGCTCACTGTTGGGTGCCTGCACTGAATGACTTTGTTCCACTTTTCAAGAATGTCTTTCATTGGAACATCTGACATGGCCAAAAAAAGAGTAAGAGCATTGCAAGGACAAATTGAGAAGAAGGAAAGAATGAAAGACTTGTATTTATTTAGCAGCTTGCATGATCTTAACACCTCTTGAAACATTTTGCAGCCAATGAGGTACTGTCATAATATAGGAAATGCGGCAACCAATTTGTGCATAACAAGCTCCCATAAACAATAATGAGACAATCACCAAATAATCTATTTTTAGGTGCTGGTTCGGGGCCAAGACACTAAGAACATCTTATCTGCTCTTTTTTGAAATAGTGCCATGGATCTTTTACATTCACCTGGGAGGGCAGATGGGCCTAGGGTTGAGGTTTGGCAATGTCCTGAGATAGTAAACCTGAGCGTAAAATGTAGTACATTGAGCGTAAAATCCAAACCAGATTAGCATTTCTAAACGGTTGAAGACAGTGATGGGCTAGGATTGAAGGATTGAGGGAAATACCTTTCCTTGGAATATTAAGTAAACCTGTGGCGCCTTTAATAAATTTAAGTTACATTTTTGGACAGAACTTTGCATATACATAATGTGGGTTTCTTTTCCTTACAAAATGTTATACAAATGATCAAATTTTGGTTTGATTTTATGGGAGGATTGGGGGGAGGAATATATTAGAGAGATATGGATGGGCATGGCCACAGAGGGATTTGAGAACAGCAACAGTAGCAAGATACCTATATTTCTGGAGGTTAGTTGCTCTCCAAAGAAGGTGGTGCAGTGTAAATGTTCCCCCTCTATGTTTCTTTAAATCTTGCCATTGAGCTGCCTTGTAGCCTAATTCCAGCCTCAGTCTTATCCAACTGGATGCCCACAAGATGTGATAATTTCTCTGCTTCAACCATGGCTCAGGTATAGTAATCTCACCTCTTAGAAGACTTGATCACATAATCTATACAGACACTCCCGTGCTGCACTATTGGAAGTTCTGTCCTTTGGATCAGACACTAAACTGAGGCCCCCATTTATCCTCTGAGATGGATGTAAAAGATCCTATGTCACTACTTTGAAGAATGACGTGGTTCCCCCCAGTATCCTGATCCTGGTCCTGGTCTCTTAACTGACATCACTAAAACAGATTATCTGGTCATTGTAAGGCTAAGGGGAAAGGGTGGAGGAGTGGGACTAGCTGAGAGACCTTCAGGGATCTGGCGTTGGGGCTCGTGAGGTTTTATGCCTGATTGGGTTGAGCGCACGCCGGCCCGCAGGACATAAAATTCAGCCCTTGGTCGTGCTATCACAATGGTTTTGCAATTTGTATTTGTTTTGAGGTGTGTGCACTGAATTCAGAAATAATAAGTCCACCAAGGCTTTTAGAGATTTAAAAAAAAATTAAATTAAAATATTTATTAACAAAAGAAAAGATTTCAAGCACATACATAGGACAATAAATCACTATTGTAATAACTCCTAAAATTCCTAATTAACCTGGCTCCCAGTTACACCCCCTTTAAGGAAACAGTCCAGAAATAGATTTTAGATTTTAAACAGATCCAGCAAATTAATACGATACTCTGGACAATGGAATTCCAAATGACTTTTCTCCAGCTTCAGTTTCGGTAGACAGAAGACTTATGCACAAATACTGAAAGCTTCATTATGGCTATTTCACACACTTCTGTTAGATCTCACAATGCCTTTTCCTGACACATATTTGCATTCTCCTTTATATATGTTTCTCTCTTTTAGATATATAAATTCTGTTGTTTCATAAGTCTTTGAAACTGTATCTCCCTCATAACAAAAACGTTCATGTTGCTACTATTTATTGTCAGTAACCTTTGGAAAAAATAAACACATTCCTGCGACTTGCTTATCTGGCCAATTGCAAACAAACTAAAATCCCTTTGAAATCCAAATCTCCCTTTATCCATCTAAAAATGCAAATTCCCTTCACACCTTACATGCTAAGCCAGCATCCATGTTTACTCATTAGCATGTCAAGCACCTAACTTCTTTTGATGAGTCAAAGCCTGCAGTCTACTTGACTCCAAATGTAATTAAATCACACACACACACACCTAACTATACTTACCCCCATAAACCTACT
Organism: Cetorhinus maximus; assembly: GCF_964194155.1. Taxonomy (NCBI): domain Eukaryota; kingdom Metazoa; phylum Chordata; class Chondrichthyes; order Lamniformes; family Cetorhinidae; genus Cetorhinus; species Cetorhinus maximus. The sequence goes on along the minus strand of NC_135882.1, from coordinate 176,557,499 downwards.
TTACAATAAACCAGAAAAATATTGTGAAAATTATTATCGTCATGATAGATGGCCATTGCCTGGCTCTTGTGTAGCTTATGTTACTTGCCACTTGTCAGCCCAAGCCTGGGTATTGTCCAGGTCTCGCTGCATTTGGACATGGACAGCTTCAGTATCTGAGGAGTCACAAATGGCACTGAATGTTGTGCAATCATCAGCGAGTATCCCCACTTCTGACCTTATGATGGGAGAAGGTCATTGATGAAGCAGCTGCAAATGGTTGGGCCTAGGACACTACCCTGAGGAACTCCTGCTGGGATGTCCTAGAGCTCAGATGATTGACCTCCAACAACCACAACCATCTTCCTTTGCGCTAGCTATGATCCCAACAGTGGAGAGTTTTCACCCTGATTCCCATTGACTCCAGTTTTGCTAGGGCTCCTTGATGCCACACTTGGTCGTATGCAGCCTTGATGTCAAGGGCAATCACTCTCACCTCACCTCGGGAGTTCAGCTCTTTTTTCCTTGCTTGAGCTAAGGCTGCAATGAGGTCAGGAGTTGAATGGCCCCGGCAGAACCCAAGCTGTGAGCAGGTTGCTGCGTAGGTGCCGCTTCATAGCACTGTTGATGACTCCTTCCATCACTTTACTGATGATCGAGATTAGACTGACAGGGTGGTAACTGGACAGATTGGATTTGTCCTGCTTTTTGTGTACAGGACTTACCTGGGCAATTTTCCACTGTGCTGGGTAGATGCCAGTGTTGTAGGTGTACTGGAACAGCTTGGCTAGGGGCGTGGCAAGTTCTCAGTAATTTTTTTTTCACAGTATCTTTACAGTGCAGAAGGATGCCATTCAGCCCATCGAGTCTGCACTGGCTCTCTGAAAGAGCATTCCACCTAGTCCCACTCCCCTGCCTTAACCCTATAACCTTGAACATTCTCTGTCTTCAGGTAGCAATCCAATTTCCTTCTTGATCAAACCTGCCTCCACTACCCTTTCAGGAAGTTTGTTCCAGACTCCAACAACCCTCGGGGTTAAAAATTTTTCCTCACATCATATTTACTCTCTTTGCCAATTATTTTGAATCTGTGCCCTCTAGTTCCTGATGTTCTCTTGAGTGGGAACAGTTTGTCACTATTTACCCTGTCCATACCTTAATCTTGAATACCTCTATCAAGTCTTCTCTCAGCCTGCTTTTCTCCAAGGAAAACAGTCCCAACCTCTCCAATCTATCCTCGTGACTACAATTCTTTATCACTGGAATCATTCTTGTGAACCTCCTCTGTACTCTCTCAAAACCTTCACATCCCTTCTCAAGTATGGCACCCAGAACTGGACACAGTACTACTGATGAGGCCTAACTATTGTCTTATACAAGTTCGACATGACCTCTTTACTCTTGTACTCAATGTCCCTATTAATAGAGCCTAAGATAGCATATGCTTTATTAACTTCTCTCTCAACATGCCCTGCCATCTTCAATGACCTATGTATGTATACACCGAGGTCCCTCTGTTCCTGCACCTCCATTAGAGGCTCTCCCTTTATTTTATATTTGCTGAACATAATTTTTCTGTCAAAATGAATCCCCTCACACTTCTCTGCATTTAACTTCATCTGCCACTTGTCTGCCCAATCCACCAACATCTCTATATCCTTTTGAAGTTCAAGACTATCCCCATCACAGTTGACAACTTTTCCAATCTTCGTATCATCTGCAAATTTTGAAATCATGCCCTGCACACCACAGTCTAGGTCATTAATGTATTTCAGGAAGAGCAAGGGTCCCAAACTGACCCCTGGGGAACTCCATTACAACCTTTCCTCCAATCTGAAAAACAACCATTTATCACTACACTCTGTTTCCTGTCACTCAGCCAATTTTTTATCCAAGTGCCTACTTTCCTTTTTATTCTATGACCTATTCTATTGATGAAGCAGCTGAAGACACTTGGGCTTAGGACACTACCCTGAGAAACCCTTGTAGCAATGTCCCAGGACTGAGATGATTGACCTCCAACAACCACAACTATCTTCCTTTGTGCCATGTACGACTCCAACTCGTGGAGAGTTTTTCGCTGATTCCCATTGACTTCAGTTTTGCTAGGTCTCCTTGATACTACAAAGCATTCAAAGTAGTCAAGAAATTGGCAGTTTCTTGGACAAAAGACCTTAATTTTTAAGGTAGCTTTACAGGCGGGCTAATCAAGTTATAATCGGAATATACAATTATGTTCAAATTACTGGCAGTAGGAGCAAGATCACAGTACCAGCCAAGTCTTATGTTTTTAGGCACACGGGATTCTCATCAGAACGGAACTGACAGTTGAGACAAGTAGAGCTCCTGCTTCATCTATCTAATAAGTTTGGACCCGGCCTAATTTGACTTTGTCTCCATTCTGCAGTAGACAGAGATTTTAAACAAAGAACTCAACTCCACAGCTGTGCCTCCTCTTGGATCAACCAACTCCGGTATCTACATCTTAATCGGAAGCCTGAAGTCTGTAAAGTCTCCAAGCTACAAACAGTGAACTTATTTCTTACGGACTCTAATTTGGCCAATCTATCATCCCCTACTCTGTATTTGTGAGTGGACTTGGTGTTTCTGAGAGTGTGTATGGAAGTCACAGCATATATTATTATTTTACCCAGACTAGTTTAAATATAATAGAGCTAACCTCCTACTTTGTTAAACTTCAAAGCTTGTCTGATTGATTTTTTGATAGCTGTTTACACACTCTAATTATAAAAGAAGCAAAGTACTCACTGAATTGGCAAGTGTAATCTTTTTAAAACAAAATATCTGTTGCAGTCAAACGAGGAGAGGGAACTTGGGCAGCCATTTGATCCCTCCTCCCCTGGTTGTAACACTAGGTACAAAAATGTTATCACCACAATTCCATTCATCTACTAGAATAGATTAAAGGAGAAGTTGACCTTGAGGAAAGAACACTGCTTCCACAGCTGTCTAATTCTTGAAAAACATTAAAACATCATGGAAAGACATGGCAATGTCTTCTGAGTGGAAAGCACACCAATCCAAACTGACATCTGGAATCTTTTTCCACTCCAATTACAGATCTGGGACATGGTCTGATGGGGGAAGATGGGCAAGTAATTTCGCACTGCCTGCCGGTTTGTCATTCTATCCATGAGCCATTTGGGGGAAGGCCAAGCAGAGAGCAGAATGGCTACCATTAACAGGCCAATCAAAGCCTTGGATTAGAGTCCAACTGGAACTGGTATTGGTACCATAGTAGCTGTCTTCAGGCAGCAGATTGGGGGTGGAGGGAACAGGGCTTCAGGGAGACTCCCAGTCCCCCATCAACCTGGCCAGAGAGAGTTGCAGCTACAGGCTGTTATGTGGAAGAGAAACATGAGGAAGAACCTTTGTGCAGCGAGAGGTAATGATCTGGAACTCGCTGCCCACTAGGGTGGTATATGAGGGTAGCCAGAGGATTCGAGTACAGGAACAGGGATGTCTTGCTGCAATTGTACAGGGCCTTGGTGAGACCACACCTGGAATATTGTGTGCAGTTTTGGTCTCCTTATGTTGCTATAGAGGGAGTGCAGCGAAGGTTTACCTGACTGATTCCTGGGATAGCGGGCCCGACATATGAGGAGAGATTGAGTCGATTAGGATTATATTCGTTGGAATTCAGAAGAATGAGAGGGGATCTCATAGAAACCTATAAAATTCTAACAGGACTAAACAGGGTAGATGCAGGAAGGATGTTCCCGATGGTGGCGGAGTCCAAAACCAGGGGTCACAGTCTGAGGATATGGGGTAGACCATTTAGGACTGAGATGAGGAGAAATTTCTTCACCCAGAGAGTGGTGAGCCTGTGGAATTCGTTACCACAGGAAGTAATTGAGACCAAAACATTGCATGTTTTCAAGAAGGAGTTAGATATGTGTCTTGGGGCAAAAGGGATCAAAGGGTATGGGGAGAAAGCGGGAGCAGGCTATTGAGTTGGATGATCAGCCATGATCATAATGAATGGCGGAGCAGGCTCAAAGGGCCGAATGGCCTACTCCTGCTCCTAGTTTCTATGAAGAAACATTCAATAATTTCAAAAGGAAATTGGATGGGCCCCTGTGCTGTTAATGACTATGACCTGAGGCAGTAGCTGGGCCTTGGCTTAAAATTTAATTTGAAAGACAGCACCTCTGACAATACAGCACTCCCTCAGTACTGCACTGGCGTATCCGGTTATATTTTGTGTGCTCTGTCTCTGGAGTGAGACTTGAAACCACAACTTAGTGGACAGCAGCTTCGCTTCTGAGTCAGAGCCATGATTGGCACTTTGCTATATAAATACAAAAGTCAGTGAAAAAAGAAATGTGCAGTCATATCTCATGAGTATATCCATAACAAGGCAAAATGCCAATTAATTTATTCTGAAAGCAAAACAACAAGGAGAATTGAGTGTTGTGGTTAGACTGGGATTTCATCTCCTGGATCTAAATTCAGTCAAAACTGTGAGGAAAAATCTTCTCTACACTATCTATAAAGGTCCTAAGTGAAATCAATCAGCTCATACAATCTTAAATTTGGTTCCTACTAAGTACTGAACAGTGACAGAATGTCTGGTATGAGGAAATGTGACAACCTGGCCCCAACATCAAGGCAGCATCCAACCAAATCTTACACCAGGCAGCCCTAACAAAACAGAGATCAATGGGTTTCTAAAGGAAAACCCCTCCAGCAGCTGGAGCCTGAGGAAGGTGTAGCAGTTATCGTAGGCCAACCACTGCAATTCCAGGACATCAGTGTAAAGACTATGTGCTGCTATCCCACAGCTCCTCCAATAACAAAGACACCTACAGAAGCATCTGGACAGCATCCTGGGTTGGATTGTCAAGTAGCAGATATTGGTCGGACCACACAACTGACTCACAGCATCCATCTCTAATAAAAGAAATCTGGACCATCTACACATAATCTTCCTTCAACAACACCACCACCATTGCAGAGACCTCATTCTTCAACATCTTGTGGATCAATTATAACCTGAAGCTTAACTGCACCAAGCAGATTAGCATTGTGGTCGCAAAGTTCTGGAGCACAAGTCTTTAGTGCTATTGCCAGAATATTGTCAGGGCCACATTTCCTACATTACATGCTGCCACATTTCCTAACAGCGGCTCTACTTCATTGGCTGTAAAGCTCTTTGAGATGCCTTGAGGTCATAAAAGGTGCTATATAAATGCATGTTCTTTCTTCCATGCACCTCACCCCGAGTCCCAGCTCACCTTGAACTTTTCCCACAATTCACTTTGCACACCACTCCCACCTGCTTCCCCCGGTAGCTCCTGTGTCTTGCTTCAAATGCACCGCGCACACCCTCACGTGGACTCAGTCCAACTCATTCAATGGTATTACCCAACATCAGTATGAGATGTTATGATTCTTAGAAATGTGTGATTCTCATTAAATGTTGACCCAATATTTACTAACAGTAAATTTTACTGCTGAAATAGTTTATGTTGGCACAACACAACTTGAAGCTCAAGGGGGAAAAGAGTACTTTAAACATTTAGAATCTTCAGTATTGGCCAAGTAAATTACACTGTAACCATTCGAGTCCAGGAATCTATTGTTTGGAAATACCAACTGTGCAGAAATATTTTGAGCAGAGCCAAGAAACTCACAGCATCATTTTAGTGCAGTACTTTGGGAGCAGAAACATGGAAGATACAACATTTGGTAGGCAAAACAAGTTTTATCACTGCTTTATAATTTTTTTATCACCATTTTAAGCTTCAGGTGAATATTTATATACTGGAATTTATATTTCCAGTTTATTCATTTGTGGTTAGGCATTCTAATGTCATTTAATAATTGAGAAAATTCTGAAATACAGAAGTGACTTGGTCCCAAACGCTCCAGACTGGAGAGGTTACAGTGTTTTAACTTTAAATAAGAAAACCTGTATTCCTCTGGAATAACTAGGACACATGAGAGTAATGATAATGCTGTGAATTTAACCCATGTATTAGAAAGCTTTAATATTAGCCAAAGGAAAACCACAGTGAGACTTGTGAATCTAGTAATTTGTAGGTTTTGACATCCAGACTTTGGGATACATTCAGGGCTAGCTTCAACTTCCTTGGATGATGGTTACAGGCAACATGAGGAAGAATGTTTACATGTTTTTTTGTTCGTTCACAGGATGTGGCTGCCGCTGGTTAGGCCAGCATTTATTGCACGTACCAAATTGCCCTTGAGAAGGTGGTGGTGAGCTACCTTCTTGAGCTGCTGCAGTCCATGTGGCGTAGGTACACCCACAGGCTGTTAGGAAGGGAGTTCCAGGGTTTTGACTCAGTGACAGCAAAAGAATGGCAATATATTTCCAAGTCAGGATGTTGAATGGCTTTGAGGGGAACTTCCAGGTGGTAGTGCTCCCATGTTTCTGCTGCCTTTGTCCTTCTAGATGGCAGAGGCCGTGGGTTTGGAAGGTGCTGTTGAAGAAGCCTTGGTGAGTTGCGGCAGTGCATCTTGTAGATGGTACACTCTGCTGCCACCATTCATTGGTAGTGGAGGGACTGAATATTTAAGGTGGTGAATGGGGTGCCAATTAAGCAGGCTGCTTTGTCCTGGATGGTATTGAGTTTCTTGAGTTTTGTTGAAGCTGCACTCATCTAGTCTTGTCGATGGTGGACAGGCTTTGGGAGTCAGGAAGTGAGTTACTAACCATAGAATTCCTAGCCTCTGACCTGCTCTTGTAGCCACAGTATTTATATATTTATATATGTCTAGTCCAGCTCAATTTCTGGTCAATGGTAACCCCCAGCATGTTAATAGTGAGTGATTCAGCAATGGTAATGCCATTGAATGTCAAGAAGAGATGATTAGGTCCTCTCTTGGTGAGACCACACCTGGAGTATTGTGTGCAGTTTTGGTCTCCTTACCTAAGAAAAGATATACTTGCCATGGAGAGAGTGCAGCAAAGGTTCACCAGACTGATACCTGGGATGGCAGGATTGTCGTGTGAGGAGAGATTGGGCTGATCAGGACTGTATTCACTGGAGTTTAGAAGAATGAGAGGGTATCTCATTGAAACATATAAAATTCTGACAGGGCTGGACAGACTGGATGTAGGGATGATGTTTCCGTTGGCTGGGGGGTCTAGGACAAGGGGTCACAATCTCAGGATAAGTAGGTCATTTAGGCCACTGAGGTGAGGAGAAACCTCTTCACTCAGAGGGTGGTGAATCTGTGGAATTTTCTACCACAGAAGGCTGTGGAGGCCAAGTCACTAAATTTATTTAAGAAGGAAATAGATTTTTAGACTCTAAAGGCATCAAGGGGTATGGGGAAAGAACGGGAGCACGGCGTTGAGATAGAGGATCAGCCATGATCATATTGAATGGCAGAGCAGGCTCGAAGGGTTGAATGACCTACTTCTGTTCCTATTTTACTCTGGGCAGGATTTTCGGGTGGGCGGGTGGGCGGGCCCAGGAGCAGCCGGGAAATGGGCCGCCACCTGCGATCGGCCCCAACCGCGATCTCACATTGGCTGGCCAATTAACAGCCAGCCAGCATGAAACGCACGCTGAGAATCTTAGCGCTGCCGGAGTGGGGGCGGGAGGAGGGCAAGCGCTGAAGTTAGCACAGGCACGAGGGAGCGCGCAATGAAAGCTCCCTGAAGGCAGAGAGCTGCCTCAGGGAGCTGAAGAATTTTAAAAACAAAAGTAAAGATTATGAAATGCAGAAAAAAATGTCCCCACATAGGACTCATTCATCTGAACGTATGGATATTAAAAATTCTGTCAAAACATTTTTTATTTAATTCATCTTGAGGTTTCCTCAAAAATCCAAAGACTGCCTGGCTGATTCGTCCCAGTAAGCTTCGACAGGCAGCGCAAAATCACTCTTAATTAATACATTAATGGCCTTAATTGGCTTCTTAATTGTCGGCAGGCGCACTGCCGACTGTCGCATGAGCTCGCTGACTGAAATAACGCGCGAGTACACGATGACATCGGGACGCTCGCCCAACGTGATCACGCGCTATTCTACCCCTGATTGGGTCGGGTACTTATGGGACATAAAATTCTGCCCATTTTTCTACATTTCTTTCTATGTTTCTTGTTAGAGATGGCCATTGCCTGGCACTTGTGTGACACGAATATTATGTCCAGAATTTTACATCCGGCGTGCGGAGGTGGGTCTGACACACCAGAACGTAAAATGATGCACGATGATGTCGGGCGTGCGTCCCGACGTCATCGCGCAGCCTCGCGATGTTTCGTTTGGCGGGCGTGCAGCCGAGTCGGCTGCACGCCCGCTGATAATTGATAGGCCTATTAAGGCCGTTAAACAGGTAATTAACTGAAGACTTCTGCTCTAGAACTTGCCGCGCCCTCAGCCAAGCTTTTTCATTACAGCTACAACACTGGTATCTACCTGGCTATGTGGAAACTTGCCCAGGTATGTCCTGCACACAATAAGCAGGACAAATCCAACCTGACCAATTACCACCCCATCAGTCTACTCTCGATCATCAGTAAAGTAATGGAAGGGGTCATCAGCAGTGCTATCAAGCGGCAGTTGCTTCGCCATAACCTGCTCACTGATGCCCACCTTGGGCTCCGCCAGGGCCACTCAGCTCCTGACCTCGTTATAGCCTTGGTTCAAACATGGACAAAAGAGCTGAACTCCTGAGGTGAGGTCAAAGTGACTGACCTTGACATCAAGGCAGCAGTTGACCAAGTGTGGCATCAAGGAGCCCTAGCAAAACTGGAATCAATGGGAATCAGGGGGAAACCTCTCCACTGGTTGGAGTCATAGCTAGCACAAAGAAAGATGGTTGTGGTTGTTGGAGGTCAGTCATTTCAGATCCAGGACATCATTGGAGTTCCTCAGGGTAGAGTCCTCGGCCCAATCATCTTCAGCTGCTTCATCATAAGGTCAGAAGTGGGGATGCTCGCTGATGTTTGCACAATGTTCAGCACCATTCGCGACTCCTCAGATACTGAAGCAGTCCATGTCCAAATGAAACAAGACCTGGACATCCATAACCATATCCAGGCTCGGGCTGACAAGTGGCAAGTAACATTCACGCCACACAAGTGTCAAGCAATGACCATCTCCAACAAGAGAGATTCCAACCATTTCCCCCTGATGTTCAATGGCATTACCATCACTTAATCCCCCACTATTAACATCCTGGGGGCTCACCATTGACCAGAAACTGAACTGGACTAGCCGTATAAATACTGTGGCTACAAGAGCAGGTCAGAGGCTAGGAATCCTGCGATGAGTAACTCACCTCCTGGCTCCTCAAAGCCTGTCCACCATCTACAAGGCACAGGTCAGGAGTGTGATGGAATACTCTACACCTGCCTGGACAAGTGCAGCTCCCACAACACTCAAGAAGTTTGACACTGTCCAGGACAAAGCAGCCCCCTTGATTGGTACCACATCCATAAACATTCACTCCCTCCATAACCGACGCACAGTAGCAGCAGTGTGTACCATCTACTGGATGCACTGCAGGAATTCACCAAGGCTCCTTCGACAATGCCTTCCAAACCCATGATCACTACCATCTAGAAGGACAAGGGCAGCAGAAACATGGGAACACCACCACCCTTCAAGCCATTCACCATCCTGACTTGGAAATATATCGTCGTTCCTTCACTGTCGCTGGGTCAAAATCCTGGTACTCCCTCCCAAACAGCACTGTGGGTGTACCTACACTACATGGACTGCAGTGGTTCAAGAAGGCAGCTCACCACCACTTTCTCAAGTGCAATTAGTGATGGGCAATAAATGCTGGCCCAGCCAATGTTGCCTACATCCCATGAATGAATTAAAAAAAGCAAAAAAGAAACAAAAAAAAGTAAAGAAATTAAGTTAGGAATGAAGGATTCTGAAATTTATCTTCCTCTGATTAAATTGGACAATGAGGGAGTGCTTAAGAATTTCGATGTAATATTGGATTAAAAGTGCTAAAGCAATTTAAAAGAGCTATTGCAATCACATAAAGCAATTTGTGGAAATAAACCAGAGAAAACAGATTTAGTTGTACATGATGTTGAATTTAGAAAGCAGTTTAAGTTGGCCATTGATGCCTGTGACATCGGTATTGGTGCTGCATTGCTACAGGAAGATGGACTAGGATCTGAGAAGCCAGTAAGATATATATCACAGAAATTGAATGTACACCAGAAGAAGTATTCAACTATCGAGAGAGAGACTTTAAATTTTGTCTTAAATTTGCAGCATTTTGAAGTGCATGTTGCAAACAATTCTTCAGAGACAGTTATATATACAAACCACAATCCTTTGAAGCTTCTGGGCAAGTTTCGAAACAGAAACACAAGACCGTTTCGGTAGAGTTTATTATTGCAACTGTTCAATTTACAGATTATACATGTGGCTGGATGAGAAAATTTGATTGCAGATGCATTGTCAGGAGTTTAAAATTCAAAAGAACTTGGATATTGACAAACATTATTTATTAGTTATGCAGTTGGGCAAGCAATGAGTTAGTCAAGGACCTAGAGTAATAATAGACATATTGTAGATGTTACGTTCCCAGCTGCTGTTAATACTGGATAAGGCAAATCTCAGAGTTAAACCTGGCTCGATAGATTCTAACTTTTTTTTGAGAAACCATCAAGGAAAATTACTGAACAAATTCACAGGAGTCGGCTGATGAATTTTTAATACAAAGAATAAAATATTCATTAAAAAAGGAAAAGTTAACTATATTGCACTAGAGAAATAGGCTGGAAGGATCTCAGTATAAACATGAGAAGATGACTCAAATTCCCACTATTCCTTTACCCCAGCAATATCTTTACAGATGCATAAACCAGTGAAATGTTACCACCACTTTGACACAAAGGCTTCTTGCTTGGGACTGGCATAGTTGCAAAAGGTTTTCTTCCAATGATTCTTGAGCATTCACTTGATGCTTCTCACCCCAATTCATATCTCTCTGTGAGACACCCAAACATCGCACTCTGAATCACTGTTTCTTCACCTGCAAAGCAAACAGATGAGTTCCCTAAACTCAGTCTTCCAGTACCACACCCACTAAACTGATCACTTTAGTGAGTCCCATAACTGGTTATTCAGTTAACTACTGTCCCACTAACCTTACAGTTTTTCTTCTCTGAGAGCTTGAAATCCCTGTCTTCTCCCTCTGACACACACACTCTGAACTCTCTTTCTCTCTCTCAGCTTCTGTCTTTTTTCCCTGTTTCTGTGTCGCTGGATCACTGTCACTAGGAAACAATAACGTTTTTTCCACTTTTTCCAGAGCCACTGAACTTCCAACCCCTTTCTACCCACCTCTTTAAGTTCAGGGGTTGTAAGAGCTCATTAAAAATGTATATATGCAAAAGATCTGAAACCTTGTATTCACAATCCAGACTCCAGGCACCAAGGCTCATAAACAAAACCTAACTGAAATTGAAACCATTTTTACTTTTCTTAACACACAAATATATATATAGTGTAAAACAGTGACATGTGATTGAATACCGACTGTTACACGCCCCAACCATTGCCCATCCAGCTTGTTGTATATCCCACGCATTAAACAACCTGCCCCACACAGGTGGGTGTATAACAGTGGGGTGTATAATGGAGGGTGTAAAATGGGTGAGGTATGTAACAGGCAGCCTGTGTAACGGGCGGTGTGCCGAATGAGGAGGGTGTGTAAGGCCAGAGTAACTAGTGGGCAGAGCGTGTAACAGGCATGGTGTTATAACAAGTGGGCTGTGTGAAAGGCAGTGTGCATAGTGGGAGGCATGCATAATGGGCAGCGTGTAAAACAGGTGTGATATGTAACCGACAGTGCGTATAAGAGTCGGGATGCACAGCCATATGACCGCACAGCAACCCAAAAGCTAGCCATACACAAATTGGCCCCTTCACATTACTGCACAAAAAAATTAGAGGGACCACACAATTAAATAACCCCTGCACAATCCCAGAAAAAAAAAATAGAACGAATGTGGGTAATGACCTGAGGATGTAATTGGTTGATTATCCAAATCCCCTTGCTAGGCCTAATGCTAGTTATTAATCCAAATGGTTTCCTCTCCTCAGGTGCTGTTCTCCTCCCTTTCAAATACACAAGAACACAAGAATTAGGAACAGGAGTAAGCCATACAGCCCCTTGAGACTGCTCCGCCATTCAAAAAGGTCATGGCTTATCTGATCGTGGCCTCAACTTCACAACTTCCTGCCCATCTCCCACAACCCCCTTGACTCCCTGTCTACAAAATAATCTGTCTAACTCAGCCGTCAATAAATTCAATGCCCCGCCTCCACAGCTCCCTGAAGATGAGAATTCCACAGACCAACACTCACTGAGAGAAAAACATTCTCCTTATCTCAGTCTTAAATGGGATATCCCTAATTTTTAAACCATGGGCGAGGTTTTTTGCACCTGCCCGCTGCCATGATCTTCCAGTCCTGCCACAAGTCAATGGACTTCTGGCTGGGGCACTGCCTCGCCCGCGGCGGGCCCCACCTGCAACAGAGCCGGAAAATCCTGGGCCCATGTCTCCCCTACAAGGGGAAGCATCCTCTCAGCATCCACCCTGTCAAGTCCCCTCAGGATTTAACGTGTTTAAATCAGATCACTTATCACTCTTCTAAACTCCAATGGGTATAGGCCCAACTTGTATCCCAGGCTGTTGAGTGATGCAAGGGAGGAGATAGCAGGGGCGCTGGCAATGATTTTCAATACCCCTCTGGCCACAGGAGAGATGCCAGAGGACTGGAGGACAGCCAATGTGGCATCGTTATTCAAGAAAGGAGGAAGGGATAAACCAGGGAACTACAGGCCAGTCAGTCTAACCTCTGTGGTGGGGAAACTATTGGAAGCAATTCTGAGGGGCAGAATTAATCTACACTCAGAGGGGCAGGGTTTAATCAAGGACAGTCAGCATGGTTTTGTTAAGGGGAGATCATGTCTGACCAATTTGATTGAATTTTTCGAATAGGTGACCAGGTGTGTAGATGAGGGCAATGCATTCGACATAGTCTACTTGGACTTCAACAAGGCTTTTGATAAGGTCCCGCATGGGAGACTGATAACGAAGGTAAGAGCCCATGGGGTCCAAGGCAATTTGGCAAATTGGATCCAGAATTGGCTGAGTGGCAGGAAGCAGAGGGTGATGGTCAAGGGGTGTTTTTGTGACTGGATGCCTGTATCCAGTGGGGTTTAACAGGGATTGGTGTTGGATCCCTTGCTTTTTGTGGTATATATAAATGATTTAGACTTGAATGTAGGAGGGTTGATCAGTAAATTCGTGGATGACACGAAAATTGGTGGGGTGGTAAATAGTGAGGAGGATAGCCTTAGATGACAGGAGGAAAAAATGGGCTGGTCAAATGGGCTGAACAGTGGCAAATGGAATTTAATCCGGATAAGTGTGAGGTGATGCACTTAGTCAGGACAAACAAGGCACAGGAATACACGATGAATGGTAGGACCCTGGGAAGTACCAAGGATCAGAGGGACCTTGGTGTGCATGTCCACCAGTCCCTTAAGGTAGCGGGGCAGGTAGATAAGGTGGTTAAGAAGGCATATGGGATACTTATTTAGCTGAGGCATAGAATATAAGAGCAGGGAGGTTATGCTGGAACTATATAAAATGCTGGTTAGGCCACAGCTTGGGTATTGCATGCAGTTCTGGAATTCGCATTATAGGAAGGATGTGATTGCACTAGAGAGAGTGCAGAGGAGATTTATCAGGATGTTGCCTGGGCTGGAAAGTTTTAGTCATGAGGAGACATTGGATAGACTGGGGTTATTTTCCCTGGAGCAGAGGAGATTGAGGGAGGACACGATTGAGGTGTATAAAATTATGAGGGGCTAGATAGGGTAGACAGGAAGGAACTTTTCCCCTTGGTGGAGGAATCAATAACCAGGGGGCATAGATTTAAGGTAAGGGGCAGGAGGTTTAGAGGAGATGTGAGGAAGAATTTTTTCACCCAGAGGGTGGTGGGAATCTGGAACTCACTGCCTGAAAGGATGGTAGAGGCAGGAGCCCTCATAACATTTAAGAAGTGTTTGGATGTGCGCTTGCGATGCCATGGCATACAAGGCTTTGGGCCTAGTTCTGGAAAATGGGATTAGAATAGTTAGGTACTTGTTTGGCTGGCGCAGACTCGATGGGCTGAAGGGCCTTTTTCTGTGCTGTAGACCTCTATGACTCTATGACTGTAACTTCCTTTCCTCACAAGATAACCCCTTTACCTCAGGAATCAGTTGAGTGAGCCTTCTCTGAACTGCTTCTAATGCAATTAGATGCTTTCTTAAATAAGGAGACCAAAACTGTGCACAGTACTCCAGATTTGGTTTCATCAATGCCCTGCACAACTGTAGCATAACTTCTCTATTTTGATCTGCCATCAACAACACACCCCTCCTTTAAAAAAAATCCACCCTTGACTCCTCCACCCTAACAAACTACAGCCCCTCTTCATCAACCTCACTTTCCTCTCCAAAGTCCTTCATTATGTTGTCACCTCCCAATACTATGCCCATCTTCCCACAATTTCATGTATGAACTTCTCCAATCTGATTTCCACTCCTGTCCCAGCTCTGAAATTCCCCTAACCAAAGTCACAAATGACACTCTGTGAATGTGACCATGGGGCATTATCTCTCTTAATCCGGACTTGTTTAAGCCTTTGTGGTTCTCTTACTGCTATCTCTGCAAACTTCTCATGTCCCATAACTTTCCCAAAACTCTCTGTTTTCCAATCTGGCTTCTAGGGAATTCCAGCCCCTCCTTTGCCCTTGTGGTACAACCCTCTAAGCCCACGCTCTGGAATTCCTTCCCTGAGCTCCTCTAACATCCACTCCTCCTTTAAGGCCTTCCTTAAAACTGGTCTCTTTTGCACAGTGCTAAAATTTTTAATCACCCTCCTAATATTTCTTTCTTGATGTTTCAATGTTCATTTTTGTCCAATCATGCCTTTGACACAGAACCATCGAATCATAGATTGATGAAACACAGGGGGCCATTTGACCTATGATGCCTGTGCCAACTCTTTAAAAGAGATGTCTAATTAATCCCACTCTCTTGTTCTTCCCCCATAACCCTGTAAATCTGTCCAGTTTAAGTGCTTATCTAATTTCCTTTTGAAAGTTGTCAGTGAATCTTCTTCCACCGTCCAATTGGGCAGTGCATTCCAGATCACAGCAACTCGTTGAGTAACAAAATAATTCCCTCGCACCACCTCCGGTTCTTTGGGCAATTATCTTAAATTTGTGTTTTCTGAAACTGGGAACGGTTTTTCCTTATTTGTCCTATCAAACCCTGATTGATTTTGAATCAAATCTCCCCTTACCCTTCTCTGCTCTAAGGAGAACAACCCCAGTTTCTCCTGTCTCTCCTCATACAACCCTAGTGTTATTCCAATAAATCTCCTCTGCATCTAAGACCTTAACATCTCTCTGTGAAGAGCCTTGGGGTGTTTTTATACATTAAAGGTATTGCAGAAATGCCAGTTGCTGTTATATGTCAGGGAGTGGTCATTTCCAGCAATGTGAAAGGAGATGCAGTCGGGTAAAGCTGAGTAGAGCTTCTGGAGAGATCATACGATAGTTGCTTTTGGGTTTTTCCAGTTTTTTATCTTAAAGAATTTGAAAGCTGATGCTCTGCAGTGTTCCTTCTTTCAGTACCCGCTGAGACAAAAATCCGAGACAAAAATTACCCCACATTCTGGTTCGTTTAGCGTCAGCTGTTCCCCAATTTTTTTTTAGATCACTGGTCAAGGCCAGGCCCTGCTTCAAAGGCACAGGACAAAATTACTCTGTTACTATGCAAGAGCTTTGAATTATTGCTCGGCCTGCGCTAAAGAGTTGAAATATATTGAGAGAGGTGTTCGTGTGGGATTAAATATGATACATTTCTATTTCATCAGTAATTTAAGAAATACAAGTCTCACCTTTATAAGGATTGGAGGATCTGATTATTATAATACAAGAAGGATTGTTATAGAGATAACACAGGCACACTGTAGGGAAGGACAGACTAGAGCAGGTGCAAATGTAATAATTAGAATTCATTGCATGAGAGTGAAATAGGAGCTCATGTTACTAAATGATTTTATTTTAAAAATAAAGTTTTCAGAGGTTAAGTCAGGGACGCTGGTGACCACAATACAATATTTTTCTATGGCACTCCTCATTCTGACATCTGATACATTCAAACAATGCCCCTGCAAATATCGACGTACCCCAAGCAACTCCTAACTTCCTAACGGCAGCATCAGCTAGCCAAATCCAGTAAACACTTTTATTAGCATTTCGCAATATCAATAACATCTTTGTAGGTTAATTACATTAAAAAATGTAAAATATATAATTCTAATGAGAAGCAATTTAAACCCATGAGGGAGGAAGGAATAAAAGGATATGTTGAAAGGGTTAAGTAGGGTGGGAGGAGGTTCGTGTGGAGCATAAACAATGGAACATTTGGGCTGAATGGCCTGATTCTGTACATTCTATGTAATTCTAAGCATCCTGAGGAAGGGAGTAGATATTTGATAATCTCATTGACCCTCTGGAATCTCTTCACAGACTCTTTAAGGACTGGAGAGCCCAGTTTGAAAACCTATTCTGTAATACTTGCTTTCCCCTCTGGGAATATGTTGCCCAATTTAATGGGGAGAATTTTCTCCCCGTCGGGGGGACTGAGCGGAAGTGGGCGCGGGCGCGGGCACGCGCGCAGCCAATTGCCATCCGCAATCGGCTGCACGACGCCATTTTACATGGGCGGGCCAATTAAGGCCCGCCCAGTGTGATGTGCTGAGCGCTCCCTGTGCAGTTGGGGGGGAGGAGGGAGAGTTGGGGCCTGCACTCTTTCACGCATGCGCACGTGAAAGAGTGCAGAAATCTCCTGAGGCATGGAGCTGCCTCAGGGAGATTTATTTCATTGTGAAAATGAAAGATTTTAAAAAATTATTTGGACATGTTCCCTCATGTGACAGTGTCAAATGAGCTGGGACATGTCTGTAAATTTTATTTAAAATTTTTATTAAAGTTTAAAAACCTCATCTTGCCCATGGATGAGGTTCCATGAAAAATGTGAAGGCCGCCTGGGCTCTTCGCCTGCCCGCCAACCTTAAGGTTGGATGAGCAGCCCTGTTAATTGTTTAAATTGCTATTTAAATGGCCTTAATAGGCCTTTAACAGTTCAGCGGGTGCACAGCCAACTCTGGTGCGCGCCTGCCAAACTGAAGACCTGAATGATGCGCGGTGACGTTGGGATGCATGCCCGACGTCACCGCACGTTATTTTATGCGTCGGCGAGTGGGGCCTGCCCCCGCAGGCCAACCAGAAAATTCAGGCCAATAAATTTCATCTGACATATTGTGAAGCTGTTCCATATATTTTCAGGGTCCACAGTGTGTTATTCAGTGTTAAAGATTGAAAAGCACCAGATAGAAAACAGATTGCAGAAAGATCAGAGTCAATATTTAGGAATTATTTTTATACAGCAAGTTATTGTGGTTTGGAATGCACAGTCTGAAAGGGTGATGAAAGAATATATGATTGAAAATTTGAAAAGAGGATTTGGATAAATATTTTAAGGCGGGAAAAGTGGGAGGAAATAGACAAAAGGAGGGCGGTGGGATTAATTTGATAGTTCTTTTATAAAGCTGGCAAAGATATGATGGCCTGAATGGCCTCCTTATGTGTTGTAAGATTCTCGGGGCTGGTTTTTCCCTTGGGGTGGGAAACGGAGGTTGGGGCTGTTTCCACGTCCCAAACCCACCCACAAGGAAACAGTCACTAACTGGGATTTTCTTGGTCGTGCCCTCTTAATTGGCATGGAGAAAGGCTCCCGTCCAATTAAGACTGGTGGATAGGCTCTCAAAGGTGGACGGCCAACCAGAGGCCTTGCAGTTTCAGTGAAGCAGCAGGCTGTAATGGTGGGTAAGTAAGAAAGAGGGGTCTTCAACATGAAGGTGGACTCTCTCAAACTTTTTCAAATTTTTAATTAAAAATTAGATTCAGCAGTCATGCCACCATTTTGTAGGGCAAGGGGTGGGGGGTGGTGTCTGGCAGGTCCTGCACCCAGGCAGGCAAGGAGGGCCTCTTGGCCTGCGTGCAGCGCCATTCCCCGGCTGGCTGCTGGTGCTCACTCCAGGCCCCTAAACTGGTCCCCATCAGAGCGTGAAGCTGGAAGTCAAGTTAAAGATTCCAGTCTGCCTTCTTTAATTGGCCTGAATTAGGCTCTTAATCAGGGTGTGGGTAGGTAGCCCTGCTGGGCCCAACGTGATCTCTGTAAAAAATGCCCCTGAGATGGGGTAGAACCAGGGAATCGGCATGACGGATGGTGGGGCTAATTTTCGGTGCTCCCTGCCTCCAACAGCCCCAGCAGGGGACAAAAATCCAGCTTTATGATTCTATACCAAGAAATAAGAATTTTTGCCACATTATTTCCAAACTGTACCCACAATTTAAATAAGTGTTAAATATACTTATTCAACAAACACCTATTACATAGAACGAGCTATTTTTCCAGAATTTCTGCTTTTCCACAGAAATTATGGTGGACAAATCAGAAGAATCCTGAGAAAATTTATCCCCATAATTTTTTTTCACCACCTAGCAAACAGAAAATCTAATCTAAGGTATTTTACTGCCTTTAGCAGTTATTCTGGACTTTGATAAACACCAACAACACTGTACTGACCAGTAAATATGAACGTATGTAAAAGGTAAAGGGATAAGAAAAGACTGGATGGTCTGTGAAGCCTGTTCCATCCTAGCATAGTGCGCGTATGCTGCACCGTCTATTCCCAAATCACATAATAAACAACAATCTTCCTTTTGTTGAATTATTATCTCTGCCTCAGCTCACCCTGGAAATCTTTTTCTGCTCCACTGGGAAAGTTGTGTTAAACATGGCCCAGGCAAAGCTTAGAAATTCTGCTCATCAATCGGAATTTCAAACAATAAACAACAAATCCTTAAAGGCGACATTGCAAATTGATAAGGTGGTTAAAACACATATGAGTTACTTGGGTCATAAATAGAGGAATAAAATATGAAAGCAAAGAGGTTGTGCTAGAAATTTATAAATCATTGGTTAGGCCTCAGCTAGAGCATTGTGGACCATTCTGGGCACCACAATTCAGGAAAGATGTAAAAGCCTTAGAAAGGGTAAGAGGATGTTTATCAGGACATTGCCAGGGATGAGGGATTTTGGTTACAAAGAGAGATTGGAAAAGTTGAAACAAGAGATAAAAAGGTGGCCTTATGGAGTTTTTCAGGATGATGAGGGGTTTTTGTGGAGTAGATAGGGGAAAAGTATTCCCTCTGGCGACTGAGTCAATAATCAGAGGTCATAGACTAAAAGTTTTGGCAAAAGACGCAGAGGGAAGTTGAGAATTTTTTTCACTCAGTGAGCTGTCAGGGATCTGGAACCTGTCTTTACCTGAAAAGGTGGCAGAAGCTGATTTGGTGAATAATCAAAAGGGAATTGGACAGGTACTTGAGGATGAGGGGCATACGGAGTTATGGTTAAAAAGCAGGGACCTGGGAGTAAGCATGAGTGCTCTTTTAAAGAGCCAACAACAGGCCAGATGGCTTGAATAGCCCCTGTGCTTCTGAACTGTAAGCTTCTATGATATTAATTGCAAAGTAGGTCTGGTGATTCATTCTCTGCTGGTCAGAGAGTGTCATTGTGAACTGTTCCTGCACAGGGAAACGACATCAATGTGTTTTGGTTGCAAACAGGATCACAATTTCCCACCTGCTGATATTTTGTGAGCGAGATATTTGTGAAAAATTGCATCATAAAAAAGTCAGAGATGGGAAGAGGGCATTTAACCCATCGCACAAATCCCATCTCGATACACATGACTTCTTGTAATGGCAGCTGATTGTATTTTGAATAACACAGATGGTTTTATATCAAATAACTACATGGAAGACTATTTGAAGGGGGATGGTGTCATAGTGGCATTGTCACTGGACTAGTAATCCAGAGATCCAGGGTAATTCTCTGGCAACCGGGCTTCAAATCCTACCAAAGCAGGTGGTGAAATTTGAATTCATTAAAAATCTGGAATTAAAAGTCTAATGATGACCATGAAACCATTGTCTATTGTCGTAAAAACCCATCTGGTTCACTAATGCCCTTTAGGGAATAAAGTTTCTGTCTTCACTTGGTCTGGCCTACATGTGATTCCAGATCCACAGTGATGTGGGTGACTCTCAAATGGCCCAGCAAGCCACTCAGTTGTATCAAACCATTATGAAGCCTGTAAGTAATGAAACTGAACAGACCACTTGGCATCGACTTAGGCATCGGAAACGTCAATGGCAAACTCAGTCCTGTCGACCCTGCAAAGTCCTCCTTGCTAACATCTGGGGACTTGTGCCAAAATTGGGAGAGTGTCTCACAGACTAGTCAAGCAACAGCCTGACATAGTCATACTCACAGAATCATACCATACAGTTAATGTCCCAGACACCACCATCCCTGGGTATGTCCTGTCCCACCGGCAGGACAGACCCAGCAGAGGTGGCGGAACAGTGGTATGCAGTCGGGGGGGAATTGCCCTGGAAGTCCTCAACATTAGTCTTGACCCCATGAAGTCTCATGGCATCAGGCCAAACATGGGCAAGCAAACCTCCCAGTGATTACCACGTACCGCCCTCCCTCAGCTGATGAATCAGTGCTCCTCCATGTTGAATATCTCTTGGACGAAGCACAGAGGGTGGCAAGGGGGCAGAATGCACTCTGGGTGGTGGACTTCAATGTCCATCACTAAGAGTGGCTCAGTAGCACCACTACTAACTGAGCTGGCTGAGTCCTAAAGGACATAGCTGCTAGACTGGGTCTGTAGCAGGTGGCAAGGGAACCTACAAGAGGAAAAAACATGCTTGACCTCAACTTCACCAATCTGTCACAGATTTATCTGTCCATTACAGCATTGGTAGGAATGGCCAATGCACAGTCCTTGTGGAGGCAAAGTCCCATCTTCACATTGAGGATATCCTCCATCATGTTGTGTGGCACTACCACTGTGCTAAATGGGATAGATTTCGAACAGATCTAGCAACTAAAAACTGAGCATCCATGAGGTGCTGTGGGCCACCAGCAGCAGCAGAATTGTAATCTCATGGCCCGGCATATCCCCCACTCTACCATTACCACCAAGCTAGGGGATCAACCCTAGTTCAATGAAGAGTGCAGGAGGGCATGCCAGGAGCAGCACCAGGCATACCTAAAAATGGGGTGTCAACCTGGTGAAGCTATAACTAAGGACAACTTATGTGCTAAACAGCATAAGCAGCAAGCGATAGACCGAGCTAAGTGATTCCACAACCAACGGATCAGATCTAAGCTCTGCAGTCCTGCCACACCCAGTCATGAATGGTGGTGGACAATTAAACAATTCGCTGGAGGAAGATCCACAAATATCTCCATCCTCAATGCTGGGGGAGCCGAGCACATCAGTGCAAAAGATAAAGTTGAAGCATTTGCAACAATCTTCAGCCAGAAGTAACGAGTGCATGACCCATCTCAGTCGCCGACGGAAGTACCCAGCATCACAGATGCCAGTCTTCAGCCAGTTTGATCCATTCCACGTGATATCAAGAAGTGGCTGAAGGCACTGGATATTGTGAAGGCTATGGGCCCTGACAATATTCCGGAAATAATACTGAAGACTTGTACTCCAAAACTTTCCACGCCCCTAGCCAAGCTGTTCCAGAAAAGCTACAACACTGGCATCTTTCAGGGAAGGTGATGGCACAGTGGTAGTGTCACTGGGCTAGTAATCCCGAGACCCAGGGTAATGCTTTAGGGGACTTGGGTTCGAATCCCGCCACAGCACATGGTGGAATTTGAATTCAATAAACCTGGAATTTAAAGTCTGATGATTAGCATAAAACCATTGTCAATTGTTGCAAAAACCCATAAGACCATAAGACATAGGAGCAGAAATTAGGCCATTCGGCCCATCGAGCCTGCTCCGCCATTCAATCATGGCTGATAAGTTTCTCAACCCCATTCTCCTGCCTTCTCCCTGTAACCTTTGATCCCCTTGCCAATCAAGAACCTATCTATCTCGGTCTTAAATACACTCAATGACCTGGCCTCCACAGCCTTCTGTGGCAATGAATTCCATAGATTCACCACTCTCTGGCTAAAGAAGTTTTTCCTCATCTCTGTTCTAAAAGGTCTTCCCTTTACTCTGAGACTGTGCCCTCGGGTCCTAGTCTTTCCTACTAATGGAAACATCTTCCCCACGTCCACTCTATCCAGGCCTTTCAGTATTCTGTAAGTTTCAATCAGATCCCCCCTCATCCTTCTAAACTCCATCGAGTATAGACGCAGAGTCCTCAAACGTTCCTCATATGTAAAGCCTTTCGTTCCTGGGATCATTCTCGTGAACCTCCTCTGGACCCTCCTGGTTCACTAATGTCCGTTAGGGAAGGAAATCTACCATCCTTACCTGGTCTGGCCTACATGTGACTCCAGACCCACAGCAATGTGGCTGACTCCTAAATGCCCTCTGAACAAGGGAAATTAGGGATAGGCAATAAATGCTGGCCCAGCCAGTGAAGCCCACATCCCATAGGTGGATAAATAAAACTACCACCCATAGAAAATTGCCCAGGTGTGTCCTGAACACAAAAAGCAGAGCAAATCCAACCCACCAATTACCGCCCCATCAGTCTACTCTCGATCACCAGTAAAGGAATGGAAGGGGCCATCAAGTGGTACTTGTTTAGAAACATCCTACTTGCTGACGCTCAGTTTTGGTTCCACCAGGGTCACTCAGCTCCTGACCTCATCACAGCCTTGGTTCAAACATGGACAAAAGAGCTGAAGTGCCGAGGTGAGGTGAGAGTGACTGCTCTTGACATCAAGGCAGCATTTGACCAAGTGTGGCATCAAGGAGCCCTAGCTAAACTGGAGTCAATGGGAATCAGGGGGAAAACACTCCGCTGGTTGGAGTCATACCTAAAACAAAGGAAGATGGCTGTGGCTGTTGAGATCAGTCATCTCAGTCCCAGGACAAAATTGCAGGAGCTCCTCAGGGTAGTGTCATTAGCCCAACCATCTTCAGCTGCTTCATCAATGACCTTCCTTCCATCATAAGGACAGAAATAGGGATGTTTGTTGATGATTAGAGTATGTTCAGTACCATTCGCAACTCCTCAAATGCTGATGCAGTCCATGTCCAAATGCAGCAAGACCTGGACAATATCCAGCTTGGGCTGACAAGTGGCAAGTAACATTTGCACACACAAATGCCAGGGAATGACCATCTCCAACAAGAGAGCATCTAACCATCTCCCCTTGACACTCAATGGCATTACCATCACTGAATCCCCCACTATCAACATCCTGGGGGTTCCCATTGACCAGAAACTGAACTGGACTAGCCAAATAAATACTGTGGCTACAAGAGCAGGTCAGAGGCTGGGAATCGTGTGACGAATAACTCACCTCCTGACTCCCCAAAGCCTGTCCACCATCTACGAGTCACACTACTACACACTACTCTCCACTTGCCTGGATGAGTGCAGCTCCCACAACACTCAAGAAGTTTGACACCATCCAGGACAAAGCAGCTGCTTAATTGGCACCACATCCACAAACATTCACTCTCTCCACCACCGATGCACAGTAGCAGCAGTGTATACCATGTGCAAGATGCACTTCAGTAACTCACCAAGGCTCCTTAAACAGCACCTTCCAAACTTATGGCCGCTACTATCTAGAAAGTCAAGGGCAGCAGATGCATGAGAACACCACCATCTGGAAGTTCGCCTCCAAGTCACACACCATCCTGATTTAGAAATATATCGTCGTTCTTCACTGTTGCTGGGTCAAAATCCTGGAACTCCCTCCCTAACAGCACTGTGGGTGTACCTACACCACATGGACTGCAGTGGTTCAAGAAGGCAGCTCCTCACCACCACCTTCTCAAGGGCAATTAGACATGGGCAATAAGTGCTGGCCCAGCCAGCGATGCCCACATCCCGTGACTGAATAAAGAAAAACACTAAATTTACTTTTCTCCCATTTCCAAATCTATCCTCTGGCTTCTTTTCTCACCTTATTTTGGATTAATAATTGGGGTTTATCCTAAAATTCTGATTCTGTTGTATATGTCGAATTTATGATTCCATTCTGTACACTTCATTGAGCTCTTCCTGAATGACTGAATGATCAGAAAGCCTGAAGTGGGCTAATCTTTAGTGATAATTACCCCGAGAAGGGTGGTGGTGCAATTTTATCCTAACCCTCCCAGCAGGTGTCGGAAGGGGTGTAAAATGGGAAGATGACCAGAAGACACCAATTTAAGGTGATTAGTAAAAGAAACAGAGATGCCATGAAGAAAAACTTTCTTACACAGCGAGTGCTTAGGATCTGAAATGCACTGCCCGACAGTGTGGTGGAAGCAGATTCAATCCTGGCTTTCAAAGGGGAAATGTGAAATCTTCAGCACCTGAAGAGAACGTTTTTGCAGGGCAATGGGGAAAAGGCAAAAGAGCAGGGGCTAGGTGAGTAATTACTGCAGAAAATTGGAAGGATAGCAATGGGCCAAATGGCCTCATTCTATGATTCTAAGTGGAGTCTTTTGATCATGGAAACAGAAGTAGGCCATTCAGTCTCTCCAGCCTGTTCTGTCACCACTTAATTAGATCATCTGTACTCCATTTACCAACATTGGTTCCATACCCCTTAATCCCATTACCTAACAAAAATATCAGTTTTTCTTACATTTCCAATTGGCTCCCAGCCCAGGGGTAGAGAGTTCCAGGTTTGTATCATCCCTTGATACATTCTGGGGAAGTGTGTTTTCCCAGTGATTTTGTCTCCCAAGACACGTGTCAACGATGCTGCTATTGATGCAGACATATTCTTTGCTCCTACACAGGGTCAGGATCGGGAAGAGGGGTGGGGCATACCAGCAAATATTCATGCCATTTATTTCAGATCTCCCGCATCCGCAGTATTTTGCTTTCATCAATATTCATGCCAAAAAAAGGTGAGCAGCATGTATAAATATGCGTAAGCATTCTCAAGATTAAAAAAATAACTCTCTCAAATGATTACTACTTCACGGGGCTTCTGACTTTTTTAAAGCTCAGCTTTGTGGAAACGCCCAGCTCAGTGAACCTCGTTCATGCTCGGATCAGTTTTAAAAAAAGACACCCAACATGAAGCAGATCACGGCACGACATTTTCAACAGGTGTGATCCAAATGGGAAATAATGTGCACAGCATGGAGCGAGGAGCCTGCCATCAGAGGTTTCAAACTGGCCAGGGGGGTGGGGGAGGAAACTTTAGTGGTTTCTGAATATTGCAACACAGTTCCAGATCAGACCGCAATACTGGCACCGCTCCCCTCGCTCTGTTATCTATTAAGACATTTGGAACATTTTGGTTGTTCTTTAAGTCACCACAAGACTGGTGAATCTCCCTGTTTACAGGACCGGCTGGACGCTGTGTGAACTTAAAGTGGGCAGTTTAATGCGAAAACCTTGGCGATTTCGATCCCCCAACGACTGCTTGTCGTTGAGCGTGATAAAAGGACAGCTGACAGCAGCCTACTGTTGGAGATGCTGCTGTTTGAGCCCTCTGTGGTAAAGTGATATGTAAAAGTATATAGCACGACCTTCCTTAAAGGGTACTAAAAGGGTAATGTTACTTTGATTGTAGAGGTAGAAAGCATAGTTTGCACATATTTTCACTGCAGTAACGATTCACAGAATCTTACATCACAGAAGGCGACGATTCAGCCCATCGTCCTTCGTGAAAGAGCTAACCATTGAGTGCCACATACATAGTCTGGCAAATAGTTCCTTTTCAAGTATGTATATCATTTTCATTGATATGCATCCAAGACACAAAATGTACAAGCCTTTCAATATTAGAAATAAAGGACTTCAGCTATCCGTTTAAACAACTTAGCTGGACACTGCAACTCTGTTTCGTAGAGTCATTTACAGCACAGAAGGAGGCCATTCAGCCTAGTAAGTCCATGCTGGCTTCCTGCAAAGCAATCCCATCAGCTCCATTCCCTCACTCCATTCCCGTAGCCCTGCAAGTTTATTTCCTTAAAGGGCCCACCCATTTTCCTTCAGGAATCATTGTTTCTGCTTCTACTGCCCTCCTGGGCAGAGAGTTCCAGGTCATTACCACTCGCTGCACGAAAAAGTTCTTCCTCACATT
This sequence comes from Cetorhinus maximus, assembly GCF_964194155.1. Lineage (NCBI taxonomy): Eukaryota > Metazoa > Chordata > Chondrichthyes > Lamniformes > Cetorhinidae > Cetorhinus > Cetorhinus maximus. Next base: position 176,531,316 of record NC_135882.1, on the reverse strand, counting down.
CCCAGTGCCCCCCTCCCCATCTCTTGCCCAATATCTTAAATCTGTGTCCCCTCGTCCTTGCACCGTCAGCCAATGGGAACAGCCTTTCTTTGCCTGTCATCATCGTGTCCCCCTCTATCAAATCTCCCCTCAATCTCCTTCGCTCCAAGGTGAACAGCCCCAGCTTCTCCAATGTAGCTAAAAACCTTGTAGCTAAAAACCCTCATCCCTGGAAGCTAAAAACCCCCATCCCTGGAACCAGTCTGGTAAATCCCCTCCGCACCTTCTCAAGGACCCTGACATCTTTTCTAAATTAATAAATAAATTAATGGATTAACTTAAATTAAATAAGACATAATACAGGACATGATCATGTGTCAGTCGGTCCCGCGAATATAGAGGTGGTGAAGAAAGAATGTCAGGCACTTTGCTGACAGGAAAGGTATGTTCAGGCTTGCACTTGGGCTTCTATTCCTTGATTTCATTCCCTGGCTGTTTGCCAGCAAACAAAATGTGCACACGCAGTACTTTCTTCGCACTTTTATTTGTCATTTTTTTTCCAATTAAAAAAAACCCGGTTACCATGGGAAAACGCATCGGACGGGATGGAATTTACACAAATAAACTTCATAGAAAGTTTTACTCGGAGATTACACTGATTTTTCGTGAATATCCAGTTGATTAGAGCTTACTATTGCCGCTAATACCATATAGTCACATTTACTGCACGGCGGTGTGAAGCAATGCATATTAAAACAAATTTACTTATCCAGTGAAAAATGAATCGAACAAACAGAAGTTTATATTTAATAATCTAGTTAATCCTATTTTCATAAAATCTTTTCGAGGACAATTAGTACAAATTTCGAATACATATTTATTTTAGCTGATGTCCAATTAGTTTTTTTTTAAAAAAAAGCTTCTAAATATAGCGGTTTGAAACAATGATTTTTGCGAATTGTGTAGCCAGGATTTCCTTGCAGTCCCAGTTCCTGGGTAGATGCAGGGTGTGTGTTGCTGGGTATAGACGAGGAGCAGAGCTCCAGTGTTGAGAGACAGAGAGAGAGAGAGAGACCAGTGACTGTGAAACATGGCGAGAGGTGCGAGGGGAGGATTGCTGCTCGCTGCTGTCCTGCTACACTTTGGACCACTCGTAACCAGCCGAGAGGCGCCAGACAAAGTCAACGGCTTCAGCCTGCACCCGCCCTACTTGAACATAGCCCAAGGGTCCAGGATCGCGGCCACGGCCACTTGCGGAGAGGACGGATCGGGCAGGCCGAGGTTGGACCTCTACTGTAAGCTGGTGGGAGGACCAGCTGCCGGAGCCTCCAGCCAGACGATTCAGGTACATGGCATGCTGCTAACTGACTACAGCGTGTGATAGCCCACCTCCACACAGGGCGTTCCGCTTTCGGAACGACCAGAGGAACGACAACACGGGGAGATTTTTACTAAATATCTTTACAATGAGGGGAAATTCTGCAGTGTTATGCGGGTTAATTGGATAGCTCTTTCAAAGGGCCAACAGAAACACGATGGGCCGAATGGCCTTTTTCTGTGCTGTACACTTCTACGATTATGCCTGTGCGTTTTAAAAAACTTATAAAAGTTTATTTAATGTGGATATGGTTAGATATATTGGTTTTATTTATTTGCGAAGAACAATTTGTTGAATGTTGAAACCTTTCAGTGAAAACGTAGACTCAGGTTAAACAAATAGTGCGAGAGCTAGCTGTTCATGTGGATGGGATATGAGGCTGTTCCTGTGTGCTGTACGTGATTATAACCCAGTTTATACCCAGGAGACAAGCGACTCAATCCTAACACCCGTGTATTGTTAAATGCAGAAAGCAGGACAAAATTGCCATTCCAGCCACAGAAAGCGGATTCATTGAATTTAATAATAGCCAGGCTTCTAAACAAAATTGTACAGCCGACTGGAGTAACATTTCAAATTAACACAACCTTAATCTGCCTTAACATGGAAAATAAAAACTGCAAATACCGGAAAGCTCATATCAAAGTAGAAAGTGCTAAACATACACATCAGCAGCAGTAAAGAAATAAAACCAGGTTTATTTCACGTTTGAGGCTGATGCCGTTCATCAGAAAGCTTCCCCGATCTGCTTACACCGAAATGTTAACCTGCCTTGTTTCTGCTGACTGGTCTGCCCTGCACTTCCAGCAATTTCCGTTTAAATCTTTAATTACTTGGTCATAATTAAATTTTCAACGAAATTTGGGATTGACTGTAGCCTGTTTTGATGACCAACTGTTTTTCCCTAATTGCAAGAGTACTTTGAAACATAAAGTTTCTCTCACGTTATTGCAGACACGGTTGGATTTTTGACTGTATAAGAAATGGAGAGAATCTACTATAGTTTCAACTGTCTGCTGTGTGCCGTGTTTCCCCAGATCAACTGTTCATTGACCTTGAAGTGTTGGAACATTTGGGCTCACCACTGGGTCACAGGATGGGTCAAACCACTATCAATCATATGACTGGGTTAAACGATCAGTCACGTGATTGGGTCGAAATATGATAAATGAGCTTGTGGCGCAGATTGAAACTGACAGGTATGATGTGGTGGGCATCACGAAGACATGGCTGCAAGGGGATCAGGACTGGGAGCTAAATATCCAAGGATATACATCCTATCGAAAAGATAGGCAGGTTGGCAGAGGGGGTGGGGTTGCTTTGTTAGTAAGAAATGAAATTAAATCGATAGCAAGAAATGACGTAGAGTCAGATGATGTAGAATCTGTGTGGATAGAGTTGAGGAACCGCAAAGGTAAAAAAACCATAATGGGAGTTACGTACAGGCCTCCAAACAGTAGTCAGGATGTGGGGCATAAGATACACCAGGAGATAGAAAAGGCATGTAAGAAAGGCAAGGTTACAGTGATCATTTCAATATGCAGGTAGACTGGGAAAATCAGGTTGGTAGTGGATCCCAAGAAAAGGAATTTGTGGAATGTCTACGAGATGGCTTTTTGGAGCAGTTTGTGGTGGAGCCCACTAGGGAACAGGCAATTCTAGATTTAGTGATGTGTAATGAGGCAGATTTGATAAGGGAGCTTAAGGTGAAGTAACCCTTAGGAGGAAGTGACCATAATATGATAGAATTTACTCTGCAAATTGTGAGGAAAAAGCTGGAATCAGATGTAACGGTATCACAGTTGAATAAAGGCAACTACAGAGGCATGAGGGAGGAGCTGGCCAGAATTGACTGGGAGATGAGCCTAGCAGGAAACACAGTGGAACAGCAATGGCATGAGTTTCTGGGAGTAATTTGGGAGACACAGCAAAAATTCATCCCTAGGAAGAAGAAGCATACTAAAGGGAGGATGAGGCAACCATGGCTGACAAGGGAAGTCAGGGACAGCATAAAAGCTAAAGAGAAAGCATACAATGTGGCGAAGAGCAGTGGGAAACCAGGGGATTGGGAAGCCTACAAAGACCAACAGAGGACAACTAAAAAAGAAATAAGGAGGGAGAAGATTAAATATGAGGGTAAACTAGCCAGTATTATAAAAGAAGATTGCAAGAGTTTTTTTAGATATATAAAGGGTAAGGGAGAGGCAAAAGTGGACATTGGGCCGCTGGAAAATGACGCTGGAGAAGTAGTAGTGGGGAACAAAGAAATGGTGGAGGAACTGAATAGGTACTTTGCGTCAGTCTTCACGGTGGAAGAAATGAGTAACATCCCCAAAGTTCAAGAGAGTCGGGGGGCAGAGGTGAGTATGGTGGCCATTACCAAGGAGAAGATGCTAGGGAAACTGAAAGGTCTGAAGGTGGATAAATCACCTGGACCAGATCGATTACACCCCAGAGTTCTGAAGGAGATAGCTGAAGAGATAGTGGAGGCGTTAGTGGTGATCTTTCAGGAATCACTGGAGTCAGGGAGGGTCCCAGAGGACTGGAAAATCGCTAATGTAACCCCCCTGTTTAAGAAGGAAGTGAAGCAAAAGACGGGAAATTACAGGCCGATTAGCCTGACCTCGGTCGTTGGTAAGATTTTAGAGTCCATTATTAAGGATGAAATTTCAGAATACTTGGAAGTGCATGGTAAAATAGGGCAAAGTCAGCATGGTTTCATCAAGGGGAGTTCATGCCTGACAAATCTGTTAGAATTCTTTGAGGAGGTAACGAGTAGGTTAGACAAAGGAGAGCCAATGGATGTTATCTACTTGGACTTCCAGAAGGCCTTTGACAAGGTGCCGCACAGGAGGCTGCTCAGTAAGATAAGAGCCCATGGTGTTAGAGGCAAGGTACTAGCATGGATAGAAGATTGGCTGTCTGGCAGGAGCCAGAGAGTCGGGATAAGTGGGTCCTTCTCAGGATGGCAGCCGGTGACTCGTGGAGTTCCGGAGGGGTCAGTGTTGGGACCACAACTTTTCACTTTATACATTAATGATCTAGATGAAGGAACTGAGGGCATCCTGGCTAAGTTTGCAGATGATACAAAGATAGGTGGAGGGACAGGTAGTATTGAGGAGGCGGGGAGGCTGCAGAAGGATTTGGACAGGTTAGGAGAATGGACAAAGCAGTGGCAGATGGAATACAACATGGGGAAGTGTGAGGTCATACACTTTGGTAGGAAGAATAGAGGCATAGCCTATTTTCTAAAAGGGGAGAGAATTCAGAAATCTGGAGTGCAAAGGGACTTGGGAGTGCTAGTCCAGGATTCTCTTAAGGTTAACTTGCAGGTTGAGTCGGTAGTTAGGAAGGCAAATGCAATGTTGGCATTTATTTCGAGAGGACTAGAATATAAAAGCAGGGTTGTGCTGCTGAGGCTTTATAAGGCTCTGGTCAGACCACATTTAGAATATTGTGAGCAATTTTGGGCCCCGTATCTCAGGAAGGATGTGCTGGCCCTGGAGAGGGTCCAGAGGAGGTTCACGAGAATGATCCCAGGAATGAAAGGCTTTACATATGAGGAACGTTTGAGGACTCTGGGTCTATACTCGATGGAGTTTAGAAGGATGAGGGGGGATCTGATTGAAACTTACAGAATACTGAAAGACCTGGATAGAGTGGACGTGGGGAAGATGTTTCCATTAGTAGGAAAGACTAGGACCCGAGGGCACAGTCTCAGAGTAAAGGGAAGACCTTTTAGAACAGAGATGAGGAGAAACTTCTTAGCCAGAGAGTGGTGATTCTATGGAATTCATTGCCACAGAAGGCTGTGGAGGCCAGGTCATTGAGTGTATTTAAGACGGAGATAGATAGGTTCTTGATTGGCAAGGGGATCAAAGGTTACGGGGAGAAGGCGGGAGAATGGGGTTGAGAAACTTATCAGCCATGATTGAATGGCGGAGCAGGCTCGATGGGCCGAATGGCCTAATTTCTGCTCCTGTTTCTTACGGTCTTATGGGTCACAGTGGTTCGCATGATGGATCACCCAATTACATGATCAATCACATGACTGGGTCACACAATGGGCCACACTAAAGGATCGCACGATTGAATTACACAAATGGGCAAACTTTGGGCAATGATAAGATACACAAATGGGCCACACAAGGTGTCATACGTCGATCACATGATGAGGTACACAAACAGGCATATGATGGGAAACAGTGGGGCTCTGGTGATGATTTGCACTGAAGCAGTGACTATAGAAACCATTCAAAACCCCTTGTGTAGAGCTTATGTCAAGTGGGGTATTATTTTGATCAGGTATTTGCTGCCGATTGATGTTGGGCTGATAAAGGTTCAATAATTTCATCAAACAGTGTATCAAAAAAGTTAGCATTTGTCAATTTTTTAAAAAACTCAGTTTCTCACATTTACATAATTGAAAGCCTTGCGTGTTTCTGTCATGTTTTGGTATCACTGTAAAGTGCAACTTAAAAATGACACCACAGAAGAGTTAGATTTCAGAACAGAGGGATCAAGGGCAGGATGTAGGAAGTCAGAGAACCGTTAAAGGGTTGAGGGCGGAATTTAGGGGGACAAAGTACCCAACAGGGATAAATGAAGGTGGCCTGACTGAGTAACGGGAGGGTAGCAGACAGGAGACAATGGTTCAAGAGGGATAAAGAGAAGGAAAAAAAGGATAGAAGTAATGGGCTCAGGATTAGAATGGCAGTTGATCATTCCATCCTCTTCAAACATTTCTCTGTTGTTCAAATGAATTGGGCTTTCCTTTGCCTGATTCCCTTTTTACCGATCTAATCATTGCTAGAGATCTTTTTCAGTCCCCACAGCATTATCTCTGGTGTTACCCCAAGGAACTATCCTGGGCTGCATCCCCTATTTTTTATCTAGATTTTTCCTGACAATGGCGCCAACCAAAGACATGTTCTGCATGTACACTGACAACACCTCTCTCGACCCCTCCACTGCCTCGAAATATCAGACTGCTCATGTGTCAACTTTTCCTTGATGAGCTGCAATTTCCTCTAATTAAACATTGGGAAGGCTGCAGCCATTGTCTTTGGTCTCGGTCACAAACTCCATTATTTCACCACAGATTGCATTTCCTTCCTTGGTCACTGTCTGAGAATAAACTGGACTGTTCACAACCTTAGCCTCCGGCCCTCAGCTGATTTTCCACCCAATACCAGAACCAAGTTCTGATGAAGAGTCATACAGACTCGAAACGTTAACTGTGTTCCTCTCCGCAGATGCTGTCAGACCTGCTGAGTTTTTCCAGCTATTTTTGTTTTTGTTTCAGATTTCTGGCATCTGCAGTATTTTGCTTTTACCATTACCAAGGTGTCTATTTCCACGTCTGTAATATCACCAATTTCCGCCCCTGCCTATGCACTGCTGAAACTTTCATCTATACTTTTATTACCTGCAACCCAGCTATTTCAATGTTCTCTGGTTCAGCTTTCCATCTTTCACCATCTATAAACTTTTGCTGCCTCAATTTTAAAATTTTCATCCTTATTTTCAAATTCCTCCATGGCCTCGGCCTAACCCTTTCCCGGTAGGAACATAGGAACACAGGAGCAGGAGTAGGCCATTCAGCCCATCGAGCCTGCTCCACCATTCAATATAAACAGCCCAACATCAATCGGCAGGAAATACCTGATCAAAATAATACCCCACTCGACATAAGCTCTACACAAGGGGTTTTGAATGGTTTCTATAGTCACTGCTTCAGTGCAAATCATCACCAGAGCCCCACTGTTTCCCATCATATGCCTGTTTGTGTACCTCATCATGTGATCGACGTATGACACCTTGTGTGGCCCATTTGTGTATCTTATCTTTGCCCAAAGTTTGCCCATTTGTGTAATTCAATTGTGTGATCCTTTAATGTGGCCCATTGTGTGACCCAATCATGTGATTGATCATGTAATTGGGTGATCCATCGCTTCAATGTCTTTTTTCCCCACACTATCCACATACACCTTTATGTCATTGGTATTTAGAAATTCGTCAATCTCTACTTTAAACATACTCGATGGCTGAGCTCCCACTGCCCCCTGGGGTAGAGAATTCCAAAGATTCACAACCCTCTGATTTAAAAAATTTCTCCTCATCTCAGTCCAAAGTGGCTTCCCTCTTATTGTGAAATTGTGACCTCTGGTTCTAGAGACCCCACCCAGGGGAAACATCTTACCTGCATCTACCTTGTCCATTGTCTTAAGTATTTTGTAAACACCTCCTGCCTCACTACCCTCTGAGATTTCTGTATTTCTCAAACCCTGGTCACTTATACATCTTTCATTCTCTTCACCCTACCACTGGCAGCCATGCCTTCAATTGTCTAGGCCCTAAGCTCTGAAATTCCATGTCTAAACCTCTTAGCCTCTCTCCTTTTAGATGCTTCTTAAAACCTACCTCTTTAAATAAGCTATGACTCCAACCAATTTCTTTGGTTTGCTGTCAATTTTTATCGAATAACACGACTGTCCTTGTTTCTCTATGTTAAAGGTGCTATCAAATGCAAATTGATGCTATGTCAATGCAAGAGTGGAGATAGAATTTAAAAGTTGTGTTGGTGATCTAATTCTCAGCTACAAAAGTACAGGAGGAATGAAACAACATAGAGGAGGTGGTTTCATCCACCTTATCAAACTCAATTTTCACAGCACTTTGGAGATGGTCTGGGAGGCAGGAGGGCTGACATGTGCTGTTGGAAGGCATTGGGAAGACAGCATATTGCCAGGGGTGGAAACCTCAGTGACGTGGCTCCATCCCCTCATCAGTCAGCCAATTGAGCCACTTAAAGGCCGAATTGAGGGCCACCTCCTGCTCCCATGGGCATTTTTATTGGATAGGGCGGGCCTGCTGTGGCCAGCAAGTTCCTGGACGTTGTGCAGGCCCCTCTTACTTGGGGGTTTCAAGACCTCTCGGTAGCAATGGCTGCCCAGTGCCTAACTCGCCAGTGGTTTTCCATGATCACTTTCCCTCACCACAATCATAAGAGCCTGCCTGCCTGGCCCCAGTTTCCTCAAAATAACACACCAGACTTGAAGGGCTCCTCAGCATTGAGGTGCACCAATCCTCATGCTGCAGCCTCAGCGATGGGCACTGTTAGCTTCTGAGCTGCTGCTCCTTTGGTTGGGCACTCCTCTGATTGAGCAATGGGTTGCTGTCCTCAATTGGAAGGAGGCCCTGGCAACAGTCTGTTGATTGACCAAAAGCTAGTCTAAGGTGCTGCCGCCCACCAGTGTGGGGTCAGCTCCCACTTTCAGCCCCCATTGTGGGACTTGGAAAAAATTCAGCACCTTGTGTCTAACTTGTTTGCATGCAGATACACCCCAGGGAATTTACTGCACAATTAGTTTGTTTTACTTTTTTTTTGCAAAAATATACTTTATTCATAAAATATCTTCAATCACATTCCAAGCCATTTCAAAAACACCATTACAAGGGTACAATCCGGTTAAACTTTTACAAAATGTATCACCAGGTGCATCAGTACAAACAATATTACAATCATTTACAGCCTTTCATTTTGAGCTGTACAGCCCGAGGGGCTCTAAACAGTTCCCAGTCTCTCGGTGCGCTGTGGCAGAAAGGTCTTAGACAGCGACCCTTCCCCATTGCGCCTTTGCGGCAGCTGCCCCAAGCTTTAGTGCGTCCCTCAGCACGTAGTCCTGGACTTTGGATTGTGCCAGTCCGCAACAATCGGTCGGGGACAACTCTTTGTGCTGGAAGACCAACAAGTTTCGGGCAGACCAAAGCGCGTATTTCACCGAGTTGATGATCCTCCAGCTGCAGTTGATGTTTGTCTCGGTGTGTGTCCCTGGGAACAGCCCGTAGAGCACAGAGTCCTGTGTCACAGAACTGCTCGGGATGAACCTCGACAGCAACCACTGCATCTCTCTCCAGACTTTCTTTGCAAAGGCACAATCCACAAGGAGGTGAACAACGGTCTCTTCCCCACCACAGCCACCTCGAGGGCAACGTGCAGAGGGGGTGAGACTCCTGGCGTGTAGGAAGGATCTGACGGGGAGGGCCTTTCTCACCACCAGCCAAGCCACGTCTTGGTGCTTGTTGGAAAGTTCTGGCGATGAGGCATTCTGCCAAATGACTTTGACAGTCTGCTCGGGGAACCATCCCACAGGGTCCACCCTCTCCTTTTCCCTCAGGGCCTCTAGGACGTTACGTGCTGACCACTGCCTGATGGACTTGTAGTCAAAGGTGTTTTTCTGCATAAATTTTTCAACGAGGGACAGGTGGTACGGCACGGTCCAACTACTTGGAGCGTTCCGTGGCAGCGTGGCCAGACCCATCCTTCGCAACACCGGGGACAGGTAGAACCTCAGCACGTAGTGACACTTCGTGTTTGCGTACTGAGGGTCTACGCACCGCTTGATGCAGCCACACACAAAGGTGGCCATCAGTATGAGGGCGATGTTGGGCACGTTTTTTCCCCCTTTATCTAGAGGCTTGTACATCGCGTCCCTACGGACACGATCCATTTTCGACCTCCAGATAAAGCGGAAGATGGCTCGAGCGATAGTTTGTTTTACATTAATGGTGAAAAATATAACAAATTCAATTATAACCACTAACTTCAATCAATTGGAATATAGCTATCTTTTCAGAAACACTATATAACAACAGTGACTGCACTCAAAGTAATCCATTAATTGTACTTTAGGATACCCTGAGGATGATTTAACATGCTGAAGAAATATTTATTTCTTGTGTTCAGGCTTTGTAGTCGAAACTTGTTAAGGTGAGCACTTGTGAACACGAGTATTCAGATGCACGAATGTTCCTTCTGTTGCATGCCTGAGCATTGGCTTTCAGCGTATGCATGGCTGTGGTCTCTCACTGATAACGCCTAGTGTTAAAACACCTTTAGGCAATAATTTGGGTTGAAACCTGGATGTTTCATGGACACCACAAACTATCTGAAATGATGAAAAACTGCTTTACTACCAAGAGTGAACCATGTAAGATAGTCACTAGTAAATCCAATAGGGAATTCAGGATAATGTTCTTTACCAGAGAGTGGTGAGAATGTGGAACTCGCTATCACAGGGAGTGGTTGAGGCGAACAGCAGAGATGCATCTAAGGGGAAACTGCATAAGCGCACGAGGAAGAATGGAATAGAAGGATACGCTGATAGGAGGTGATGGGATAAATAGAGTGGGAAGAGGTTCATGTGGAGCACAAACGCCTGCATAAACCTGTTGGATCGAATGGCCTCATCCATTCTGCATGTAATTTTATATTATTTTTGAATCTATGTAGGTCTACAGAAGTGTTATTTTAATTAAGGCTTTTTATCAGTAGAATGGTATTTGTAGCAGAGATTGCCCTGGGCATGTTGTGTAAAATCTTATTTAAATTAAATTCTGGCAATGTGTTTTGAAATGAGAAGTCTAATTAGATACATTTTAAAGTGAACTTGTTTAAATGTTGTGATGTTTTATGTAATGCAGTGATTGACTAGGCAGGGAACTCATCCACAAGAAAAGGAACTTAGTCTAGAGGTAATTAGCATGTACTGTGAGTTTTATTATGTTTGGGAATGTGGTGAGAATGAGCATTTTCATTTGGTGTCTGCTCACCTCATTGTGGAGGACAGATGTTTACTGTTGTGTTGAGATTTTTCTTTTTTATATAAGGTGAAACTTTTGGCTTGAGTATTCTTTGTAATGGACATTAGTCAGACAATGATGGCACATGTCTGACCTCTGAAGAAGTCATATGGACTCAAACCATTAACCTTGTTTCTCTCTCCACAGATGCTGCCAGACCTGCTGAGTTTTTCCAGCATTTTCTGTTTTTATTTCAGATTTCCAGCTTCTGCAGTATTTTTAAAAAATATTATAATGGTACATACCAATTACATTGTTGGATAGCAGTTGTCCAGTTGAGAACAGGTAATTTTTGATGACATTTGTGCAATGTTGTGATTGAAATGTGGAGGTTTGATTAGGAATATAATAAATGGGAAGAACATTCAGGAACATAGAAACAGGATAGGCCACATGGTCCCTGGGATTCATTCCACTACTCGATTAGATCATGGCTGATCTGTTTCTTATCTCCTTTGACCTACCTTGGTTTCATAATGCTTAAAACCCTTACTTAAAAGAAAGTCTCTCAATCTCAATTTGAAATTTTCAGTTGATCCCCACCCTCAACAGCATTTTGGGGGAGGCAGTTGCTGATTTCTACTTGTCTTCCAAACCCATGGCTTCTACCGCCTAGAAGGACAAGAGAAACAGGCACAAGGGGCCGATTGGCCTACTCCTGCTTCTAATTTGTATGTTTGTACCCAAGCCTCAATCCTTTACATGCAGCAGAAGAAAAGAGCTGCTGTGAAAGTGCAACAACTATCACAAACTCATCTTCATCCTGGGATCGCTCCTCACTTCATGCAGCAGGTACCAGGTCCCAATAAGATTGTTCAAATTTGCAACAGCTTACTCGGTATAAGTCTACCTGCTGCAAAGTTTAAGCAGAGCTAGCCGACAGAATAATCAAGCTTGTGACAGCATCTGCCCTGATAGAAATATTCTTGGATCAACCCAAAGGTTACACCGTAGAAGCACTACTGCAAAGTGGATGCAAGTACAAAGCCATACTAGTGGGTAGACAGAGTCTACAGGCCATGCGTAATTCACCCACCATTGGCATGGTATAGACAATACAGGCAAGCTTAGTGAGCGAGTGAGGGGGTGCAGTCTCCTCCATGCATCCAGAAGTTGTCCAGTTTTTAATGCTGTATGCAAGGCATGTGGCACCAGGGGACATTGGGAGCACCAATTGGAAGCAAAGCCCAAAACAAGTGGTTTGACATCACAAGAAGCTACAAACAGAGGCCAGACAGGTGCAGCATTCCAAACAACCAAGAGTGCGCACCAAACTGCGTCAAGACAAAATCCATGAAATGTCTCACCAAGCAAAATGGTCTGATGATGACCAGAGCTTTGATACATAAAGTGAGCAGACATCCAGCACAATGAACATCAAAGAATGTATTGGCACAGTGGTACCAACAGAAGCCTTTGCCACTGCCCAGATTATATGTCCACAGATGCAGATCAGCATAACCCATATGCACAACTGGATACTGGTGCAGGTGCAAACATCCTTCCCCTTTTCAGAAGTGGCAAGTGATGGTTCAACCAACCAATGCCAAACTCACATACAATGGCTTGGAGATTCCATTCCTAGGATCCATTACACACAAGTGTCCATACAAAAACTCACCCTGGTCGCCCCAGCTGTTTTATATCGTGGACACCATGGATCCAGCCTTCACAGGCCTACTGGCATGCAGGGACCTGTCCTTGGTCACCATCCACAGTATCATCAGGACAAAGACCAAAGACCACAAAGCATCATTGGGAGAAGACCATCTAACTCTGCAATGCAGGTCACCAGCTAACAGGCTGAGTAGCCCAATTTGCACCAAATTTGTATACCCATTCCAAACGTGCACACTTTATCCTACTGCAGAAACAATGCAGAACTATTATTCAACAGACAAGTGTGGACAACCCTCCCCAGTCATCACTTGTTGATACTCCCAGGACTGCAAGATGCATTGATTGAAAAACAGGGGAAGAAGAAAGATGCCCATGTGGGTGAAGAATGACTAAACCTGAACAATGGACAGAAGGTTTGAGTACAACATCCAACAGATGGCATCTGAAATCCAGCAGAAATCGTCAGCATATGTCCAGAACCAAGGTCGTATTAAATATGATCATCAAATGCCATAACAGTGCAACAAAACAGATGCTAAATCAGAACAATACCACTACCAGAAACACAGAGTAACCCTATTGCGAACAGAACAGGGTCTAAGATACAACACAAAGCACCCCTAACCAGCATTCTGAGAAATTACAGCTGCCTTCAGCAAAGACCACCATAACCAAATCTGGACGGATAAGCAAACTGCTGATACATTTCAGGGACTCTTAAATTGATTGTTTTGTGTAATCATTAATTCAGGCATAATGTTATTTCCTTTTGCTGTCATGTAAATAGTTTAATTTTTTAAAGATAAACCTTTTTTCACAGGCAGAACTCATGCGTTCTCTTACAGCTCACGATCAGCATGTTTTGTACGGAAAGAGATGTGTGTTTTCTTACCTTGGAATCTGTATCCCGATTGAATAATTCAGCAGCAGGCTTTTATGAATTTAAAAATAAAGTATATTATTTATTCTCATACACTTATCCCATTTAAACACAACATCACATGCACTCAGTCTCACACACACACCCACAAAGATTGGGTACAGATAAAGGTCATACAGTTTTACGGATTACAGTTATCTCAGTCTCTGATTTACGATCTCTGGTCTCCCTCATTGCAGACCTGTGGACTTTTGAATGGATTAGATGATTTAAAGTTAGACCGAGGGTCCTGTAAAGCGAATGGCTCACAGCAGGTTGTAAAGTTTCTTGTAGGTTTCTTGGTTCTCAGGCAAGCTTTAAACTGGAACAGGTTACACACATCTGCTGGGTCTGGAATCACATGTAGGCCAGCAGATTCCCTTCCCTAAAGGACACAGACATGACATGTCAAATGTCCACCTTCTATAAGTGGTAATAATGCAATTGAGATCAATGTAAAAGAAGAAAAAAAGATATGAGGAGGAATGAGATAGTCTCACAAAGAACAGTGCAAAGCTGTGAAAAAAGGAAAAAAAGCCTCTTGTCCCACTCTTGATTATGATCTTAATTACAATACTTCAAGTACTTGGGCTTAAATTATTTCCACTTGCTAATGATGAGAACAGAGTTGTTTCTTGAAATTGTGTACAGCTATCTATAAAAGCATTTCAGAATTAAACGTTGGTCTTAATTTTAACCTTTATATTAATCCTTCATTTCATTTTATTTTAGGGGCAATTCTGTGATCACTGTTTGTCTGATGATGCGTACAAAGCTCATGCAATCACCAATGCCATCGATGGTACTGAGCGCTGGTGGCAAAGCCCACCTCTTTCACATGGGCTACACTACAATCAAGTCAATGTCACTCTGGACTTTGGTCAGGTTGGTAAATGGAGATTTTTTTTCATCTTTGGTTGATGCATCTGTTATTTCAATACCAACTTCTTTGAGTATTATATCCGGGCACCAAACATTTGGAAGGATGTCAAGGCTTGGAGAGCGTGCAGAAGAGATTTATAAGAATGGCACCAAGGATGTGGAATTTGGTTATGTGCAGAGACTTAGAGAAGCTGAAGGCTGAGAGAAGTACTCTTCACAGTTGGGGAAGTTAAGTGGAGATTTAACTGAGGTGCTCAAAGTGATGACTGGATGGGCACTTTGACAGATTAAATAAAGATAAATTGTTTCCGGTGACAAGAGGTTCGGTAACCAGGGGACACAGATTTATGGGATTTTAAAAATTAATCCATGGAATGTGGGCGTCGGTGGCTAGACCAGCATTTATTGCCCATCCCTAATTGTCCTTGAGAATGTGGTGGTGAGCTGCCTTCTTGAACCGCTGCAGTCCCCGTGGTGTAGGTACACCTGTGGTGCTGTTAGGAAGGAAGTTCCAGGATTTTGACCCAGTGACAGTGAAGGAACGGCGATATATTTCCAAGTCAGGATGGTGTGTGGCTTGGAGGGGAACTTCTAGTTGGTGGTATTCCCATGTATCTGCTGCCCTTGTCCTTCTAGATGGTAGTGGTTGTGGGTTTGGAAGGTGCTGCCTAAGGAGCCTTGGTGAGTTTCTATAGTGCATCTTGTAGATGGTACACACTGCAGCCGCTGCTCGTCAGTGGTGGGGGGAGTGAATGTTTGTGGATGGGTGCCAATCAAGCGGGTTGCTTTACCCTGGATGATGTCAAGCTTCTTGAGTGTTGCTGGAGCTGCACTCATCCAGACAAGTCGAGAGTATTCCATCACACTCCTGACTTGTACTTTGTATATGGTGGACAGGCTTTGGGGAGTCAGGAGGTGAGTTATGCACTGCAGGATTCCTAGCCTCTGACCTGCTCTTGTAGTCACAGTATTTATATGGCTAGTCCAGTTTAGTTTCTGGTCAATGAAAAAAGAGGACGAGAGAAAGCTTACGGGGAACATAAAAACTGACTGTAAAAGTTTCTATAGGCATGTGAAGAGAAAAAGATTGGTGAAGACAAATGCAGGCCCCTTACAGTCAGAAACAGGGGAATTTATAATGGGGAACAAAGAAATGGCTGACCAACTAAATACATACTTTGGTTCTGTCTTGTCAAAGGAGGACACAAATAACATACCAGAAATTGTTGGGGAACACAGGGTTTAGTGAGAGGGAGGAACTGAAAGAAATCAGTATTAATAGGGAAATTGGTGTTGAGGAAATTGATGGGATTGAAGGCTGATGAATCCCCAAGGTCTGATAATCTATATCCCAGAGTACTTAAGGAAGTGGCCCTAGAAATAGTGGATGCATTGATGGTCATCTTCCGAGATTCTATAAATTCTGGAACAGTTCCTGCAGATTAGAGGGTAGCTAATGTAACCCCACTATTTAAAAAGGGAGGTAGAGAGAAAACAGGGAATTATAGACCAGTCAGTCGGTAGTGGGGAAAATTCTAGAGTCCATTATAAAAGATTTAATAGCTGAGCACTTGGAAAACAGTGACAGAATCGGACAGAGTCAGCATGGATTTATGAAAGGGAAATCAAGGATGTAACTAGTAGAGTTGATGATGGGGAGCCAGTGGGTGCGGTTTATTTGGACTTTAAGAAGGCTTTCGACAAAGTCCCACATAAGAGATTAGCGGGTAAAATTAAAGCGCATGGGATTGGGGGTAGTGTATTGAGATGGATAGAAAACTGGTTGGCAGACAGGAAACAAAGAGTAGGAATAAACGGATCTTTTTCCAAGTGGCAGGCAGTGACTAGTGGTGTACCGCAGGGATCGGTGCTGGGAGCCCAGCTATTCACAATATATATTAATGATTTAGATGAGGGAACTAAGTGTAATATCTCCAAATTTGCAGATGACATAAAGCTGGGTGGGAGGGTGAGCTATGAGAAGGATGCAGAGATGCTTCAGTGTGATTTGGACAAGCTGAGTGAGAGGGCAAATGCATGGCAGGTGCAGCATGATGTGGATAAATGTGAGGTTATCCACTTTGGTAACAAAAACAGGAAGGCAGATTATTATCTGAATGGCTATAAATTGAGAGAGGGGAGAGGGGAATGTGCCACGAGATCTGAGTGTCCTCGTACACCAGTCGCTAAAGGTAAGCATGCAGGTGCAGCAGGCGGTAAAGAAGGCAAATGGTGTGTTGGCCTTCATAGTCAGAGGATTCGAGTACAGGAGCAGGGATGTCTTGCTGCAATTATACAGGGCCTTGGTGAGACCACACCTGGAATATTGTGTGCAGTTTTGGTCTCCTTATCTGAGGAAGGATGTTCTTGCTATAGAGGGAGTGCAGCGAAGTTTTACCAGACTGATTCCTGGGATGGTGGGACTGACATATGAGGAGAGATTGAGTCGATTAGGATTATATTTGCTGGAGTTCAGAAGAATGAGGGGGGATCTCATAGAAACCTATAAAATTCTAACAGGACTAGACAGGGTAGATGCAGGAAGGATGTTCTCAGTGGTGGGGGAGTCCAGAACCAGGGGTCACAGTCTGAGGATACGGGGTAGACCATTTAGGACTGAGATGAGGAGAAATTTCTTCACCCAGAGAGTGGTGAGCCTGTGGAATTCGCTACCACAGAAAGTAGTTGAGGCCAGAACATTGTGGGCAGGATTTTCTGCCTGCTAGGCACCAGACCCAATCTCTGACGGGCAGGGAGCCAATCCCCGCCGGAGAAGCGGGCCCCACCGCCATTTTAAGTGGGCGGCCAATTAAGGCCTGCTATGCGATTCCTGTGTGGGCGGGGGGAGTGATTCCCCAAAAGCGAGAGTGCGCTCTATCATGCATGCGCACATCTCCCTGAGGCTAAGTGCTATCTCAGGGAGATCGCGAACAGTTTTAAAAACATTAAAAATAGAAAAAAAAAATCCTTAACATGTCCCATGGCATGTTCATAAATTACACTAAAACTTTATTAAACTTATTAAATCTCTACGTGAAACCTCATCCCGTGGGTAGATGAGGTTTCCTGTTTTTTCTATTGCCCGCCGGGGCTCCTGGCTGACCCGCCAGCCTTAAGGTTGGACGGGCCGGTCCTTTAATTGTTTCAATGATCCTGTCAATGGCCTCAATTGGTCATTGACAGGTTGGCTGGCCTGCAGCTGATTTTGCTGTGGGCCCACCTTCCTGAAGATTTAAATGGGGCAGGATGATGTCGGGGGTTCCCCCCGATGTCATCCCGTGTCATTTTACGCGTCGGCGAGTGGGCCACGCCCCCTGCTCGCTGACGGCAAAATTCAGCCCCGTATGTTTTCAAGAAGGAGTTAGATATAGCTCTTGGGGCGAAAGGGATCAAGGGATATGGGGAGGAAGCCGGAACAGGCTATTGAGTTGGATGATTAGCCATGATCATGATGAATGGCGGAGGAGGCTCGAAGGGCCGAATGGCCTACCTCTGCTCCTTTTTTCCATGTTTCTATGTTCCCAGGATGTTGATAGTGATTGGCAAATGAACCAGAGGGAGAGATGAGACTTTTTTTTACACAGCAAGTTGTTGTAATCGGCAATGTGCTGCCTGGAAACAGATTCAATTGTAATTTTAAAAGGGAATTGGCTAAATCCTTACAAGGGAAAATATGCGTGGCTATGGGGAAAGAACAGGGAGGAGTGGGCTAATTGGATTGCTCTTTCAAAGATGCTGGCACAGACTTGATGGGCCGATTGATTGTCTCCTGTGCTGTAAGATTCTATGATGATGGTGATTAGCCGAAGTGGCAGTCGTATTTCCAAGTCAGGGTGGTGAGCGGCTTGGAGGGCAACTTCCAGGTAGTGGTGTTCCCATCTATCTGCTGCCCTTGTCCTTCTAGATGGTAGCGGTTGTTAACATATTAATAATTAAAATCTAAAATTCTTCTTTGCTGACACACTCCTGGTTTAAAAATGATTTGGATTAAATTAATTATTTT
This sequence comes from Cetorhinus maximus, assembly GCF_964194155.1. Lineage (NCBI taxonomy): Eukaryota > Metazoa > Chordata > Chondrichthyes > Lamniformes > Cetorhinidae > Cetorhinus > Cetorhinus maximus. The sequence continues at coordinate 176,512,890 of NC_135882.1, read as the reverse complement.
AATGATCAATGTTACAGCAAATGAAAAAATAACATTCTGAGGACTGGTCAACAACATCGGGCAGAATTTTTATGGCTCCCCGTCAGCCCCGGGTTTGCCCCGAAGATGTCCTTGGGCAGAATTTTGCCCTTGGCATGCAGGCTTGGTGGGGGCGGGCGGGGAACGGTCGGGAAGGCAATTTCTTGCTGGTGGGCCAATTAAGGCCTGCCCAGCGCAATACACAGTGGCAACACTGAGTGCTGCCTGTCCGGGCAGAGAGCTGCCTCTGGGAGATGAAGATATATGAGAAAATATTATTAAAAGAATAAAAATGTAATGAAACATATCCCTGCTCATGTGACTCTGCCACGTGAGCAGGGACATGTTAGTGATGAAAAAATATAGTTTTTATTTGATTTTTATTAGCTATTGGATGAGGTTTCCAAAAAAGTGCAAAGGCCACTTGGGCTTTTCGCCTGCCTGCTAACCGTAAGGTTGGATGGGTAGCGAATACTTTCTTTTAATAAACTTGCTGATGGCCTTAATAGGCCTTTTAGTTGTTGGCGGGCAGCCACTGACCAAAATATCGTTGGGATGCACGCCCGATGTCATCACGCGTAATTTTATGCTGGGTCGGGTCGGGCGCATGCCCACCCGCTGAGCTAAAAATTTTTTACCCTGTGTGGCCTTCCTGCCGCACTCCTGCCCATCCCTGACCTGTCTGCAAATTTACATATGACAGGCAAGGCCTAGGACGGCCTGCTTGCCCTCACCCCAATTCAGGCCCTTAAGTGGCCATTATTAGCTGCAATTTTGAGGTTGATGGGACAGGCAGGGAGGTGAGCACAGCAGTTCCCCTGCTCGGGCTTTGGACAGAAGTGTGTTGGGGTGCACCTCCATCAAGCCTTACATCTGGTGTTGTCCCCACCCCCCACAAGGTCTGCCTCCCATGGGTTCTCTCTCCCGCCCCTCCCCCGACCTCTCCATCAAGACCTTCAACACCTTTTGCCCACTCTTCCCAGGCCCCACCTCCCCTTCCCACCATCAGGCCCTCTACACTTACCTGGTCCTGGATTTCGGGACTTAGAATCTGGGGTCTGCGTGTGGTCCTAGTCCTGGCCACTGCTGCCACTGGTGCTGTTGAGACTACAGACTGCCCGCCAATCAGATTGGCCCTCACTCGCTGAGGCAGGACTTCCTTCCAAGTGAGGGGCCGAGGCCCTGTCTCCAGCTCCATGAAAGAGCTATCCAGTTAGTCCCATTCCCCTGCTCTTTCTCTGTATCTTGCACATTTTTTATTTCTAATTATTTCCCCAATTCTCTTTTGAAAGTGATTATTGAATCTGCTTCCACAACTTCCGGCTGAGCATGCTGGATCTTGGGGAAGAATTTTCCCTCTCGCCAGGGGGGACGTTCAGGAGTGGGCGCACCTCCAATAGGCCCCCCTGATCGGGGGCGTGCCGCCATTTTACGTGGGCGGGCCAATTAAGGTCTGCCCAGCATGACGTCTGGCAGGAAGTGCTATGTGCTCCCTGTGCAGGCGGTGGGGGGGGGGGGGTGGGGGGGGTGGGATTCCCTCAGTCGGGAGTGTGCTCCTTTGCGCATGCGCATGAAAGAGAGCGCTCATCTCCCTGAGGCTAAGTGCTGCCTCAGGGAGATCAGCGCCAAATTCAAAAATGTGAAATATAGAAAAATTAAATTTCCCTGACATGTTCCCTCATGTGACATTAAGCTTTTATTAAATTTTTAAAAACCTACATGAAACCTCATCTCGCCCGTGGATGAGGTTTCATGCATTTTCTAAAGCCCACCAGGGCTCCCAGGCCTGCCTGCCAACCTTAAGGTTGGACGGGCAGGTCCTTTAGCGACTTCAATTAGTTTTTCAATGGCCTCTATAGGCCATTGACAGGTCGGTAGGTGCACAGCTGATTCGGCTTCGTCCCCACCGACCTGAAAATTGGAATGATGCGGGGTGATGTCGGGAGTTCTGCCCGATGTCATCCCTCGTCATTTTACGCGTTGGCAAGCGGGCCCCGCCCCCCACTCGCCGAACTCAACATCCTGCCCTTTAACAAAAATCTTGCCTCTGGATCTTAAACCAATGACCTTAAATCTGTGTCCTCTGATTATTGAATCTCCTGCAAATGGAAACATTTTCTTTGTATCTATTCTGTCAAATTCCTTCATAAATACAAATATCTCTATTAAATATCTCCTTAATCTTTTGTTATAAGGTGAACAATCCTAGCTTCTTTTGTCTGTACAGAAATAGGAATCAAAATCTGAAAGGCTGAACTGGAGGGTTGCCCACTAGCTGGTTGAGACTTATGTTTATCGTTTACAGAAATCCTCAATTAGAATAAATAAGGAGAAACTGTTGTAACCAGTGGACTCCAGGGCTCAAAATACACAGACTCAAGACGAATTCACCCTGGAAACCTCACAAAATAGCTGAAAGCTTAATGGTGGGGGCGAAAGATTCAAAGAAGGTTAGCCCCATATATTTTGATTCAAGGATCAGTGAGCACAGGAGACAGAATCTGTAAGGAGCTGCTCCTCCAATCACAGATTCTGTCTCGACCATGTAGCTGTTTCAGCTCCTCCAGTCACAGGTCCCCCCACCCTTCCCACTGTTCTTTTTCCTGATCTTGCCCTCTTATCTTGCTGGGGTGTCCAGTTTTCTTGGGCAGCAACATGGCCTGGATGTTGGGCCCTGCCCTGGACTATGCTGAGTCCTTCCAGCAGCTTTTGAACTCCTTGTTGTCATGGGTGGCGAACTACGGGTGACAGGGTTGAAGCGGGTCTTCTTGTTGTCCCGCGCTGCGTTGCCAGCCAGGTCCAGGATCTCATTGGTGATCAGGTAGGTGAGGGCTCTGGCCTCGACACACTTGGCCTAGTGTCCCTCGCACGCTGTGCTGTAGCTGGTGGATGTGTCTGACAGGTAACAGGAGACTGACTCTGGAGGAGCTGGCCTTGCCTTTGGCCTGAGCAGGTACCAGCCACTGGGCCTGCTACCTGTCAGGGAGGAGCCAATGAGTTCTCCACACCCTTCTGCCCTGAGCTTTTCTCCTCTTGGCGGAGGCTCACTAGGCTCTGGCTCTGAGCCCTAGGGTATCCGCCTGTAACTGTGTCTGGGCTGGGCTTCAACTGAGGCGGGTTTGCAACTTGGGAATGGCCAGCACTAGTGGGCAGCAGCCCAGTCTCTGTGTGTGTGTGTGTCTCTCCTCCCACCCCATTGGAGAAGTGGTAGAGCATTACCTTGTGGTTCTGTTTTCTTACATTTTGTGCAATAACTTGGTACTTTGAACTGATATTTCTAACAAAGTGTCATAAAGCAGAATTGAGTTGTAAGAATGTTATTTACTTTGCAGAGTGAGGAACCACTCATCTAAGTTGTCAGTGAAGCTCAATTAGCTTACAGTTGAAATTCTTGATTAGATTACAACATTGAATCTCATTCCTTATGTTAAATGTTTTCTGTAGATTTACACCCATGCTCTTTGTAGCCTTGCGATTTCTGTTTCATTGTACCAAATGGTCAGAATTTGAGATAAATCTGATCTTAGTTTATTGTTGCAAATTGGGAATTGCATTTAGAATCGAAAGTTGGGAGACAATACCAAGGAATTACAGAAGAATATTATCTGAACTCCTCAAAAGCAGCCCCCGTAAACTGAAAAATTGCTCCTGAAACTCAGAAGCTAGCCTTCAATAAAACCTCAGGAAGAGCCCTTGAAAAGAAAAATTATTTTGACTCCTGGAGGACACAGATTGAAGATAATTGGTAAAAGAAGAAGTGGGGAGATGAGGAGGATATTTTTTAACGCAGTGAGTTGATATGATCTAGAATGCTCTGCCTGAGAGGGTGGCGGAAACAGGTTCAGTAGCAGCTGTCAAAAGGGAGTTCAATAAATACTTAAAGGCAAAACATTTGCAGAGCTATGGTGAAAGAGCAGGTTGAGTTGGACTAATTGTATAGCTCTTTCAAATAGCTCTTCCCAAATAGCTCAGACATGATGGGCTAAATGGCCTTTTTCTGTGTTGCAAGATAACTAAATGATCATATTAAATAGTGGAACATGCTAAGAGGTCCAACAGGTTTGGTTAACCATTGAATTTCAATATAATGTTTGGATAAGTGATTTTGAACAATAGTTTTGAAACAGAATTTTAAACTAACATAAGCTTTTTTGACTTCCAACCTACTCTCCATTTACATACTATTGTATAATATTAGAATTAATGGTTTTCTTACTTCCCAAATTCCACCTTGCCACACAAAACAACCCCTCCTCTCTCCATCCCTTGTCTATGTTTTAAGAACACAGATAACTATACTTGTTTACTTTTGTTTGCTTGTTGAAATATTTGCCGACTTTTTGTTCATAAATAGCTTCCCAGATTTAACAACTAGTATTAAAATGTAACAATAACAATCTATCTTTTTAGTTCCTCTTTTGATATGAATAAAAAATTCATTTAACAACAAAAACTTATATCAATGCAGCATTTTTAACGTAACTTCCAGAGCATTAGAATGAAATAAACCAATTTTACTTTTTAAGTAAAGAAGGCTGTGGATTATTTTAAATTGACTCAATCACTCCAAGGGTGAAGTACACGAACTCATGTACAAATACATTGTTTACAGTGATTTTGGGCAAACACCTTTTAAAGTGTCTGTGACAAAGGATTTACTTGCATTGGAAGCAGTACAGATAAAGTTCACTAGACTGATTCTTGGGCCAAAATGTTCTGTTTGGTGGGCGGGCGGAGCAGGTGCTGATGTGGGCAGGTGTGGACCTGTTCGCCGCCCGCGATCGGGGCCACGCCACCATTTTGCACAGGAGGGCCAATTAAGGCCCGCCCAGCACATTTTCGACACCTGTGGAGAGCGGGAGTGTGAATTTTGCGGCGGGCGTGTACAGACCGCCAGGTCCAATGGCGACCTGGCAGTCTGTTTAAAAGAAGGCCTGGCAGCCTCCTGTAGGCTGTTCGCTATGGCCAGCTGCAGGCCCTACCACACGGGGTCTGCTCAGCAGGTCAGTGTTGAGGGAAGGGCAGAGGAGGAGGGCAGGCTGCAGGGTCTGCTCCAGGAGCAGGGCAGGCTGCAGGGTCTGCCCCAGGAGCAGGGCAGGCTGCAGGGTAGGCCAACAGGGGGCCAATGTGCCCCTCGCTTTTCTGATGATTGCCTTGCTGTCCTTGTCGAAGAGGTGGCAGCATGGCGGGAGGTGCTGGTTCCCCAGGATGGGAGGAGGAGGCCCCCCCCCCCCCCCCGACAATGTAATGAAGCGTGCGGAGGTGGTGAGCTCCCACGACATGGTGCAGCGCACCTGGATCCAGTGCCATAAGCACTTCAACAATTTGTTGCACACTGGCAGGGTGAGTACCATGTTGGTGTTGGGCATTTAACCCAGAATGTAGCCTTAGCCTTTGAGGGCCCCCCCGCCCCCAAGTCTTACTGTCTTGACTGCATTGAATCATGTTGGGCATTTTTTGTACGCTGGGTGGGCAAGCAGATAGTGCCCATGCTTACATCAGCCTCAGTTGGTTCATGAGGAGATGGGCTCTCCCCCGCACCATATGTTGGTTTTAGTCGCATATGACTAGTCTGGGGGCAACCTGCAGGAGATGCAACTCGGTACATACTCAGAACTCCAACATATGTCCTATTCACGCTGATGAGATTGTGGAGGGAAGCCTGAAGGTCTCGTGGGCAAGGGCCATCAGCTGCCCTCGGCGCCGCACCTAGTTGTGCCTCCTTGCCATGGGAGCGAAGACCGTGTGTTTCTTAAAGTGATGGACGCAGAATGTGTCCAAGGAGGCCATTCACAGACTGATAGAGTCAGACGTGTGGGTCATAGACAAAGGTCCCTCGGCCCTTCGAAGATGCGCGTGTCCAGCACCTTCCAAAGTCGCCTTATCCCATTTCTGATGACTATCCCCATGGCTTTGTATGCCATGGCATCGCAACTGCACATCCAAATACTTATTACATGTTAGGAGGGTTTCTGCGTCCACCACCCTTTCAGCCAGTGCGTCCCACATTACCGTGTGCAAAAGTTCCCCATCATCTCACCTGTCAACATCATGCCCTTTACCTTAAATAAATGCCACCAGGTTACTCATCACTCCGCCAAGGGGAAAGTTGGTTTCTGTCGACCCTATCTATGGCCCTCATAATGTTATGAAGCTCAATAATGTCACCCCTCAATCTCCTGTGCTCCATGGCAAATATCCCCAGTCTATGCTATGTGTCCTCATAACTCGAACTCTCCAGCCCAGCATGCATCCTGGTCAGTGACCTCTGCACTCTCTCCATTCCAATCGCATCCCTCCCATGAAGCGCTGATCACAACTGCATGCAGAACTATAGCTGTGGCCTCGGCAGCGTTTTCTGTACTTGCAACATGACCTCCCTGTTGCTACATTCTATTCCTCGGCTAATAAAGGCAAGTATGGCATTTACCTTCTTAAACGCCTTACATACCTGTCCCACTACCTTAACGGGCCAGTTGACATGCCCAGCAAGGTCCCTCTGATCCTCCTTGCTTTCCACAGTCCTACCATTCCTCGTGTATTCCCGTACCTTGTTTGTCCTGTCCAAGTGCATCACCTCACACTTATCCACATAACATTCCATTTGGCATTCCCTAGGCCATCTGACCAGCCAGTCTCTATCTGCTTGTAATGTTTTGGCCTTTTCCTGACTATTTGCCACCCCACCAATGTTCATCTCCTTAGGTTCTAGAAGGTTAAGCGCATAATGAGCCTGGGGGAAAGGGATGAAGTGTGTCACTGTGTGGATGCTACTGATCCACTGTCCTAGTTGTTATTTTCAGCGTCATCAGAGGCTGGCAATCAGGCTCCATTACAGATGCCCCCTGTCACACCTAAGGGTCGTGAACTGTCACCTGTGTCACACCATTTCTGCCAGGCAGGCACCAGCGCAGATACTAGCACATCGGTGGGAATTGCAACATCGGCTAGTGTCCCGGGGCACAGTGGAGAGGGCACGTCACAATTGTTGGAGGAGATGGCAGAGAAAGGGAGTGCCGATGGCGCCAGCAGCTGGAGGACTGCAGGGGACCAGGCACATGCTGAGTTATGGCGTGATGATGTGCCTCTGGAGTCATCCGTGATGCAGCAGCTGCAGGAAATGCGGCCGGGTGTGCGGGAGCATCTGGGAGTGTTGGATGACACCATGCTTCGCTTGGTGTCGGTGGTGGAAGAGTCCATGCGGAGCATGAGTGATGCCATGAGCCTCATGTCAGAGTGTCATGCTTCCTCCATGGAGAGAGTGGCGACTTTCCTGGAGAGGGGCTTCCAGGAGAACCAGGGAATATGCTCGGTCCTGCAAGCCCTCACAGCGCCAGTGGCCACAGCTGGTCATTGGCAATGTGGGAGATGGTCTGGGCACCAATTTCCCAGAGCTGTTGTCTCTGCGGGCTCCTTGCAGGGCGCTGTGGATGAGGGCAGCAGCTCCTCCGCCCCTCTGCCAGTGACCGTTGCATCCATTGAGGCTGCAACGACTGGGGAGATGCCAGCAGTGGAACTGACCACTCCCTCCCAGACGGGGCCAGCATAGGCTCCATGGGCCAGAGGACGTCCGCCAAGGTCATCGAGGCCACCAGGACAGCAGAGTCAGCAGGCTGTCTCAGAAGTCACTCCGAGTAATGGGGCGGCACCAAGATGTAGCACCCATAAATGTAAGCATAAGGCGCCTTAGGCACACCACGGGTTTCTCACTGGTGTTTTTGTGTTGGCCCTAGATTAGGGAATTATTATTTCTTGCTGTTGTAAAAATGTTTTGCTTTTTGTTGGACCATATCATGGGTGAAATTAAATCCAGATGTTACCATGGCTGAGGGTGGCTCCTTTTTGCTGCATTTGTATGTTTTACAGACATGTCATGAATGTTGAGCGGACTTTGAGGTTTATATACAAAGCCCTTAGTTGCAGCTGATTAAGTGGCAGATGTAGCGCTTAGGAGCTGTGTATGGAAGCATCAGGCAAGGCTGGTCCTCCTGATCCATTTGTGTGGAGCTAGCTAAAGGTTCATTGGATTAAAATCTCCTGGGTGTCCCTGCCTCCTTGGCGTAGTGCCGGCTCAGCGTTCAGCCCCTCATCATTCCCCTGTGCTTCCTCATCTCCTGAATCAACGCTGGACCCATCATGTGCAACCGCAGCCACTGCGTCAACATCTTCATCGCCCACTGCGTCCCCCCTTTCCAGCGCAAGATTGTGCAGAGCGCAGCATGCTACCGCTATCACTGAGACACGATCTGGGAGGTACTGGAATGCGCCCCCTGAGCGGTCCAGGCATTGGAAGCGCATCTTGAGAAGACTGATGGCTCTCTCCACCACAGCCCTTGTGGTGCCACGGCTCCTATTGTAACGCTTCTCAGCTTCTGTTCTTGGATGGCGGAGAGGCGTCATGAGCCACCTTCTGAGGGGATAGCCCTGTCTCCCAGCAGCCATCCATCCAGCCGGGCTGGAGCAGATGAGCCTCGGCACCTGGGAGTGTCTGAGGATGTAGGCATCGTGGGAGCTGCCTGGGTACCTTGCACAGACTTGTAGAATCAGCATCCTGTGATCACACACTATCTGCACGTTCATGGAGTGGAAGCCCTTCCTGTTGACAAAGGCACCGGGCTCACCCACTGGAGCCTTGATGGCCACATGTGTGCAGTCTATAGCACACTGGACGTGGGGGAAGCCAGCAATGGCCACAAAGCCTCTGGCTCACTGTGCCTGACTTGCCTGGTTGCAGCAGAAGTGGATGAAAGTCAATGCCCGTCTGAACAGAGCTTCTGCGACCTGATTGACACAAGTGTGTACAGCTGATTGGGAGACACAGCAAAGATCACTCACCAAGCCCTGGAAGGAGCCAGAGGCATAGAAGTCAAGGGCAACTGTGACCTTCAGAGCCACTGGCATGGGGTGTCTGCCCACACAGTTAGCAGAGACCTCAGGCCCAATCATCTGACAGATGTAGTTGACTGTCTCCCTTGACAGTCAGAGCCTCCTTCGGCACTGCACCTCAGTCATATTGAGGTAGCTGCTTCTCTGCCTGTATGCCCTGTCAGCATCTTCTGCAGCCCCTTCCACCTTGGGCTACCTCTTGGCCCTGCGCCCCTTGTGCCTACGCCTCTCCTCCCAAAGGAGGCTCCCCTGGAGGCTGTGCACTCCTGGCCTCCTCCTTATTCTAGCCCTCCCTTCCTCCTCAGAGGAGCTGCCTCCAGTGGACATGTCAGAACCCATACCCAGGATAAAGGGAGGTCTCCGGAAAGCTGCAGGCCCTATAAAGATTACTGACTGCAGAATGCTAAGCTGAAGGTTCAAAGGACAGAGAAAGCTGCTGGACTTCGTTCTGAACTGCTGCAGATCACACAGGCAAGTTTACAAAACTTTCTGCAATAAAGACTCATAGACCAGACTGACAACCCCACTGAGCCCTCTCATCCTGTCTGTGGATGAGTTTTATTAAAAAGTCGCATACCCGCCTGCCCATTGCCCCCATGCGCCGAGCCGAAGATCGCACAGGTGCCTGAAAATCGGCGTCGATTGCTGATTTAAGGGCCTTAACTAACCCATTAATTAATGGCGGGCGCGTGTCACACTTAATCGCACGCCCGCCCAGCAAAATATCCCGATGGTGCACGGTGACGTTGGGACACTCTCCCGATGTCACCGAGTGTCATTTTATGCACTGAAGTGTGGGGCCCACCCCCGCACGTCACCCAGAAAATTCTGCCCTTGGGATTAATCACCAAGTTCCAAGGCACTTTGCAGAAGCAGATTTAAAACAAAATATCACATTGAGTCACATAAGGAGATGTTAGGCCAAATGACCAAAGGCTTGGTCAAAGATATAAGTTACAATGAGTGCCTAAAGGAGGAAAGTGAGATAAGTGGAGAGGTATAGGGAGGATATTCCAGAGCTGAGGGCCCAAGCAAATATAAGAACATAAACTATAGGAGCAGTAGTAGGCCATTCAGCCCTTACAGCCTGCTCTGCCATTTGATATGTCCGTGGCTAATCCGATTGTCCCTTTAAGTCCACTTTCTTGCCTGCCCCCTACAACCCTTGACTCCCTTGTAGATCAAAAATCTGTATAACCTAGCCTCAAATATATTCGATGACCTCGTCTACACTGCTCTTTCCAAAGATTAATTCCTTCACATCTCCATCTTAAATAAGAAACCCCTTATTCTGAAATCGTGGCCCCTGTACTAGATTACCATAAGACCATAAGACATAGGAGCAGAAATTAGGCCATTCGGCCCATCGAGTCTGCTCCGCCATTCAATCATGACTGATAAGTTTCTCAACCCCATTCTCCCGCCTTCTCCCCGTAACCTTTGATCCCTTTACCAATCAAGAACCTATCTATCTCGGTCTTAAATACACTCAATGACCTGGCCTCCACAGCCTTCTGAATGAATTCCACAGATTCACCACTCTCTGGCTAAAGAAGTTTCTCCTCATCTCTGTTCTAAAAGGCCTTCCTTTACTCTGAGGCTGTGCCTTCGGGTCCTAGTCTCTCCTACGAATGGAAATATCTTCCCCACGTCCACTCTATCCAGGCCTTTCAGTATTCTGTAAATTTCAAAAGATCCCTCCTCATCCTTCTAAACTCCTTCGAGTACAGACCCAGAGTCCTCAAACGTTCCTCATATGTTAAGCCTTTCATTCCTGGGATCGTTCTCGTGAACCTCCTCTGGACCCTCTCCAGGGCCAGAACATCCTTCCTGAGATACAATATTCTAAATGTGGTCTGACCAGAGCCTTATAAAGCCTCAGCAGCACATCTCTGCTTTTATATTCTAGTCCTCTCGAAATAAATGCCAACATTGCATTTGCCTTCCTAACTACCGACTCAACCTGCAAGTTAACCTTAAGAGAATCCTGGACTGGCACTCCCAAGTCCCTTTGCAATCCAGATTTCTGAATTCTCTCCCCTTTTAGAAAATAGGCTATGCCTCTATTCTTCCTACCAAAGTGCATGACCTCACACTTCCCCATGTTGTATTCCATCTGCCACTTCTTTGCCCATTCTCCTAACCAGTCCAAATCCTTCTGCAGCCTTTCCGCCTCCTCAATACTACCTGTCCCTCCACCTATCTTTGTATCATCTGCAAACTTAGCCAGGATGCCCTCAGTTCCTTCATCTAGATCATTAATGTATAAAGTGAAAAGTTGTGGTCCCAACACTGACCCCTGCGGAACTCCACTAGTCACCGGCCACCATCCTGAGAAGGATCCACTTATCCCCACTCTCTGCCTCCTGCCAAACAGCCAATCTTCTATCCATGCTAGTACCTTGCCTCTAACACCATGGGCTCTTATCTTACTGAGCAGCCTCCTGTGCGGCACCTTGTCAAAGGCCTCCTGGAAGTCCAAGTAAATAACATCCATTGGCTCTCCTTTGTCTAACCTACTCGTTACCTCCTCAAAGAATTCTAACAGATTTGTCAGGCACGACCTCCCCTTGATGAAACCATGCTGTCTTTGCCCTAATTTACAATGCACTTCCAAGTATTCTGAAATCTCATCCTTAATAATGGTCTCTAAAATGTTACCAACGACCGAGGTCAGGCTAGTCGGCCTGTAATTTTCCTTTTTTTGCCTCACTCCATTCTTAAACAGGGGGTTTACATTAGCGATTTTCCAGTCCTCTGGGACCCTCCCTGACTCCAGTGATTCCTGAAGGAGCGCCACTAACGCCTCTACTATCTCTTCAGCTATCTCCTTCAGAACTCTGGGGTGTAATCTGTCTGGTCCAGGTGATTTATCCACCTTCAGACCTTACAGTTTTCCTAGCATCTCCTCCTTGGTAATGGCCACCATACTCACCTCTGCCCCCCGACTCTCTTGAACTTTGGGGATGTTATTCGTGTCTTCCACCGTGAAGGCTGACGCAAAGTACCTATTCAGTTCCTCTGCCATTTCTTTGTTCCCCACTACTACTCCTCCTGCGTCATTTTCCAGCGGCCCAATGTCCACTTTTGCCTCTCTCTTACCCTTTATATATCTAAAAAAACTCTTGCAATCTTCTTTTATATTACTGGCCAGTTTACCCTCATATTTAATCTTCCCTCTCCTTATTTCTTTTTTAGTCGTCCTCTGTTGGTCTTTGTAGGCTTCCCAATCCCCTGGTTTCCCACTGCTCTTCGCCACATTGTATGCTTTCTCTTTAGCTTTTATGCTGTCCCTGACTTCCCTCGTCAGCCATGGTTGCCTCATCCTCCCTTTAGTATGCTTCTTCTTCCTAGGGATGAATTTTTGCTGTGTCTCCCAAATTACTCCCAGAAACTCATGCCATTGCTGTTCCACTGTGTTTCCTGCTAGGCTCATCTCCCAGTCAATTCTGGCCAGCTCCTCCCTCATGCCTCTGTAGTTGCCTTTATTCAACTGTGATACCGTTACATCTGATTCCAGCTTTTTCCTCACAAATTGCAGGGTAAATTCTGTCATATTATGGTCACTTCCTCCTAAGTGTTCCTTCACCTTAAGCTCCCTTATCAAATCTGCCTCATTACACATCACTAAATCTAGAATTGCCTGTTCCCTAGTGGGCTCCACCACAAACTGCTCCAAAAAGCCATCTCGTAGACATTCCACAAATTCCTTTCCTTGGGATCCACTACCAACCTGATTTTCCCAGTCTACCTGCATATTGAAATCCCCCATGATCACTGTAACCTTGCCTTTCTTACACGCCTTTTCTGTCTCCTAGTGTATCTTGTGCCCCACATCCTGACTAATGTTCGGAGGCCTGTACATAACTCCCATTATGGTTTTTTTACCTTTGCGGTTCCTCAACTCTACCCACACAGATTCTACATCATCTGACCCTACGTCATTTCTTGCTATCGATTTAATTACATTTCTTACTAACAAAGCAACCCCACCCACTCTGCCAACCTGCTTATCTTTTCGATAGGATGTATATCCTTGGATATTTAGTTCCCAGTCCTGATCCTCTTGCAGCCATGTCTCCGTGATGCCCACCACATCATACCTGCCAATTTCAATCTGCGCCACAAGCTCATTTACCTTATTTCGTATACTGCGTGCATTCAGATACAACACCTTCAGTCCTGTACTTCCCGTCCCCTTTCTCATTGTTGTCCCTTTATCTGATGTACATGAAGTTAGATTCCTAGCTCTTTCCAAACACTCTGTCCTATTTTGTGTTCTGGGGACTTTAATAGCCTCTCCTGGGCTCTCCTTTCTTTTCAGTTTTTTCATAATTTTCCATGAAGTTGAATCCACTCCCCCCGACACGCTAACCTGCTGCTTTGTTTCCCATTAGTCATACTTCTTGGAGTTTTACCCTTCCCTCCCCCACCACTTTCTAATTTAAAGTCCTGTTGACCATCCTATTTACCCTTTTCGCTAGAACATTGGTCCCAGATCGGTTCAGATGGAGACCGTCCCAACGGTACAGATCCCTCCTGTTCCAATACTGATGCCAGTGCCCCACGAAATGAAACCCCTCTTTCCCGCACCACTCCTTTAGCCATGTGTTTACTTCCCTTATTCTCGCGTCCCTATGCCAATTTCCACGTGGCGTGGGTAGTAATCCGGAGATTATAACCCTTGGGGACCTGTTCTTTAATTTAGTTCCTAGTTCCTGATAATCCCCAAACAGGTGCTCATTCCTAGTCTTACCTATGTTATTTGTCCCGACGTGGACCACAACAACTGGATCCTCCCCCTCCCTCTCCAATATCCTTTCAAGCCGGTCAGAGATGTCCCTCCCCCTGGCACCAGGCAGGCAACATACCACGTGGGACTCTCGATCCTGCTTACAAAGGATGCTATCAATTCCCCTAATTATAGAATCCCCTACAACTACCACTTGTCTTTTTGCTCCCACCTCTTGAATGGCCTCCTGTGCCACGGTGCTGTGGTCAGCTGGCTCATCCTCCCTACAGCCCAGTTCCTCATCCACACAGGAAGCAAGTACCTCGTACCTGTTGGACAAGGTCAAGAGCTGAGGCTCCTCTGTACCTGAACACAGGATCCCTCTACCTGCCTCACTTGCAGTCACACCCTGCTGACCCTGACCACTGACCGAACTTGAGGTATTTAATCTATCGGGTGTGACCGCCTCCTGAAACAAAGCGTCCAGGTAAATCTCCCCCTCCCGGATGTGCCGCAGCGTCCGGAGCTCGGACTCCAGCTCATCAATTCTGAGCCGGAGTTCCTCCAGCAACAAACACTTGCTGCAGATGTGGTCACTGCGGCTCGCAATGGGACCTTCCAGCTCCCACATCATACAGCTACAGCACAACACCTGCCCAGCCATCTCGACTTAGATAATTAATTTATTAATTAGCTTTGCAGTGTTTTTTTTTCAAATTTGGTGCAGATTTCCTACCAACCAATCAGGTCACAGCTTTCCTGTGATGTCACTTTTTCAGTTTTGACTTCAGTTACTCTGTGCCCCGAGGTCACTGCTCCGGTGCTCCTCCCTCCGAGTCTGCTCCCTGGAGCCAAGGCCGCGAATCCCCGAGGTAAGCTAGATTTATACTCACCGCTCCGGTGCTCCTTCTTCTGAGTCTGCTCCCTGGAGACAAGGCCGTGAATCCCCGAGGTAAGCTAGATTTATACTCACCGCTCCGGTTCTCCTCCCTCCAAGGCTGCTGCCAGGATTTACTCACCATTCAGCTGCTTTTTCTTTAAAATCCACTTTCAGAAGAGTGTCCCTCGCAGGTCTGGTGCACTCCTGAAGGCACAGCCTCTGCCTCTCTTTTTTTAGGTTTGAGGAAGAGGGAGGGATGGAAACACTACAGCAATGTAATGTTTGGGGCTATTCAATTCTTTGACAGTGGGTCCTCCTTGATTCCCTCTGTGTCGTGGTGGCTGCGGTGACTTCTCCCAGAATGCTTCAGTCACTTCTCACCAGCGCCCTCTGTTGGATTACCTCATCGGGGGAAACATCTTCTCAGCATCTATCCTGTCAAGACACTCAGAACCATTTATATTTCAAGATGACCATCTTTCATTCTTTTAAACTCCAATAAAGCCCAACCTGCTCAACCTTTCCTCATAAGACAGCCCTTTCATCCCAGGAATCAGTCCAATGAACCTTCTCTGAACTGCTTCCAACGTAAGTATATCCTTTTTCATGGATACTTTAAAAGGGGTTTCCCCAAAATCACTGTGCACAATGTATTTATATGTGAGCGTGTATACTTTACCCTTGGAGTGATTGAGTCAATTTAAAATAACCCAGTAGCAAAGCCTTTTTTGCTTAAAAAGAAAAGGCTAGTTTATTTCACACCATTGTTCTGGAAGTTACTTAAGAAAAGACAATCACCATGCACGGAATCATCCAGTCCCTTTGGCGGCAGGCATCATGGCGGGTGTGGGTGGGGTGGGGGGGCACAATTCAGCAGGAGGGGCATAAATTGATTTCACACCAGTATGAAATCATAGCAGGATCATCCGATGGTGTCCGTCATAGTGGAATGCAGATCCTGCTGGAGGCATGAAGAGATATTAATGTCGATAATGTTATTGGAAATTATTTTTAAATTGGAATTGTAGTAGGGTCTTTGTCTATGTGTGTATCTCTGTGTGTCTTAATTGGATTAAAGCCAGCCTAGGCGCTTTGATGTATAGTCGTTTTGAGATGAGGGGGCACGAGGAAAAGCTTTTTCACTCAGAGGGTGGTGCATGTCTGGAATTCACTGCCCAAGTTGGTGGTTGAGGTTGAAATGCTCAACTCATTTAAAAGGTACCTGGATCTGCATCTGAAGTCCTGTAACCTGCCAGGCTACGGACCAGGTGTTGGAAACTTGGATTAAAATGAGTGGCTAGTTTCTTTTTTCTCTTTTTGGCTAGCGCGGACACAATGGGCTGAGTGGCCTCTTTCTGCACCGTAACTTTTCTCTGGTTCTTCTATGGTTCTTTGTTGAGAGTTACAAAATATTTCCTTAAATGTCTGTCACTGTTTATCTACCATCTTACCTTTCAACCTACTTTCCCTATCCACTTTAGCCAACTTTGGCTTCACACTTTTCTAACTGCCTTTATTTAATTTCAAGACATGAGTTTCAGACCCAAGTTTCTTACCCTCAAACTGAATGTGATATTCCATCACATTATGATCACTTTTGCCCACAGGATCCTTTACTAAGAGATCATTAATTAATCCTGTCTCATTACACATTACCAAGTGTAAAATAGCCTGTTTCCTGGTTGGTTCCACAATGTATTGCTCTAACAAACTCTACCAAATACACTCTATGAACTCATCCTCAAGGATACCTCTGTCAATTTGATTTGTCCAATCTCTATGAAGATTAAAATTGCCTACATCTGTTGCAGTACCTTTCTCATAAGCCCCTATTATTTATTGATTTATACTATGTTCTAAAGTATAGCTACTATTAGGGCGCTTATAAACTACTCCCACCAGTGACTTCTTTCCCTTGATATTTCTTATCTCCACCCAAACTGTTTCTATCACCTGATCTTCAGAGCCAAGATCATTTCTCACTACTGTATTGATCTTATCCTTTATCAACAGAGAGACCCCATCTACTTTTCCTTTCTTCCTATCCTCTGTGATGGCCATCATATTATACCCATTTATTTCTCTTTGTGCTATCAATTCATATATATTGCTACAAATTTGATGTACATTCGGATAAAGAGCCTTAATTCTATCTTTTTAGCATTTTTTCTTACTCTGACCTATTTGCTGGTGCACACTTATGTGTATGCTCTGTTCCCTCCTGTCACACCCTGGTTATCATTAGCCAAATTGCAACCCAGTACTATTGCCTTTTTCTTTCTATTTAACTTTCTAACTTTCCTAGCCCAGTTCTAATTCTTGTGTTCTTGTTGTCAGAAGCTCATCCCGGGATCAAATATGACACCAAGTTACAAACAGACTGGTTTAATCTCAGGCTGTTGCCAGGGAAAGGGGTGAAGTAGGCAGCTAGGGAATGGAGTTTGGAGCGGCCTCTGAAACAATGGCTTAAGTCTTCCCGATATTTAATCGGAGGAGATTAATTGTGAGAAAAATCTTTTTCACGAGTGGTTGGGGTCTGGAATGCACTGCCTGGAAGTGTGGCAGAGGCAGGTTCAATCGAGGCATCCATGAGGACATTAGATGATTATTTGAATAGAAACAATGTGCAGGGGTCAGGGGAAAAGGCAGGGCAATGGCATTAGGTCATAATGCTCATTTGGAGAGCCAGTGCAGACACGATGGGCCAAATGGCCTCCTGTGCTGTTAAAATTCTGTGATTCTGTGAATTTCTGCTCCTCTGATTGTCAGATAAGTAGTCTGATAATTTTGCAACAATGAAGAATTCGACCGAGGTGGTGGTAAGGTAGAGCTGAGTGTTATTAATGTGCATATTCAATCCAATAAACATATATATCATTGGCTGGTGAACTGATATAGAGGAAAAGTTATCATTCTGTATTTTCTATATAAAGTCTATTTAAAATTCGAGCCTGACCACACAATTTGATTGGTTTCTGGAACTGGATATGTTACTGGTTGGAAAATATACTGTTTCTCACATCACTAAAACCCCTCCTTCAAACTCTGGTCCCATCTCTAACCTCGCCCTCTGCCTGCAGGTCCTTGAATATATTTCCACGTCCCAAATCAATGCCCATCTTACCCGTAACTCCATGTTTGAACATCTCCAATCGGGTTTCTACTCTTCCCACAGCATTGAAATGGTTTTAACCAAAGTCACAAGTAGCATTCTCCATCCTTGTCACCCTGGACCTTGCTGGAGCATTTGATATGGACAATCACACCTTCTGTGATGTCTCTCCTCCACTCTCCAGCCCTATGAGTCTCCCCTCACTTTGTCCCACTTTACCTATCTAACTGTAGCCAGAGTATCTCTGGCAACGGCCTGCCCAACAACCCCCATATCCTCTCAATCACTTGTGTTCCCCTCCATAACATCATGTTTGTCAGCTGTGGCTCAGTTGCTACCATTCTTGTTTTTGAATCACAAGTCCCACTCCAGGGCTTGTGCACAAAACTTAAAGCTAACACTCCAGCCAAGTACTGTCAGAGAGGTTGTCTTTTGGATGAGATACCTGCCTACTTGGCTGGATGTAAAAGATCCCTTGGCACCATTTTGAAGAAGAGCAGGGAGGTATCTTCAGTGTCCTGGCCAATATTTATCCCTCAGCCACCATCACAGAAAGCAAATTATCTGGTCAGTGTTATATTGCTGTTTGTGGGAGTTTGCTGTGTGCAACTCTCTGCTGCATTTCCTACTTTACAACAATGGCTACACTTCAAAAGCATTTCATTGGCTGAGAAGAGATAGTTATGTAGTGTTAATGTCACTGGACTAATAATCCAGAGGCCCAGGCTAATGCTCTAGGGACAGGGGTTCAAATCCCACCATGGCAGCTAGCACAAGGAAATCTGCTGCCCTTACCTGGTCTGGCCTACATTGACTCCAGACCCACAACAAAGCTCTTGGTTCTTAACTGCCCTGTGAAATGGCCTAACAAGCCACTCAGTTCAAGGGAAATTAGGGATGGGCAACAAAAGCTGGCCTTGCCAGGGATACCCACATCCCATGAAAGAGTAAAGAAAAAAAAAAGTGTTTTGTGACGTCCTTGAGGCTGTGAAAAGCATTATATAAATGCAAGTATTTCTTTTTTCTGTCTCCACCGTGCCTCAGCCCATCTGTTGATGAATCCCTCAGTAATGCCTTATCATCTCAATACAGGAATATTCTAATGTTCTCCTTGGAGGATTCTCATCATTCACCATCCATAAACTTCAGCTCATTGCAAATCTCTGCTGACTGTATTGTACCCTGCAGCAAGTCCTGCTCACTCATCACCCCTGTCCGTGCCGCCATTCCATTGCATTTCTTTCTTAGTTTTTCAAAATTAAAATTCTCATCCTTGTGTCTAAATCCTTCTGCAGCCTCTAATTGAATGGCGGAACAGTTTCAAGGGGCTGAATGGCCTCCTATTCTATGCTGATGTAACCTTCAGTTCTTGAAAACCGAAATGCAACCGCACAATATCTGGTACTGCAGCAACCCCAGGGGCAAAACATAAGTCTTGTACTTTATTTATCATAACACTCATGATTTCCTAGATTTCAGAAACCAGTACAATAAACACTCTTAACAGACCTTGACTTAGGCTAAAAGCCATAGAACAAATTTATTAAAATATAACAGGTAAATAGTAGCAGTAGACAACACAACAGATTACAGGACTTCAGCTCTACCTCCTCCACCTACCGGAAAACAAATGATGTGACACTTCACTAATTTTCTGGGTAACTGTCTGAGCCACAGACTTTTCAGCACATATTTTAATGGCGCCTGATGAACTGGAGGAGGAATTCCATGGTGTAGTCTCTGTCTCATTTGAGGTTCTATCAGGAGCAAAGGAAATCAAATGTGTATCTCTTGCACAGTCAAACATCTACAGAATTTAAAACACAAGAGATCTTTGTAATCCAGGACTGTGGCTCTTCAAATTCACATCCTTGTTTTCAATTCCCTCCATGGCTTCACTCCTGCTAGCTCTGTAGCATCCTCCAGGCATACAATCTTCTAAGATCTCTGTATTCCTCTAATTCTGGACTTTTGCACATCCTCAATTTTAATAGCTCCACCATTGGCAGCCATTCCTTCAGCTGCCTAGGCCCTAAACTCTGGAATTCCCTTCTAAACCTCTCCACCTCTCTCCCTGTCTCTTCTTTAAGGTGCTCATTAAAGTATAACTATTTGACCAAGCTAATGCACAGAGTTAACCCAGTTACACAACTTAATTGCAACGTTAACTGAGTGCATCATGAACAGAATGGTAAGTTTAGCATTTGGTGAGAGTAGGGATTCAATGCAAAGGGTGACTTAAACTATGCAAAGGAAATAGCAGCAATAGGGGCTATTGGGAGAAGTATCACAGAGTTGTTACAGCACAGAGGGAGGTCATTCGGTCCACCATGCCTGCACTGGCTCTCTGAATGAGCATTTCACTTAGTGCCATTCTCTAGCCTTCTGTCCGTAACCCTGCAAATTGTTTCTTTCCAAATAATCACCTAATCCCCTCTCGAATGCCTTGATTGTACCTGCCTCCACCACACTCTCAGGCAGTACATTCCAGACCTTAACTGCTCGCTGCGTGAAAAAGTTTTTCTCATATCACTTTTGCTTCTTTTACCAGTTACCTTAAATCTGTGTCCTTTTGTTCTCTATCCTTCCGCCAATAGGAGCTGTTTCCCCCTATCTGCTGTGTCCAGACCCCTCATGATTTTGAATATTGCTATCACATATCCTCTCAGCCTTCTTTTCCCCAAGGAAAACAGTCCCAAGCTCTCCAATTTATCTTCATAACTGAAGTTTCTCACCCTTGGAATCATTCTCTTAAACCTCTTTTGCACTCTCTCCAATGCCTTCACATCCTTCCTAAAATGCGACACCCAGAACTGTTCGCAGTACTCCAGCTGAGGCCTAACTAGTGTCTTATACAAGCTCAACATTACCTCCTTGTTCTTTTACTCCGTGCCCTATTAATAAAGCCTAGGATATGCTTTATTAACTGCTCTCTCAACTTGTCGTGCCATCTTTAATGACTTATGTACATATGCACCCAGGCCCCACTGTTCTTGCACCCCCTTTGGAGTTGTACCCTTTATTTTATGCTATCTGTCAATGTTCTTCCTACTAAAATGTATCATCTCTCATTTCTCTGCATTGAACTTCATCTGCCACTTCTCCGCCCATTCCACCATGTTTTAGAACAGCAGATATAAACAGAACATGAGAGCAGGCAGCAGCACTCCTGGGAGAAGCAGAACATCAGACATCAGCTAAACAAAGGGAAGAACTAAAAAAGTGACAAAATAGAGAGTAGTGTGGCCAAGTTACTAATAAATAGTAAGTTGATTGGTTAGTGTTTTTAGTGTGCGTGATTTTTATTTAATAGTTGAATGTTGGTTTTGAGTGATAGTTAAACAGTTCAATAGCCTTAAAGCTAAAAAGGATCTATAGATAAATGATGTGGCAGAGTAAAGTGTGTGCTCGGACTGCAGTTTGTGGACAGGGAGACTGTCTTGTGTGAACACATCTGTGGTGGATGTCTCCATCTCAGATCTCTCTGGCTCTGCCATTGAACCGGAGTGTGAGTTGGAGATACTCTGGCACATACGGGAGAGGAGGAGTATCTGGGCAGTTTGCTCCAGGCTAGTCACACCTTGTAGAGAGCTGCAGGATCAGAATGAGATTGGTATGACCGATAGTGTGCAAAGTTAAAAGAACCCAGATGGGTTAGAGAATGAGGATGTGTAGAAACCAATTCTGTCCAACAAGTGCAATGTACTTTATGCACCTGTGAGGAGAAGGATGAAGACTGTTAGAAGAACAACCAGCATGCGGACAGTAGCACCTTAACAAATGAGGTTGTCCAAAGGAAGGCAGAGGAGAAGCCTAATATTGTTGTGGTAGGGATTTCAATATTTAGGGGAACAGATAACATCCTTTCTAAGCAAGATCGAGAGACCCTCATGATACCTTACCTACCTGGTGCCAGGGTGTGGGGCATCTTGAACAAGCTTGAAGAGAGAGGGAGGATTCAATTGTTGTGATCTATGGTGGGACCAACAAGGTAGGGAAGAGTAGGCAAGAGGTCCTGTTTGGAGAGTACTTGAAACCAGGAGCTAAGTTAAAAACAGGACCTCAAGGATTATAATATTTGCATTATTTCCCAAATTGACAAAGTGATAAACAGATTAGGAGGGTGAACATATGGCTGAAGGAGTGGTGTGAGAAAAAGGGTTTCTATTTCATGGGACACTGGCATCAGTACTGGAACAGGAAGGAAGGAACTGTACTGTTGGGATGGGCTCTACCAGAACTGGGCTGGGTCCAAGATCCTAGCAGAAAAGGTAAATATGGTGATCACAAGGATTTTAAACTAATAAATGGGAGGGAGGGCTGCAATAAACTTGGAATGCAGGGCTGGTTTCTTGTAAGAAACAGTAAACTTTATTTACAAACTCCAGATGGGGCTACATGTTTGTTCCAAGGCAAGGCTAAAAAGCTCCGCCCCTAAGATTCCCCACGCTTAGGGCTGATTCGTCTGTACAGTCACATGATCTCATAACAGTAATAAATGGTTTAACTTACAATTACTGCAAGGGCCAAGGTGGGAAAGATAGATAATAGTTCAAAAACAACTGAAAAGGAAGAGAGTAGAATAATAGAAATTTTGCTTTAGGCACAGCAGACAAAGGGCTAACTAAAAAATGTAAATTAGTTAAATCAGGAGAGGGAAATAAGAAATATGTGAGAAAATATTAGAGCTGAAGGACAGGTAAGGGTGTATAGCCCAAATGAGTGTTCTTCATACAAAAGCAGGTGCAAATTCATGGTTGCCATTACTGAGACATGGCAACAAGATGGCCAGACTTGGGAACTAAGTATATTGGTTATATGGTCTACAGGAGGGACAGGGAACCTGGTAGAGGGGGAGGAATAGTCTTAGTGATTAAGGATTGAATTAACTCTATGTTAAGAAATGACATAATGAGAAGTGAGGGAGCTGAGACTTTATGGGTAGAGTTAAGAAATAGCAAAAAGATTTAAGACTATGGTGGAAATTGTGCACAGATTCCCTGGTGCTCTAAAGTGTTAGATTATATAAATGCGGAGGTTAGACACACATGTAACAAAAATAAAACATGGTTTCATTGGAGGATTTTAACTTTCATATAGTTTGTGTTATGATACAGCAGGTGGTATTTGCCAGACTAAACAAATCCACAAGGGAAACTTGGTCATGCTATCACAACGATTTTGTAATTTGTATTTATTTCGAGAAGCATTGTGCACTGAATTCAGAAGTAATGAGTCCATTAACACCTTTAGAGATTTTACAAATTCAATTAAAATATTTATTAACAAAAGAAGAGCATAACACACATGCACAAGATTACAATTACACGGTTACTTAATATTATAACAATTCTCAAAATTCCTAGTTAGCCAGGCTCCCAACTACACACCCCCTTTAAGGCAACAATCCAAAATAGATTTTAAATTTATATAGACAATCCAGCAAGATTACCACAAGCACCCATTCAAAAGTGTGGTTGCAAAGGCTTTTAACACAACTTTGGTTACTGGAACAGCAGACTCCTGCAAAGTGGCTAGAGGCTTTTCACCAAGTCTGCTTCACACGGTGTACCTTTCAGATATTACACGGCCACACCCCCATGGCCTTCCAATCCTTCTTCAAATGTATTTAGAGTCATATAGTTATACAGCACAGAAACAGGCCCTTCGGCCCATTGTGTCCGTGCCGGCCATCAAGCACCTATCTATTCTAATCCCATTTTCCAGCACTTGGCCCATAGCCCTGCATGCTATGGGGTTTCAATTGCTCATTTAAATACTCCTTAAATGTTATGAGGGCTCCTGCCTCTACTACCCTCTCAGGCAGTGTGTCCCAGATTCCAACCACCCTCTGGGTGAAAAAAAAATTCCTCAAATCCTTTCTAAACCTCCTGCCCCTTACCTTAAATTTATGCCTCCTGGTTATTGACACCTCCGCTAAGGGGAAAAGTTTCTTCCTATCTATCCTGCCTGTGCCCCTCATAATTCTGTGTACCTCTATCAGGTCCACCCTCAGCCTTCTCTGCTCTAAGGAAAACAGCCCTAGCCTATCCAGCCTCTCTTCATAGCTGAAACGCTCCAGCCCAGGCAACATCCTTGTGAAGCTCCTCTGTTCCCTCTCCAGTGCAGCCACATCCTTCCTATATATCTCTTCCTCTTCAATCTGTAAATCCCATTACACCCCCTTGTCTTTTCCCATAGTATAAAAACTTTTATGTTGTCATTATGGTCAGTACTTTTGGGAAAAATCAACTTAATAACCTGCCTTATTTATTTTGTTAGTTGTAAACATCCTACCATGTCTCTTTGAAAACCAAACGCCTCTCCACTTACCTTAAAATGCAAATTTCATTCACACCCTATCTGCTGATTTTACCCTAGCTCGCTCATTAGCATTTCAAATGCCCTTTTGCACCTAACTATTCTGATAATTTCAACCTTGTAGTCTATCCGCCTCTAATTTAATTAAATCAGCTACACAGACAGAACCATCCACGCACATGAACATAAGCCTAGTTTATAATATCCCCCAATTACATTATGATAAATATGATGATTTTGTGACATTTGTGATAAACAGACTAGCATATTTCAGAAAGGTAGTGAATTTCTTGTGCGCCCAAGATAATTTTCTGCAGTAACATGCCCTAGAACCAATGAGGTGAAATGCTACATCAGATTTAATCATGAGGAATGAGCCAGATTTAGTAACAGCCTAATGTTATGTGAACATTCATCTAATAGTGATCATAATATGATTAAGTTCAATATAAAGTTTGAAAGGGAAAAATGTGAGACAATTACCAAGATTCTAGATTTTGGTAATGCTGACTCCAATGGGATGAGATAAACACCATCCACAGCAGAGCTGACAGAAGATCAGTGTGACTTGTTCAACAAAGAATTTAATGTGATACAGAACCTGCTGTGAGGGACAAGAGTTCTATTTTCCAGAAAAAAGATGGAGGGACAACATAAAATTGAAAGAAAAAGCATACAAAAATGTGGAAAAAAAAGCACAGATCATGACAAATGGGAAAGATACAATGTACACCATAAGGTGACAAGACATTGTAAGGGCTCAGAAAAAGAGAGTCTGAAAACAAACTTGCAAGGGATCTCAAAATCAACATGCACAATCTTTTAAAATTGTTTTAGGACAAAGAGGGTGGGTAGCAGCAATGTGGCCCCTTAAAAACTGACAATGGTGAACTTATAATTGAAAATAAGGAAATGGCAGGCACATTAAGTAATTACTTTGTGTCAGTGTTTAGAGTATAAAAAGAGAACTTGCCGGACATCCCAAGGAAACTAATTTTGAATCAGGACAGAAGCTCAACAAAATTAACATAAACAAGCTCATAGTAATGAAGAAAATAATGGCATTAATGAATGACATATCCCTAGGGCCAGATGGTTTCCACTCCAGGGTTTTAAAACATTGAGAACATTGTTAGAGCAGATGCTCTAACAATAATCTACCAAAGTTCTTAAGATTCAGGATGCAATAGTTTGGAAAACTGTGTATGTCATTCTACTACTTAAGAAAGGTGAGAGAGGGAAACCAGAGAATCATAGACCAGTTAGACTAACACCTATTGTCAGATTACCAGTTTCTAAAATGAAGGATGGAGTGACTGAACACCTTGAAATCTTTCAGTTGCTCAGAGGGAGCCTGCGGGTGGAGTCTTCCATTCTGGAATTTAAGGTTGTTGGAGGATGCGGAATTGAGAGTCATTTTTGCTGGGGGGGTGGGGGGTGGGGGGAAGGGGGGGTGGGACGGGACAGCTGGCAACGCACGATCTTTTACTATTCAGCTCATTACACATACATCTGCGAGGAATTCAGCGAGCCACACAGTGGGCGGGCAGGAAGTTGCTGTCCCCGCCATTACCTTATGGGGTCAAAGATCCAGGAGCCACATTAAAAGTGCACCTGGACAGCCATTCACTCACTGGAAGCCAGGAGCTCTGGATTAAATCAAACATATGGACATACACATTAGGAGCAGGAGCAGGCCATTTGATCCCTTGAACCTGCTCCGCCATTCAATAAGATCATGGCTGATCTGATTGTGGCCTTAACTCCACATTCTGCAGATCACAGTCAGTATGTGGCAGAGAAGACAACGTGTGGCCCCCATGGTTTAACGAAGCCACCCTGCAGATTCTCCTCCAGGGCGTTCAGGAAAGGCGGGAGGTGCTGTTTCCCATGGATGGCAGCAGGAGGCCCTCCCATCTGACCATGGTAGCCTGGGCAGAGGTCGCAGCAGAGTTTAGTGCCCTGAGCCTGGCAGGAGCACATCCCAGCAGTGCAGGTAAAGGATGAACAATTTCTGCACTCTGCCAGGGCAAGTGGCACAGTCTACTCACTGCAAAATGACACTCATATTGGCATCAGGTAGTGCAAGTGTGCAAGTGTACATGGATGTCAGACAGAAGTTTGGTTTGTAGGACTCAGCCGCAGATGGGACATGTGCCCTGAATGTGTGGCAGCCACTTTGTGCTCTCAATGTTCTATCAGTTGCAGGACACCCTGCTTGTTAATCACTTACTGGGGAGGGATCAGGAGCTTGCATAGGTATGCATGTTCCTAAACTACTCATGTACCCATTTGGATGGCAATTAATCCTTCTGTCTGTCTGCAGGACAGGAACTCACACATCAGGAGGGAACAGGCAAGACCAGCAGCAGCATGGCCGATATTCAAATACTCACCCCATTTGAGGAGGAGGCCGGGAGCTGGGGAGGATCAGGACCTTGCCTGAGCTCAAGACGTGATAGGACTCTCCCAGGAAGCCAGTGAAGATGCCTTCAGTCTGCAGTTGTCAGATGCACCCACAGTGTGAGACGTTGCTTTAATAAGGGAGCCTGCTTAGGTATCCAGTAAATCTTTCTTTTCTCCATTCCAGGTATCAGCAGGAAAAGGGTGAGGCCCACAAGGGACACCAGCCACTAAACCAGACCCAGCCCCTCTGAGGATGATGCTTCAGAAGCGCCAGAGGATGCACCGTCACGGTGTTCACCTGCACCCTCCACAAGCACAGTTACATTCACCTTAGTGGGTGCAAGTTTTAAACTACCCTCGGGGTTACAATCCGTGAGCACTTCTCAGAATCACAGAATCTCAGAATTTTAACGGCACTGAAGGGGACCATTCGGCCCATCATGCCTGCACCAGCTCCTCAAATGAGCATTATGACCTCGTGCCATTGTTTCTATTCAAATAATCATCTAATGCTCTCTTGAATGCCTTGATTGAACCTGCCTCCACCACACTTCCAGGCAGTGCATTCCAGACCCGAACCACTCGCTGTGTGAAAATGTTTCTTCTCACGTCACATTTGCTTCTTTTACAAATCACTTTAAATCTGTGCCCTCTTGCTCTTGATCCTTTTACGAGCAGGAACAGCTTCTCCCTATCTACTCTTCCAGCCCCCTCATGATTTTGAACATCTCTATCAAATCTCCTCTTAGCCGCCTTCTCTTCAAGGAGAACAGTCCCAGCCTCTCCAATCTATCCTCATAGCTGAAGTGTCTTATCCCTGGAACCATTCTTGTAAAGCTCTTCTGCACCCTCTCCAATGTGTTCTCATCCTTCCTATAATATGGCGCCCAGAACTGTACACAATACTCCAGCTGAGGTCTAACGAATGTCTTATATAAATTCAGCATAACCTCCTTGCTCTTATACTCTATTTCCTTATTAATAAAGCCCAGAATACTATGTGCTTTATTAACTGCTCTCTCTGCCTGTCCTGCCACCTTCAATGGTCTATGCGCACATACACCCAGGTCTTTCTGCTCCTGCATCCCCTTCAAAATTTCACCCCTTTTTTTGTATTATCTGTCCATGTTCGTCATACTAAAATACATCACCTCACACTTCTCTGCATTGAACTTCATCTGCCACCTATCTGCCCACTCCACCGACTTGTCTATGTTCTTTTGCAGTTCTACCCTGTTCTCTGCACAGTTTACAACACTCCCAAGTTTCGTATCATCCTCAAACTTCACTGACATGGGTCCGCAGCATGCGGAGGAACTGACGGCCAAGGTTTCTGACACTCAGAGGACTGCTGGAGACCAGGGCCCTGCTCATCCCCATGCAGATGACAAGCCTCTGGATTTGGTCATAAGAGACCTGATGGACTTGCAGAGACAGGCAGGGGAACATCAGGCAGGGATGCCAGAGGCCATGCACACACAGGGGGTAGAAGCACTAGCCAGAAACCTCAGGGACTTCATCCTAGGATACTCCGAGGGTGCCCTGCCACTTCACCTCCCCTCTGCCAGTGACCCATCACCTTCAGCAGGTCAGGCCGAGGAGGGTGCACCTGGACCCTTTGCAGGTTGAGGCCCTCTAGGCCTAAGGCTATTAGAGGGTGCCCACCAAAGTCCTCACAGTCAACAGGGCATAGCCATCAGCAGGCTGCCTCCATCTCAACTGTGGATGTCAGGGCTGCACCTAGACGTAGCAATAGAAAAAGGATGAAGAAATTTTGAAGGCACACGGGTGGCAGAGCGGTCCAATCACTGTATATATATATATATTGTTACAATCCCAGCTGATGTTAATATTGGACAAGTCAGACCCCAGAGTGAAGCTTTAGGCCTAGAGGGCCTCAACCTGCAAAGGGTCCAGGTGCACCCCCCTCGGCCTGACCTGCTGAAGGCGATGGGTCACAGGCAGAGGGGAGGTCAGTGGCAGGGCACACTCGGAGTATCCTAGGATGAAGTCCCCGAGGATTCTGGCTGGCACTTCTACCCCCGATGGGTGCACGATTGCACCTCCCTGCTTCCTATCAGACAGCACATGGACAGCAAAGCAAATGCATGAGTTCCGTAAACTCAGTTCCCCAGCAGTCTCGTAGAATTTCTTACTAGAGAGTTTAGACCTTCTGCCTTTACTCTCTGGCATACAGACACTGACTGACCTGACCTTCTGTCTTTCCCTGTGTCTCTGTGTGTCCCTGGATCTCTGTTGCTAGGCAACAGCACAGTTTTTTTCTACACTTTTGTTTTTTTCCTAAATTCATTAAACTACTAACCCCTTTGCAACCCACCTCTTCACTTCAAGGGTTGTAAAACATCATTAAAAATGCATGTACACAAACTGGACCTCCAGACTTCCCAGCAGCAAGCTTACAAAAAACTCTAAGGCCAGGATTTTACATTCAGCGTGCGGGGGCGGGCCCGACATGCTGGAATGTAAAACGACACTCAATGACGCCAGGCGTGCTTCCTGACGTCATCGCGCTGTCTCGCGATATTTCATTCGGCAGGCGTGCTCCGGAGACAGCTGAGTGCCTGCCGATAATTGATAGGCCTATTAAGGCCACTAACCAGGTAATTAACCTGAATTTCACGCTGCCCATCCAACCTTATGGTTGGCGGGCAGGCAAAAAGGCCAAGCGGCCTTTACATTTTTTAGGAAACCTCATCCACGAGTGAGATGAGGTTTCCTAAAGCTTTTATGAATTAAATAAAAACCTTTTCTGAAAAATCAAAACATGTCCCATCTCATCTGACACAGCCACATGAGGTGGGACATGTTTAATTAAGTTTATTCTCCATTTATTTAATTATTTCAATATTGATTCACTCTCCCTGAGGTAGCTCCGTGCCTCAGGGGGATTGAAGCACTCTGTCGTGTGCATGTGCAAAAACGCGCTGGGCCCTGACTCTCCTCCCCCCCCCCACCCACCCCCCCCGCCCGTTTAGCGCTACTGCTCGTGTATTACGCTGGGTGGGCCTTAATTGACCCGCCTGCGTAAAATGGCAGTGCGGAGCCAATCGTGGGCAGCAGTCGGCTCCGCGACTGCCCCCACCCGCTCCCGCTGAGCCCGTCCGATGTGGGAAATATTCAGGCCTAAATGAAACCGCAACCATGTTCCACCTTTCTTAACATTAACATACAAATATAAATTAAACTTGAAGTTTGCATTGCTCTTAACAATATGATTCGCATTTCTAAATATATGTTTAGGTTTGCTACATTCTCATTGTGCCGCCAGCTGCTGCAATGATCGTGAGGAATTAAGGGCATTGCACCTGGTTCCCGATCAGATTCTGATGATGTGGTTCTACCGACATGCCATTTATTGTCTCAAATCATCAGTAGTGTCATCACAAGATATCCTGACTTGAATATGTTTGAGCCTTGGCCATCATTAGTGAATGTGGGGCCCAGGCCTGCATCAGGCAATCCAGCAAGTATTGCTCACTCGATTTTGAGCCCTCTGACAATGATGTCTGCACAGTGTTTGCAGCCATGTCCTGCTGGTGTCTTGCAGTGAGTTGTGAGGAAGATGCAAAGAGGCCTCAAGAGCAGTTAGACAGACTAAATGAGTGGCCAGGAACATGGCAGATGGAGTATGAGGGTCAAAAGTGTAAGGCTCTGCACTGTGGTCTGAGGAATAGAAAACCAGAGTCTTTCCGAGATATTGAGATCATGAGAAATATGGATGGACACACAAACCTGGCTGTCCTTGTCTAAAAGTAACATGCAGGTGCAGGCAGCAAGTAAGGAGGAAACCGGAAAATTGCCCTTAATTACAAGAGGGATTGACTGTAGGAGTGGAGGTCTGGCTGCAGTTGTCTACAGCCTTGGTCTGATCTCACCAGTGTGTCCTGTTCATCTCCTTACCTGGGGAAGGAAACCCCCCAATCGAGGGATTACAACCAAGGTTCACTAGACTGATTCAAGGGACTATGGAATTGTCCACGGATATGAAAGTGAGAAGAATGGGCCTGTATTCTCGAGAGTGCAGAGGACTGAGAGGCTATCTATGTGAAGTGTAAAGGCCTTTTACAGAGCTCTGCACGGTGAATGCAGGAAGGATGTTTCCCATGGCTGAGATGCCCAGGATGAGGGGGCAGCAGTCTCAGGATGAGGTAGGCTATCGGGGATTGAGATATGTAGGGATTTCAACACTCAGAGGGTGTTGTGTTTGGAAGTTTCCACCACATTGGGCAGTGAGGATCTGTCATTGAGTATGCTCAATTAGCAGACACCCCAGAGTAAATACTGGCACATTATTGTGTCCCCTCCCCCCACACCCCATGTCCCTTGGAGCTAAATCCTGCCTCTCTCCCTCCAACCTTCCCTCCGTTCCCCCCAGCGCAACGCGCGCCCCCCCCCGCCCCCTGCCTTTAGCACAGGGTTTACTGCTGCTCTCGATGTAACGAGACCCATGATCAGGGAGCAAACCTGCTGCCATGTGGGCTTCACCATAGAGAGGAGAACACAACTGAGTATGGTTCTCATCCAGTTGACTTATGATTTTTAGGGTGTCCTTTAGTCAACTAATTGTGCTCACCATTATTCCGCCCAACTAAAATGACCCTCCTCCCACTTCGAAGGATCACACAGAATGACGGCGTTTCAAAGAACACCTTTAAAATAATGGCGTGGCACATTCCAGACCCCCTGTCACACACCAACAACCCCACATCACTCTTGATCCACCCAATATAACTATTCCTCTCCCCTCTGTTACCCTTCAACCTCCCCCATTACCCTTGAGCCTAAAATCACAATACTTCTCCCCCTTCTGAGCCGACACCCATTAATGTCCCCATGCCCACCCTGACCTGTTCCATGTCACCTGTTTTGTCTGGTTCTGTGACCTCTCCCTCCAGCCCCTGCAATCCCCATGAGACCATCCACTACCCAGCCATGACCTAGGACTGGCCACCCTACCGCATCCCACTCCTCCTCTCTAGTGCCCTCAGTTCAATCCCCAGCATCCCTTCAAAGATAGCATTGACTTTCGGACCATCTGTCTCCCACCATCCCTGCCTGGAAACTCCCTCCCCACTCAGCCTCAGGACACCCACACCTAACATGCAATGCCCTTCCCTCCCTCCCACCACTGGGAAACTGATTTTTGGCCTCACGCCACATTATGCTCCCCCGCCCACCAAGCTTTCCACTGCAGGCAGCCCTGGAAGATTCCAGCCCCAGAATGGGCTGCCTGAAAGAGTGGCGGAAGCAAATTCAAAATTAACTTTTAGAAGGAAATTGGATAAATACTTGAGAAGAAAAAATTTACAGGACTATGGGGAAAGAATGGGGGTAGTGGGACTAATTAAAAAGCTTCTTCAAAGAGCCAGTACAGGCACGATGGGCTCAATGGCCTCCTTCTGTGCTGTAATGTGCAGCCATGTCCCACAGGCTGGTGAGTGCAAAACTGGATACGAAAATGAACAATCCGGATTTGAATGCAAACACACAGCATTGTTCCCTCTACAATAAAGGAAATGTCCCTATCACCCCTGCAGCCACCAAAGTGTGTCAACCATGAGGCATGTTAGTACTTTTAGCTCGCTGATTAAGCTAATGATGATGCGCACATTAATAAAGTGAAACCAATATATAGTGCAATATTTTCATGTGGCAAATTGAACATTTTTAACACCTCTGTGTTCTCATAAAGTCTTAAGTTTTCTGTTACTATGTGTTGGTGTGACACCGACATCAGCAGCTGAGGTGGAGGCGGTCTGCTTAGTATGTTGCCCTGTTGTCTTTGATGACCACGATGGGTGCCCTCTGGAGGTTCAAAGCTTTGAGGGCTCTGGCCTACTGGGGGTCTCCTGCACTGGTGCAGGGGCTTCCTTCTTGGCCTTACCAGCTGGAGGCAATGGGCTCAATGGCAGAAGGAATGAGGAGAGGCTGCTCACTCTGAGGGTTTCCTGAGAGGAAGCCACTGGGGTGGAAGGCATACGCTCCCTCTCTGTGCACGATAGCACCTCCCTGTCTTCCTGAGGGGAAGGGGCACCTTGAGGGAGGCCTAGGTACCTTTTCCTCCTCTTACCTAGCCACTGCTTTATGGAGCCCATGATTAAAGTGACAGAATGGGTCAGAGCACATATGGGTTGTATTTTGGACCTGGCTTTCCATGACAGTTGACAATCTCTCTATGGAGGAAGCCATGTACTCACGTGCCTGAGACATGGCAGAACCTATGGCTTGCATGGACTCCTCCACGCCTGTGCAAAGCTGTGCATGACTTCTGGCATCTCTGCCATATGTTCCCCTAACTAATGCTGTATGTCCAGCAGACCTCTTGTGACCATGGCTAGAGGGCCAACATCAGCATGGAGCTCAGTAGATGCCTGGTCCTCTGCAGTCATAGAATTGTTACAGCACAGAAGAAGGCCATTTGGTCCATCGTGACCGTGCTGGCCCTCCTAAGGAGCAATTCACATATTGCCACTATCCCGCCCTCTCCCCACATCCCTGTACATTCCTCCTTTTCAGATACTTAGAAAATGTAGAAACATTTCCAGCACAGAAGGAGGCCACTCTGCACCTGTCTGCACCAGCCGAAAAAAGAGCCCCCCAGCCTAACCCAATTTTCCAACACTTGGTCGGTAGCCTGGAGGTTATGGAACTTCAGATGCATACCAGGCACCTTTTAAATTAGTTTAGGGTTTATGCCTCTACTACTTTTTCAGGCAGCAAGTTCCGGACACCTACCGTTCTCTGAGTGGAAAATGTTTTCCTCACCCCTTTTATGCTTCTACCAATCACTTTAAATCTATGTTCCCTTGTCACTGACTTCACTGCTAAGGTAAATAGGCCCTTCCCATCCACTTCATCCAGGCTCCCTCACATTCAAATCTCCACTCAGCCTCCTCTGTTCCAAGGAGAACAGCCCCAGCCTATCTAGTCTTTCCTCATAGCTGCAATTTTCCAATCCTGGCAACATCCTCGTAAATCTCTTCTGTACCCTCTCGAGCACAATTATACCCTTCCTGTAATGAAGTGACCAGAACTGCACACAGTACTCAAGTTGTGGCCTAACTAATGTTTTATATAGTTCCAGCATTACCTCCCTGCTCTTATATTCTATACCTTGGCTAATAAAGGAAAGGATTCCATAAGCTTTCTTAACCGCCTTATCGACCTGTCCTGTTACCTTTAGGGATCTGTGGACATTCCTCTGGAGGTCCCCAGCATCACAAATGCCAATCTTCAGCCAATCCAATTCACTCCACATTATATCAAGAAACGGCTGAAGGCACTGGATACTGCTATGGGCCCATAGCATATGGGCCCAATATTCCAGCAATAGTACTGAAGACTTGTACTCAAGAACTTGCCGCACCCCTAGCCAAGCTGTTCCAGTACAGCTACAACACTGGCATCTACCTGGCTACGTGGAAAATTGCCCAGGTACGTCCTGTACACAAAAAGCAGGACAAATCCAACCCGGTCAATTACCGCCCCATCAGTCTACTCTCGAATAATAAAATAATAAAGTAATGGAAGGGGTCATCAGCAGTGCTATCAAGCGGCACTTGCTTAGCAATAACCTGCTCACTAACAGCCAGTTTGGGATCTGCCAGGGCCATTCAGCTCCTGACCTCATTACAGCCTTGGTTTAAACATGGACAAAAGGGCTGAACTCCTGAGGTGAGGTGAGAGTAACTGCCATTGACATCAAGGCAGCATTTGAAAGAGGGCTAGGAGCCCTAGCAATACTGGAGTCAATGGGAATCATGGGGAAAACTCTCCACTGGTTGGAGTCATAACAAGCACAAAGGAAGATGATTCTGGTTGTTGGAGGTCAGTCATCTCAGCTTCAGGACATCACTGCAGGAGTTCCTCAGGGTAGTGTCCTCGGCCCAAACATCTTCAGCTGCTTCATCAATGACCTTCCTTCCATCATAAGGTCAGAAGTGGGGATGTTTGCTGATGATTGCACAATGTTCAGCACTATTCGCGACTCCTCAGATACTGAAGCAGTCCATGTCCAAATGCAGCAAGACCTGGACAATATCCAGGCTTGGGCTGACAAGTGGCAAGTAACATTCGCGCCACCCAAGTATCAGGCAATGACTATTTCCAACGAGAGAGAACCCAACCATCGCCCCCTGATGTTCAATGGCATTGCCATCACTGAATCCCCCACTATCAACATTCTGGGGGTTACTATTGACCAAAAACTGAACTGGACTAGCCGTATAAATACTGTGGCTACAAGAGCAGGTCGGAGGCTAGGAATCCTGCGATGAGTAACTCACCTCCTGACTCCCCAAAACCTGTCCACCATCTACAAGGCACAAGTCAGGTGTGTGATGGAATACTCTCCACTTGCCTGGATGAGTGCAGCTCCCACAACACTCAAGAAGCTTGATGCGATCTAGGACAAAGCAGCCCACTTGATTGGCACCACATCCAGGAACATTCACTCCCTCCACCACCGATGCATAGTAGCAGCAGTGCGTACCATCTACAAGATGCACTGCAGGAATTCACCAAGGCTCCTTCGACAGCACCTTCCAAACCCATGACCACTACCATCTAGAAGGACAAGGGCAGCAGATAGATGGGAACACCACCACCTGGAAGTTCCCCTCCAAGTCACTCACCATCCTGACTTGGAAATATATCACCGTTCCTTCACTGTCGCTGGGTCAAAATCCTGGAACTCCCTCCCTAACAGCACTGTGGGTGTACCTGCACCACATGGACTGCAGCGGTTCAAGAAGGCAGCTCACCACCACCTTCTCAAGGGTAACTAGGGATGGGCAATAAATGCTGGCCTAGCCAGCACAGCCCACATCCTCTGAGTGAATGAAAAAATTTCACCCCCAAGGTCCCTCACTTCCTCTCAGTATCCTCCCATTTATTGTGTATTCCTTTGCCTTGTTTGACCTCCGCAGATGCATCACCTCATACTTTGCCGGGTAGAATGCCATCTGCCACTTTTCAGCCCCCCAACCAGTACATTGATATCTTCTTGCAGTCTACAGCTGTCTTCCTCACTAACAACCATGCGGTCAATTTTTGTGTCATCTGTAAACTTATTGAGCATGTCCCCTGTATTTAATCCTCTGAATGTCAGGGTCCAAGCCTGTCACATCCTCCAATCAGCTGCTGGGAAGTGTGTACAATGTGCTGACCAGATTGTGCTCCTGATTCTAAAAATGACCCCTCTGCAACCCATGTGGGTGCGCACCGGTGTGGGTGCAAATGTGGTGGTGGAAGTTGTGGAAGAGGTGGGCGACGGTGCATCCTCTGGGTCAGTGGTGTCATTGTACCCAGGGCTGGAGTCTTCAGTCTCCTGCAGTGGCTTTGGTCTGGGCTAGGCATTGCAAGGACCTGTAGAGAGCAAAAAGACTAAGGATCAGCAAAGTCTGCGAGCATACCACGTTTCCTCGTGTGCCTCCATCTGCCAGCACCAGATTCGGTGCATTCCCACACTTACGCCTGACCATTCCAGTCTTGCCATCTGCGATTACTCAGCCTCCCTCTTCTCATGAAACCTGCATTCCCTCTTCCTCTGCATGTGTGAGCGGCTTCATGTCTGGCTCTCCACCGCTGGGTCTTGACCTCTCCCTCACATTGTGGGTCTGCTTATCCTACATGGCATCATGCAGATTTAGTGAAATGTTATGTGACACCTAACCACCTCATCTATGCCCATCACACAAAAGCGCTTACAGAAGTCAAACTGTCACACGCATTGGCCTCAATTGCCAAGTGGTACTGAGGCTATTCACAAATTGACCCACCTGGCCTAGCTGCCTACTCGCAAAGATGCAATACTTGAGACCCATTAGAGACCTTTGGTAACATGTGACTGTGCCACTTACCCTAGCAGATTGGAGAAAAGGAGTGCATCCTCTTCCTGCACTGAACCCAGGCTCTTTGATAGACCCCACGCTTGCTTACCTCCTCTTTGATCTCTGTTCAGGCCGCCTTAGGAGGGAGGGAGGGTGTTGCCGTCTGCAGGAAAGAGCACCTCCCACCATTCCCTGATGGCCTGGAGGGGAATCTGCAGGGAGGTGTCGCTAAATCTTGGGGCCGATCTCTGTCTGGTCTCAAACGTGTGTGCAGTTGAAAAGTCTTCGATATGATATGGTGGTGTTGCAGAACACAAAAGAATAATAAGGGGGGACTGAAGGGGGAGAAGCTTGATGAGGGTGGTGAAGGGTTGCAGCACGAAATGGGGCAAAGTTCTGATAGAGTGGAGGTGGGCAGGAACATTATGGCCCTTAGGCAGAGCCTCCCTGTTTTCCAGGAGTCTCTTTTATAGCCTGCCCACACTTGCTGCATTGTCAGATAATGATAAGATCCACTGATGAATAACTGATCCCACTGCGTGATTGCAAATGCCTCCCATGCACTTCGAATTTTAATTTGAATCGCATGTGAGCTGCTCCGAATATGAAAGCAGAATTGTATCTATTTCCGGTTCTGCCATCGGGAATGGCATACCATTGATTAAATACTGTCCATTGTAACTCAATGTTCATATCTGATGCTCCAGGTTATGTATGAGGCATGTGGGGCTTGCCTTTGGTCAAAAGTGGGCTATTTTCTTAATGTTCCTTCAAAGTAAAAGCAAAGCTGTTCAGTGACTATCAGATGCTATCGGTTAAGGATATCTGTGCAGAAGGTTCTTTGTGCCTAGTTTTTACTCTTCAGACTAAGAGGAGGTTATAAGGGTAATTCCATCTCTTATATTCTGTTGTCTCAGCTCAGTCACTGAAAGCTGCTAAAAAAAAGTTAGAGGCCGTTGTATTTTTAAAATAACTCTTGATGCAAATCACAGAACAAAAGAATAGGACAGCACCGAGGGAGGCCATTCAGCCCATTGAGTCTGCACTGGCTCTTTCAAAAAGCATTTCAGTTAGTTCCACTCCTCTGCTCTCTCCTCATATCCTTACAATTATTTTCTCTTCAAAGGTTTCTCCAACTCCCTTTTGAAGGTTACTATTGAATCTGTATCCATCACCCTATCAGACATATTCCAAATTCTAACCACTCATTGCTTTAAAAACAATTTTCCTCATATTGCCTCTGGTTCTTTTGGCAATCACCAGCATCACCCTTGAGAAGCTACCTTTTTAAGGGCAGTTAGGGTTGGGCAATAAATGCAGACTTTGCCACATCCCATGAATGATTACATTAAAACCCCCCTATCAACTCTTTCTCATTATCAACCCTTCAGCCTTTGGAAACAGCTTATCTTTATTTACGATAACTAATCTCTTTGAACACCTCTATCAAAATCTCCTCTTAGGCACTTTGCCCTAAGGAAAACAACTCCAACTTATTCAGTCTCTTCACATAGCCCTCATCTCTGCATCCATTCTAATAAATCTAATTAGTAGTTAGGTAAATGTTTGTTATGAAGGGTTTTGAGAGAGTAATAGGAGGAAACTGTTTCATTGGTGGGTGTGGTAATCTGAGGTGCAATACACCTTTAAGAGAATTTGAGCAGATTGACCATGTGACTGTATGACCCAATTGCTGTGTAGCGCAGGCTACAACGTTAAGCGTACTTGAGAGTAGGGTCTGGTTGGAGAAGCATACATCAGGTTAGTGCTCTGTTATCTGTGTAAATAAACAGTATGTGCTTCATCTATATATTGGTCTCTGCGTCTGCAGCATACTGTTGCCAACTCACCAGCCGTTAGATAGGCATGCAACCGCGTTCGCGAGCAAAGCAACCCATGTAGGATATAACAACTGGCAACGAGGCAAAACACGACCAGTCAATGGCACCAAGGAAAGCCGCGAAAACTCAACTGAAGTGAATCAGTGTGGTTTTCAGGCTGATTGTAAGTACAGCCCTCACCATAGTCGTCAAAGTTATCTCCCTCCAGTATGCCACAATTTGGCCTCATCGAAACGTTTGATCAGACCACCAATAGCTGGTCACATTATATTGAACACCTCGCTTTTTTACTTTTTGGCCAACGACATAGCGGGGAAGGAGAAGAGGCAAGCAATCCTCTTATTGACATGTGGCAGTAAAACATACAGCCTAATTCATAGCCTAATGGCACTCAGTGCCCCAGATTCCAAGAGCTTTGATGAGTTGGTGAATCGTATGAAAAGCCACTTCCAGCCGGAACCCTCAGTAACAACGCAGCGTTTTAAATTCAATTCAAGGTGTTGCACCCCTGGAAGGACAGTCACTTGCTATGTGGCAGCCTTAAAACAATTGACAGAGCACTGTGAGCTTGGGACATCAATTAGTGACATGTTAAGAGACCGATTATAATGTGGGATTAACGAAGACTCCATTCAAAAAGGTCGTTGTCAGAAATGAATTTAGACCAGCAAGGCGCTGGAGTTGGCGCTCGCAATGGAGAGGCAGTCAGGGGCTCAGAAGCAATCAAGAGAGCACAAAATGACGCCGTCCTTCATGTTGGGAGGGAGGCACCGGTTAGAAATGGAGTGGAATCACAGGGCTCTGTGGAAAGGTGGGAAACAGCCAATATTAACAGACCAGCAAAAAGCAATGGACAACAGATAAAACCCACATTAATAATGGCAGAATTGGAACCAGACAGACTGCAAACAAATGACAATTTAAAAGAACCGAGTGTTTCTGCTGCCATCGTAATGGGCACATTATGCGATTCTGTAAAGACAGATTGAGACAAAATTTCAAACAAAAAGGCAGAAATCGTGAAATCCATGTAATAGAGGAACCAGAAGAAACAGTCAGATATGTACTTACTGCACAATTCAAAAATGGGTATAACAGAGCTGATCAACATGAAAGTGGAAGTCAATTGACAACCCATCCAAATGGAAGTGGATACAGGGGCATCCACAACAGTTATAGAGGAACATATGTTTGAATATCTGAATGGAGGAGGCCACTCACTAAAGCTGGAAAATTCAGATGCTAAGTTATGGACATATACTGGCGAAGATATATATGCAAGTTTCCAGTATAGTATGGAAGCCAATCTGCTAATCTATCCCTAATGGTGATAGCAGGCAGAGGACTGAGTCTCCATGAAAGAAACTGGTTAAGAGAGATCCTCTCTTGAGAGATTACTGAGATCTCAATCAGGAGCAGGAAATGTTGCTGTTTGGAAAAGGGAACATGTAAAGACTCAACAAAAGGAACTCGTAGAGCTGATGCTTCAGGACAAAGTTCGAGTTGAAGTCAGTAACCTCCAAAAAGAAAGAGAAAACCTGCGGAAGGACTTTCGCATGTTGCAAGGTTCCCTCAGATCCCAATGTTTACCACTAAAAAGGTATGAGGAAGAACAGGAAGAATCCAGCATATCTCTGGCCGCAATGAAGAATTAATTAGCTGAGAAAGCACAACAATACTTAATTCTCTGGGAAACAACTAACAAATATAAAATAGAAATGGGAGAACTGAAGAATCAGCTTCGTGGAAGCCAGGAAGCTTTAAAAATAGAGACTTGAGTTTTCAAAGGAGCTGACAGATGAGGAAATCTGGAAGACTCAACCACCGCGTTCACTCAAGTTGAGCTCATACCTGAGCCTAGTCTGGCCAATAGGGAAGTTGAAGAGGAAGCCGAGATTAAAGTCAGCGCTGCCAAAAAGAAAGCCCATCAAAAGAAGACATGTAGAAAGAAAAAACGGAATTACTGACAAGGCCCCGAATTTTTTTTTCTCTTTACACAATAGGCAGCTGATCATTCTGTGTTAAATTTATCCTTGCCCAACATCCTAATTCCTCAGAGCCTGCCTGACAGTTGCCTTTCATACTGTTGAACTAGGAGGGGAGGGGCAGCAGGAGTGCATGTGATGGGGCCCAAAAGAGAGTGAAAACATTCCCGTTGGAGTCTACACCACAGATAGAAGGAACTCCTCTTGCTTTGGAAGTACCTGTAGGATCTGTTGAGCCTGAGAGAGTCAAAGAGGCAAACTTACAGGTTCCTACTGGGGAGCCTAGTGGACAAATAACTCCTGAGAGAGGGGCCTCAGATAAACCATCCAAAGTCATAGAACTAGGACGGTCGACACGTTTGAAGAAGCCTCCCGAGAGACTGAATTTGTAAATAGTTTATTTGTGTAAATAGTTAGTA
Organism: Cetorhinus maximus; assembly: GCF_964194155.1. Taxonomy (NCBI): domain Eukaryota; kingdom Metazoa; phylum Chordata; class Chondrichthyes; order Lamniformes; family Cetorhinidae; genus Cetorhinus; species Cetorhinus maximus. The sequence continues at coordinate 176,472,439 of NC_135882.1, read as the reverse complement.
TATTGTGAAGATTGTAAATTGTACTTTCAAGTAAAGGGGGAGGGATGTGGTAATCTGAGGCGCAATAGCCCTTTAAGAGAACGTGAGTAGATTGACCATGTGACTATATGATCCACGGGCTACAACATTAAGGTTAGTTTAGAGTAGGGTCTGGTTGGAGAAGCGTGCATCATGTTAGTGCTCTGTTATCTGAGTAAATAAACAGTGTGTGCTTCATCTTATATTGGTCTCTGTGTCTGCAGCATATTGTTGCCAACTCACCAGCCATTAGATAGGCATGCAACCGTGTTTGCGAGCAAAGCAACCCAGCTGTAGGATATAACAGTAGGAGTGTCAGTAATCAGAGGATGCAAATTTAAAATAATTGGCAAAAGAACCATACGAACATAGAAATAGGAGCAGCAGTAGGCCATTCAGCCCTTCGAGCCGACTCTGCCATTCAGGGGGATCTTCTATTTTCAATTTTCCTGCACTATCCCCGTGTCCCTTGATGTTTTTAAAATGTAAAAATCTATTGATCTCAGTCTTGGACATACTCAACGACTGAGCCTCCACAGTCCCCTGGGACAGAGAATTCCAAAGATTCGCCACCCTCTGGGTGAAGAAATTCCTCCTCATCTCAGTTCTAAATGACCTGCCCCTTATTCTGAGGCTGTGTCCCCTGGTTCTAGACACCCCGCCCCCCCAAGCCATGGGAGGCATCCTTCCTTCAGCTACCCTGTCGACACCTGTAAGAATTTTGTATGTTTGAATGAGATCACCTCTCATTTCTCTAAACTCCAGAGAATACAGGCCCAGTCTATTTAATCTTTCCTCATAGAACAATCCCTCTATCCCAGGAATTATTTTAGTGAACCTTTGTTCCATTCCCTCTATGGCAAGTATATCTTTCCGTCAGTGAGGAGACCAAAATTGTGCACACAATACTCCAGGCGTGGCCTCTATATAATTGCAGTAAGACATCTTTACTCCTATACTCAAGTCCTCTTGGAATAATGGCCAACACACCGTACCATGAGGGAAATTAGGTGAATTTGTTTTATTCACTGAGAGATTACAATTTGGAATTTGCTGCCTGAAAGGGCAGTGGAAGCAGATTCAGAAGTAACTTGCAAACTCCATGATACCCTCCTTCACTCCTCAATCACTCCCAACTCCCACAGTACCTTTCCATGCAAATGCAGGAGCTGTAACACCTGTCCTTTTATCTCCTCTTTCCTCACTGTTCAAAGCCCCAAACACCCCTTCCAGGTGAAGCAACAATTTACTCATACTTCTTTCAATTTAGACTGTATCCAGTGCTCACAGTGTAGTCCCCTCTACACTGAGGGAGACCAAACACAGATTGGGTGACCACTTTGCAGAGAATCTCCATTCAGTCCGTAAGCATGGCCCCGAGCTTCCGCAGGCCTGTCATTTTAATTCTTGATCTTGCTCTTGTGCTGACATCTCTATCCTTGGCCTGCTGCACTGTTCCAGTGAAGCTCAACATAATCTTGAGGAACAGCACTCATCTTTCAGTTAGGTACTTTACAGCCTTCTGGATTCAACCTTGCATTTGACAATTTCAGACTGCAAACTCTGTCCCCCTATTTTGTTTCCTGTTCTCTGCATACTTCAGTTTTTTCTCTTATTTTCACTTTCAGACAAGTAGCACACCTGCTCTAGGCACATCTTTTGTCTCTGTTTCTTTTCTTGCCCTGTCACTATCCCTTTGGCCTTTTAAGACCAACCCTTCTGTCATTCAATCTCTTCTGTCTTCCACCCTATCACAGACCCTTTTGCCCTTGCTACAGCTGCCCCTTGCTCAAAACCTATTACATTTCTAACTTTCTTCAGTTCTGATGAAAGGCCATTGACCTGAAATGTTAACTCTGTTTCTCTCTCCACAGATGCTGCCTGAACTGCTGAGTATTTCCAACATTTTGTGTTTTTACTTTTAATTGGAAATCCTGCTTTCAGGGAAAGATCAGGGAGGAGTTGGACTTTCAAAGAGGTGGCACAGGCATAATGGGTCGAATGGCTTCCAATGCTATATGATTCTATGATTATTTACTGATTCACAATAAATTGATTATACCGCATGCTAAAGGGTAACTTTTGTGAATTGAGCCCCATGTTGCTTGACAGGAATGCCAATCAAGAATTGGGCATTGAGGCCTTCCCACACAATCCACAACATCAAAGATTTTCATCACCCTTTCAAACCTTCCCCATTTCATGATTTTTATCTGTTGAGACAAATGTATTAAACCTTAGCAGGCTGGACTGATTATTTTTAAACTCATCAAAATTAAGTTTAAGATTAAACAGTTTAAAGTTATGTGCAAGTTTGTGAAAAGCTTTGCCAAAGATACTAAGCATGTTTTGTTTGCCATAATGTAAGAATTTTGACAAAGCAGTTCTTTGGAGGAGTGGAAGGGATTTTTTGTGACATTTTTGGCAAATGCGCACAGTGCATTTTTTCCTGTTTTGCAAAGGACTGATGGGACACAGCGAAGAGAACATTTTATTACTGGTTAGACAATTTAACAGCTGTTGGAATCATTAGTAGGCTGGATAAAAAGTACGAGTATTTCTGCCTTGCTGCCACTCTGATCTTTCTGTCCGTGGCCTGCTACAGTGTTCCACTGAAACTCAATGCAAGCTCGAGGAATAGCACCTCACCTTTTGCCTCGGCACTTCACAGCCTTCTGAACATAAGAACATAGGAGCAGGAGTAGGCCATTCGGCCCCTTGAGCCTGCTCTGCCATTCAAACAGATCATGGCTGATCATCTACCTTTATGCCATTTTCCCTCACTATCCTCATATCCCTTGATGTCATTCGTATCCAGAAATCTGTCAATTTCTGTCTTGAACATGCTCAATGATTGAGCTTCCTCAGTCTCTGGGGTAGAGAATTCCACAGATTCACCACCCTCTGAGTGAAGAAATTCCTCCTCATCTCAATCTTAAATAGCCTGTCCCTTATTTTGAGACTGTGTCCCCTGGTTCTAGACTCACCAGCCAGGCGAAACATCCTATCCACATCTACCCTGTCACACCCTGTACGAATTTTCTAAGTTTCAATGAGATCACCTCTCATTCTTCGCAACTCTAGAGAATACAGGCCCAGTTTCCTCAATCTCTCCTCATAAAACAATCCCACCATCCCAGGGGTTAGTCTGGTGAACCTCCATTGCACCCCCTCTGTGGCAATTACATCCTTCCTTAGGTAAAGAGACCAAAACTATACACAAAACTCCAGGTGCAGTTTTACCAAGACTCTACACAATTGCGGCAAGACATCTTTACTCCTATACTCAAATCCCCTTGCAATGAAGGCCAACATACCATTTGCCTTCCTAATTGCTTGCTGTACCTCTATGTTAGCTTTTAGTGACTCATGAACAAGGGCACACAGGTCCCTTTGAACATCAACACTTTTCCAATGTCCCACCTAATAAGAAATATTCTGCATTTCTGTTTTTTCTCTTAAGTGGATAACTTCACACTTATTCACATTGCATTCCATCTGCCATGTTTTAGCCCACTCACTTAGTCTTTCCAAATCCACTTGAAGCCTTCTTGCATGCCTCTTAACTCACATTCCCACCTAGTTTTGTGTCATCAACAAACTTGGAACTATTACAATTCATCCTCACATCCAAATCTTTGATGTAAACTGTGAACAGCTGTGGCCCCAGCATTGATTGTTATGGTACCCCACTAGCAACAGCCTGAAATCCTGAGAATGACCCATTTACCGATATTCTCTGTTTTCTGTCAATTAACCAATTCTCAATCCATACCAGTATATTACCCCCAATCCCATGTGCTCTAATTTTTTTTATTAATCACCTGTGTGGGGCCTTATCAAAAGCCTTTTGAAAATCCAAAGACACCACTGGTTCTCCTTTATCAATGCTTCAAGTAGCATCCAAAAAAAACCCCCAACAGGTTTGTCAAACATGATTTCTTTTTCACAAATCCATGTTGATTCCGCCCAATCATATCCTCATTTCTTGGTGTCCAGTTATTACATCCTTTATAATAGATTCTAAAATTTTCCCTACTACTGACGTCAAGCTAACAGGTCTATAGTTCTCCATTTTCTCTCTCTCTTCCCCTCCTTAAATAGTGGGGTTACATTTACTACTTTCCAGCCTGCAGGAACTTTTCCAGAATCTAGAGGATTTTGAAAGATAACTACTAATGTATCCACTATCTCAATAGCCACCTCCTTCAACACTCTGGGATGTAGCAACCTTTAATCCAATTAATTTATTGAATACTACCACTTTACTATTTCTCTTGGTTCCTCAATTTCACAAGTCCCTTGGTTCCCTAGTATTTCAGGGAGACTTTCTGTATCTTCCTCTGTGAGCACGTGAAGGGAGAGGGTTTAAACTAACGTGGCAGGGGGATGGAAACCTGGGCAGGGAGACACAAGAGAGGGAAACAGATAGAAATGAAAGACAGAAAAGCAGAAAGCAAAATGAGAGGCAGAGGAAACAAGGACTAGCAGCAAATAGGGTAATGGTACAAAAAAGTTGTGTAAAAATGTTAAAAAGGCAAGTCTAAAGGCACTGTATCTGAATGCATGGAGCATTCGCAATAAGGTAAATGAATTAACAGCTCAAAAAGATGTAAATAGGTACAATATGATTGCGATTGTGGAGACATGGCTGCAGGGTGACCAAGGCTGGGAACTGAATATCCAAGGGTATTCGATATTTAGCAAGGACAGGCAAAAAGAAAAATGAGGTGGGGTGGTGTTGTTGGTTAAGGATGAAATCAGTGCAATAGTGAGAAAGGATATTGGGCCAGAAAATCTAGATGTAGAATCAGTCTGGGTGGAGCTAAAAAGCAACAAGGGGCAGAAAACCTTAGTGAGAGTTGTCTATAGATCTCCAAACAGTAGTGATGAGGTAGGGGACAGTATTAAACAGGAAATTAGAGATGCATGTAACAAGGGTGCTACAGTAATCATGGGTGACTTTAATCTACATATAGACTGGGCGAACCAAATTAGCAATAAAATAATACTGTGGCAGATGAATTCCTGGAGTGTGTATGAGATGGTTTTTTAGACAAATATGTCAACGAACTGACTAAGGAATAGGCATTGATTTGGTATTGTGCAATGAGAAGGGGTTAATTAATAATCTTCTTATGCGGGGTCCTTTAGGGAACAGTGACCATAACATGATAGAATTCTTCATTAGGATGGAAAGTGAAGTAGTCCAATCCAAATCTAGGTTCCTATTTATTGGAGTTCTTTGAAGAAGTAGCATGTGTCATAGATAAAGGGGAGCTGGTGGATATCCTGTACTTAAATTTCCTGAAGACTGTCACATCAAAGGTTATTGTGGAAAGTAAAAGCTCATTGTGAAGGGGGTAACATACTGGTATGGATAGAAGATTAGCTAGCTTACAGGAAATAGAGAGTAGGCATAAATGGGTCATTTTCTGGTTGGCAAGATGTAATGAGTGGAGTGCCACAGGGATCAGTGCTGGGGCCTCAACTTTTTACAATTTATATAAATGACTTAGATGAAGGGGCAGAAAGAATGGTTGCTAAATTTGCTGATGATACAAAGATAGGTAGGAAAGTCAGTTGTGTAGAGAACATAAGGAGGCTGCAAAAGGACATAGATAGGTTAAGCGATAGGTTAAGGGCAAAGAACTGGCAAATGAAATACAATGTGGGAAAATGTGAAATTGTCCATTTTGGCAGGAAGAATAAAAAAGAATCATATTATCTAAATGATTAAAGATTGCAGAGCTCTGAAATGCAGAGAGATCTGGGTGTCTTCGTGCATGAATCGTGAGGATAAAAGTTTATTGGGGGCAGGCAGAAATGTGGAGTTGAGGTTGCAATTTGATCAGCCATGATCTTATTGAATGGTGAAGCAGGCCCAAAGGGCCAAGTGGCCTACTCCTGCTCCTAATTCCTATTTTCGTATGGAAGAACAGATGTGTTTTTTTATATTTCAAAGCCAATGGCCTGTTGATCAACAAATCCCAGGTGCAGGGAGCTGTACTTTGTTTGGTCCCTCACTTCAGCTGTCCCCCCCCCACCGTGGTTCACAACTCCTCTGATGTATCACTTCACACTCCCTGCATCAAATTTCATCTGCTACCCGTTCAGCCATTCCACTAGTCTATGTGTTCTTGAAGTCTATCACTATCCTCCTCACAGTTCACAGTACTTCTAAATTTTGTTGCATCTGCAGATTTTGAAATTGTGCCCTGTACATCTAAGTCTAGGTCATTAAAATATACCAAGAGAAGCAGGAGTCCTAATACCAACTCATGGGGCAGAATTTTGCCTTTGGCATGCGGGCTCGGCAGGGGCAGGCAGGGGCAATCGGGAAGCCAACCGCCGCACGCAATCGGACCCAGAAAGCAATTTCACGCGAGTGGCAGCGTTCAGCATTGCCTGTACGGGCAGGGGAGGAGGGCGAGTGTGATCTTGGCGCATGCGTGCGAGTGCCGCTACATAATCTCCCTGAGGTAAAGAGCTGCCTCAGGGAGATGGAGTGATTTCAAAAAAATATTAAACATTTTATAAATGTCATGAAACATGCCCCCTCATGTGACTCTGTCACATGAGCAGGGATGTGTTATTAATGAAAAAATAAAGTCTTTATTTGATTTTTATTTGCTTTTGGAAACCTCATCCCAACCATGGATGAGGTTTCCAAAAAAGGCGCTTGGCCTTTTCACCTCTCCACCAACCGTAAGGTTGGACTGGCAGCGAAAAATTTCTTTTAATTAACTTTTTAATGGCCTTAATAGGCCTTTTAATTGTCGGCGGGAGCGCTGCCAACTCCGGCGCACCCGCCGATCGAAATATCACACGAATACTCGATGTTGACATGATGCACGCCCTACATCATCGCATGTCATTTTATGCTCAGTCGGGTCGGGCGCGTGACTGCCTGCCGAGCTAAAACTTTTACCCATGGGAAACCCCACTATATACCTTCCTCCAGTCCGAAAAGCAACCATTCACCACGACTCTCTCTTTCCTGTCAGGTAATTTAGAGAACTTCTTATCCATAGCCCCGCTGTTCCTTTTATAACATGGACTCCAACTTTGCTGTTATGTGGCACTTTATAAAACTCTTTTGGGAAGTCCATGTACACCGCATCAATAGCATTACCCTCATCAAACTTCTGTTACTTCATCAAAAAACTCAATCAAGCTAGTTAACCATGATTCACCTTAAACAAATCTGTGCTGGATTTCCTTAATTAGTTGATATTTGTCTAAGTGACTGTTAATTTAGTCACAAGTTATTGTTTCTCAAAGCTTTTCCACCATTGAGGTTAAACTGACTGGCCTGTAGTTGCTGGGTTGATCCTTACAAACTTTTTTTGAGCAAGGGTATAACATTTGCAGTTCTCCTCTGGCAAACCCCTGTATCAAAAGAGGATTGGAAAATTATGGCTGGTGCATCTGCAATCTTCATCCTTACATCTCAGTATCCTTGGCTATTTTGTTGCGACTGGGTGAGGAGGAGTGAGCTGGCTCCCCTTCTATTCAACCTCCTCGGTTGGTTGCAACAAAAGGTTTTAAAACTTCTTCTCAGTGAATACCTTTTCCAATCCAAATGTATTTATTTGGTAATAAGGAGCTAATCAAACCAGGTTTTCTTGAGTCAAATAAATAGTGAGTTTATTAGTTACTAAACCCGAGAAAAATAATAAAGATATGATGACATACACACACAGATCAGTGGTAAGGAAGTTAGAGTCCAATACAAAGTTAAAAGAATATACGAATAAGTCCTTTGCTTGTCTTTGAGGCATAGATTGTTGTATGAGGCGGCCGTTTGAAGTTAGTTGGTTTCCTGTAGAATTTTGGAGTTGACTTGGTTCAGGTCTGCACTTTGTTGAAGACATTCTTTTAGCTTCAGAGAGAGAGAGAGAGAGAGAGGGAGGGAAAGGAAAAGAGATCACAGAATCACAGAATCTTAATGGCACAGAAGGGGGCCATTCAGCCCATCATGTCTGCACCGGCTCTCCAAGTGAGCATTATGGCTGAGTGCCATTGCCCTGCCTTTTCCCCTTACCCCTGCACATTGTTTCTATTCAAATAATCATCCATTATCCTCTTGAATGCCTCTAATTGAATCTGCCTCCACCACACTTACAGGCAGTGCATTCTAGACCTGAACCGCTCGTTGTGTGAAAACATTTTTTCTCACATCACACTTGCTTCTTTCGCAAATCACTTCAAATCTGTGCCCTTTCATTCTTGATCTTTTTACGAGTGGGGACAGTTTCTCCCTATCTATTCTGTCCAGCCCCCTCATGATTTTGAACATCTCTATCAAATCTCCTCTGAGCCTTCTTCTCTCCAAGGAGAACAGTCCCCAACCTATCCTTCCTTGGCTGAGGTTTTTCATCACTGGAACCATTCTTGTAAACCTCTTCTGCATTCTCTCCAACTTGTTCACATCCTCCCTATAATATGGTGCCCAGAACTGTACACACAAGTGTCTTATATAAATTCAGCATAACCTCCCTGCTCTTGTACTCTATGTCCCTATTAATAAAGTCCAGGATGCTATATGCTTTATTAACTGCTCTCTCCACTTGTATGCCACCTTCAATGATCTTTTCACATATACACCCAAGTCTTTCTGCTCCTGCATCCCCTTCAAAATTTCACCCTTATTTTATATTGTCTGTCCATGTTCTTCCTACCAAAATGCATCACCTCACATTTCTTTACTGCTCTCTTCCAGCAGTGTTATAGATGACTGTGATGTTTCTTTTTCCTTCTCCTTCTTCTGATTCTGCTTGGCAGGACCAGTTTTAAAACCCCAGTCTGTATATCCCAAGAAAATAATTTGGTTAGCATGTCTTGTAGTCATTGTTGCAGAGCAGGCAATCCCATTTTTTGATCTTTTCATTTCCAAAACCTTTGACAGATTTCAAGATAGAAATCAGCAGGAGATGAAGTTATTTCATCCTCCACAGGCGATTTTGAATGTCTGATGAGTATGTGGCTGGTTAGCAATTCCAGTTGTCTCGATAGAATGACAGTTGATTAAAGTCTGGCATTTTATATTTGAATGTCTTCCTTTCAAGAGAGTCCCTGTTTGAAGTGGGCCTTGACACTTGCCCCCCCTGCTGCCTCCCACCCCCATTGCTCACACCCTCCCAGGTGTGAAATTACATGCAACAGGCCTGCAGTGCAATTGATATAGAAACTTTCCAGGGAAGTGGTCGCCTTACAGTATTAGACTTCATGTGATTTGTGGCAGCCATTTTTGATCAGTGTCTTTTCTTAAACTTTTTTTTAAAAACAGGCCATCTTTAAACAGTTCAACGTGCCTGTGGTTAGCTGGTAAAGTTGTAGATAGATTTCACTCAGTTACAGTTTCCTGTTATTGCGACAACACTTGATCCGGTCCTGGTCACTTATCAACTTTAAGTGCAGCTAGCCTTTCTATCACCTCCTCTTTATTAACTTTTAGCCTGTCCAGTATCTCAATTCCCTCCTCTTTCACTAGATCTTTGGAAGCAACTTCTTTCTTAGTAAAGACAGATGTAAAGTAGTCATTTAGTACCCAACCATGCCCTCTGACTCCATGAATAAATCTGTTTTTTCATCCCTAATCGGCCCTATTCCCCCTTTTACTATTTAGAAGCCTGCAGTCGACTTTTGAACTCCCTTTTATGTTAGCCGCCAATCTCTTCTCATTCTCACTTATTGTTGCTTCTATTTCTTTTCTCACTCCCCCTCAGAACTTTGTATATTCATTCTGGTTCTCGTTTGCATTGTCAACCTGAAATCAGTCCTACATTATAATTACCATGGTCCTTTAATATGTCACGATTTAGTTTATGATGTAAAGAAAAACTGTAATTGCTGGGAATGTGAAAAAAAGTAAAAAATGTTGGAAACTCAAGGTTTTCATGGGAGAGAGATAAAATTGAGTGAGTCGAATTTATGGTTGCACCATGTAAAATAAGCAGTTGTTACTTTAAAAGAGTCCCTTTGAAAAAATTGGTAGCCCTTGACCTTTCGGACAATGTCTGGAGGAATGATTGGAACAAGTTAAAGAGGTAGTTATGTATAGTGAAAGATGGGAATGTGGGTGGAATCTTACTGCTGATTGGTTAGGCTATTGTGTTCGTAATAGGTCGTACATGTTAACATTCTTACTGCTGATTGGTTGACTGTGCAGAATAGATGGTAATGTGTTTCTTGCGTAAGAGTAGCCAGATGTCATTGATGAGAAGTCTTGGGGGAACGGTGTTAAACATAAAAACTGACTGTAAAAGCTTTTATAAATATGTGAAGAGAAAAAGATTAGCGAAGACAAACATAGGTCCCTTACAGTCAGAAACGGGGGAAATTATAATGGGGAACAAAGAAATGGAAGAAGAATTGAATACATATTTTGGTTCTGCCTTCACAAAAGAGGACACAAATAATTTCCCAGAAATGTTAGGGAACCAAGGGTCTAATGAGAGGGAGGAATTGAAGAAAATCAGTATTAGTAAAAATATGATGTTAGAGAAATTAATGGGGTTAAAGGCTGAAAAATCCCCAGGGCCTGATAATCTACATCCTAGAGTACTAAAAGAATTGGCCCTCGAAATATTGGATGTATTGGTGGTCATCTTCCAAAATTCTATAAACCCTGGAGCAGTTCCTACAGATTGGAGGGTGGCAAATGTAACTCCACTATTTAAAAAAGGAGGGAGAGAAAAAACAGAGAATTACAGACCAGTTAGCCTAACATCAGTAGAGGGGAAAATGCTAGAGTCTATTATAAAATACATGGTAACAGGACACTTGGAAAGCATTAACGGGATTAGACAAAGCCAGCATCGGTTTATGCTTAACTAATCTACTAGAGTTTTTTGAGGATGTAACTAGTAAAATAGATAAGGGAGAACCAGTGGATGTAGTGTATTTAGATTTCAAGAAGGCTTTTGATAAGGTCCCACATAAGAGGCTAGTAGGCAAAATTAAAGCACATGGGATCAGGGGTAATATACTGGCATGAATTGAGACTTGGTTGACAGACTGGAAACAGAGTGGGAATAAATGGGCCTTTTTCCGGGTGGCAGGCGGTAATTAATGGTGCACCACAGGGATCAGTGCTTGGGGCCCCAGCTATTCACGATATATATAAATGACTTGGATGAGGGAACCAAATGCAATATTTCCAAGTTTGCTGATGACACAAAGGTGGGCAGGGTTCTGAGGAGGATGCAAGGAGGCTTCAGGACGATTTAGACAAGTTGTGTGTGGGCAAATGCATGGCAGATGCAGTATAATGTGGATAAATGTGAAGTTACACGCTTCAGTGTGAGAAGTAGAAAGACAGAGTATTATTTAAATGGTGATATATTGGGAAATGTGGATGTACAAAGGGATCTGGGTGTCCTTGTACACCAGTCAATGAAAGTAAACAGGCAGGTGCAGCAAGCAATTATGAAAGCAAATGGTATGTTGGTCTTCATTGCAAGAGGATTTGTGTTCAGAAGTAGGGATATCTTACTACAGTTATACAGGGCCTTGGTGAGACCACAGTATTGCATGCAGTTTTGGTATCCCTACCTAAGAAAGGATATACTTGCAGGGAGGGAGTGCAGCAAAGGTTCACTGGGCTGATACCGGTGATGGCAGGACTGCCATATAAGGAGAGATTGGTTTGACTGGGCCTGTATTCCCTAGAGTTTAGAAGGAGAAGCGAAGATCTGATTGAAATGTATAAAATTCTAAAGGACTAGACAGACTGGATGCAGGGAGGATGTTTCCCCTGGTTGGGGGGTCTGGAACCAGCGACCACAGTCTCAAGATACAGGACAGGCCATTTAGGACTGAGATGAGGAAAAATTTCTTCACTCAGAGAGTGGTCAACCTGTGGAATTCTCTACCACAGAAAGCTATGGAGATGGGTCACTGAGTATATTCAAGAAAGAAATTGATACATTTTTGGATATTAGGGGCATCAAGGGGTATGAGGAGAAAGCAGGAATGTGTTGTTGAAATAGAGGATCAGCCATGATCATATTGAATGGCGGAGCAGGCTCGAAGGGCCAAATGGCCGACTTCTGCTCCTAGTTTCTATGTTTCTATGTGGTGTTGGTAGATCTCCATGGCTTCCCTGATGTGTCTTGTGTACCAGTGCATGATGGATAAGTCTAGAGTTGGACCATTGGATGTAGTGGTACATCACATCTACTGTAACCCCGCTAACACTGACAGTTACCTGAACTAATTCAGCACAGTTGACCAATCAGCAGCATGTACTGACCTATTACAAAATAGCCTGAAATCAGCAGTAAGATCCTGCCCATATTCCCATCCTCCACTATGTATAGTTGCGTCTTTCACCTGTTCCAGCCATTCTTCCAGATGAGGGGCAGAGTATACTGCCTGAAACATCGAGGCCTATCAGTTCTTCTAAGGAACTTTTCTAAGGTAACAATTGCTCTTTTCAGAGCAATTTTACATGGTAACTGTAAAATCGTCTAACTCAATGTTGTAAATGTACAGGCAGTTTTCTGTATCTGAGAGTTAAACAGGGGGTGATTTCCATGAGTTTCTGACAAGTCAACTTCAGAGCATCAGCAGAATTCGGCAAACAGCCCTGGATTCGCCGAATGTTAAGGTGGAAGAATGGAAGAAGCCTGTAGGAAATTCAGCTCAGTGCATCGGGTCAGTTGTCAGCAGTGGCTCAGTGGGTAGTGCTCTTGCCTCCAAGTCAGAAGGTCATAGGCTCAAATCCCACTCAGAGAGTTATGCACAAGATCTAAGTTGACACTTGCAGTGTTGTACTGAGAGAACACTGCCCTGTTGGAGGGGCAGTACTGAAAGAGTGTTGTACTGCCAGAGGAGTAGCACTGAGAGTGTGCTGCATCTTTGAAGGGAACATTGAGGGAATGGTGGAGGGGGGCAGAACCAAGGGAGTCTGGCAATTTTGAAGAGGCTGTACTAAGGAAGAGCTGCATTGGAAGGAGTGCTGCTCTGTTGGAGGGGTTGTATGGAGTGAGCACCAAAGGGCAGTACTGAAGGAATGCTGTACTATTGAAGGGTCAGTATTGAGGGCGTGCTGCACTGTCCGATGGTCAGTGTTAAGGGAGTGCTGCACTGTCAGAGGGGGTCAGAACTTAGGGAGCGCCGCACTGTCGGAAGGTCAGTACTGAGGGAGTGCTGCACTGTCGGACGTGCTGTCTTTCATATACAATGTCTTTCATATACAAACTAAGACCTTGTTTGTCCTCAGTTGGACTGCCATTATTTTGAAGAAGAGTTGGGGAATTTTCACTAGCCCAATACTCATCCCTCAGCTACCATTAATGAGGCAGATTATCTGGCTATTATCACATTGCTGTTTGTGGGAACTTGTGTGCAAATCAGCTGCCGTTTTTCATGCATTACAACATCACTGTATGTCAAAAGTATTTCATTTGCTGTAAAGCTCCTTGGCACATCCTGAGGTTGTGAAAGATGCTATGTAAGTCAAAGTCTTCCTTTCTTTGACCGCCAAGTTCAGTTAGTAATTTATTTCTAAAATGACTAGTAATAAATTTAAAGTAATTGCAGCAATATCAAATTCTGCTACTGAAAACATTTCTGATAATATATGGTTAAATGTGTACAGGTAATTCTGGCAACAGACCCAGTCTTTATCAGATTCTAGTTAAAATGTTACGTGACTGAGTCTTCAGGCATCTGTCTCAGCCTGTAAGAACTTGAATAAATGGACAATTTATGAAGAATTATGTTCTTCTAACTTTCTGGCTGAAAATGCATTAAATAGCTGTCTAATCTTGTTTTACCAACTATTTATACAGTAGTGTGGTTTATAATAGAGAAAGAATATTACTGAAAAGAGAGACATGTTGCTGAAGCTTTTCACCTTGTACTCATCAGGACAAATGCAAGAATGCCAAATTTCAAACGATCACAACAATTTACACTGCAGGAGAAAAGGGGTGCTGATTAAGGCAAGTCGACTCTAATGGGCTGAGGCACTGTCATGGAGAAAGCAATGGGGAGCTATAAGCTACTCAAGCTCCTGGGTAATTCAAAAAAAAGGTGCAAGATTTGAACAGATTCCTTTTGTTTGCAGTGTAAAAGAGCCACATTACAAGCATGACTGATTACCTTAAATTGGTTGTTAGTGTAGCTATTAGCATAATCAGGATTGCTTAGCAAATGCTACCCAATTGTGGAATCACAACTAACAGCAGATCTTTTGCTTTGGGTCTTGCAAGTGCGTGCTAGTTGAATATAGTCTGCACTCTGCCTATTATGGACAACCGAAGCAGCATGCTGTATGATTTGATCAGGCAATCGCTGGGACTTACGGCCGACGTACCAGGCATCTACAGTTAGATGTGATTCCTCAAAAGAGATGATATAAAATAAAGGGCACACTTCTGAAGAGGGTACAGGGGAGAGGGACCAAGGTGTACATGTGCATAAGTTAATGAAGGTGGCAGGACAGGTTGAGAGTGCAGTTAATAAAGCATACAGTATCCTAGGCTTTATCAATAGAGGCATAGACTACAAAAGCAAGGAAGTTACTTCAAATTTGTATAGAACACTGGATTGCATTCTGGGGGCCAGACTTGAGAAGATGTGAAGGCATTAGAGAGAGTGTAGAAAGATTTATGAATATGTTTGCAAGGATGTGAAACTTCAGTTACGTAGATAGATTGGAGAAGTTCGCGGTCTGTTTCCCTTGGAGAATAGAAGGCTGAGAGGAGATTTGATGGAGGTATACAAAATCATGAGGGATCTGGACAGAGTGAGTATGGAGAAACTGTTCCCAATGGTGGAAGGATTGAGAGCGAGAGGACACAGATTTAAGATAATTGGCAAAAGAAACAATGGAGACATGAGGAAAAACTTTTCCATGCTGTGAGTGGTTGGGATCTGGAATGCACTTCAGACAGTGTCACAGAGGCAGGTTCAATTGAGTCATTGTAAGAGGGAATTGATTTATTATCTGCAAGGGAAAAATATGCAGGGCTATGGGTAGAAGGCACTAGGTAAATTGCTCCCTCGGAGAGCCAGATCAGACATGACAGGCTGAATGGCCTCCTCCTGTACTGCAACCATTCTGTGATTCATAGTCCTGCAAATTTATCCTGTGTCTCAATTGATTTCTACTGAGTCTCTTGTAAGATGTCTGTGTGACTGCTCTGAATAAAGGTAATAGGGGGTGTGTTTGAGATCAGGGGCCTGAGTGCCTGATACCTTTAGAAAATGGAGAAAATCTCCAGGCCCTTGTTCTTCATTTTATTTTCCCTGTAGTAATGTGCAGTAAGAACTAATTTTATGTTGTTTTGTTCAGTTATTATCACTGACTCCCTTATGTACTTCTTGAGGTCTCCAGTGGTTAGATAAAGATCAGAGCCATTTTATATTTTGTTCCAAGTTTAACAAGCTGTGGAAAATACAATGTGTAGGACATTTAGCAAATCCTCATTTTCTGGCAGTCTCAATCCAGTCTTAATTGGACTTGAAGCCGAAAATTATCCTTACTTTGGTACAGAAAGGTTTTGTTTACAAATTTATGTTCCTGGCACAAAACCCTGTGCATCTGTTGAGTGTGATGGAATACTCTCTACTTGCCCGGATGTGTGCAGCTCCCACAACACTCAAGAAACTTGACACCGTCCAGGACAAAGCAGCCCGCTTGATTGGCACCCCATCCACAAACATTCACTCCCTCCACCACTGATGCACGGTAGCAGCAGTGTGTACCATCTACAAGATGCACTGCAACGACTCATCAAGGTTCCTTAGACAGCACCTTCCAAACACATGACCACTACCACCTAGAAGGACATGGGCAGCAGATAGATGGGAAGACCACCATCTAGAATTTCCCCTCCAAGTCACTCACCATCCTGATTTGGAAATATATCGCTGTTCCTTCACTGTCACTGGGTCAAAATCCTGAAACTCCCTTTCTAATAGCACTGTAGGTGTACCCATACCACATGGACTGCAGCAGTTCAAGAAGGCAGCTCACCACCACCTTCTCAAGGACACCTAGGGATGGGCAATAAACACTGGTCCAACCATCAAAGCCCACATCCCATGAATGAATTTTAAAAAATCATACCTTGGTTCCCAATATTTAGTCCCAGATAAAGTTCCATGGCAGGAGTGCAAATCTATAAAATATACCTTGAGAACTGTAATCTGACTGAGAGAGGTTACAAGATGACTGGTCAAGAAAATGGAAAATTCACACGTTGGTGCAGTTGGAGTACTTCTCAGAGGTTGGTGATGAGGTACATTTTTGAGATGCAATAGTAAACCTTTTCCTTACATCTAATCTAAGGTGCCAACTGGCTTACTCCTGCATTTACATCGAATATTCCTATGTTTCCAAGCAGATTCAACTGCAGGTAATTGTAACTAACCTGTCCATCAGGAAACTGATAGGATGAAATGCAAACCCTTGAGTATTTTAACCTTCATTGAGGCTCATTACTCACTGACCCAGTACTGAGTCACACTGGGGCACCTCACTCATTGACCCAGTGCTGAGTCACACTGGGGCCCCTCACTCATTGACCCAGTGCTGAGTTACACTGGGGCACCTCACTCACTCACCCAGTACTGAGTCACACTGGGGATCCTCACTCACTCACACCCAGTACTGAGTCACACTGGGGCTCCTCACTCACTCACCCAGTGCTGAGTCACACTGGGGCACCTCACTCACTCACCCAGTGCTGAGTCACACTGGAGCCCCTCACTTATTGACCCTGTACTGAGTCACACTGGGGCCCCTCACACACTAACCCAGTGCTGAGTCACACTGGAGCCCCTCACTCATTGACCCAGTACTGAGTCACATTGGGGCTCCTCACTCACTGACCCAGTACTGAGTTGCACTAGGGCACCTCACTCACTCACCCAATACTGAGTCTCACTGGGATTCCTCATTCAGTGACCCAGGACTGAGTCTCACTGGGGCTCCTCACCCGCTCGCCCAATGCTGAGCTACACTGGGGCTCCTCACTCACTGATCCAGTGCTGAGTCACACTTGGGCTCCACCCCCACTGACCCAGTGCTGAGTCACACTGGGGCTGCTCACTCACGGACCCAGTACTGATCTACACTGGGGTTCCTCAGTCACTGAACCAGTGCTGAGTCACACTGGAGCTCCTCACTCACAGACCCAGTGCTGAGTCACACTGGGGCTCCTCACTCACAGACCCAGTGCTGAGTCACACTGGGGACCCTCACACACTGACCCAGTACTGAGTCACACTGGGGTCCTCACACAGTGACCCAGTGCTGAGTCACACTGGGGCTCCTCACTCACTGACCCAGTACTGAGTCACACTGGGGCTCCTCACTCACTGACCCAGTACTGAGTCACACTGGGGTCCTCACACAGTGACCCAGTACTGAGTCACACTGGGGCTCCTCACTCACTGGCCCAGTACTGAGTCACACTGGGGCTGCTCACTCACGGACCCTGTACTGAGTGGCACTGGGGCTTCACCCCAAATGACCCAGTACTGAGTCACACTGGGGATGCTCACTCACTGACCCAGTACTGAGTCACACTGGGGTCCTCACACAGTGACCCAGTGCTGAGTCACACTGGGGCTCCTCACTCACTGACCCAGTGCTGAGTCACACCGGGGCTCCTCACTCACTCACCCAGTGCTGAGTCACACTGGGGATGCTCACTCACTGACCCAGTACTGAGTCACACTGGGGATGCTCACTCACTGACCCAGTACTGAGTCACACTGGGGTCCTCACACAGTGACCCAGTACTGAGTCACACTGGGTCTCATCACTCACTGACCCAGGGCTGAGTCACACTGGGGCTCCACCCCCACTGACCCAGTACTGAGTCACACTGGGGCTCCTCGCTCACTGACCCAGTGCTGAGTCACACTGGGGCTCCTCACTCACTGACCCAGTGCTGAGTCACATTGGGGCTCCTCACTCACGGACCCAGTACTGAGTCTCACTGGAGCCCCTCATTCACTCACCCAGTAGTGAGTCACACTGGAGCTCCTCACTCACTCACCCAGTATTGATCCACACTGGGTCTCCTCACTCACTGACCCTGTACTGATCCACACTGGGGCTCCTCACTCACTCACCCAGTACTGAGTCACACTGGGGCTCCTCACTCACTCACCCAGTACTGAGTCACACTGGGGCTCCTCACTCACTGAACCAGTACTGAGTCACACTGGGGCTCCTCACTCACGGACCCAGTACTGAGTCACACTGGGGCTCCTCACTCATGGACCCAGTACTGAGTCACACTGGGGCTCCTCAGTCTCTGACCCAGTACTGAGTCACACTGGGGCTCCTCACTCACTGAACCAGTACTGAGTCACACCGGGGCTCCTCAGTCTCTGACCCAGTACTGAGTCACACTGGGGCTCCTCACTCACTGACCCAGTACTGAGTCACACTGGAGTTCCTCAGTCACTGACCCAGTACTGAGTCTCACTGGAGCCCCTCACCCACTGACCCAGTACTGAGTCACACCGGGGCTCCTCACACACTCACCCAGTACTGAGTCACACCGGGGCTCCCCACACACTCACCCAGTACTGAGTCACACTGGGGCTCCTCACTCACTCACCCAGTACTGAGTCACACTGGGGCTCCTCACTCACTGACCCAGTGCTGAGTCGCACTGGGGCTCCTCACTCACTGACCCAGTGCTGAGTCGCACTGGGGCTCCTCACACACTCACCCAGAAATGAGTCACACTGGGGTCCTCAGTCACTCACATAGTGCCGAGTCACACTGGGGCTCCTCACTCACTGACCCAGTGCTGAGTCACACTGGGGCTCGGTTACATCTGGTTCTATCGGACTCCCACCCAGTAATTTCTTTTAGAATTACCTCCTTAGGAGGTGTTTCAGATAACTAAACTCTACTTTTCCAAGCTGACTTTTATTTTTTACAACAAAAAGTCCTAATTTCTTTCATCCATCATTATCTCATTAGAAATTCTATTAGTAACATTTTTTACTCCTCTCCATGTGTTTTGTCTCTGAAGCTAAACTTTCCAAACTCCCGAAAGCTTGCTAAGGTAGTCTGATTGAAAGCAGATGTAGTAGCGGCGGGCCAAGGACTGCAGCTTCAGCATTGTTTTTATGAAATGCTTTGGGACAATTCACTGCTGTTGTGTTAATTTTTTTACTGCTGTTGATTGCTGTGCACTGAGACACAGGTATCATTTCTACGTTGTACCCAATCTATCAACCTGTATTCAGGCCATGTCTTGTTGCTGCTGATCATGGGCTTCCTCGCTTTCAGTTGCTATCACAGTCAGGCTGCTGTTAACTTGGTTGAAATGCTTTGGTAGTCACCTCAGCTGGTGATGATGTCACTGTATAAGATATTCTCTGATCACCCTGTGCAACTACGTGGCAAACACTTTTTGTGTGAGGGTTCACTCTGTTCGATAGGAAGCAAGAAAGAATTCTAAGCTCCTTGGAATCTCACTCCTCCATCACATGTCCAGTGAGCCCTGCTGGGAAAATGCCAGAGTCTGTGGCGTACCCTCTGTCAATAATGCATTGCCTCTGCTCAGATGGATAATGTAGCAGAGGGCTTCTCCAACCTGTGGAACCAAAAATCTAAAGTATTTTGCAAAGTATTTACAACACAGTTCAATTTGATTGGGCATGTGCACATCAGAATTTTGTGTGCATTGATAGTCTGCTGCAGTCACAAGGGGAGTAATTCCAAAGGTGATTATGTAGCTGATTTGTGCTGAGCTGAAATTGCTCCAGCCTGAAGCCTAATCCTGATGTTCTTTCTTTGCCAAGATGATCTTGGAGCAGAGCATTTGCATGACAGAAAAAGCACAATTCGAAGTTCTGTGATGGTTTTGTAGTTTTATCATCAAATGTATAAATATCAATAGGTTACGAAAGTCACATTACAAGCTGTCAAATTAGTTCCTGTTAGTTACAAGAGTTCTTCTGTCACTTACAGCGTTCCAGCTATAGCATAGTTCCTATAAAGATTGCATATAGTTCCAGTTGAGATGAGCTGCAGTGAATTTGATCACCCAGGGTTTATATTGGCAGCTGCCCAGTTTCAGTTGAAGTGTAGACGGTATTAAATTACCAGCACATTGCCTTTACTGAGCTTTCTTTTCCTACAACTGGAGATTTCAATCAGGTGATTATACTGGTTCATTGTAATTCCCTGACTTCAGAGTCGAGACATCAAGAGGTAAAGGCCTTTAATTCCAAACTAGAAATGCAGTAAATCACTCCATACTGTTTACTCTTCACATAGATAAATTTCCAGCCATCGTGTGAACAGGACTATAAACACAATACAGACAGTAATCTTCCGCTAGGAATAGCAATGCCAAGGCTAGTAATATGTGCGTAGTAGAATCTAACGTTGTGTAAATATGCACACTGAAGCCATAAAAAAAGGGCTAGGCCCATTTTGGGGCGCAGGGTGTTATTATCCAAAAAGTCAGTCGATGAAGGATAGAAATGGAGCCAATCTTTACACGCTCTTATATTTATTATCATTACAACCATACATCTCCGAACCCAACAACCAGTTTCAATAGAGTTTAAAGAGAATCACCAGTCAGTGCCCACAACCTGCAAAAAATTAATTAATCACAACTAATATGCATTTAACACCTGGGTTGCAGTTCGCACCCTGTCAGTGCCTGTTACCATTGAGGCAGGCAGCACACGAACTTGGTCCTGCCTCCTCATTGACCTGATTGTAATGTTAGTGTGAACAGGGCCCATGCTGCTGATTGCCTGAGCACTCAGCAGGAGACTGATAGCATATGGTGCAGAAAGCCTGCGCTTCATAAAAGCAGTATACACCTCCAACTAAAGACAGTCTGCACCTCTATCTAAATGCAACCTGCATCTCCACCAAAAAAAAGTCTTTCACAGGTACAAGGAAACTCTTACGAGTTATCAACAGTCACAGATTGCAACTCTTTCGAGTACAATCACAGTTCTTGGTTTCCGGGAGTAGGACATGAACCCACAACCCTCTGATGCAAAGGCGAGGGTGCTATGAACTGAGCCACAGCTGACACCTCCACCAAAGAGTTATCAACAGTCACAGATTGTAACTCTTTTGAGTACATTCACAGTTCTTGGTTTCTGGGAGTGGGACATGAACCCACAACCCTCTGATTCAAAGGCGAGGGTGCTATGAACTGAGCCACAGCTGACACCTCCCTGGCGAGGCAGCCTGCACCTCTGCCTAAAGGCAGTCTGCATGTTATGTTCCTTCTATCAGGTCGCTTTGCTTAGCGAACATGGTTGCACACTTATCTACTAGTGAGTGAGTTGGTAAACAAGATACTGCAGACACAGAGACCAATGTAAGATGAAGCACATGCTGTTCATTAACACAAGTAACAGAACACTAACACATGTGTGCTGCTCAAACCAGATCTTGTTTTAAACTACTGATTAACATTGTAGCCTGTGCTACACAGCAATTGGGTAATACTGTCACGTGGTCAATCTGCTTACATTCTCTTAAAGGTGTATTGCACCTCAGATTATCACATCCTTAAGACCATAAGACCATAAGACATACGAGCAGAAATTAGGCCATTCGGCCCATCAAGTCTGCTCCGCCATTCAATCATGGCTGATAAGTTTTTCAACCCCATTCTCCCGCCTTCTCCCCATAACCTTTGATCCCCTTATCAATCAAGAACCTATCTATCTCGGTCTTAAATACACTCAATGACCTGGCCTCCACAGCCTTCTGTGGCAATGAATTCCATAGATTCACCACTCTCTGGCTAAAGAAGTTTCTCCTCATCTCTGTTCTAAAAGGTCTTCCCTTTACTCTGAGGCTGTGCCCTTGGGTCCTAGTCTCTCCTACTAATGGAAACATCTTCCCCACGTCCACTCTATCCAGGCCTTTCAGTATTCTGTAAGTTTCAATCGGATCCCCCCTCATCCTTCTAAACTCCATCGAGTATAGACCCAGAGTCCTCAAACGTTCCTCATATGTTAAGCCTTTCATTCCTGGGATCGTTCTCATGAACCTCCTCTGGTCCCTCTCCAGGGCCAGAACTTCCTTCCTGAGATACGGGGCCCAAAATTGCTCACAATATTCTAAATGTGGTCTGACCAGAGCCTTATAAAGCCTCAGCAGCACAACCCTGCTTTTATATTCTAGTCCTCTCGAAATAAATGCCAACATTGCATTTGCCTTCCTAACTACCGACTCAACCTGCAAGTTACCCTTAAGAGAATCCTGGACTAGGACTCCCAAGTCACTTTGCACTCCAGATTTCTGAATTCTCTCCCCATTTATAAAATAGTCTATGCCTCTATTCCTACCAAAGTGCATGACCTCACACTTCCCCACATTGTATTCCATCTGCCACTACTTTGCCCATTCTCCTAACCTGTCCAAATCCTTCTGCAGCCTCCCTGCCTCCTCAATACTACCTGTCCCTCCACCTATCTTTGTATCATCTGCAAACTTAGCCAGGATGCCCTCAGTTCCTTCATCTAGATCATTAATGTATAAAGTGAAAAGTTGTGGTCCCAACACTGACCCCTGCGGAACTCCACTAGTCACCGGCTGCCATCATGAGAAGGACCCCCTTATCCCCACTCTCTGCCTCCTGCCAGACAGCCAATCTTCTATCCATGCTAGTACCTTGCCTCTAACACCATGGGCTCTTATCTTACTGAGCAGCCTCCTGTGCGGCACCTTGTCAAAGGCCTTCTGGAAGTCCAAGTAGATAACATCCATTGGCTCTCCTTTGTCTAACCTACTCGTTACCGCCTCAAAGAATTCTAACAGATTTATCAGGCATGACCTCCCCTTGATGAAACCATTCTGACTTTGCCCTATTTGCCCACTTCCAAGTATTCTGAAATCTCATCCTTAATAATGGACTCTAAAATCTTACCAACGACTGAGGTCAGGCTAATCGGCCTGTAATTTCCCGTCTTTTGCCTCACTCCCTTCTTAAACAGGGGGGTTACATTAGTGATTTTCCAGTCCTCTGGGACTCCAGTGATTCCTGAAAGATCACCACTAACGCCTCCACTATCTCTTCAGCTATCTCCTTCAGAACTCTGGGGTGTAATCCATCTGGCCCAGGTGATTTATCCACCTTCAGACCTTTCAGTTTTCCTAGCACCTTCTCCTTGGTAATGGCCACCATACTCACCACTGCCCCCCGAATCTCTTGAACTTTGGGGATGTTATTCGTGTCTTCCACCGTGAAGACTGTCGCAAAGTACCTATTCAATTCCTCCGCCATTTCTTTGTTCCCCACTACTACTTCTCCGGCGTCATTTTCCAACGGCCCAATGTCCACTTTTGCCTCTCTCTTTATATATCTAAAAAACCTCTTGCAATCTTATATTACTGGCTAGTTTACCCTCATATTTAATCTTCTCCCTCCTTATTTCTTTTTTAGTTGTCCTCTGTTGGTCTATCCTCTCCCCTTACTCAAAAGTACAACTTACAATTTTACAATATATCAACTATTTACATAAATAAACTATTTACAAATTCAGTCTCTCTGGAGGCTTCTTCAAATGTGTCGTATGTTGTAGTTCTACAACTTCAAATGGTTTATCCGAGGTCTCCCTCTCAGGAGTTATCTTTCCACTAGACTCTCCAGTAGGGACCAGTAAGTTTGTTTCTTTGACTCTCGCAGGCTCAACGGATCCTACAGGTACCTCCAAACCAAGTGGAGATCCTTCTACATGTGGTGTAGGCTCCAATGGGAATGTTTGGCGCATCCTTTCTTGTAGATCTGTTTCCCTTTTCCTGAGGTGATCTACGAATCTCCTCATTATCCAGCCTTTGACCGATATGTGATTGGAAAGGGGTCCTTTCACAGCACTAACTTCACCTGATAGCCATTTGGGCCCATTTCCAAAGTTCTTTGCAAAAACTGTGTCTCCAACAGTGAAGTTTCTTTCACGACTATGGTAATCATGTCCATTTTTCTGGGCCTCCTGACTTCTCTCTACCCTCCCCCCCGGCCTTATGAGACTCAAACATGCCCTGAGGCGTCTCTTTATCAATAACTTGGCGGGGCCAATACCGGTGGTCGTGTGTGGCATAGTCCTACAGCTGAGTAGGAAACGTGATAATCTAGTTACAATAGTTTTTTCATCCTGGACTTGAAGGTCAGGACTGCTCACTCGGCCAAACCATTGGATGCAGGGTGGTATGGTGAGGTCTTAGCCTGTGCTATGCCTTTGCAAATTGTAAATCTTTGGAATTCCCTGCTGGTGAATGCCATTCCATTATCAGATACAATTGCCTCTGGTGACCCGTGTATCACAGAACTCTGATGCAATCTGTCTATGGTGGTGGCAGATGTGGGTGATCTCACCTTGTATACATCCATCCACTTCGAGTGAGCTTGCACACGAACAGGAGAGAGAGCACATCCTGAGTGGGGCACAGCCAGAGTGGGTATTCGGAATTCGGTGCAAAGCGGGAATTCGGTGCATAGGGGACGAGGTGCTCTTTGCATTTTTTCCTTGCGATCCAACTTCTTAAATGTTCAGAGCGTGCTGCAGCAGGAGAGGCTACAAGGGAAAGGAATCACTGGTAAATAGTGGGTAAGGTATTTACTACTTTAATCGCTTATAGTTTAAGGTCTTTTTGTGGTTTACAGTTTGTATATTCTACAGTAACGAGGATCAAGAAAGAAGGGCCCTAGAGTAATTGACTTAAAAGGTTTAATTTAAAGGGATAAGTCATGGCAGGAGTGCTCAAAGCCGTGGTGTGCTCCTCGTGCTCCAGGTGGGAAGCCGGGAACGTTTCCAGTGCCCGGGACCAGCATGTGTGCAGGAAGTGTGTCCAGCTGCAGCTCCTGGAAGCTCAGGTTTCAGAGCTGGAACGGCGGCTGGGGACACTGTGGAGCATCTGCGAGTCTGAGAGCATCGTGGATAGCACGTTTAGAGAGGTGGTCACACCGCAGATGAAGGGACTTGAGGAAGGAAGGGAATGGGTGACCACCAGGCAGTCCAAGAGAAACAGGCAGGTAGTTCAGGAGTCCCCTGGGGTACTGCTCGCAAATCGGTATTCCATTTTGGAGGCTGATGAAGGCGTTGGTTCCTCCAGGGAGTGCGGACAGAGCCAAGCTTCTGGCACCATAAGCAGCCTGTCTGTACAGGAGGGGAGGAAGGGAGGAAGAGCAATAGTAATAGGGGATTCTATAGTCAGGGGAACAGATAGGTGCTACTGGGGCCATCAACGTGACTCCAGGATGGTATGTTGCCTCCCTGGTGCCAGGGTCTGGGATGTCACTGAACGGCTGCAGGGCATCCTGAAGGGGGAGGGTGGTAAGGCAGAGGTCATGGTACATGTTTGTACCAATGACATAGGTAGAAAGAGGGATGAGGTCTTGCATCAAGAATTCAGGGAGTTAGGCAGTAGACTCAAAAGCAAGACCTCTCAGGTTGTAATCTCTGGATTACTCCCAGTGCCATGTGCTAGCGAGCTCAGAAATAGGAGAATAGCGCAGATGAATACGTGGCTTAAAGTTGGTGCAGGAGGGAGGGTTTTAGAGTCCTGGATCACTGGGACCGTTTCTGGGGAAGGTGGGGCCTGTACAAGTGGGACGGTCTACATCTGAACCAGAGCGGGACTAACATCCTTGTGGGCTGGTTTGCTGGTGCTATTGGGAGGAGTTTAAACTAATTCGGCAGGGGGAGGGGACACAGAATGTTAGCAGAATAGGGACACATCATAATACAGTAAAACAATCAAGTCAGAGGGAGTACAGCTGCAATAAGCTTCAAGGGAGTAAGGCAAGGCTGGATGGCCTCTATTTTAATGCCAGGAGTATTACAGGTAAAATGGATGAGTTAAGGGTGAGGATTGACACGTGGAATTGTGATATAGTAGCCATCACTGAGACGTAGTTGAGGGAAGGGCAGGATTGGCAGCTCAACATTCCAGGATATAGAGTCTTCAGGCGAGACAGGGGAGGGGGTAAAAGAGGAGGAGGCATTGCATTGTTAGTTAAGGAGTCAGTTACAGCAGTAAGGAGAGATGATATCTTGGAGGGGACATCGAATGAAGCTTTGTGGGTAGAGCTTAGGAATAAAAAAGGGGCAACCACATTATTAGGTGTTTATTATAGACCCCCAGATAGTCAGTGGGAAATTGAGGAGCAAATATGTGCCCAATTTGTGGAGGTGTGTAAAAACAATAACAATAGGGTAATTATATTAGGTGATTTCAACTTTCCCAACATTAATTGGGATAGATATAGTGTTAAGGGCTTGAATGGAATGGATTTCTTGAAATGTGTACAGGAGAACTTTTTAGGTCAATAAGTAGAGGGTCCAAAAAGGGACGGTGCATTGCTGGACCTAATTCTGGGGAATGAAGCCGGACAGGTGGCTGAGGTGGTGGTGGGTGAGCATTTTAGCGATAGCGACCACAACATGGTACAGTTTAAGTTTGTTATGGACAAAGAAATCGACAAGTTGCAAAAAAAAATTTTGGATTGGGGAGAGTGGATTTTAGTAAAATAAGGCAGGATTTGGCCAAGGTAGACTTGGAACAGCTACTTGTGGGGAAATCTACAGGGGAGCAGTGGGGGGTGTTCAATAAGGAAATGGGGAGGGTACGGGCTCAACATGTTCCCTCCAGGGTGATAGGAAGGAGTAAGAAGCCCAGAGAATCATGGATGACCAGAGATATTCCGGTTACGATGAGAAGGAAAAGAGAGGCTTTTAGCAGGTACAAGGGAAACAAATCAGCAGGGGTGTTAGTGGAGTGCAGACAGTGCAAGGTGGAGCTCAAGAAAGCAATTAGGAGAGCAAAGAGGGGATATGAGAAAACTCTGGCTGGTAAAAGTAGGGAAAATCCCAAGATATTCTATAAGTATATCAATGGGAAGAGGATAACCAGGGAAAGAGTAGGGCCCATAAGGGACCAAGGGGGCAATCTATGGGTGGAGCCAGAGGACATCGCTAGAGTGTTGAATGAATACTTCACGTCCGTCTTCAGCCAAGAGAATGAGGATGAAGGTATCGAACTCGGGGAGAGAGACTGTGAGGTTCTTAAGCAAATTGATATAGGGAGTGACAAGGTATTGGAAGTGTTGGCAGGCTTAAAAATGGACAAATGTCCAGGTCCAGATGATTTGTGTCCCAGACTGCTGAGGGAGGCAAGGGAGGAGATCGTAGGGGCTCTGACCCAAATTTTCAATTCCTCCCTAGTCACGGGGGAGGTGCCAGAGGACTGGAGAACAGCTAATGTGCTTCCGCTATTTAAGAAGGGTTGTAGAGAGAAGCCAGGGAACTACAGGCTAGTGAGTCTCACGTCAGTGGTAGGGAAACTATTGGAGAAAATTCTGAAGGAGAATATCTATCTCCACTTGGAGAGGCAAGGTTTGATCAGGGATAGTCAGCATGACTTTGTCAGAGGGAGGTCATGCCTAACAAATTTGATTGAATTTTTTGAGGAGGTGACCAGATGTGTAGATGAGGGTAGTGCAGTTGATGTAGTTTATATGGATTTCAGCAAAGCCTTTGACAAGGTCCCACATGGGAGACTTGTAAAGAAGGCAAATGCACATGGGATACAGGGTAATTTGATAAGGTGGATTCAAAATTGGCTTAGTTGTAGGAGGCAGAGGGTAATGACAGAAGGATGCTTTAGTGACTGGAAGCCAGTGCCCAGTGGCGTACCACAAGGATCTGTGGTGGGTCCCCTATTATTTGTCATTTATATAAACGACATAGATGACTATGTGGGAGGTAGGATTAGTAAGTTTGTGGATGACACAAAGATTGGCCGGGTGGTTAACAGTGAGATAAAAGCAAAAAACTACGGATGCTGGAAATCTAAAACAAAAACGAAAATACCTGGAAAAACTCAGCAGGTCTGGCAGCATCTGCGGAGAGGAATACAGTTAACGTTTCGAGTCTGAATGACTCTTCATCAGAACTAAGGAAAAATAGAAAAGAGGTGAAATATAAGCTGGTTTTTTGGGGGTGGGACAGGTAGAGCTGGATAGAGGGCCAGTGATAGGTGGAAATTGAGTGTATTTAAGACCGAGATAGATAGGTTCTTGATTGGTAAGGGGATCAAAGGTAACGGGGAGAAGGCGGGAGAATGGGGTTGAGAAACTTATCAGCCATGATTGAATGGCGGAGCAGACTCGATGGGCTGAATGGCCTAATTTCTGCTCCTATGTCTTATGGTCTTATGGTCTTATAGTGCCAAAAGATGTCATAGACAAAAGGACAAAGAGGTGTTGACGGTGGTGATATTAGCTAAGATATGTGCTAATGGTGACATTAAGGGTAGAAAGCAGGATGAGCAAGGTACAGATAGCCCTAGTGGGGGTGGGGTGGGGGGAAGAGATCAAAATAGGTTAAAAGGTAGAGGTAAAACAATGGATGGAAATACGTTTAAAAATAATGGAAAAAGGTGGGAAAAGAAAAATATATATAAATTATTGGAAAAAGGGGGATTGGAAGGCAGGGTGGGAATGGAGGAGAGGGTTAACAGTGAGGTTGAGTGTCTTGGGCTACAGGAAGATATAGATGGGATGGTCAAATGGGCAGATAAGTGGCAGATGGAACTTAACCCTGAAAAGTGCGAGGTGATATACTTTGGGAGGAGTAATTTGACAAGGAGGTATTCAATGAACAGCATGGCACTAGGAAATTCTGAGGAACAAAGGGACCTTGGCGTGTGTGTGTCCGTAGATCTCTGAAGGCAGAGGGGCATGTTAGTTGGGTGGTGAAAAAGACATATGGGACACTTGCCTTTATCAATCGAGTCATAGATTACAAAAGTAGGGAGGTCATGTTGGAGTTGTATAGAACCTTGGTGAGGTTACAGCTGGAGTACTGTGTGCAGTTTTGGTCGCCACATTATAGGAAGGATGTGATTGCACTGGAGGGTGTGCAGAGGAGATTCACCTGGATGTTGCCTGGGATGAAACATTTAAGTTATGAAAAGAGGTTGGATAGTCTTGGGTTATTTTCGTTGGAGAAGAGAAGACTGAGGGACGACATGATTGAGGTGTACAAGATTATGAGGGGCATGGACAGGGTGGATAGGGAGCAGCAGTTCCCCTTAGTTGAAGGGTCAGTCACAAGGGGGCATAAGTTCACGGTGAGGGGCACGGGGTTTAGGGGGGATGTGAGGAAAACCTTTTTTACCCAGAGGGTGGTGACGGCCTGGAATGCACTGCCTGGGAGGGTGGTGGAGGCGGGTTGCCTCACATCCTTTAAAAAGTACCTGAATGAGCACTTGGCACATCATAACATTCAAGGCTATGGGCCAAGTGCTGGTAAATGGGATTAGGTAGTCAGGTCAGGTGTTTCTCATGTGTCGGTGCAGATTCAATGGGCTGAAGAGGCTCTTCTGCACTGTGATTCTGTGATTCTGTGATTCTGTGAGCGTCTCTAATCAAGATCATGCTCAGTTCATAGCACCCTCGCCTTTGAATCAGAGGGTTGTGGGTTCATGTCCCACTCCCGGAAACCAAGAACTGTGATTGTACTCGAAAGAGTTGCAATCTGTGACTGTTGATAACTCGAAAGAGTTTCAAGAATCTGGGGGTTTCCCAGGATCCACGTGGATTTTTGCTTGTTGAATCGTCCCAAGCTCTTCCCTGAAAACGGAGGCATATTTCTGTAATAATTCTTGCAGGTCTTTCATTCTGAGTTGAAAAATCTCAGTCCACTCCAACTTTATTACCTTAAGCCAGTTCCGACCAAGTAGACTTGGACACTCTCCTGCTTCCACTATCAGGGGTAAATTAATAGACTGATTTCCATACTGTACTGGAACCTTGCATATACCTCTCACTTGTATACTTTCATCGGTGTATGTCTTTAATTTAGCATCTGAATTTTCCATATTCAATGAGTGGTCTCCTCTATTCAGATATTTGAATGTATGTTCCCCTATAACTGTCGTGGGTGCCCCTGTATCTACCTGCGCTTGGATGGGTTTCCTGTTGACTTCCACTGTCACATAGATTGGCTCTGTTTTACCCACTTTAAGTTGAGTAGTGAGTAAATATGTGACTCTGTTTCTTCTGACTCCTCTGTTGTGTGGCTTTCACCATTTCTACCTTTCTGCTTAAAGTTTTTTGCCTCAATCTGTCTTTACAATATCACATAGTGTGCCCATTATGATTGCAATAGAAACATGCGATTCTTTTAAATTGTTGTTCACTTGCAGGATGTGTATTTCCATTTCTGCTGTTATTATTGTGGGTTTTCTCAAAACCATCACTTTTTGCTCACCTGTAAATAGTGGCTGTTTCCCACCTTTCCGCGGTGCCCTGAGCTTCCACGCCATTTCTAACCTATGATTCCCTCCCAACGTGAAAGTTGACACCATTTTGTGCTCCCTTGATTGGTTCTGAATCCCTGACTACACTCTCCATTACGAGTACAAACTCCAGTGCCTTGCTGAATTCTAAATTCATTTCTGACAACAACCTATTTTGAATGGTGCCTTCATTAATCCCACATACCAATCAGTCTCTTAACATGTTGTTAATTGACATCCCGAACTCACAGTGCTCTGTCAGTTGTTTTAAGGCTGCTACATAGCAAGCGGCTGTCTTTCCAGGGCCGCAACACCTCGAATTAAATTTAAAACTCTGTTGTTATCGAAGGTTTTGGTTGAAAGTGGCTTTGCACAAGATTTACCAACTCATCAAAGCTCTTGGAATCTGGGCATTGGGTGCTGTTAGACAATGAATTAGACTGTATGTTTTACTGCCACATTTCCATAAGAGGATCGCTCGCCTCTTCTCCTCCCCCGATATGTCGTTGGCCAAAAAGAAGAACGCGAGGCATTTAATATAATGTGACTTGTCATCGGTGGTCTGATCAAATGGTTCGATATGACCAAACTGTGGCATACTGGAGGGAGATAACTTCGAGGACTATGATGAAGGCTGTACTTACAATCACCTTGCAAAGTACGGCTGATTTACTTCTGTTTAATTTTCGCGGGTTTCTTTGGTGTCCTCGACTGGTCGTGTTTTGCCTTGTCACCAGTTGTTATGTGCCATCTACCGAGTCGCTTTGCTCAGCCAACGCGGTTGCATGTCTGTTTACTGGTGCGCGAGTTGGTAAACAAGATACTACAGACGCAGAGACCAATATAAGATGAAGCACACGTTGTTTATTAACACAAGTAACAAAGCACTAACACATGTATGCTTCTCAAACCAGACCCTATTCTAAACTACTGATTAATATTGTAGCCCCCGCTACACGGCAATTGGGGAATACGGTCACATGGTCAATCTGCTCACATTCTCTTAAAGGTGTATTGCACCTCAGATTACCACACTGCACCTCTACCTAAAGGCAGTCTGCACCTCTACCTAAAGGCAGCCTGCACCTCTACCTAAAGGCAGTCTGCACCTCACCTAAAGGCAGCCTGCACCCAAACATGGTACAATACAATCACTGATATTCTTCCCTTTCTCATGCAGACAAATTTGCACATAATCATTGGGAGCAGACCTCAGCCTGGGGGCACAGCCACACCTGTATCTCCTGAACCCTATAGAGGAGTTGGTTCTCCGCATCAGGTGGCCAGCAATGACAGAGGCTGAGGCTGCCAGTGTCGCTAAGAACATTGATGATGGCAGTATATTCCAGCCTTATGCCCATTCTCAATTCCCAGCTCACCCTTATCCTGCTAGCTGGCTTGATGTGCAAGCTGCTGATGGTGTCACCATGGATCTCTTGTTCTCCACCCCAACCCCCTTCTCTCACCAAACCTTCGCCTTTCTGATTTTCTGCTTTTAGACATCAAAGAACTGCTGTCTGATCAGCCACAACACATCCAGGAGTAGGAGAAAGAGCAACAGCAAAGCATTATTGAAGAAGCTCTGTCATTTTATCTAACACTCACAAACACCAGTACAGTGTGTTATGAGCCATTGGGCATGAGTGGGCTGCAATCATGCCAGGATTAAAGGATAGTTCACCAGAAGATGAGGTTGCAGGCAACTTCTGCTATAGGGGTCTCAGATGAGGGTCCCAATGGATTAGTTACAGGGGAATGCCAATGAAGGTGCACACCGAGATGCCGTGTGCATTGGCTAAACTGCCAGATAACCTCCATCATTGTCAAGGAGTATGGAGCATTCTAGTTCCAACTTGGCAGAGGGCATCGTGTGGAGCTTCCCCTGTCTTCAACTTCCACACCATCTCAAATATTGTGCTGCAAACTCTGAGGCACTTCAGCTACAGCCTCATACCTGTTATAGGCTTTGTGTGGACAGGGCATCAAATCCACTGCCCTCCTTCTGTGGATGCAGCAACACTCCCTGCCAAATTCACAAACTGATCACAGCACCTCCAAACACATTCCACATTATGACTGAGACATTGCAACAACAGAAGAGTTAGTCTGAGTTACCATACCTGCAAGTTGGGTCCCAGTCCCTATGTAGCACCCCTGGTGAGCCTGACTTTCAACCGTATGCATGTACTTCCATGAATGATAAACGAAAACTTTGAACGGACTTGCATCGTCTAAGTTTGTAAATCATGCACTAAATCAGCCCCTGGCACATGCATGGCATATCTTTCCCAGCATGGGTTGCTATGCGGGCCCCTCTGGAAATGACCAGAGTTGTCCTATTCAGAGGATCAGCGCTACAGATTTGAATTCTGTCCCCAAAGTATCTTACTATTTTGTGATAACTAGTTCAACATAAGAACATACAAATTAGGAGCAGGAGTAGGCCACTTGGCACCTCAAGCCTGCTCCTGATTGTAACTTCCTGCCTTCCCCTGATAACCTATCACCCCCTCGGTTATCAAAAATCTATCTACCACTGCTTTAAAAATATTCAAAGACTCTACTTCCACTGCCTTGTGAGGAAGAGAGTTCCAAAGACTCACAACCCTCTGAGAGAAAAACATTTTCCTCATCTCTGTCACAAATGAGCGACCCCTTATTTTTGAACAGTGAACCCTAGTTCTAGATTCTCCCACAAGAGAAAACATCCTTTCCGCATCCATCCTGTCAAGATCCCTCAGGATCGTAAATGTTTTAATCAAGTCGCCTCTTACTCTTCTAAACTCCAGCGGATACAAGCCTAGCCTGTCCAACCTTTCCTCATAAGGCAACCCGCCCATTCCTGGTATTAGCATAGTAAACCTTCTCTGAACTGCTTCTAATGCATTTACATCCTTCTTTAAATAAGGAGGCCAATACTGTTCAAAGTACTCCAGATGTGATCTCACCAGTGCCCTGTACAACCAAAGCACAACCTCCCTACTTTGGTATTCAATTGCCCTCACAATAAATGATAACTTTCTATAGCTTTCCTAATTACCTGCTGTACCTACATACTAGCCTTTTGCGATTCATGCACTAGGGCACCCAGATCCCTCTGAACCTCAGAAATCTGCAATCTCTCATCAGTTAGATAATATGCTTTTTTATTCTTCCTGCAAAAATGGACAATTTCACTTTTGCCCACGTTATACTCCATATGCCAGATCTTTGTCCACTCACTTAACCTATCTATGTCCCTTTTTTTGCCTCCTTATTTCCTCTTCACAACTTATTTTCCTACCTATCTTTGTGTCATCAGCAAATTTAGTAAAGATACCTTCAGTCCCTTCATCCAAGTCATTTATATAAATTGTAAAAAGTTGAGGCCCCAGCACTGATTGCTGTGGCACACCACTCGTTACATCCTGCCAACCAAAAAAATACCCATTTATGCCTACTCTCTGCTTCCTGTTAAGTAGCCAATCATCTATCCATGCCAATATGTTACCACGTACACCATGAGCTTTTATTTTCTGCAATAACTTTTGGTGTGGCACTTCATCAAATGGCTTCTGTAAATCTAATATCAGTACATCCACCAGCTGTTCAACAAAAACTTTCCATCGATCATATTAAACATCCACGCTCATTAAGCAGCTACCAATCAAATAACCTTTTTGTGGAGCAAGATTCAATTCATATCTTTGCAGTGTTGTGTAATTATAGGCTTATGTCGATCACCTGCCAAGTTTTAGTGTAATTTAATCCTGTCAGGTAGAATATTTCCATCACTGGTCAGGCCCCAGCTGGAGCATTGTGTCCAGTTTTGGGCACCACACTTTAGGAAAAATGTTAAGGCCTTTGAGAGGATGCGGAGAATATTTACTAGAATGGTGGCAGGAGTGAGGGACTTCAGTTATATAGAAAGACTGGAACATTGTTCTCTTTAGGGAGAAATGGTTTCCATTGAGGGTGGATTGGGGGGAGGTGGTGCAGAGGAGGGAGTTGGTAACCAGAGAACACATATTTAAGATAATTGACAAAATAAATAGAGAGGGGATGAGGGTGGCTTCCACAGTCGGCTGATACCTGGAATGAGTGGGTTGTCTTATGAGGAAAGGTTGGACAGACTGGACTTGTTTCCACTGGAGTTTAGAAGAGTGAGGGGTGATTTGA
Source organism: Cetorhinus maximus (assembly GCF_964194155.1). NCBI lineage: Eukaryota > Metazoa > Chordata > Chondrichthyes > Lamniformes > Cetorhinidae > Cetorhinus > Cetorhinus maximus. Next base: position 176,437,986 of record NC_135882.1, on the reverse strand, counting down.
TTGAAGTATACAAGATCCTGAACGGCCTTTTCAAGGTGGACGTGGAAAGGATGTTTCCTCTTGTGGGTGAGTCCAAAACTTGGGGGCACTGTTTTAAAATTAGGGGGTGCCCTTTTAGGACAGAGAAGGAGAGAATTTTTTTTCTCTCAGAGGGTTGTGCGACTTTGGAACTCTCTGCCTCAGAAGGTGGTGGAGGCGGGGGTCATTGAATATTTTTAAGGCAGAGGTAGGTAGATTCTTGTTAGGCAAGGGAATCAAAAGGTTATTAGGGGTAGATGGGAATGTGGAAATCGAAACACAAGCAGATCAGCCATGATCTTATTGAATGGCAGAGCAGGCTTGAGGGGCTGAATGGTCTACTCCTGTCCCTATTTCTTACGTTCCTATATGATCTGGAAAATGCAGCCTGGAAGAGCAGAAGAAGTAGATTCAACAGGAACTTTCAAAAGGGAATTAGATAAATACTTAAAAATGAAAAATTTGCATGGTAATTGGGAGAGATGAGGACAGTGGCACTAATCGAAAAGCTCTGGGAATTCAGGCACTGAGGTGAACAGAGCTTCTTATTTAATATGATCGATGGAAAGTTTTTGTTGGACTTGCCAACTCAAACTTCCAATATGCATTGCTCCTGTGTGAAGCTATAATCTAGTGTTACGGAGAGGAGGGGGTTTAATTTAAACAGTTCCGATTTCTCCTCTCAACACCCATCCGTAAACAGAAAGGTGTTTTGACTTGCTTCCTCCCCCATAAGTAGTGGCGTGTTTCCAAGCCCCACAGTTTTGGTCTGATCCAATTTTCTAAAAATAAACCCCCAGCAAACTTGGGATAGGATGAACTCAGAGGGTTAGTTTATTTACACACACTCAAATGCCAGAGGAGGGTAGCAACACTGCCTCCTTTTCACTGATAGTAAAAGAGAGATAGAGAAAAGAAAGATTTACAGGGCAAAGACCACAAAGAAAAGAATTATTGTTTCACCTAAGTCCAGAGTCCAGAATAAAAGTCTAATGGTGTATTCCTTCACAGAGGTCAGCACACTGAGCTGATGCTGGATGATTCACTTTTCCGGTAGAGTTGACTTCCACGATGAGATAGGCACACAGAGGTGAACGAGCCTTATAGGCGGTGGTACAGAAGTTCCAGTAGAAACGTGTAGATGGGGATGGGATTCAACCTGGAGAAGTGTGAAAATAATAAAATAATAGGATAGTAATAATGGGGGATTTCAACTACCCCGACATTAACTGGGTTAGTCATAGTATGATAGAGGGAGCGGAATTCTTAAAATGCATCCAGGAGAGCTTTTTAAGCCAGTACATAGAAGGTCCTACAAGAGAGGGGGCGGTCCTGGACTCAATTTTAAGGAATGAAGCTGGGCAAGTGCTAGAGGTATCAGTGGGAAGGAACATTTTGCAGATAGTGATCATAACCCTGTTAGATTCAAGGTTGTTATGGGAAAGGACAAGGATGGGTCAAAAATCAGAGTTCTTAATTGGGGGAAGGCCGATTTTAATAAGATCAGATATGATTTGGCCAGTGTGGACTGTGAGCAGCTACTTTTAGGTAAATCTGCTTCAGAGCAGTGGGACTCATTCAAGAAGGAAATAGGGCGAATACAGGGCCAACATATTCCAGTAAAGACAAAGGGTGGAACCAACAAATCCAGGGAACCTCGGATGTTGAGGGATATACAGGATTGGATAAAGAGAAAAAGGGAGGCTCATGGCAGATGCCAAGGGATCAAAACAGCGGAAGCCCCAGAGGAATATAGAATGTGTAGGGAGGAACTTAAAATGGAAATTAAGAGGGCAAAAAGGGGGTGTGAAAAAACATTGGCAGATAAAATAAGGGAAAATCCAAAGTTATTTTACAAGCACATGAAGAGTAAGAGGATAACTAGGCAAAGAGTAATTAAGGACCAAAGTGGTAATTTGTGTGTGGAGCCGGAAGACGTAGGTAGGGTTCTAAATAAATACTTTGTGTTAGTGTTCACAAGTGAGAGGGACGATGTGGGTATGTAAATCAGACAGAAGGACTGTGATATAATTAAAGAAATTAGCATAGAAAAAGAGGAGTTCCTAAGTGGTTTGGCAAGCTTAAAAGTAGATAAATCTCCAGGCCTGGATGAAATGTATCCCAGGCTGTTGAGTGAGGCAAGGGAGGAGATAGCAGAGTCGCTGGCAATAATTTTGAATACCACTCTGGCTACAGGAGAGATGCCAGAGGACTGGAGGACAGCCAATATGGTACTGTTATTCAAGAAGGGAGGAAGGGATAAGCCAGGGAACTACAGGCCAGCCAGTCTAACCTCAGTGATGGGGAAACTATTGGAAGCAATTCTGAGGGACAGAATTAATCTACACTTGGAGAGGCAGAGATTAATCAAGGACAGTCAGCATGATTTTGTTAAGGGGAGGTCATGTCTGACCAATTTGATTGAATTTTTCGAAGGGGTGACCAGATGTGTAGATGAGGGCAATGCATTTGACGTAGTCTACTTGGACTTCAGCAAGTCTTTTGATAAGGTTCCGCATGGGAGACTGATAACGAAGGTAAGCACCCATGGGATCCAAGGCAATTTGGCAAATCGGATCCAGAATTGGCTGAGTGGCAGGAAGCAGAGGGTGATGGTCGAGGGGTGTTTTTGTGACTGGACTCCTGTGTCCAGTCGGGTTCCACAGGGATCGGTGTTGGGTCCCTTGCTGTTTGTGGTATATATAAATGATTTAGACTTGAATGTAGGAGGGTTGATCAGTAAGTTCGCAGATGAGATGAAAATTGGTGGGGTGGTAAATAGTGAGGAGGATAGCCTTAGATTACAAGAGGATATAGATGGGCTGGTCAGATGGGCTGATCAGTGGTAAATGGAATTTAATCCAGATAAGTGTGAGGTGATGCACTTGGGCAGGACAAACAAGGCACAGGAATACATGATGAGGACCCTGGGAAGTACCGAGGATCAGAGGGACCTTGGTGTGCATATCCACCAGTCCCTTAAGGTAGTGGGACAGGCAGATAAGGTGATTAAGAAGGCATATGGGATACCTGCCTTTATTAGCCGAGGCATAGGATATAAGAGCAGGTAGGCTATGCTCAAACTGTATAAAACGCTGGTTAGGCCACAGCTAGAGTATTGTGTGCAGTTTTGGAATTTGCATTATAGGAAGGATGTGATTGCACTAGAGAGAATGCAGAGGAGATTTACCAGGATGTTGCCTGGGCTGGTGAGTTTTAGTTCTGAGGAGAGATTTTTTCCCGGCGTAGAGGAGATTGATGGGGGACATGATTGAGGTGTATAAAATTATGAGGGGCATAGATAGAGTAGACAGGAAGGCAGGAAGGAACTTTTCCCCTTGGTAGAAGGATCAATAACCAGGGGGCATAGATTTAAGGTAAGGGGCAGGAGGTGTAGAGGGGGTGTGAAGAATAATTTTTTCACCCAGAGGGTGGTGGGAACCTGGAACTCACTGCCTGAAAGGGTGGTAGAGGCAGAAACACTCATAACATTTAAGAAGTATTTGGATGTGCACTTGTAATGTCATGACATACAAGGCTATGGGCCTAGTGCTGGAAAATGGGATTAGAATAGTTAGGTACTTGTTTGACTGGCGCAGACCCGTTGGCCGAAGGGCCTTTTACTATGCTGTAGACTTCTATGACTTTATGACTGGACAGAGCCCCTTTTTCTGTGCTGCTGCTTAGTAGATGGAAAGATGGCAGACGGTTTTGCAGCTCCATAAGGCAATATTACTGGTTCCACAGCTAGGAGAGTCATGTCACATGACTCCCACCTCCCCACTTTGCCTTTGATAAAGGGTGTGCATGCCTTTGCCTGAGTCCTTGAGATTGTTAATGCTTTATCCATTAAGTCTTAAAGGGAGGCTGTGAGGTCCTTTGTCCTAGCAGATGAATTGGCACCGGTTGGCCAGGCCTGGCTTATGAAATGTAGATGGCCTTTGTTTTGTTCCCTTTGAATTTTGTCTCTTCCACCCACAGGGGCTGTTGACATCTCTTCAGAGATAACGAGGTCCAAATTTTTTTGATACTGCCAAATAACCTCTTTTGTTCAGTGTCATAGACAGACATAGCTTTAGCCATCTTAAAAGGCCATTGTCCAGCTTTTAAAATTTTAGAAATTAGCCATAGGGATACATATATATATTATAAAAATATATGGTGTGTGGTCTTACCCCACTTACACCAGGAACATGATTTTTAAAAAAATTGTCCATGTATTACTGCAGTACAAATCAGTTGTTTCAGTCATGTTGTTCAGTTGTTCACTCTTTAACTCATACCTTGCCCTGTATAGTTTGAGCAGGCAATTTCATATTATTTCTAGACCTCCTTGACCAATCTGCGATCTTTGATAAAATGAATTGCCTAGAATTACATGGAATTTGCAGCATAGATGCAACCCTCAGCCCAATTGGTTTCTGCCAGTGCTTATGTTCCACATGAACCTCCTCCCACCCACCCTACTTCATCTCAGCCTATCAGCATATCCCTATATTCCTTTCTCCCTTGTGTTTATCTAGCATCCCCTTAAATGCATTAATCTCAGCTAGTCCTTGTAACGGTGAGATCCACATTCTAACCATTCTCTGGGTAAAGAAGTTTCTCTTGAATTTCCTAGTGGATTTATGAATAGCGATCTCATATTTATGGTCCTCTAGTTCCAGTCTCCTCCACAAATGGAAACAACTACCCTATCAGAACCCCTTTCATCATTTTAAAGACCTCTATCAGGTCACCCCTCAGCCTTTTCTAGCTTTTTTTAATTCATTCACGGGATGTGGGTTTCGCTGGTGGGTCAACATTTATTGCCCATCCCTAGTTGCCCTTGAGAAGGTGGTGGTGAGCTGCCTTCTTGAACCGCTGCAGCCTCTGTGGTGTAGGTACACCCACAGTGCTGCCGGGAGTGGAGTTCCAGGATTTTGACCCAGCGACAGTGAAGGAACGGTGATATATTTCCACGTCAGGATGGTGAATGACTTGGAGGGGAACTTCCAGGTGGTGGTGTTCCCACCTATCTGCTGTCCTTGTACTTCTACATGGTAGTGGTGATGGGTTTGGAAGGTGCAGTCTAAGGAGCCTTGGCGAATTCCTGCAGTGCATCTTGTAGATGGTACACAATGCTGCGACTGTGCATCGGTGGTGGAGGGAGTGAATGTTTGTGGATGTGGTGCCAATCAAGCGGACTTGATTGTCCTGGACGGCTTTGTCCTGGACAGTGTCCAGCTTCATTAGTGTTGTAGGAGCTGCACTCATCCAGGCAAGTGGGGAGTCTTCCATCACATTCCTGACTTGTGCCTTGAGAGGCTTTAGGGAGTCAGGAGGTGAGTTCCTCATCGCACGATTCCGATCTGCTCTTGCAGCCACAGTATTTATATGACTAGTCCAGTTTCTGGTCAATGGTAACTCCCAGGATGTTGATAGTGGGGGATTCAGCGATAGTAATGTCATTGAGAGGCAAGGGGAAATGGTTGGATTCTCTCTTGGAGATGGTCATTGCCTGGTACTTGTGTGGCACGAATGTTACTTGCCACTTGTCAGCCCAAGCCTGGATTTTGTCCAGGCCTTGCTGCATTTGGACATGGACTGCTTCAGTATCTGAGGAGTCATGAATGGTGCTGAACATTGTGCAATCATCAGTGAACATCCCCACTTCTGACCTTATGATGGAAGGATGGTCATTGACGAAGCAGCTGAAGATGGTTGGGCCTAGCACACTACCTTGAGGAACTCCTACAATGATGTCCTGAAGCTGAGATGACTGACTTCCAACAACTACAACCATTTTCCTTTGTGCTAAGTGTGACTCCAACCAGCGGAGAGTTTTCCCCCTGATTTCCATTGACTCCAGTTTTGCTAGGGCTCCTTGTTAAATGCTCGGTCAAATGCTGTCTTGATGTCAATGGCTGTCACTCTCACCTCACCTCTGGAGTTCAGCTCTTTTGTCCATGTTTGAACCAAGGCTGTAATGAGGCCAGGAGCTGAGTGGCCCTGGTGGAACCCAAACTGGGCATCAATGAGCAGGTTATTGATAAGCAAGTGCCCCTTGATAGCACTGTTGATGACCCCTTCCATTACTTTACTGATGATCAAGAGTAGACTGATGGGGCAGTAATTGGCTGGGTTGGATTTGTCCTGCACTTTGTGTACAGGACAAACCTGGGCAATTTTCCACATAGTCTGGTAGATACCAGTGTTGTAGCTGAACTGGAACAGCTTGTGTTTTGGAGCACAAGTCTTCAGCACTATTGCTGGAATATTGACAGGGCCTATAGCCTTTGCACTATCCAGTTCCTTCAGAAGTTTCTTGATATGACGTGGAGTGAATCAAATTGGCTGAAGACTGGCATCTATGATGCTGGGAACCTCCGAAGGAGGCCAAGATGGATCATCCACTCGGCACTTCTTGGTGAAGATTGTTGCAAATGCTTCAGCCTTACCTTTTGCACTGCTGTGCTGGGCTGCTCCATCATTGAGGATGGGGATATTTGTGGAGCCTCCTCCTCCAGTGAGTTGTTTGATTGTCCACCACCATTCACGACTGGACGTGGCAGGACTGCAGAGCTTAGATCTGATCTGTTGGTCGTGGGATCGCTTAGCTCTGTCTATCACTTGCTGCTTATGCTGTTTGGCACACAAGTATTCCTGTTTTATAGCTTCACCAGGTTGACACCTCATTTTTAGGTATGCCTGGTACTGCTCCTGGCATGCCCTCCTGCACTCCTCATTGAACCAGGGTTGATCCCCTGGCTTGATGGTAATGGTAGAGTGGGGGATATGCCAGGCCATGAGATTACAGATTGTATTCGAGTACAATTCTACTGCTGCTGATGGCCCACAGCACCTCATGGAGGCCCAGTCTTGAGTTGCTAGATCTGTTTGAAATCTATCCCATTTAACACGATGATAGTGCCACACAACACGATGAAGGGTATCCTCAATGTGAAGGCGGGACTTTGTCTCCATGATGACTGTGTGGTGGTCACTCCTACCAATAATGTCATGGACAGATGCATCTGCGGCAGGCAGGTTGGTGAGGATGAGGTCAAGTATGTTTTTCCCTCTTGTTGGTTCCCTCACCACCTGCCACAGACCCAGTCTAGCAGCTATGTCATTTAAAACTCGGCCAGCTTGGTCAGTAGTGGGTCCCCCACCCAGAATACATTCTGCACCCTTGCCACCCTCAGTGCTTCCTCCAAGTGATATTCAACATGGAGAAGCACTGATTCTTCACTGAGGGAGGGTGGTACATGGTAATCAGCAGGAGGTTTCCTTGCCCATGTCGGTCTGGAGTTGATGTTGAGGACTTCCAGGGCAACTCCCTCTCAACTGTATACCACTGTGCTGCCACCTCTGCTGGGTCTGCCCTGCAGGTGGGACAGGACATACCCAGGGATGGGGATGTCTGGGACATTATCTGTAAGATATGATTCCGTGAGGATGACTATGTCAGGCTGTTACTTGATTAGTCTGTGAGACAGCTCTCCCAATTTTGGCACGAGCCCCCAGATGTTACTAAGGAGGACTTTGCAGGGTCGACAGGGCTGCGATTGCCGTTGTCGCTACCGGTGTGTTGGTCGATGCCGGGTGGTCCGTCCGGTTTCATTACTTTTTTGAGTCTTTGTAGCGGTTTGATACAACTGAGTGGCTTGCTCGGCCATTTCAGAGGGCAGTTAAGAGTTAACCACATTGCTGTGGGTCCGGAGCCACATGTAGGCCAGGCCAGACCAGGCAAGGCAGGCAGATTTCCTTCCCTGAAGGACATTAGTGAACCAGATGGGTTTTTATATCAATCGGCAATTGTTTTGTGGTCATCATGGGAATTTTAATTCCATACTTCTATTGAATTCAAATTCCACCATCTGCCATGGCGGGATTCAAACCCGGGTTCCTGGATTACTAGTCCAGCGACAATGCCATATGCCATTGCCTCCCCATTGAGGGAGGAGGCAAGAAGTTCCAGCCTGCTCAGTTGTTCGTGATGATCTTTGTCATTTTTGTAGGTCGTTTCTTGCAACTTCTCCATGCCTTCTTCATCATCCCTCTGTGGTCCTTTGTGATTTTACCATCTTATTGATGCTCAATTGATATCTGTACTAGTGAAGTCTAGTAACATTTCCTGGAATTACTCGACATGATAATTAGAGCTGGGGTGATGCCAAGAAGCACTTCTTCATGTAAAGGAAGTGGAAATTTGGAACTCTGTCCCCCAAAAAGCTGTTGAGGCTGGGGGTTCAATTAAAAATTTCAAAAGTGGGATTAATAGGTTTTTGTTGGGTAAGGGGATTAAAAGTTACGGATAAGTGGAGTCAAGGTATAGATCAGGCATGATCCAATTGAATGATGTAACAGGCTGGAGAGGCTGAATGGCCATTTTGTGTTCCCACGTGTTCCTGTGTTCCTCAACGTAGTTTTGGGGAGCTGGCTGTTTTAAAGTGGAATATGTTTGACCAGGCTTGTGTTCCCTTGAAAATAGAAGGTTGATGGATGATTGAATTGTGATGTTGTTAGTTAAAAGATGTAATAGGGTAGATAAAGAAAATCTATATCCTCTGGTGGGGAGTCGAGATCGAGGAGGTGTAACCTTAAAATTATAGTTTGGTTGGTCAGGCGTGATGCCAGGGAACACTTCACACAAAGGGGAGTGGAAATCTGGAATGCTCTTCCCTCAAAAGCTGTTGAGGCCAGAGGTCGATTGAAAATTTCAAAACTGAGATTAATAGATTTTTGTTGGCTAAGGGTATTAAGGGTTATCGAGCCAATGCGGGTAGATGGAGTTAAGATAAGATCAGGCATGTTCCAATTGAATGACTTGTTTTGTATTCTACCTTGAAAAGAAGTGCCTGGTTAGCTTGTTTTTAATCCAGTAGGGCTGCTCTCTCTTCATTGACAGTTTCTTAATGATCATCGTGCTATTGCAGCAGTAGCTGCTTTACTGATACTGGGATTAAGGATAGTGTCAAGTCAGAGGGGGGATGGGAGCTTTATGCTGCATTTATCTGTACTGCACCTGATCCAGGAGCAACTGGGATTGATGTCTGTTGTAAAAAAGTGTAAATTGTTCATTTTCTCAGAATGAATAAGAGTCAAAGGATTTGCTAGAAAGTTCTCATGGTACACAAATATTTGATGTATGTGGTGAATAAGCTACAATATTAGAAACTTTCCACTAGGTGACAGTGTACATTTCATTCTCAATTAACATTGTCGAATTATCAAGCTTGCAAGTCTTCCCTGGACGTTGGAGAGAGTGAGAATACTGCCTGAGGAGAGATTTCTTTCTGCACTATTCAGACAAAAGAAAGATAAAAAACTGACCCGTATTTGAAAAGCACCTTAAAAAGTGGGATTAAAATGAATGGTTAGTTTCTTTTCTGTCTTTGTGGCCGGCGCAGACATGGTGGGCTGAATGGTCTCTTTCTGCAACGTAACATTTCTATGGCTCTAATATTTCTTTTGAAACTGAACTTTTAACCGCATATTCTCTCCAATACAAAGACTGCCTACCTCCATCTCTGCCTTTGGTCCTATATCAACTTATCCGCTGTTGAACCATTCATTCATGCTTTTTGATCACCTCCAAACTTAATTATTCCAATGCTCTCCCAGCTGGTCTCCCATCCTTCGTTACCCAGCTCATCCAAAACTCTGCTGCCTTCATATAATCCCACACCATGTTCCACACCCCAATCAACTCCATCTTCGTTGATCTGCATTGGTTCCCAGTACCCGAATGTCCTATATTTAAAATTCTCATTCCTCATGTTTAAATTCCATTATTGTCTCATGCCTGTCCATCTCTGTAAGTCTGGCACGCACCCCGCACTATGCATTCCCCTAAACTCTGGCCATTTGTATCTCCTTTTAATGTACCATTGCAGTTTTCCCATTACCAGCCTAGGTCCTAATTTTTGGAATTCCCTTTCTACACCTCTCTGGCCAGGATTTTCCGTGGCCGCCGGTGTTGGGCGTGTTCAGTGGCATGAGCGAACAATGAGGCGCGATCGGTTTCACGACAGCGTGAAACCAGTTCACGATCATCCACTCAGCCCACTGATGGTGGGCTGCATTCTTCTCCATCGGACGTCAGGAACCTCATTGTAATACATCAGCATATCATTATTAGGCCTGCCCGCCGGAATCGTCCTCCCGCCACTGGATTGTCTGCCCTTGTCAGTGGGAAAACATGCCAACATGTTTCACAACAGCACATAAGCGACGTGCACCTGACAGGTTTGTTTGCCTACCTTGCTTTGGTCAGCACTTGCAGCCATCAGCGCCAGGCTTCACAGGCAGCACCACATCATTTTTAGGGGGCTCACCGACAGGTCTTTACCTATCAGACCAGCCGTATGTGGGGGCTTTTCAATGGCAGCAGGGCTAGGGCTTGCTTGAGGAAGGGGGAGAAGAAGCCTCAGGCAAGGGAAGAGGCTGCAGGACGAGGGCTGTACTGGGGAAGGAGGGTACCCCAGGGTGTGTGGGGGGGGGGGCACACGTTGATCTGTGCAAGTGGCCTCAAGATGTTGAGGGCTGAGGAGGCAGTCTCCAGAGGAGATGAGGCCAGATGTGAGGTATTTGTGTGAAAATGGGAGGTGATGTCCCTTGAGCCGGCAGTGAGTGAGATGCCAGTGAATGTGTAATGGGTTAAGTGTGAGTTCAAAGTGATGAGATGGCTGCCATACCCTGGCTTCATGGATGAGATCATTCATCCTCTAGCATTGGTTGGCCAACTCTCCTGTGCAACATTGGCATTGATCACCACTGCCATCGCCTACCAAGTCTGGTTGGTCACACCACTGCCCAACCTGCAGCCAGTGTGGGGGTGGAGGACATCGCGGCAGGCCTCCATGGCATCCAAAAGGCATTCCAGTGATGTGTCACTAATAATGGAGGCTGCAGTCTTTTTCCCTTTTGTAGACATCTTCCCTGCAGTAGTTGTGGTCTAGAAGCACTGAGATGTGTGTGCACGACTGGACTTTAAATATGGCACCTGGTGTGATGAACAGCGAGCGGGAGAATGAGAGCCCGCCCGCCATGGAAACGGTGTGTTTCCCAAGAATGCATAGGCAATGCGATGATATTGAGCGAAAACCTGACATCGCAGCCAGTAGGCAAAACATCATTTTACCCGCCTGCTACCACACTTAGTGCAAATCTGGGATGATTCCGCCCTCAGTCTTTCCACTTCCCTGTAAGACTTTGCTTAAAGTCCACCATTTGCCACCTCTCCTAATATGGCCCTCTTTGGCACAGTATCCATTTTTATGATTGCATCTCTGCAAGGTGTTGTGGCATGTTTTTTCACAGTATAAGCGCTTTATCAATGTAAATTGATGTGTATCAGAATCATTTCAAAGCACTTATGAACACATACAACATATGATTTAGGAGCAGGAGTAGGCCATTCAACTCCTCAAGCCTGCCCTGGCATTCAGTAAGATCCTGACTTGTCAGATTGTGGCCTCAACGTCACATTTCACCTACCCCCTGATACCTTTTGACTTCCTTATTTGTCAAGAACCTATCTACCTCAGCCTTAAAAATATTCACTAATCCTGCCTCCATGGCTCTCTGGGGAAGAGAGTTCCAAAGAATCACAACCCTCTGAGAGAAAAATTTCTTCTCATCTCCATCTTATATGAGAGACCTCTTATTTTTAAACTGACCCCTTATCTTTAAACTGTGTCCCCTAGTTCTAGTCTCTCCCACATTCATTCAGCACCCCCCCGCCCCCGTCAAGACCCTAATATGATAGAATTGTGACCATAATATGATAGAATTTACCCTGCAATTTGAGAGGAAAAAGCTGGAATCAGATGTAACGGTATCACAGTTGAATAAAGGCAATTACAGAGGCATGAGGGAGGAGCTGGCCAGAATTGACTGGGAGATGAGCCTAGCAGGAAACACAGTGGAACAGCAATGGCAGGAGTTTCTGGGAGTAATTTGGAAGACACAGCAAAAATTCATCCCTAGGAAAAAGAAGCATACTAAAGGCAGGACGAGGCAACCATGGCTGACAAGGGAAGTCAGGGACAGCATAAAAGCTTAATAGAAAGCATACAATGCGGCAAAGAGCAGTGGGAAACCAGGGGGTTAGGAAGCCTACAAAGACCAACAGAGGACAACTAAAAAAGAAATAAGGAGGGAGAAGATTAAATATGAGGGTAAACTAGCCAGTAATATAAAAGAAGATTGCAAGAGTTTTTTTAGATATATAAGGGTAAGAGAGAGGCAAAAGTGGACATTGGGCCGCTGGAAAATGACGCTGGAGAAGTAGTAGTGGGGAACAAAGAAATGACGGAGGAATTGAATAGGTACTTTGCGTTAGTCTTCACGGTGGAAGACACGAGTAACATCCCCAAAGTTCAAGAGAGTCGGGGGGCAGAGGTGAGTATGGTGGCCATTACCAAGGAGAAGGTGCTAGGAAAACTGAAAGATCTGAAGGTGGATAAATCACCTGGACCAGATGGATTACACCCCAGAGTTCTGAAGGAGATAGCTGAAAGGATAGTGGAGGCATTAGTGGTGATCTTTCAGGAATCACTGGAGTCAGGGAGGGTCCCAGAGGACTGGAAAATTGCTAATGTAACCCCCCTGTTTATGAAGGGAGTGAGGCAAAAGATGGGAAATTACAGGCTGGTTAGCCTGACCTCGGTCATTGGCCATTATTAAGGATGAGATTTCAGAATACTTGGAAGTGCATGGTAAAATAGGGCAAAGTCAGCATGGTTTCATCAAGGGGAGGTCATGCCTGACAAATCTGTTAGAATTCTTTGAGGAGGTAACGAGTAGGTTAGACAAAGGAGAGCCAATGGATGTTATCTACCTGGACATCCAGAAGGCCTTTGACAAGGTGCCGCACAGGAGGCTGCTCAGTAAGATAAGAGCCCATGGTGTTAGAGGCAAGGTATTAGCATGGATAGACGATTGGCTGTCTGGCAGGAGTCAGAGAGTGGGGATAAGGGGGTCCTTCTCAGGATGGCGGCTGGTGACTAGTGGAGTTCCGCAGGGGTCAGTGTTGGGACCACAACTTTTCACTTTATACATTAATGATCTAGATGAAGGAACTGAGGGCATCCTGGCTAAGTTTGCAGATGATACAAAGATAGGTGGAGGGACAGGTAGTATTGAGGAGGTGGGGAGGCTGCAGAAGGATTTGGACAGGTTAGGAGAATGGGCAAAGAAGTGGCAGATGGAATACAATGTGGGGAAGTGTGAGGTCATGCACTTTGGTAGGAAGAATAGAGGCATAGACTATTTTCTAAATGGGGAGAGAATTCAGAAATCTGGAGTGCAAAGGGACTTGGGAGTCCTAGTCCAGGATTCCCTTAAGGTTAACTTGCAGGTTGAGTCGATAGTTAGGAAGGCAAATGCAATGTTGGCATTTATTTCGAGAGGACTAGAATATAAAAGCAGGGATGTGCTGCTGAGGCTTTATAAGGCTCTGGTCAGACCACATTTAGAATATTGTGAGCAATTTTGGGCCCCGTATCTCAGGAAGGATGTTCTGGCCCTGGAGAGGGTCCAGAGGAGGTTCACGAGAACGATCCCAGGAATGAAAGGCTTAACATATGAAGAACATTTGAGGACTCTGGGTCTATACTCGATGGAGTTTAGAAGGATGAGGGGGGATCTGACTGAAACTTACAGAATACTGAAAGACCTGGATAGAGTCGACATGGGGAAGATGTTTTCATTAGTGGGAGAGACTAGGACCCGAGAGCACAGCCTCAGAGTAAAGGGAAGACCTTTTAGAACAGAAGTGAGGAGAAACGTTTTAGCCAGAGAGTGATGAATCTATGGAATTCATTGCCACAGAAGGCTGTGGAGGCCATGTCATTGAGTGTATTTAAGACGGAGATAGATAGGTTCTTGATTGGTAAGGGGATCAAAGGTTACAGGGTGAAGGCGGGAGAATGGGGTTGAGAAACTTATCAGCCATGATTGAATGGCAGAGCAGACTCGATGGGCCAAATGGCCTAATTTCTGCTCCTATGTCTTATGGTCTTATGGTCTAAGACCCCTCAGGAACTTATGTTTCAGTAGGATCACCTCCCAAAGTTCGAGTCTCCAATGGATAAAGACCCAGCCTGTCCAACCTTTCCTTGTAAGCTACCCCTCTCCCCAACCCAGGAATCAGCTGAGTAAACCTTCTCTGAACTGCATCTAACGCATTTATATCCTTTCTTAATTAAGGAGACCAAACTGTACATCATACTCTAGATGTGTTCTCAGCAAATGTAGCAAAACATTTCTGCTTTTATATTCTATCCCCCTTGCAATAAATGACAACATTCCATTGGCCTTCCTAATCGCTTGCTGTACCTGCATACTAACATTTCCTGATTCATTTACCAGGACACCCTCTGTACCTCAGAGTTCTGCAATCTGTCTTCCTTTAAATAATATGCTTCTTTTCTATCCTTCCTGCCAAAGTGGACAAGTTCACATTTCCCCACATTAAACTCCATCTGCCAAATCTTTGCCCATTCACTTATCTTACTGATATGCCTTTGCAGGATCCTTATGTCCTCTTCATAACTTACTTCCCCACCTAGCTTTATGCCACCAGCAAATTTAGCAACCATATCTTCATTCCCTTCATCCAAGTCATTTATATAAATTGTAAAAAGTTGAGGCCCCAGCACTCGATATCTTTGGCACTCCGCTTGTCACACCTTGCCTACCAGAAAGTGACCCATTTATGCCTACTCCCTGTTTCCTGTTAGTTAACCAATCCTTTATCCATGCTAATATGTTACCGCCTACGCCATATACTCTTATTTTGCATAGTAACCTTTGATGTGGCACCTTGTTAAATGCCTTGTGAAATCTAAGCACAGCAAGCCCACAGGTTCCCCTTTATCCGTGTTGCTTGTTACTTCCTCAAGGAACTCTAATAAATTAGTCAAATGTGATTTCCCTTTCACAAAACCATGTTGATTCTGCCAGATTGCACTGAGATTGAGTGCCCCACTATAACCTCCTTAATAATAAATGGCAGCAATTTCCCTATGTCAGGCGTTAAGCTAACTGGCCTGTTGTTTCCTGTTTTTCTGTCTCCCTCCTTTCTCGAATAGAGGAGTCACATTCACTATTTTCCAATTTGATGGGACCTTTCCAGAATTTAGGGAATGTTGGAAAATTAAAACCAATACATCTACTATCTCAGCAACTATTTCTCTTAAGATCCTAGGATGAAGTCCATCAGGACCTGGGGACTTGTCAGCTTTTAATTGTAATAATTCTCTCAGTACTCTTTCCTTGTTGATTGTAATTGTTTTAAGTTCCTCCCTTCCTTCCACCTCCAGATTCATAATTATTTCTGGGATATTATTGTATCTTTTACAGTGAAGCTAGATGCAAAATATCTGTTCAATTCATTCGCCATTTCCTTATTTTCCATTGTTATTTCTCCATTCTCACTCTCTAGAGAACCACTTCACAAATCACTAATCATTTTGAAGTTTATTTGACTGTTATATAGGTTGCTGATAGGTATTTCAATAAGATGTGGGTTCCTCAGATGCTTTTTTCTCATATCAGCATTACTAATTACAGACACACGATGGCTAAAATTAGCTAGTCCCCAAAAAGGGGCGCAGATTTTGTGATGCACGATAAACCCACATCCCTCCCCGTCCATTGATTGAACTGTATTATTCTACCTGCCCATTATAATGATTGCAGTGTGAAACCAGCATGAACTGCGTTGTTCATTGGCTGTGCGCATTAGCAGGGTGCTGAAAATATTAACTTCTCAGCACTGCATAAAGCTTGTCTGCACCAGACAACTCACTGGAGTTGGAGGCTCCACAAATACCCCCACCCTCAATGATGGGGGAAGCCAGCACATCATTGCAAAAGATAAGGCTGAAGCACTTACAAGACTCTTCAGCCAGAAGTACCGAGTGGATGACCCATCTCGGCCTCCTCCGAAGGTCCCCAGCATCACAGATGCCAGTCTTCAGCCAATTCGATTCACTCCACATGATATCCAGAAATGGCTGAAGGCACTGGATACTGCAAAGGCTATGGGTCCTGACAATATTCCAGCAATAGTTCTGAAGGCTTGTGCTCCAGAAGCACCCTAGCCAAGCTGTTCCAGTATAGCTACAACAGTGGTATTTACCCGGCTATGTGGAAAATTGCCCAGGTATGTCCTGTACACAAAAAGCAGGAAAAATTCAACCCGGCAAATTACTGCCCCATCAGCCTACTCTCCATCATCAGTAAAGTGATGGGAGAAGTCATCAACAGTGCTATCAAGTGGCACTTGCTTAGCAATAACCTGCTCACTGATGCTCAGTTTGGGTTCCGCCAGGGCCACTAAGCTCCTGATTTTAATACAGCCTTTGTTCAAACATAGACAAAAGAGCTGAACTGCCGAAGTGAGATGAGAGTGACTGCCCTTGACATCAAGGCAGCATTTGACTGAGTGTGGCATTAAGGAGCCTTAGCAAAATTGGAGTTAATGGGAATCAGGGGGGAAACTCTCCATTGGTTGGAGTCATACCTAGCACAAAGGAAGATGGTTGTGGTTGTTGGAGGTCAATCATTTCAGTTCCAGGATACCACAGCAGGAGTTCCTCAGAGTAGTGTCCTGGGTCCAACCGTCTTTAGCAGCTTCATTAATGACCTTCCTTCCATCATAAGCTCAGAAGTAGGTATGTTCGCTGATAATTGTACAATGTTCAGCACCATTCTGGATTCCCCAGGTTCTGAAGCAGTCCATATTCAAATGCAGCAAGATCTGGACAATATCCAGGCTTGAGCTGATAATTGGCAAGTAACATTCATGCCACACAAGTGCCAGGCAATGACCATCTCCAACAAGAGAGAATCCAACCATTACCCCTTGACCTTCAATGGCATTACCATCACTGAATCCCTCATTATCAACATCCTGGGTGTTACCATTGACCAGAAACTGAACTGGACTAGCCATCTCAATACTGTGGCTACAAGAGCAGGTCAGAGGCTAGGAATCCTGTGATGAGTAACTCACCTCTTCACTCCCAAAGCCTGTCCACCATCTACAAGACACAAATCAGGAGTGTTATGAAATACGCTCCACTTGCCTGGATGAGTGCAACTCCATCAGCACTCAAGAAGCTTGACACCACAAAGGACAAAGCAGCTCACTTTATTGGCACCCCATCCACAAACATTCATTCCCTCCACCACTGACGCACAGTGGCAGCAGTGTACACCATCTATGAGATGCACTGCAGGAACTCACCAATGCTCCTCCAGCAGCACCTTCCAAACCTACGACAGCTACCATCTAGAAGGACAAGTGCAGCAGACACATGGGAACACCATCACCTAGAAGTTCCTCTCCAAGTCACCATTCTGGCTTGGAAATATATTGCCATTCCTCCACTGTCGGTGGGTCAAAATCCTGGAACTCCCTCCATAACAGCACTGTGGGTGTACTGCAGCGGTTCAAGAGGGCAGTTCACCTTCTCAAGGGCAATTAGGGATGGGTAATAAATGCTGGCCCAGCCAGCGACACCCACATCCCATAAAATGAACAAAAATAAAGCTATGTCATCAGGATGTCATTCGCTGAGAGAAGATGAATGAGAAGCACCTCAGAGAGTTAGTGATGTAAATAAAAAATATTTTGAATGAAAGACTGTTGCTTTCAGCAAGATCTCTTCTAGAGTAAGAAACCAAGGAATCCCAAGTCAAACCCACAATAACAGGTTTGAGAGATGATTTGAGAGAGGTATTCAAAATTATGAAAGGTTTTGATAGAGTAAATAGAGACTATTTCCACTGAAGCTTAGTGCCAAAGGACACAGCTTTAAGGAGATTAACAATAGAACAGAGGGAACATGAGCAAATAGGAGCTTTCGCAGCCAATTGTCATGATCTGGAATATGCTGACTGAAAGGGTGGAGCATACAGATTCAATAATAGCTTTCTAAAGAGAATTGGATATATATCTGAAGGGGAATAATTTGCAGGACTATGAGGCAAAAGCAGAGGAATGGTCTAAGGACCTAAACAGCTGAAGCCAAGGCCGCCAATGGTGGAGTGATGAGGCATGCTCAAGAGGCCAGAACTGAAGCAACACAGAGCTCTCCCAGGGTGGTAAGGTTGGGAGATGCTACAGAGATAGGGAGTTGCGGGGTGCAGGCTCTAGAGGGATTTGAAAACAAAGCTGAGAATTTTAAAACTAAGGCATAGCCGGACCTTTATAGGTGAGCAAGCATGGGGTTGGGGGATGAATGGAACTTGGGGTGGAATTTAGTGGCGATGACATGGATCCTGGCCATCAGTTGGAGAACGGATGAGAGCCTCACATCGTCTTTCTATGGGAAGCACGGCACTTTTCCGAGGTAACTAGGCATTTACCTGGACAATGTCAGGCCTCCCTGAATTAAGCCCTGTGCAGCGTGGAAGTCCTGCCCTTGAGAGCTGCTGGCCAATCAGAGGCCAGCAGTTCTGCAGTATCGGCAGGACCACTGAAAGTGGTAGCCACTGCTGGCATTGCACTGGAGCCTACACAGAGGATCGGTGATGGATCCTCCAGAGACAGGTAAATAGGGCAGGATGGGGTCCCAGGGAAAGGGGTACAGGATGGCTGGGGAGGGCAAAGGGGAGATAGCCTGCAAGGACCCCTTTGGACGCCTACTTCCCAATGCCAGGTCTCCTGATTACATAAGAACATCAGAAATAGGAGCAGGAGTAGGCCATTCAGCCCCTCAAGCCTGCCCTGCCATTCAATAAGATCATGGCTGACTTGCCCCAGGCCTCAACTCCTCTTTCGTGCCAGCTCCTCATAGCCCTCAACTCCCCAATATTTCAAAAATCTATCGACCTCCTCTTTAAATACTTTCAGTGACCTAGCCTCCACAACTCTCTGGGTAGAGAATTCCAGATATTCACTACCTTCTGACAGAAGAAATTCCTTTGCATCTTGGTTTTAAATGAGTGTCCCCTTATTCTGTAACTATGACCGGAGAGGAGAGGCCAGCGAGAGCGGTATAAAAGGGCGTGAAAAACAGAGGCCAAGACAGGAGAGGAGAGGCCAGTGAGACTGGTATAAAAGGGCGTGAGAAACAGGCCGAGACAGGAGAGGAGAGGCCAGCGAGAGCGGTATAAAAGGGCACAAAAAACAGAGGCTGAGACTGGAGAGGAGAGGCCAGTGAGAGCGGTATAAAAGGGCACAGAAAACAGAGGCGGAGACAGGAAAGGAGAGGCTACCCTCAGGACCTTCAGGCGATGGAGTTCGAAGTGACGTCATGATTCAAAAAGTGACGCGATGCAGGGGAGGCAGCTGATTGGTCAGTAGGGTCAGGTGAGTACTTCTACTACTTTTTCTACTAATTAAACTGCTGCAGTCCATTAGCTTAAACAAAATGTGAGGATTTTGGACTATAATGGGAGTGTTTGGAGTGGAATAAGGCCCCTAGTGTAATTAGTGTTCTTTAAAGGGGGCAACTAACGATCTTAATCTAAAGATAAGTCATGGCAGCAGAGCTTGCACCTGTGATATGCTCCACCAGTGCTATGTGGGAAGTCATGGACACTTCCAGTGTCCCTGGCGACCATGTGTGCAGGATATGCGTCCAGCTGCAGCTATTGGCTAATGGCATTTCCGAGCTGGAACTGCAGGTGGATTCACTGTGGAGCATCTGCAATGCTGAGATTATCGTGGACAGCGCATTTAGTGAGGTGGTCACACTGCAGTTAAAGACTGAACAAGAAGAAAGGGATGGGTGGCCACCAGGCAGAGTCGAGGAAGGCAGGTAGTACAGGAGTCCCCTGTGGCCGTCCCCATCTCTAACAGATATACCGTTTTGGATACTGTTGGGGGAGATGACTTCTCAGGGGAAAGCAGCAGGAGCCAAGTCCATGGCACCACGGGTGGCTCTGCTGCGCAAGAGGTGAGTGAGAAGAGTGGCAGGGCTATAGTGATAGGGGATTCAATAGTAAGGGGAACTGACAGGCATTTCTGCGGCTGCAAAGAGACTCCAGGTATGTTACCTCCCTGGTGCCAGGGTCAAGGGTGTCTGGGAGAGGCTGCAGGGGATTCTGAAGGGGGAGGGTGAACAGCCAGTTGTTGTGGTACATACTGGTACCAACAACATAGGTAAAAAAAAGGGATGAGATCCTACAAGCTGAATATAGGGAGCTCGGATGTAAATTAAAAAGTAGGGCCTCAAAGGTAGTAATCTCAGGATTACTAACAGTGCCATGTGCTAGCGAGAGTAGAAATAACAGGTTATATCAGATGAATACGTGGCTAAAGAAATGATATAGAGGGGAGGGATTCAGATTCCTGGGACATTGGGACGGGTTCTGGGGAAGGTGGGATCAGTACAAACAGGACGGGTTTCATCTGGGCAGGACCAGGACCAATCTCCTTGGGGGGGTGTTTGCTAGTGCGGTTGGAGAGGGTTTAAACTAGACTGGTGGGGAATGGGAACCTGAGCAGGGAGACAGAGGAGGGGGAAACAAGGATAGAAACAAAAGGCAGAAAAGTAAGGAGCAAAAGTGGAAGGCAGAAAAAACAAGGGCGAAAATCAAATGGGGTCATAGTGCAAAATAAAGCTAAGATAACTAACAAGGTTAATAAGACAAGTCTAAAGGCATTGTACCTTAATGCATGGAGCATTCACAATAAGTTAGATAAATTAACAATGCAAATAGATATAAACGATTATGATATAGTTGCAATTACGGAGATATGACTGCAGGGTGACCAAGGGAACTGAACATCCAGGGGTATTCAATATTTATGAAGGACAGTCAAATAGGGAAAGGAGGTGGGGTAGCACTGTTATTAAAGGTGGAAATCAATGCAATAGCGAGGAAGGATATTGGCTCAGAAAATCATGATGTGGAATCAGTTTGGGTGGATATAAGAAACACCAAGGGGCAGAAAACATTGGTGGGGGTTGTCTATGGACCCCCAAACAGTGATAGAGATATAAGGGAAAGCATTAAACAGGAAATTTGATACGCATGCAATAGGGGTACAACTGTAATCATGGGTGACTTTAATCTACATATAGATTGGGCAAACCAAACTGGTGATAATATTGTGGAGGAGGAATTCCTGGAGTATGTCCGTGATGGATTTTTAGACCAATACGTTGAGGAACCAACTAGAGAGCAGGCTATCCTAGACTGGGTATTGTGCAATGAGAAAGGATTAATTAACAATCTTATTGTGGGGTCCCTTGGGGAAGAGTGACCATAAAATGATAGAAACAAATACAAAAAGAGCTGGAAAAACCCAGCAGGTCTGACAGTATCTGTGGAGAGGAAGACAGAGTTAATGTTTCGGGACCAAACTCTGTCTTTCTCTCCACAGATGCTGTGAGACCTGCTGAGTTTTTCCAGCTATTTTTGTTTTTGTTTCAGATTTCCAGCATTCGCAGTATTTTGCTTTTATCATAAAATGATAGAATTGTTCAGTAGGATGGAGAGTGAGGAAGTTGAATCTGAAACTAGGGTCCTGAATCTAAATAATGGGAACTGCGAAGGTACAAAGCATGAGTCGACATTGATGGGTTGGGGAACCTTACTAAAAGGGTTGATGGTGGATAGGCAATGACCAATACATAAGGAAGGTAGAAAAAATGTAATTAAACATGTTCCCTCGTGTGACTGTGTCACATGAGATGGGGCATGTTTTTATATCTTGGAAAATGTATTTATTTATTTAATAAAAGCTTTGGAAACCCACTTGTGGATGAGGTTCCCTAAAAAATGTAAAGGCCGCCTGGTCTTTTTGCCTGCCTGCCAACCTTAAGGTTGGACGTGCAGCATTAACAATTACATTAATTACTTCCTCAATGGCCTTAATGGGCCATTTATATATCGACGGGCACGCAGCCAACTCTGGTGCATGCCAGCCAAATGAAACATCGCACATCATTTTATGTGTCAGGGTGTCGGCCCCGCCCCCGCCCCCGCACACCGACTGAAAAATCCTGCCCCAAGGCTCTAGTGAGAGGGAGGAATTGAAGAAAATCAGTATTAGTAAAAAAATGGTGTAAGAGAAATTAATGGAGTGAAAGGCTGAAAACTCCCCATAATAATCTACATCCCAGAGCACTAAAGGAAGTGGCCCTGGGAATATTGGATGCATTGGTGGCCATCTTCCAAAATTCTATAGACTCTGGAGCAGTTCCTACAGACTGGAGGGTGGCAGATGTAACCCCACTATTTAAAAAAGGAGGAAGAGAAAAAGCAGGGAATTACAGACCAGTTAGCCTAACATCAGTAGAGGGGAAATTGCTAGAGTCTATTATAAAAGGTGTGGTAACAGAACACTTGGAAAACATCAACGGAATTAGACAAAGTCAGCAGGGATTTATGAAAGGGAAATCATGCTTAACTAATCTACTGCAGTTTTTTGAGGATGTAACTAATAGAATGGATGAGGGTGAACCAGTGGATGTGCTGTATTTAGATTTCAAGAAGGCTTTTGATAAGGTCCCACATAACTAGCTAGTGGGCAAAATGAAAGCATTTGGGAATGGGGGTTAATATACTGACATGCATTGAGAATTGGCTGACAGACCGGAAACAGAGAGTTGGAATAAATGGGTCTTTTTCCGGGTGGCAGGTGGTGACTAATGGTATACTGCAGGGATCAGTGCTTGGGCCCCTGCTATTAACAATATATGTAAATGACTTGGATAAGGGAACCAAATGCAATCTTTCCAAATTTGCTGATGACACAAAAGTGGGTGGGGTTATGAGTTGTGAGGAGGATGCAAGGAAGCTTCAGGGCGATTTAGACAAGCTGTGTATGTGGGCAAACACATGGCAGATGCAGTATAACGTGGATAAATGTGAAGTTATACGCTTCGGTGTGAAAAACAGAAAGGCAGAGTATTATTTAAACGGTGATATATTGGGAAATGTGGATGTACAAAGGGATTGGGTGTCCTTGTACACCGGTCAATGAAAGTAAACAGGCAGGTGCAGCAAGCAATTAGGAAGGCAAATGGTATGTTGGTCTTCATTGTAACTGGATTTGCATTCAGAAGTAGGGATGTGTTACTGCAGTTATACAGGGCCTTGGTGAGATCACAGTACTGCATGTAATTTTGGTCTCCTGACCTAAGAAAGGATATACTTGCCATAGAGGGAGTGATGCAAAGGTTCACTAGGCTGATACTGGGGATGGCAGGACTGTCGTATGAGGAGAGTGTGGTTCGACTTGGCCTGTATTCACTAGAGCTTAGAAGAATGAGAGGAGATCTGATTGAAACGTATAAAATTCTAACAGGGCTAGACAGACTAGATGCAGGGATGATGTTTCCCCTGGTTGGGGAGTCTGGAACCAGGGGCCACAGCCTCAGGATACGGGGCAGGCCATTTAGGACTGAGGTGAGGAAAAAGTTCTTCACTCAGAGGGTGGTCAATCTATGGAATTCTCTACCACAGAAGACTGTGGAGGCCGGGTCACTGAATATATTCAAGAAAGAAATTGATAATATTTTGGATATTAGGGGCATCAAGGGGTATGGAGAGTAACCGGAAATATGGTGTTGAGGTAGAGGATCAGCCATGATCATATTGAATGGTGGAGCAGGCTTGAAGGGCCGAATGGCCTATTCCTGCTCCTAGTTTGTATGTTCCTGTGTCCCCTAGTTCGAGAATCCACCACTAGTGGAAACACCTTCTCAACATCTACCCTGTTAAGCCCGCCCAGAATCTTGTACATTTCAATAAGATCACCCCTTATTCTTCCAAACTCTAATGAATAAATGCCTAACCCGTTAAACTATTCTTGATAAATCAGCCCCTTCATCCCAGGAATCAGCCTAGTGAATTTCTTTTGAACTGCCTCCAATGGCAGTATATCCTTTCATAAATAAGGGAACCAAAACTGTACACAGTACCCCAGGTGCAGCCTCACTGATACCCTATACAGTTGTAACAAGACTTCCCTATTTTTAAACTCCAACCCCCTAGCAATACAGGCCAAAATTCCATTTGCCTTCTTAATTACTTGCTGCACCTGCATGCTTACTTTTTGTGTTTCATGCACAAGAACACCCAGATCCCTCTGTGCTGCACTTTTTTGGAGTCTTCTTCATTTTAATAATAGTCTGCCTTTTCATTCTTCCTACTGAAGTACATGACCTCACACTTTCCTACATTAAACTCCATCTGCCAAATTTTTGCCCACTCACTCAACCTACCTATATCCCCTTGCAGATTCCTTATGTCCTCATCACAACATGCCCTCCTACCTATTTTTGTATCATCAGTAAATTTGGGTACATTACACTCTGCCCCTTCCACCTAGTCATTAATATAGATAGTAAATAATTGAGGCCCTAGGACTGATCCTTGTGGCACTCCACTAGTTACATCTTTCCAACCTGGAAAAGACCCATGAATTCCAACTTTCTGTCTTCTGTGTGTTAACCAACCCTCAATCCATGCTAACACATTACCCCCAATACCGTGAGCTCCTAACTTGTGCAATAATCTTTTATGTGGCACCTTATCGAATGCCTTCTGGAAATCCAAATACCTCACACCTACTGGTTCCCCTTTATTAACTCTGCTTGTTATATCCTCAAAGAACTCTGGCAAATTTGTCAAACATGATTCCCCTTTCGCAAAACCATGTTGACTCAGTTTGATTGCATTAAGCTTCTCTAAATGTCCTGCTATTTCTTCCTTAATAATGGGCTCCATCATTTTCCCAATGACAGATGTTAGGCTGAATGGCCTATATTTTCCTGCTTTTTGCCTCCCTCCCTTCTTGAACAGGGGCATCACATTAGCAGTTTTCCAGGCTGTTGGGACCCTCTTGGAATCCAGTGAGTTCTGGAATATTTCGACCACTGCCTCCACTATCTCTGCAGCCACAGAGATAAAGATTGTGCATAGAGAGATCCCCCAAGAAGGCTCCTGGCAAACTTGATCGGGTTTGCTGGCCAGCCTTCCCAGATGGCAAGACCCTCGACTACCATTGGTTGAATACCAGCAATGGTGGGATGAAGCCTTTAAGTGGTTCTCAAGGGCCTCAATTGGCCCTGTCTGAATCGGAGGGAGGTGGGAAAGCTGTGGGATCTCCACCCTGCACCCTCCTGCCCGATCTCACGGCAGCCCCCCCACTTCCCCCCCAACTGCCCATGAACTGGCCTTTGGGGTGGGGGCATTAAATTCTGCCCTTGCTGTGAGTTATGAAATAGGCAGCAGAATTTTGGATGAGCTGAAGCTTGCACAGGGTGGAAGGTGGGGGGCCAGCCAGAAGAGCATTGGAAGGGTGGAGTCTGAATGTAAGCAGACCGAATAAAACATTCTTCTCCCACTCATTTGCATTAATTTCAATGAGATTTAATGCATCAAATTATTGTGAGAAAAATACATTTTGTCGGTCCTGGAAACCAATGACTGGTATTCCTTTATCATCTCAACACACAACAGCAGGAAGCTTGGGCTGATTCCTCATACAATAAGATTCAAATCTCTGCGAAATGGAGGCAGACATCTGCCCACAACTAGGGAGATGAGATCATATGAAAATCACATCATTGCCAGAAAAAGAGTTCATGCGGTTATTAATATTTGAGGACAATAACTATAAACAACTGCCATTGTGTGATTTGGCTGCCCATGAGTCCATTGTTGCAAGGGTTGTTTTAAATTGCACTGCTAAAGAGCAGTTGCCATTTCTCAAAGTAACACAAACCTAATCCAGTAAATATTTGGCATACCTTTCAATTAGTTAGAGCTCCTAGCAGTAGAGACATGTAAAAAGGTTATTTTATTCCAACGTAACTAAAATAGGAGCCAACATGTAATATCACTCAATTAATTATAATTAATTATAATTATGAAAATAAATATAAAAGGACCTTTTGTAGTGACATTGGTATGCACATTGTCACTCTGCTTTAAAACAAAAATTGAGATTGTGAATGATTTGCCAAAGTGCATGTTTCATTCTGACTTTTGATACAACATTGATTATTACTTACTTAATAATGAAGGAAACGTTTCAACCAGCCTTGGTGTAATTTGTCCCTTACATTTCTAAAACAGCAATATAAGTTCACTATGTCTTTGACATGAAATTGCATTTTGTGTTATTCTCAGTCGAAGTGGGAGTGTCACTACCCAGGATATGAGTCAATAGAAAAATAGGTAACTGCTGGTTAGTGTTGAATCTTGGAAACATTCCCGTGGCAATATTGTGTAACTTAGGCAATGACTGGCAGCCCAGTCATTTGGCTTAAGGAGTGGAATTATTTATCAAACCTTTAGTAATGTATCTAAGAAAGGTATAATAATGACACATTGGGTCAGGTCCTACTGGAACTCTACTGGTGTGTTAATGATGCATACCATTATTAATGTTCAAATTGGTCAACAAGTTCAAGGGATGAAAAAATGTGCCCTGAATTGTGATTTATGCTGCCCCTCCGTTTGATCCACAAAAACAACATCTCGCCCTTAGCCTCCCCATTATTTTTAAGTACTTGTTGGACTTTTGTATTAATTGTTCATTAAATGGGGAAGAGGCACAAAAAGATATAGGGGTACACATACACATATCATTGAAAGTAGCAACACAAGTTAACAAGACGAGGAAAATGTAAGCTTAGCGCTGAGGTTCATTTCTAGAGGAACAGAATTAAAAAACAGGGAAACTTTTTCAGAACCTTGTGAACTTCGTCAGAACCTGTGAAAACTTCTTCAGAACCTTGGTTAGATCACGTTAAGTATACGTACACAGTTCTAGTCGTCATGTTACAAAATGGATTTAGAGGCAATAAGGAAAATGCAAAAAATGATACCAAGGATGATTCTAGAACTGAGAAGTTATAACTATCAGGAATACACTTGTGTTATTTTCTCTGGAAAAGAAAAGGCTGAGGGGTGACGTGATGGAGGCCTTAAAAATGATGAAGAAGTTGATAGGGGAGAGTTTGATTGAGAGGTTTCTCCTGGTGAAGCCTAAAACTTGGGGTCATAAATATAAGATAGTCATTAATAAATCTCATAGAGAATTCTGGACAAATTTCTTGACCCAGAGAGTGGTGAGAATATGGAACTCATTACCACAGGGAATTGCTGAGGTGAATAGCATATATGTTGTTATGAATCCCATAGAGTCCGATACTTTAAAAAGAGATGAATTTCCCAGTGACCACCAGAAATAAATTGAAGGACAAGATTTCATGTGTTTTAAGACTTTTACGGTAACAAACTAAAAACATAAATCAAACATTATTTAACAGGCAAAAATACATCGAACTAAAGAAAAGGTACTTTTGTATGAACTGGTTAATGCAATCAAGATACGCCTTACAACTCCTTTTGCTGTGCACCACACTTCTGGAAGATGGGTAGCATTGCAAGAATGAGTCCCACATTACTCCCACTTTCCTACAGGCTCACTTCTTCCTGCCCCACTAAGTTGAATCTTCCAGTGTCTTTCGAAAATTGTTCTACTCAGCCTGAGTATTAAGAACATATAGTTTAGGAAACTGTGAGAGATGCCCTTCCCTTAGTGCATAATATACATTGTAGAATTTACCTTCCACAAATTGTTCAGGCATTTTGTCTATCATACTGAGGCCTCTTACATTGTTCAAAACACATTTGCATCAGTGCACTGTAAAAGCAGGAGCACAAATGGGCTTGATGCAATGTCTAACTAAATATTATTGCTGGTGCAGTAAATGTTTGCTGGGTGTATCATTCTCAGTCATTCTCATAAAATCATGCTGGGTCTCTCCTTTTGCACTCTGATTACACTGGTTAAAAGCAGGTGACTATTTAGGAAGCACAGGAACCAAACTAAATGGACCAATCATGCCATCATTGTGTCATCAAGGCTAGGGCGATGACTGCAACCAGTGGCTCACTTCCTGAGATATGAGGACACATGACGAAAAGCTTGGTCAAAGAATAGAGAGTCGAATACATAGCTCAAAGATTGGTGTGGGGGAAATGGGTTTCTGAGATGTCAGGGGCACTGGCACCAGTACTGGGGAAAGAGGGAGCTGTACTGTTGGGGTGACCTTCACCTAAACTGGGCTGGGATCACTGTACGTGGAATTGTAGAAATGAGCCCGGGCAGGTGGAAGGCATATCGGTAGGGGAGCATTTTGGAGACAGTCACCATAACTCAGTTAGATTTAGGATAGTTATGGAAAAGGATCAGGCTGGGCTGAGAATAAAAGTTCTAAACTGTGGAAAGGCTAATTTTACTAAGATGAGACATGATTTGGCCCAAGTGGACTGGGAGCAGCTACTTGCAGATAAAACTGTCTCAGAGCAGTGGGAGGCATTTAAGGAGGAAATAGTGAGAGTACAGGGCAAATATGTTCCCGTAAAGATAAAGGGGGTGACCAAGTTCGGAGAACCCCGGATGTCAAGGGACATAAAGGTTAGGATTAAGGAAAAAAGAGAAGTTAATGGCAGGTACTGAGCGCTCAATACGGCAGAGCCCTTAGAGGAGTATAAAAAGTGCAGAGGGGAACTTAAAAAGGAAATTAGGAAAGCTAAGTGAGTGCATGAGAAAGCATTGGTGGGTAGAATAAAGGAAAACCCAAATGGGTTTTTTAAATATATAAAGAGCAAGAGAATAACTAGGGAAGGAGTAGGGTTAATTAGGGACCATAGAGGTAATCTGTGTATGGAGACCCGGAAGACGTGGGTGCAGTCCTCAATGAATACTTTGCGTAGGTCTTCACAATGGAAAAAGACGACGCAGATATAGACATCAGGGTGGAGGACTGTGAAATATTAGAGGAAATTAACATAGAGAGAGAGAGGAGGTACTAACGGGTTTAGCGGCCTTAAAAGTGGATAAATTCGCAGGCCCGGATGAGATGTATCCCAATCTGTTGAGGGAGGCAGGGGAAGGGATATCAGGAGCACTGGCAGTAATTTTCAAACCCTCTCTGACCTGAGGTGCCAGAGGACTGGAGGACTGCTAATATTGTCCCATTATTGAAACAGGGAGGAAGGGATAGACCAGGAAATTACAGGTCAGTCAGTCTAACCTTGGTGGTGGGGAAGTTACCAGAAAGAATTCTGAAGGACAGAATATATCTGCACTTAGAGAGACACAGATTAATCAGGGATAGTCAGAGTGGATTTGTTAAGGGAAAGCCGCGTTTGAAAAATTTGATCGAATTTTTTGAGGAGGGACCAGGAGTGTTGATGAGGGTAATGCATTTGATGTGGTCTACATGGGCTTTAGCAAGGCTTTTGATTAGGTCCCTCATGGCAGAGTGGTCAAGAAAGTAAGAGCCCGTGGGATCCAAGGCAAAGTGGCACATTGGATCCAAAATTGGTTGAGAGGCAGGAAGCAGAGGGTGATGATAGAGGGATGTTTCTGTGACTGGAAGTCTGTTTCCAGTGGGGTTCCGCAGGGCTCGGTGTTGTGGCCCTTGCTGTTTGTGGTGTACAAAAATGATTTGGGCTTAAATGTAGGGGGTATGATCAAGAAGTTTGTGGATGATGCAAAAATTGGTAGGGTGGTAAATAGTAAGGAGGATAGCCATAAACTGCAGGAGGATATCAATGGACTGGTCAGGTGGGCAGAGCAGTGGCAAATGGAATTCAACTCAGAAAAGTGTTTGGTAATGCACTCGGGGAGGGCTAACAAGGCAAGGGATTACACTATGAATGGTAGGACCCTGGAAAGTACTGAAGACCAGAGGGACCTTGGTGTTCATATCCACAGATCCCTGAAGGTAGCAGGGCATGTAGATAAGGTGGTTAAGAAGGCAAATGGGATACTTGCCTTTATTAGCCGAGACATAGAATGCAAGAGCAGGGAGGTTATGCTGGAACTGTATAAAATGCTGGTTAGGCCACAACTGGAGTACTGCGTGCAGTTCTGGTCACCACATTATAGGAAGGATGTGATTGCACTGGGGAGGATGCAGAGGAAGGCTAGCAGGATGCTGCCTGGGCTGCAGGGCCTGAGCTATGAGGAAAGTTGGAAAGGCTGGGGTTGTTTTCCTTGAGGCAGCGGAGGTTGAGAAGGGACCTGATAGAGGTGTATAAGATTATGTGGGGCATAGATAGGGTGGATAGGAAGGCACTTTTTCCATTAGTAGAGGAGTCAATAACCAGGGACATAGATTTAAGGTAAGAGGTAGAAGGCTAAGAGTGGAGTTGAGGAGACATTTTTTCACCCAGAGGGTGGTGGGAGCCTGGAACTCACTGCCTGAAAGGATGGTTGAGTCAGAAACTCTCTTAACAGTTAAGAAGTATTTAGATATTCACTTCCGTTGCCGTAGCCTCCAGGGCTATGGGCCAAGCGCTGGAAAATGGGATTAGCTTAGCCAGATCTTTGTTGACTGGTGCAGACACAATGGGCCGAATAGCCTTCTTCTGTGCTGTAGACTTCTATGAGTCTATGAGTAACTAGGAGTGTAGAGAGGGCTTTAAATGAAATAGTTTGGGGGAGGGTTTGGGTGAAGGGGTATTTGGAAAGTTAAAGAGAAAGGACAAGACAATAATGTAAGGTAGCGATGCGGGTCCTGATAACCAGGGTGTGATAGGAAGGGGCAGAGCGTACAAACAGTGCACCAGCAAATAAGGTCAGAGTAGGGAAAATTGGTAAAAATACTGGACTAAAGCCTCTTTATTTAAATGCATGTAAAATTCATAACATGATAGATGAATTGATAACACAAATAGAAATACATGAGTATGATCTGGCAGCCTCAACAGAGACATGGTGGCAAAGTGACCTTCGCTGGGATCTGAATATTCAAGGTTTCTGGCATTTTCGAAGGGTAGGAAGAAAGGAAAAGGAGGTGAGATAGCTCTGTTAATGAAGGATGACATCAGTACAGTAGTGAGAAAGGATCTTGGTATGGAGGATCAAAATATAGAACCAGTTTAGATGGAGATAAGAAATAGCAAAGAAAAGGTTCAGGAGGGAGGGCTTCAGATTTCTGGGAATTTGGGACTGGTTCTGGGGAAGGTAGGATCTGTACAAGCCGGACGGTCTGCACCTGAACAGTTCCGGGGCAAATGTCCTTGCAGGCACATTTGCGAGTGTTGTTGGAGAGGGTTTAATCTAGATTGGCAGGGGGATGGGATGGTAGATTTGGATAGGACAAATTCAGTGCAGGGTGCGGGAGACAGAAAATTAGCGAGGGACTCTGAAGGACAAAAGAAGCACAGATTAAGAAGTGTACAGCATAGGAATCTGTCAGTTTCAAAAAGTACATATTTAAATGCAAGGACTACAGCAAACAAAGTCGATGAGCTAAAGGCACAGATAGATACGTGGCAGCATGATTCCATTGCTGTAATGGAAACTTGGCTTAATTAGGGCCTAAAATGGCAGTTCAACAACCCTGGATATAGAATTTTTAGGCAGGATAGAGAGAGGGCTAAAAAGGTGGGGGTGTGGCGATATTGGTTAATGAATCAATTACAGCTCTGAGCAGAGGTGATATACTAAATGTATCATCAAATGAGGCCATGCAGGTTGAGCTCAGAAATAAAAAAAAGGGGCAGCCACACTATAGTGTGTTATAGACCCCCAAATGCTGAGAGGGAGATGGAAGAGCAAATGTGTAGGCAAATTTCTGAGTGCAAAAACAATAGGGCAATAATAGTTGGAGGCTTAAATCCCATTATCAACTAGAATATGAACAGTGTGAAGGACACAGAGGGCACAAAATTCATGAACTGCATTCAAGAGAACTTTCTTAGCCTGCACGTAACAAGCCCAAAGAGAGGAAGTGCAATTCTAGATTTTTTTTATTCATTCATTGGAAGTGGGTGTTGCTGGCCAGGCCAGCGTTTATTGCCCATCCCTAATATCCCTTGAGAAGGTGGTGGTGAGCTACCTTCTTGAACCGCTGTGGCCTATGCAGTGTAGGTACACCCACAGTGCTGTTAGTGAGGGAGTTCCAGGATTTTCACCCAGCGATAGTGAGGAAACGGCGATATATTTCCATGTCAGGATGGTGAGTGGCTTGGAGGGGAACTTCCAGGTGTCAGTGTTCCCATGTATCTGCTGCCCTTGTCCTTCTAGGTGGCAGGTGCTATCAAAGGAACCTTAGTGAGTTTCTGCAGTGCATCTTGTAGATGGTACA
This sequence comes from Cetorhinus maximus, assembly GCF_964194155.1. NCBI lineage: Eukaryota > Metazoa > Chordata > Chondrichthyes > Lamniformes > Cetorhinidae > Cetorhinus > Cetorhinus maximus. The sequence goes on along the minus strand of NC_135882.1, from coordinate 176,405,887 downwards.
CACTGCTGCTACTGTGCATCGGTGGTGGAGGGAGTGAATGATTGTGGATGGGGTGCCAATCAAGTGGGCTACTTTGTTGTGAATGATGTCAAGCTTCTTGAATGTTGTTGGAGCTGCACTCACCCAGAAATGGCATTACCATCAATGAATCCCCCACTATCAACATCCTGGGGTTTACCATTCACCAGAAACTGAACTGGACTAGCCATATAAATATTGTGGCTACAAGAGCAGGTCAGAGGCTAGGAATCGTGCGACGAGTAACTCGCGTCCTGACTCCCCAAAGCTTAGCCACCATCTACAAGGTATAAGTCAGGAATGTGATGGAACACTCCCTACTTGCCTGGATGAGTGCAGCTCCTATAACACTGAAGAAGCTGGACACCGTTCAGGACAAAGCAGCCTGCTTGACTGATGTTATGATCACCCTTACCTAGAGGATCCTTTACTATGCGGTAATTTATTAATCCTATCTCATTGCACGTTACCAGGTCTGAAATAGCCTGTTCCCTGCTTCATTACAGAACGTATTATTCTAAAAAACTGCACTGAATACACTCAAGAACTCATCCTCCAGGCTACATTTGGCAATTTATTTCCTCCAATCTATATAATTATTGCAGTACCTTTTTTACAAGTCCCCATTATTTCTTTCTTTATTTATTTATTTATTTTACTCATTCACGGGATATGGGCTTTGCTGACTGGGCTAGCAATTACTGCCCATCCCTAGTTGCCCTTGAGAAGGTGGTGGTGAGCTGCCTTCTTGACCTGCTGCAGTCCATGTCATGTAGGTACACCCACAGTGCTGTTAGGAAGGGAATTCCAGGATTTTGACCCAGCGACAGTGAAGGAACGGCGATATATTTACAAGTCAGGATGGTGAGTTACTTGGAGGGGAACATCCAGGTGGTGGTGTTCCCATCTATCTGCTGCCCTTGTCCTTCTAGATTCTAGATGGTAGTGGTCGTGGGTTTGGAAGGTGCTGTCGAAGGAGCCTAGGTGAATTTCTGGAGTGCATCTTGTAGATGGTACATACAGCTGGTACTGTGCATCGGTGGTGGAGGGAGTGAATATTTGTGCATGTGGTGTCAACTAAATGGGCTGCTTTGTCCTGGATGGTGTCGATCTTCTTGTGTATTGTGGGAGCTGCATGCATCCAGGCAAGTGGGGAGTATTCCATCACACTCCTGGCTTGTGCCTTGTAGATGGTGGACATTGGGGAGTCAGGAGGTGAGTTACTCATTGCAGGATCCCTAGCCTCTCAACTGCTCCTGCAGCCACGGTATTTTTATGGCTAGTCCAGTTTGGTTTCTGGTCAATGGTAACCCCAGGATGTTAATAGTGGGGGATCCAGAGGTGGTAATGCCATGGAATATCAATGAATGATGGTTACGTTCTCCCTTGTTGGAGATGGTCATTGCCTGGCACTTGTGTGGCGCAAATGTTACCTGCCACTTGTCAGCCCAAGCTGGATATTGTCCAGGTCTTGCTGCATTTGGGCATAGACTGCTTCAGTATCTGAGGGGTCGCGAATAGTGCTGAACATTGTGCAATCGTTAGCGAACATTCCCACTTCTGACCTTATGATGGAAGGAAGGTCATTGATGAAGCAGCTGAAGATGGTTGGGCCGAGGGCCCCTGAGGAACTCTTGCAGTGATGTCCTGGAGCTGAGATGACTGACCTCCTTTGTGCTAGGTATGACTCCAACCAGCAGAGAGCTTTCTCCCTGATTCCCATTGACTTCAGTTTTGCTAGGGCTCCTTGATGCCACACTCGGTCAAATACGGTCCTGATGTCAAGGGCAGTCACCCTCACCTCACCTTGGGAGTTCAGCTCTTTTGTCCATGTTTGGAGCAAGGCCAGGAGCTGAGTGATCCTGGTGGAACCAAAACTGAGCATTAGTGAGCAGGATGCTTCTAAGCAAGTGCCGCCTGTCAGCACTGTTGATGACCCCTTCCATTACTTTACTGATGATGGAGAGTAGACTGATGGGGTGGTAATTGGTGGGTTGGATTTGTCCTGCTTTTTGTGTACAGGACATACCTGGGCAATTTTCTACACAGCTGGGTAGATGCCAGTGTTGTAGCTTTACTGGAACAGCTTGGCTAGGGGTGTGGCAAGTTCTGGAGCACAAGTCTTCAGTATTATTGCTGGAATATTGTCAGTGCCCAAAGCCTTTGTAGTATCCAGTGCCTTCAGCTGTTTCTTGATATCATGTGGAGTGAATCGAATTGGCTGAAGACTGGGATCTGTGATGCTGGGGACCTCCGGAGGAGGCTGAGATGGATCATCTGCTCGACACTTCTGGCTGACGATTGTGGCAAATGCTTCAGCCTTATCTTTTGCATTGATGTGCTGGGCTCCTCCATCATTGAGGATGAAGTTATTTGTGGAGCCGTCTCCTCTAGTGAGTAGTTTCATTGTCCACCACCATTCACGACTGGATGTGGCAGGGCTTGAAAGCTTAGATCTGATCCATTGGTTGTGGGATCGCTTAGCTCTGTCTATCACTTGCTGCTTATGCTGTTTGGCATGCCAGTATTCCAGTGTTATAGCTTTACCAGGTTGAAACCTCATTTTTTAGGTATGCCTGGTGCTGCTCCTGGCATGCCCTCCTGCACTCTTCAATGAACCAGGGTTGATCTCCTGGCTTGATGGTAATGGTAGAGTCGGGGATGTGCCTGGCTATGAGGTTACAGATTGTGTTCGAGTACAATTCTGCTGCTGCTGATGGCCCACAGCGCCTCATGGATGCCCAGTCTTGAGTTGCTAGATCTGTTTGAAATCCATCCCATTTAGCACGGTGGTAGTGCCACACAACACAAAGGAGGGTATCCTCAATGTGAAGACGGGACTTTGTCTCCACAACGACTGTGCAGTGGTCACTCCTACCAATACTGTCATGGACTGATGCATCGGCAGGTTCATGAGGATGAGGTCAAGTATGTGCTGGGGAATAAATAATGGGAATCAAGGAGACGGCAGGGACTTTCAACAGTATTTTGTATGTCTCTTCACAGCAGGAAACATCTCACGATTAGTAGAAAAGCAGGGAGGAAACAATCACGAACACTGGAAGAAAAAGTGCTGGAGAAACTAATAGGTTGACACGCCCTTGGGCCTGATCACCTTCATCCTAGTGTCTTTCAGGAAGTTGTTGCAGAAATAGTGGATGCATTGGCTGTAATCTTCCAAACTTCCCAAGATTCTGGAAAGGTCCCAATGGATTGGAAAGCAACAACTGTAACACCATTGTTAAAGAAAGGAGGGAGACAGAAGGCAGGAAACTATTGCCCAGTTAGTCTAATAGCTGTCATTGAGAAATTGCTAGAATCCATTATTAAGGAGGTAGTAGCAGGACATTTAGAAAATCATAATGCAATCAGACAGAGACAACATGGTTTTGTGAAAAGGAAATCATGTTTGACCAATTTATACGAGTTCTTTGAAGATGTAACATGCAGGGTGAATAAAGGGGAACTCGTAGATGTGACGTATTTGGATTTCCAAAAGACATTCAATAAGGTGCCACATAAAAGGTTACTGTAGAAAGTAAGAGCTCAAGGAGTTGACAGTGGTATGTTAGCATGGATTGAGGATTGACTAACTCTCAAGAAACAGAGAATCAGTATAAATGGATCATTTTCAGTTTAGCAAACTGTATCTAGTGGAGTGCTGCAGGGGTCAGTGCTGCGGCCTCAACTATTTACATTCTATATTAATGACTTAGATGAGTGATCTTCTCAAGGGCATTTAGGGATGGGCAATAAATGCCCGCCTAGCCAACGATGTCCACATCCCATGAATGAATTTTTAAAAAGGGACTAACCACAGTGTGGCCAAATTTGCTAATGATACAAAGACAGTGATCCAGTTCACAGTGATCATGACCTGCTTCACACTCCTTCTGGTCTCAAAGAAAGGCAGGTAGGAAAGCCAGTTGTGAGGAGGATACAAAGAGTCTGCAAAGGGATATGGATAAGTTAAGTGAGTAGGAAAAAAATTGTCAGATGGAGCATAATGTGTGAAAAAATGAGGTCATTTTGGCAGGAAGAATAGAATAGCAGAATATTATTTAAATGGAGAGAGACTGCAAAATGCTGCGGGCACAGAGAGATCTAGGTGACCTTGCACATGGATCACAAAAAGTTAGCATACAGGTACAGCAAGTAATTAGGAAGGCAAATTGAATGCTGGCCTTAATCGCAAAGGGGTTGGGGTATAAACATTGGGAAGTATTGCTGCAACTGTACAGGGAATTGGTGAGACCGCATCTGGAGCACTGTATACAGTTTTGATCTCCTTATTTAAGAAAATAAACTTGCATTGGAAGCAGTTCATAGACAGTTCACTCAACTATTCCTGGGATGAAAGGGTAGTCTTATGAGGAAAGGTTGAGCAGGTTAGGCCTGTACTCATTGGAGTTTAGAAGAATGAGAGGTGATCTTATTGAAAAATAGAGGATTCTGAGGAGGCTTGACAAGGTGAATGGAGACAGGATGTTTCCTCTCGTGGGAAAATCTAGAACTCGGGCCCACAGTATAAAAATAAGACATCTCCCATTTAAGACGAAGATTATGGGAATTTCTTCTCTCAGAGGGTTGTTAGTATGTGGAATTCTCTTCCACTGAGAGCAGAAGAGGCTGGGTCATTGAATATATTCAAGGCTGAGTTAGACAGATTTTTGATTGTCAAGGGATTGAAGGGTTATGGGGGGCAGGCAGGAAAGTAGAGTTAAGGGAACAATCCAATCAGCCATGACCTTACTGAGTAGTGAAGCAGGCAAAATGAGCTAAATGGCCTGCGCCTGCCCCTATTTCTAATGAGCATATGATCTTATGCCTCCCAGTGATCCTGGCCTGCTTCATGGTCCTTCCAGTCTCAAAGAAAATGTAGCACCAAGTCGCATGAAGAAATATTAGTACAGGTGACCAAAAGCTTGCTCAAAGTGGTAGGTTTTAAGGAGCAACTTAAAGGAGAAGAGAGAGGCAGAAAGAGGTTTAGGGAGGGAATTTCAGAGCTTAGGACCACGTAGTGGAAGACAAGACCGCCAATGGTAGGGTGATGAAACAGAAAAGTTAAATTAAAGACATAATGCTGAGAATGAACACATTTCTACAACATTTAGAAATAATTAAATATGGGCTAGGATAATAAAATATTAGAACTGGCGAATGGTTAAAACACTTTGAATTGACTCAGAATTACACATTTTCTACACCTTTATAAAACTAGCTAAGGCGAGTATTGGGTATGAGCCATGTTCTTGAAACACTTTAATGTCCAAAAGAGATTTGTGTTAAGACACAACAACAGGATAGTCATTCTTTGAGATGCTGTGACATAATTTTGCGCAAAGCAGCTGTACAGTTGTGTTGTGATTCTGTATTAGAACCTAACAGTGAGAACAGTTTGCTATGCAAACCTTAAAGAGATTCAGTTTGGTTTGCACTCATATAATGTCGATCGCAAGAAGGTCCTTGAATGATAATGTGATAAATCTGTTGTCCTGTGTTAGCATATGTACCGTTGTAATGTACAATTAGATCCCCCTGGGAACACAGATACATTTATGGGCTCTATTAATTCTTCCCTTAACCTTCTTTGCTTGAAGAAAAACAATCTCAGCTTCACTGGGGTCTCCATGTGACCAAGGTTCTTCATCACAGGATAAGGAAAGTTTTTCCTCCTGCTTAGTAGGAATGTTTTGATGTTTGGGAACTTCCCGCTGTGATATAAAATTTACTCTTCAGACTGTCTTAACTTTAAATAGTTTTCCATGAAACCTAAAGAAAACTAATATAACTAAAAAAACAGTGAAAATAAATGAGCATTCTGTACCATTAATAACAGGTTGAAACTAGAGTTGATAGTTCCATTTGTAGGAATGTAACTTTGGCAGACTTCGACAGTATGAGTGGTTGTAGGATCTATTATATTAGGATTTTTCATGGGCAGTTGTAAGTAAGATCTCTATTGCTACAGCTGTGAGATGAATCAGACAAATACTCCTGAGTAACAAGTTATAAGACTTTGAATTGATCCAGAATTACATGTTCTGCATCTTTATAAAACAGCTAAAGTAAGAAATGGGTATGTCCTTTACTTCAAACACTTATAACAAATGGCCTGTCTGTGGTAGAAAACCCCTCAGAATTTTACAGCTGGCTTTTAAAAGCATAGAAACATAAGAACACAGGAACAGGAAGAGGCCATTTAGCCAATTCAATGTGATCACGGCTAATTACCTAACTCCATAAACTCACCTTCGCCCCATATCCCTTAACACCTTTGGTTAACAAATATCTTTCAATCTCAGTTTTATAATTAACAATGATCTAGCAAGTCCCCTTTGTGTGTGAATGTCGGAGAGAGTGCTGGAGAGAGTGCAGAAGAGGTTTACGAGAGTAGTTCCAGGGATGAGACACTTCAGTTATGAGGAAAGATTGGAGAAAGTGAGACTATTTTCCTTGGAGAGGAGAAGGCTAAGAGGAGACTTGACAGAAGGTTTCAGCATCATGAGAGGCCTGGACAGAGTAGATAGGTAGAAACTGTTCCCGCTCATAAACAGACCGAGAATCAGAGGGCACAGTTTTAAAGTGTTTTGCAAAAGAAGCAAATACAAAGTGAGAAAAAACTTTTTCACATGGTAGTTAGGGTTTGGAATGCGCAGCCTGGAAGTATGGTGGACACATTTTCAATTGAGGCATTCAAGAGGGCATTGGATGATTATTTAAATAGAAACTATGTGCAGGGCTACGGGGAAAAGACAAGAGATTGGCACTGAGTTAAAATGCTCAGAGAGCTAGTGCAGACATGATGGGCCGAATGGCCTCCTTCTACACCGTAACAATTCTGTGATTCTGTGAATGTGTGTATGCATGTTTCCTAATTTAACTCCTGTAAGGTTTGGCTCCATTCTTTATATTATGCCCCCCTAGTCCTAGACTCCCCAGCCAGCGGAAATAGTTTCTTGCCATGTACCCTATCAATTCCCTTTAAAATCTTGAAAACTTCAATAAAATCACCCAATAACCTTCCAAACTGCAGGAAATAAAAACCTAGTTTGTTTAATCTCTCCTTGGAGCTTAGCATTTGGAATATCAGCATCATTCTGTCCACTCTGCATTCTCTCCAAGGCCAATGGGACAATACTGAGAGGTGTATCGGAAGTGAGGGACCTTGGAGTGCATGTCCACAGACCCCTGAAGGTAGCGGGGCAGGTCAATAAGGTGGTTAAGAAGGCATATAGAATCCTTTCCTTTATTAGCCAATGCATTGAATATAAGAACAGGGAGATTATGCTGCAACTGTATAAAACACTGGTTAGGCCATAACTTGAGTACTGTGTGCAGTTCTAGTCACCTCATTACAGAAAGGATGTAATTGGACAAGGGAGGGTACAGATGAGATTTACAAGGATGTTGCCAGGACTGGAAAATTGCAGCTATGAGGAAAGTTTGGATAGGCTGGGGTTTTTCTCCTTGGAACAGAGGAGGCTGAGGAGAGATTTGATTGAGGTGTACAAGGTTATGAGGGGGCTGGATAGAAGGGATTGGAAGGGGCTATTTACCTTAGCAAAGAGGTCAGTGACTAAGGGGAATAGATTTAAAGTGATTGGTAGTAGGATTAGAGGGGAGATGAGGCAAGATTTTTTTACCCAGAGGGATGTGGGAGTCTGGAACTCACTGCCTGAAAGGTAGAGGCAGAAACCCCTCAACTCATTTAAAAGGTTTCTGTATACTCACCTGAAGTCCTGAAACCTCGAGGGCTATAGACCAAGGGCTGAAAAATGGGATTAGGCTGAGCAGCTTGTTTTTTGGCTGGCGCAGACATGATGGGCAGAATGGCCTCCTTCAGTGCCATAAATCTTTCTACATTTAAATAGTCAGTTAAGATAGTAAAACTGCAATGAACACAGTTACTTATAATGTAAACCGAACTTCTTAGATCAAATTTCCTTCTGCGCCCATTTGACTTACACCCCTCAAAAACTCAAGTCAGATACTTATCAGAAATTGGAAATTTAACCACTTGGTCTGAGGACTGTTTCAAAGGTTTAGATAAGCATTAAGATTTCTTGTTTCTTTGGCTTATTTCTGGCAAGGTTATCCCTTCAAACCCCCTCCAGCCATTCCATGGTTGTAGACTCCCCAGTCAACACAGACGTTGCCAGCATCTTAAGCATAGCCATTGTGGGTCATCCTCCTGGTTCTATTTTTTTTAACTCTGGAGTCTTGCATCTAAAACTCCCTCTCCCTCTTCTCAGCTATCCCAAAATTTCAACTCACTGTTCGTAGAGTCCACCAGTTAACAAGAGTTAAAACTCTTCTGCGAACACACAGAATTTCACTGAATCCTGCTTGAAAGAGATGTGTCATACACCAAGCTTATTCTAAACTAAATCAAACTTTTGCTTGAAACAGAACCACACCCACAATCTACTCATCCCTATATTTAGCTTCTGGTTGATCCTTTGCTATTCTATTATTTATCTCCCAGGCAACTTGTTCACATGATAATTTACTGAAAGCCAGGTGCTTTACCAGAAACCCTTTTAGAGAAACCTAGTTCTTTACACCAAACATAAAATATAGGTTTATCCCCAAGCACAAGGGCCATAACAGTTCCAAGAGCCCAAACTTTAGCAGCCTTATGAGGGACTTTACCAAATGCCTTCTGGAAGTCCATATAAATAACATCCATAGACATTTTTCTGTGCATTACTTAAGTCACTTCATCAAAACATTCAATTTGATTCATCAGGCATAACCTACCCATGCTGACTTTTTGAATTCTTTGTACGAGTATACCCAAGTCTCTCTAAACCAACATTTACAAGTTTCATGCCTTTCAAAAAATATTCTGCTTTTTTATTCTTAAGAACAAAGTGAATTCACACTTCCCCACATTATTGTCCATCTGCCACCTTGTTGATTACACATTTAACCTGTCTATAACTCTTTGCAGTCTCTTTGTGTCTTCCTCACAACTTACACTCCCACCTCATTTTGTATTGTTAGCAAACTTAGATACGCTACTCTCTGTCTCTTTGTGGCCCCAACATTAATCCATGCAGCACTCCACTAGTCACAACTTGAAAATGCCCCATTAATCCCTACTGCCTGCTTCCTGCCCATTAACCAATCCTCTCTCCATGCTAATATATCACCCCCAACTCTCTAAACCCTTATCTTGTGCATTAACATTTTGTGTGGTGCTTATTGAATGTCTTTTGGAAATCCAATATACAACAAATATACTGCATCTACTGGTTCCCCTTTACCTACCCTACTAGTTAACATCCTCAAAAGAGGATTTTCCTTTTATAAAACAAAATTGACCTGTTCTAATCATACTATGCTTTTCTAAGTGCATTGTTAAGGCTTTCTTCATAATAGATTCCAGCACTTTCCTGATGTCTGAAATCAGGATAACTGGCCTCCAGTTCCCTGTTTTCTCTCCCCCTCCTTTCTTGAACAGAGTGTTGCATTTGATAACTTTGAATCTGCTCAGACAATCTAAAAAACAGGGAACTTTGGAGAATCATAGCCAACGTATCCACGATCTCTGCAGCTAACTTTGATAGAACCCGAGGATGTAGGTCATCAGGTCCTGGGGATTTGTCAGATTTTAATTCCTTGAGCTTCACCAATACTTTTTCTCTGCTGATATTAATTACCTTAATATCCTCTCTCTTATTTGCCCTTAGGTTGCCACCTATCTCTGGTATGTAATCTGTGTCTTCTACTGCGAAGGCAGATAAAAGTATTTGTTCAATGTCTTTGCCATTTCCTCATTCCCCATGATAATTTCTTCTGTCTCTGCTTCTAATGGACCAACATTTACTTTAGTTACTCTCTTCCTTTTTAAGTACTTGTAAAATCTCTTACAATCTGTTTTTTATATTCCTGGTTAGCTTACTCTGGATTCTAAAACACTCCCAATCCTCAGACGACTATTCCTTGCAATATTATAAGCCTCTTCTTTTAATCTAATACTTCTTAACCTCCTTAGTAAGCCACGGCTGCGCTGATTTTTTGTTTTTCCTGGGAATGTATTTTAGTTGAATTGTTTCTTTAAATGTTTCCCACTGTTTATTTACCACTGTACCTTTTATTCTTTTTACCAAATCAATCTTATCTAGCTTTCCCCTCAAACCTAAGTAATTGGTCTTATTTAATTTATGTTCCTTTTCTGTGATTGGAGTGTGTAATTTTCAAACTTAATGTGAAATTCAGTTGTATTATGATCACTATTTTAAAAATTCATTTACGGGCTGTGGGCATCGCTGGCTGGGCCAGCATTTATTGCCCATCCCTAATTGCCCTTGAGAAGGTGGTGGTGAGCTGCCTTCTTGAACCGCTGCAGTCCATGTGGTGTAGGTACACCCACAGTGCTGTTAGGGAGGGAGTTCCAGGATTTTGACCCAGCGACAGTGAAGGAACAGCAATATATTTCCAAGTCAGGATGGTGAGCGGGTTGGTGGTGGTGTTCCCATGTGTTTGCTGCCCTTGTTCTTCTACATAGTAGCAGTTGTGGGTTTGGAAGGTGCTGCCTAAGGACCTTGGTGAATTTAAGCAGTGCATCTTGTAGATGGTACACACTGCTGCCACTGTGTGTCGGCGGTGGGGGGAGTGAATGTTTGTGGATGGGGTGCCAGTCAAGTGGGCTGCTTTATTCTGGATGCTGTCAAGCTTCTTGAGTGTTGTTGGAGCTGCACTCATCCAGGCAAACGGAAATATTCCATCACACTCCTGACTTGTGTCTTTGTAGATGGTGGACAGGCTTTGGTGAGTCAGGAGGTGAGTTACTCGTCGCAGGATTCCTAGCCTCTGACCTGCTCTTATAGTCACAGTATTTATATGGCTAGTCCAGTTCAGTTTCTGGTCAATGGTGACCCAAGGATGTTGATAGTGGGGGATTCAGCACTGATAATGCCATTGAATGTCAAGGGGTGATGGTTAGATTCTCTCTTGCTGGAGGTGGTCATTGCCTGGCACTTGTGTGGTGTTAATATTACTTGCCACTTGTCAGCCCAACCTGGATATTGTCCAGGTCTTGCTGCATTTGGACATGGAATGCTTCAGTATCTGAGGAGTCACAATCATCAGCGAACATCCCCACTTCTGACCTTATGATGGAAGGAAGGTCATCGATGAAGCGGCTGACGATGGTTGGGCCGAGGACACTACTCTGAGGAACTCCTGCACTGATGTCTTGGAGCTGAGTTGATTGACCTCCAACAACCACAATCATCTTCCTTTGTGCTAGCTATGACTCCAACCAGTGGAGAGTTTTCCCCTGATTCCCATTGACTCAAGTTTTGCTGGGGCTTCTTGATGCCACACCCTGTGAAATGCTGCCTTGATGTCAAGGGCAGTCACTCACATCTCACCTATGGCCTTTGCAGTATCCATGGGATCTTTTACTGTGATATTACTAATTAACCGAGCTTCATTGAGCAATAATGGATCTAAATTGCTTTATCCCTGTTGGTTCTATAACGTATTGCTCAAGGAAACTGTCCTGAAAGTATTCTACAAACTCCTCTTTCAGACCACCTTTGCCAATTTGTATACTCCAGTCTATTTGAAGATTAAAGTCCCCCACAAGTATTACATTGCCTTTGTTACAAGGTCCAATAATTTCTTGTTTAATGCTCTGTTAGTGGGTCTATAAATTACTCCCACTAGTGATTTCTGACCTTTCCTATTCCTGATTTCTGCCCATACTGATTTTACATCATGATCTTCTGAGCTAAGATCCTTCATCACTGATGTCCATATGTCATCTTTTATTAACAGGGCTACCCTCCATCCTTTTCTATTCTGCATGCCTTTTCAAAATGTTATGTAACCTGGATTTATTTCCCAACTTTGGTCACCTTGCAATCATGGGCTGAAATTTATGGGGCGCTGTGGTCCCTGCACCCCCTGCTAAAATGTCAATGGAGCCCACCCAGGAGGGAAAGGCTGCCCTGGCTAGAGATGGGATCTCTGCCTCTCAAGCAGAGGAAGTTCCACCTCAGAGAGCTGTCAACCAATCGGAGGTTGGCAGTTCTTGATGTGCCAGTTGCATCACTGGGAGAGCAGTGGCTACTGCTGATACTGCACTTGGACGATGAGGAGGTGAGCTGCATGGATCGGAACTTTGTAAACATATGGGGACCGGTGAGGGGTTGACGATGGGGATGGGAGACTGGGGTTTGAGAGGCCATGGATTGAGGGCAACCTGGGGGGTGGGGGATGGTGTGAAACCTTGGTAGGGGGGCCTCTATAGGGCCAGGAGGGCCTATTATGCAGGGGCCACCCTGTCCTGCACTAGCCTACGTGAGCTGATGAGCTGGTCGCTTGGAATGGGCCCTGGTCGTCACCTGTTAAAGGCCAGCATCAGTGGGGTAAGACACTTAACTAGGTATTGATTGCCCACTTACGAGCCTCAATTGGCCCTCTGGTAGGTGGGTTGCCCAATGCCACTCCCACCTTTGGTATCATTGTAGTAGAGGCAGGGCCGGGTGGGTAGGCAGCGGGCAAGCTGCCCGCTAGATTTATCGTGCCATCCTGCCTTCAAAGCTGTTGGCAGGGAATGTTAAATCCAGCCCCATGCTTTTGTAATGGCAATTAGATCTCAACCATTTACTTCCATTTGTGGCACCAGTTCATCTAATTGTGAATGCTCCATGCATTCAGATAAAGTGTTTTCAATTTTTTTGTACTATATTCCCTGCCTGAACCTTACTCTCTGATGCACTATTACTGTTAAACTCTCTGTCCCTTTCTGTTCCACCCAGCTTGTCTTCACCCGCACCTTTGAATTTTTAATTCTCCCTGAATCTGACCTGTCCTCCCACTCTGTTAGTTTAAAGACATTTTGCCCTACTCTGACCATATGTGCTGGTGCACTCTTATGTTTGTATGCTCTGTGTCTTCCTGTCACGCTCTGGTTACCAGTATACATAGCACTAGTCTGCATTATTGCCTTGACCTTTTTTTTAACTTTCCAAGACCTACCTCATGTGAACTCTTGCCCTCAATATTTCTTTTAAGGCCCTGTCTATGACCCTAGTTAATTGACTTGCCAGGACACTGGTTCCATTGCAGTTCAGGTGAAGACCGTCCGAAGAGTACACCTCCCACTTTCCCCAGCACTGGTGCCAGCGCCCCATGTATTGAATGAAGCCCAGTTCTCCCAGACCAGTCTTTGAGCCATGCATTCAACTCTCTGATCTTATTTACCCTTTGTCAGTTTGCTCGTGGCTCAGTTAGCAATCCAGAGATTATTATCTTTGTGATTCTGCCTTTTAATTTAGCCCCTAGTATTTATATCCCCTCAATAGAACCCCTTTTTTTTAACTCTTTCCTAGATTGTTGCTTTCCATGTGCGCCATGACAATGGAATCCTCCCCCAGGCAGGCCACCTAGCATCGACCTAGGCACTTAAAACAACAACGGAAAACCCAGCCCTGTCGACCCTGCAAAATCCTCCATACTAACACCTGGGGGTTCGTGCCAAAATTGGGAGAACTGTCTCACACACTGGTCAAGCAATGGCCTGACGGAGTCATCCTCATGGAATCATACCTTACAGATAATGTCCCAGACATCACCACCACCATCACCATCCCTGGGTATGTCCTGACCCACCGGCAGGACGAACCCAGCAGAGGTGATGGCACAGTGGCATACAGTTTGGAGGGTGTCACCGTGGAAGTCCTCAACATCGACCCCAGACTCCATGAAGTCTCATGGCACCAGGTCAAAAATGGGCAAGGAAAACCTCTGCTGATTAACATGTACCGCCCTCCCTCAGCTGATGAATCAGTGCTCCTCCATGTTGAGCACCACTTGGGAGAAGCACCGAAGGTGGCAAGGGCGCAGAATGTACCCTGAGTGGGGAGCTTCAATGTCCATCACCAAGAGTGGCCCAGTAGTACCACCATAGACCGAGCTTGTTGACTCATAAAGGACATAGCTGCTAGACTGGGTCTGCGGCAGGTGATGAAGGAACCACCAAGAGCGAAAAACATACTTGACTTCATCCTCATCAATCTGCCTGCCACAGATGCATCGGTCCATGACAGTATTGGTAGGAGTGACCACCGCACAGTCCTTGTGGCGAAGAAGTCACATCTTCAAATTGAGGATACCCTCCGACATGTTGTGTGGCACTACCGCCGTGCTAAATGGGATAGATTTCAACGGATCTAGCAACTCAAGACGGGCCAACCATGAGGTGCTGTGGGCCATCAGCAGCAGAAATGTACTTAACCACAATCTGTAACCTCATGGCCTGACATATCCCCCATTCTACCATTACCATCAAGCCAGGGGATCAACCCTGGTTCAATGTAGAGTGCAGGAGGACGTGCCAGAAGCAGCACCAGGCATGCCTAAAAATGAGGCATCAACCTGGTGAAGCTATAACACAGGACGACTTGCATGCCAAACAGTGTAAGCAGTAAGAGATAGACAGAGCTAAGCGATTCTGCAACCAACGGATCAGATCTAAGCTCTACAGCCCTGCCACATCCAGCCATGAATGGTGGTGGACAATTGAACAACTCACTGGAGGAGGTGGCTCTATAAATATCTCCATCCTCAATGATGGAGCAGCCCAGCACATCAGTGCAAAAGATAAGGCTGAAGCATTTGCAGCAATCTGCAGCCAGAAGTGCCAAGAGGATGATCCCACCACCTTCTCAAGGGCAATTAGGGATGGGCAATAAATGCTGGTCTAGCCAGCGATGCCTACACACCATGAATGAATTTTTAAAAAACACAACTCCTCCTACCACTACTACATTCCTTCCCCTCCCCCCCATTCCTCCCCACTTGAGTGGCTCCCTATACCATGGTACCATAGTCAGTTTACTGATCTGCCCTGCAGTCCCTCCTCTCATCCACACAAGCTGCAGGAACCTTGGAACCTGTTGGATAAGTGCAGGGGCAAAAGCTTCTTAATTGCTACCTTCTGGATCCCTATACCTGCCTCACTTCCAGTCACTGCCTCCCTTCCAGCCACACCCTCCTAACTCTGACCACAGACAAATCAGAAGTACCATCAAATCAGGTGTAGCCTCCTGGAACAAAACATCCAGGTTACTTCTCCCGCCACCCCCCCCCGCAACCGAAGTATTACAGTGTGTCCGAAGCTCGGCCTCCAGCTCATCAACTCTTAGCCCAAGTTCCTTCAGCTGCAGACACGTACAGCACTTGGTTAACATGCATCAAATTGGCGTCCACCAGCTCCAATATGCTACAGCTGCAAAATATGACCTCCCTGCCATCTATTGGTACCAGCAACTGATTCAAGTTGTTAGCTGATGGAGTGGATCAGTGTATAAACACTAGATTAATCTCGCCACCATTCAAACTGATGATACAACCTTGACACCTCTGAAATGCAAAATGTAATTGAGCCAAAGTTGGGAAAGGAAAGTAAGTCACAGCCCCTTAGAGAGGGTCGTCATGGCTGCAGGGAAGTAGAAATGGCAATGTCTTAAAGCTATCAAGGGATATGAAACTGGGGCAGGACAATGGGGATGAGTTCAGCCATGATCTAATTGAATGACAGAACAGGTTTAAGGGGTTTAATGGCCTCCTTCTGTTCCTGTGAAGTGATGCATCAAGCAATTGAATGTCTTTGAATGAAAGTGGGCTTCTTGTTTAATAGCAAGTTCTCACAAACAGTTATGACATATTGGCCTGGACTTTGTTCTCATTGGCAAGGGAACAATGCTCACCCCTCACTTCGCTGACAGCTGCCCACAAACTTTCCGCAAGCTCACGAGCAGAGGCCTCTGTTAATGTGGCATCTGTTACATTGCAGAAACCTCAACAAGAAGTCTATGAACAGGACAAATGACAGAAAGTCTCCTCAACCATTCACATTGAAGTATGCTTACTGAGACATTCAAAGTCCACCCAGTTACACAGTTAAAATTGGGCCCGCAGAGTCTAAACCAGGAATATAAGTATAAAGCAGGAAAAATAAATGAGATTTAAATGGCTTACAGATAGTGAAATTATGATTGAAAAATGCAGATGGTACTCAGGGAGAGAGATAAAAGAGACAGAAAAAGCAAAAAAGAATTTTAAAAAATCTCTAGCACTATTTCTTCTGAGGGAAAGAGATTGCACATTTCTCAAAATTACTTTTCAAGGACAGAAAGGTTGTTCAGCAGTAGTTAGTGCTCATCGCATGTTAAAACTCACTTATCTGAAAGCAGTAGCTTTTATATTTTCTGCCATTTTTAGTTTAGAACTAGTACCCAAGTTCATATTGTTTTTTCTTTATTCTTTCATGGGATGTGGGCGTCATGGGCAAGGCCAGCATTTATTGCCCATCCCAAATTGCCCATGAACTGAGTGGCTTGCTAGGCCATTTCAGAGGGCAGTTAAGAGTCAACCACATTGCTGTGGGTCTGGGGTCACATGTAGGCCAGACCAGGTAAGAACAACAGATTTCCTTCCCTAAAGTACATTAGTGAACCAGATGGATTTTTACAACAATCAATGATAGTTTCATGGTCATAATTACTGAGACTAGCTTTCAATTCCAGATTTATTAGCTGAATTTAATGGGATTTGAACCCATGTCCCCAGAGCATTAGCCTAGGCCTCTGGATTGCTAGCCCAGTGACATCACCACTATGCCATCATCTTTCCCATCTCATTTCAATGCTGAACCTCTCGGCAAGGACTGTAACAGCGCATTCTCACAAGGAGCAGGATAGCTCTAAATGGTTTTCCACATGTAACTGTGCATTTGTATACCTCAGAGCTTGCTGCCAAATTTCCTTCATTCCAACAGTGAGCTCTGATAGCCTCACCATTATTCTCATCATAAATTTCAGGCTAAATGAGCAGATCATCTGTTTTAGTGACAAAAATACAAAAGGCTGGAAATATTCAGTCGGTCAGGCAGCATCTGTGGAGAGTGGAATGGAGTTCCAGATCAATAACCTTTCATTAGAACTGAGACGAGTGCAGAGTCCGGTAAAAAGGGGGTTTTGGGAGCTGAATGAACAAAGGGGAAAGGTCTGTAATAAGGTGGAGGACAAGAGTGATTAAATGACAAAATGGATGATGGCTCAAGGCAAAATGGGGTGGGAACAGAACATGTAAAGAAACAGAAGTTGGGTGTAGAAGAGGTGTAAATGTTGCAGCAGCGCCTGATGCTGGAGAAACTAGAAGCAGTGGTTATGATCTAAAATTGCTAAATTAAAAGATGAGGACAGGGTGCACTTGGAATGGAGAATTAAAGTAGAGAACTAAAGATTCTGAGTTGGTTTGAATGTCAGCAGCAGCTTTATAATACAAGCATTTCCAAGGGCAGTTTCACAAGTAAGCTGAAAGCAAAATACTGGGGATGCTGAAAATCTGGTATAAAAATGGAAAATGCTGGAAAAACTCAGCAGGTCTAGCAACATCTGTGGAGAGAGAAACAGAGTTAACGTTTTGAGTCAGCATGACTCTTCACCAGCTCTGAAGAGGAGTACCCCCTTTAACCACCCTCTCTTAAACAGTATAAATTTCATCACATTTCCACTTCTCCAGCTCTGAAGAAGGGTCATATGGACTCGAAACATTAACTCTGTTTCTCTCTCCACAAATGCTACCAGACCTGTGGAGTTCTTCCAGCATTTTCTGCTTTTATTTCATAAATAAGCTCCTTGGTCCCTTGGCAGTGCCCTGATATAATTGCGTACAGAATATTGGATTAGTAAAAGAGCGGAATTCACTAATCATCTGACCTTCTGTTAAAGACGCAGTGATACTGGAATAATTACTGACTCAGCAAATCATCACTCACAAAGCACAATCTAGTATTTTCCTTCAGTGAGGCATCTGGACAACATAAACCAATATAATCAGCCAGCAGCCAAAAATTCCAAGCTGATTCATATTCAGCTATCTTACTTTTTGAATATTAATATGAATACTGGCATAAAAAGAGCTCTCAGAGGATAATAACTGCAAATGATGCTTGTGTGATACATGTTCCAAAAATGCCTCCCTACCCCATGATAAACAGATTCCCTGAAAAGTCTATTAATTCAGGATTTGGGAGAAGTCTCGGTGAAGTTACAGGAGGCAAAGACAGGAATAGATCAACATAGAAATCTGGAAAGTTGATAAGCAAAGGCCACTGAGGGATTTGAAAACTCGGTCTTAAGCTCTGGAATTCGCTCCCTAAACTACTCCACCTCTAACTCTCACTCCTTCTTTAAGCTGCTTCTTAAAACCTATCTCTTTGATCAAGCTTTTGGTTATCTTTCCTAATACCTCCTGATGTGGCTCAGTGTCAAACCATGTTTGATAACACCCCTGTGAACTGCTTTTGAATGTTTTAATAAATTAAAGCTTCTCTATAGATGCGAGCTACTTTGCTGTGTAAAAATAAGTTAATACTTTCCATTGTTTCAGTGTTACAAAGCTTGCACACTCTAATCTGTCATATTTCACTCAATGCACTCTAAATCATTCCGTACAAGCTTGTGTTGTTTTACTTAATTAATGTCATCAACCCAGCATTTATTTTAAACTTCTCATTAAACTTTAATTGTCTGTAATCTCAAAATTTAGTAGCAGCCTTCAGCCCACAGAACAGCTAATCAATGTTATTAAATGCTGCTCTCTTAACATGCTTGTACATTTTTCTTACTGTTGCATCGCCAATATCAATAATTCCTAATTAAAGATTGGTTAGTTCCATATTTCCTATGCAATTTAACATTCCTCTCCCACTTGAAAAAAAAGTTCATTTGATATATGAAACACAATCCATTGCTTCTCGAGACATCGTTATGATTTTCAGCTCCATGGCATAATTTTCTTGATTAATAGCCACATAACAGTTCTTATTAACAGACTACAGCCCCTTACAATTGGAAATCTGTATTGTTCTGCCTTCTGCACTTGCAAGCCGGGATTTTTCGGGACCTGGCGGGAATGTGTAGATAGATCCAGAAACGGGTGGTGACGGCCTTCCTGCTACCTCACGCCGCCCGGCCAATTAAGGGCCAGCAGGAAGGGTGGCTGAGTGCTCAGCAGTCGGACGGAGGCTTGAGACTGCATTGTCACCTAACGCTGAAGGCAGTGCTGGCACCATGTTTACAGCACCACCAGCAATCGAGCCCTGATCTGAATGGTCCTTGCCTCAGCGACCCTGCCTGCACTGATCCAGAGAAGACTGAGGCCTACAAGAATCCAGCAGCCAGTGACCACCCTCAACAGCCAGGAACCATCTAATCCCACCCCCAAGAGTGAGCAGCCAGGACCCCTGCAAGAAAGCCACAGTGGAAACCTGCTTATTGACAGAAGGAAGATCTCGGTTGACTCCTAGGTTCACTGATAACTCCCTGCATGTTCTCCTCCAGGGTACTCAGGCAGGCGGGAGGTTGTCTTCCCCGGGGACAGAAGGAGGAAACACCCTGCCTAACCAAACAAGCCTGGCAGAGGTCACAGAGAAAGTCAGCTGGCATGGGGCTGTCTGGGGAATCTGTCTACAGTGCCACAAGTGGGTCAATGGTCTGCTCCACCCTGCAGGGGTGTGTTCCACACCTCAGTTCTCTTTGAATAGCATTGTGTCAGCGCGCAGCTGCTGGGGAAGGAGGGCACACTAGGTTGATAGCAATGGTGGAGGCTACAGCATATCCTTGGAAAGGAATGGCTTTAGCTCTGTCAAGGGGCGAGAGCCTGGCACTGCCAACTCTTTCAAGGTTACTCAAGAGTAACCAGTGCCATACGCATGCCATTGGCCACAGATACAGCAGCAAACATGCAAAGCAATTAGGCATTGTGCTTTCCCTAGTGTGGCCACTGACGTTATTCTCGTGTTCTCACAGAAGAAGAGGGCCCTGAACGCCAGTGAAAGGGCCCAGATCTGTGGTGGAGTCATGATGATCACCATCTTGACTCCCTTGGAAGAGGAGGAGGCTCTGGAACTGGTTGGCTATCAGAGCGGTTGCTGCATCATGGATGGTGAGGCTGGAGTTCAGTCACAGGAGGGGGAATAGGCTCAGCACTGGGAACAATGGAAGCCCCAGCCCTGCTGTGGGCTCCTATTTGGAGGGGCAAGAAGCAATGATCCTTCTGTTCTCTCTTGTAGGTTAACCACAGGAAGAGAGAGCTGCTCTTTCTTTAGGAAACTCGTACACCTTTGAGGAGGAGGAGGAGGTGACCTCAAAGGGCACATCATTCCCACCCCATCCTCACACAGTGCAGTTACTGTCACCGTTGTGGGTATACGCTCACGATTAGAGTCAGGGTCACAATCTGGTTTGATCACCACATGTGCCTGACCATCTGTCGAAGGCTGTGACAGCCAAGGCCATTGACACTCGCAGGACTGTGGGAGTCCAGGCACATGCTGAGCCCTAGGCTAATGATACCCCTCTCTAGTTGCTATGAGATAGCAAATTCTGGAAGTCTTGCCACATCCAGTCGTGAATGGTGGTGGGCAATTAAACAACTCATTGGAGGAGAGGCTCCACAAATATCCCCAACCTCAATGATGAGAGAGCCCGGCACATCAGTGCAAAAAATAAGATTGAAGCGTTTGCAACAATTTTCAATCAGAAGTGCTGAGTGGATCACCATCTCCGACTCCTCCGGAGATCACCAGCTTCACAGCTGCCAGCCTTCAGCCAATTCAATTCACTCCATGGCTAAAGGCATTGGATACTGCAAAGACTATGGGTCCTGACAATATTGTGGCAATAGTACTGAAGACTTGTGCTCCAGAACTTGCCACGCCCCTAGCCAAGCTGTTCCAGTACAACTACAACACTGGCATTTACCTGGCAATGTGGAAAATTGCCCAGGTATGTCCTGTACACAATAAGCAGGACAAATACAACCTGGCCAATTACAGCCCCATCAGTCTACTTTCATTCATCAGTAAAGTGATGTAAGGGGCCATTAACAGTGCTATCAAGAGGCACTTGCTTAGCAATAATCTGTTCACTGATGTTCAGTTTGGGTTCCACCGGCGCCACTCATCTCTGACCTCATTACAGCCTTGGTTCAAACATGGACAAAAGAGCTGAAATCCTGAGGTGAGGTGAGAGTGACTGCCTTTGACATCAAGGCAGCATTTGACCAAGTGTGGCATCAAGGAGCCCTAGCAAAACTTGAGTCAATGGGAATCAGGGGGAAAACTCTCCGCTAGTTGGAGTCATACCTAGCACAAAGGAAGGTGGTTGCGGTTGTTGGAGGTCAATCATTCCAACTCCAGGACATCACTGCAGGAGTTCCTCAGGTTAGTGTCCTTGGCCCAACCATCTTCAGCTGCTTCATCACTGACATCCCTTTCAGCATAAGGTCAGAAGTGGGGATGTTCGCTGATGATTACACAATGTTCAGCACCATTCACGACTCCTCAAGTACTGAAGCAGTCCATGTCTAAATGCAGCAATACCAGCACAATATCCAAGCTTTGGCTGAAAAGTGGCAAGTAATATTCGCACCACACAAATGCCAGGCAATGACCATCTCCAACAAGAGAGAATCCAACTATCGCCCCTTGAATTTCAATGGCATTACTATCGCTGAATCCCCCACTATAAACACCCTGGGGGCTTCCATTTACCAGAAACTGAACTGAACTAGCCATATAAAAACTGTGGCTACAAGAGCAGGTCAGAGGCTAGGAATCCTGCGGCAAATAACTCATCTCCTGACTCCCCAAAGCCCATCTATCATCTACAAGGCACAAGTCAGGACTGTGATGGAATACTCCACACTTGCCTAGATGAGTGCAACTCCCACAACACTCAAGAAGCTTGACACCATCCAGGACAAAGCAGCCCATTTGAATGGCACCCCATCCAAAAACATTCGCTCCCTCCACTATCAATGAATAGTGGCAGCAGTGTGTACCATCTACAAGATGTACTGTTTAAACTCACCAAGGCACCTTCAACAGCACCTTTCAATCCACAACCACTACCACCTAGATGGACAAGGGCAGCAGACACATGGGAACACCACCACCTGGAAGTTCCCCTCCAAGCCACTCACCATCCTGAATTGGCAATATATTGCCGTTCCTTCACTGTCACTGGGTCAAAATCCTGGAACTCCCTTCCTAACCTCACTGTGGATGTATCTACCGCACCACATGGGCTGCAGTGGTTCAAGAAGGCAGCTCACCACCACCTTCTCAAGGGCAATTGTGGATGGGCAATACATGCTAGACTAGCCAGTGATGCCCACATCCCATGAATGAATGAACACCTCTGCAAGGTGTGTATTGATCTGGTTCGGACAGTGGACTCCATTCAGGCCATTGGTGCTCCCTCTCACCTGCAATTGAGACATTGACAAAAAACAGCCAGCAAAGCCCACATCCCATAAACAAATTTTAAAAAACTCTCATGGAGAGCCACATCCAGAGGACCAAACAGTAGATGCCAGCAATGTATGCCGATCTGTATGCCATTGCCTTGTCCATGGGCTCAAGGTAGCATTGGCAAGGCAAGAAGGGAGGCAAGGTGCCTGGCATCTCCCCCAGGTCCTTGTACTTCTCAGGTCAGCAGGTAGGTGCAAATGTGCCTTACAAGGGAGGAGGAGCAGTTGCCTTCTGCTTCTGGGGGCTCCTCTCAGGGCGTTCTGAGTGTAGACAGCGACTCCTCAGCCCATCTTCCAGTGACACCAGCGTCTTAAGTTGTCACAACCACCGCTGTGGCTTGTGCTCCTGTGCAACAGTCCCTCAACATGCTGGAGCACTCCAGACAATCAGACAATAGCTGTCAATGTCATTCCAAGCCTCAAGGGCACCTGTCTGCTTCCACCATAGCTAGCAGTGAGGGGAACTCCAACTAGGAGCACTCATATAAGAATTAAGAAAATACCATAGATTCACTTGGGCCGCACGGGTGATTAGACCTTTAATGATTCTCAGCTTGTGTATTCTGATGAATGTAAAAAATGTCTGATTTGGTTTAAGAAAGTTCCTATTCAATGTTGCTGGTCACCTGGCACTGCAGGAGTAGCAGGTGTCGACCCAAAGGCTAGCTCAGGGTGATCATGGTATGTGCGCGCTCATCATTTGCACGTTGCAGAAGAAACAGGGTGCTAGTGGCTGAGAGGGTCCGGGCTTTTAGAAGAGTTGAATGCCTTTTTTTGCTTGGAGTGTGGATCTTCATTTGGCTAGATGGCTGAATTGGTGAGGGTCAGCTGAAAAACATGTTTCCCAGCTCGGAAGGAAAAAACAGCAAAAACTGGGAAATAAGAACACTGGTCTGAACTGGTCTTATGTACCTTAAAATGGAACACCTGTAAAAACTGGGAAATAAGAGTACTGACCCAAACTGTTTTTTCCCTTCTGGGAAGCCTCCCTTGCAGCTATACCTTGGCCTGTCTTGTCTACCAGGGTGCTACTGTTCCTCCTCGGCTTCCTCACCTTCCTCCTCATCTGAACATTCCTCTCCTCCACTATATTTTCAGCAGCTAGGGTTTTCCCCTCTCTGCAGTGCCAGGTTGTGTAAAGCACAACAAGCTACCACTATTCAGAAGACTCTTGCTGGGGCACATTGAAGTGCCCCACCTGATTGGTCCAGGCACCCTGAATCTCAATTTGAGGAGACCCATGGTCTGCTCGATAGTTGCTCTGGTCATAGTGTGGCTTGCATTATAACATTTCTCTGCCCTTGGGGCTCTTCACTGGATGTCAGCAGCTATCTCTTCAGTGGGTAACCCTTGTTGGCAAGAATCCATCCCTGCAAGCGTGCAGAATGGCGAAGGAAAGCTGTGGCACTTGGAGATCCCAGAAAATTTAAGCGTCATGGCTGCTCCCAGTGTAATGAGCACACACCTGCAGGGTCCACTGGCGGTAGTCCTGGGCAAGTTGCACATTGTGGGGATGAAATCTCCTCCAAGTAATGAAAACACTGGCTGGCCTGTGGGAGCCTTGATGACCACATACAAGTAGTATGTGAGACCTCATAACTGGGGGAATCCAGCCAAACCCTCTGTCTCTCTCAGCCTGACTCGCCACATCAGTTCTGAACTTGATATACTGAAGATTGGTCACTACCCGGATGCAGTGATGTGTGGCTGATTGGGAGATGCAGCACATGTCTCCAGTGGGCACCTGGAGCGAGCCTGAGGTGCAGAAATTCAGGGCCACAGTGATTTTGACTGGCATCAGGTGCCCATCAATACAATTGGAGCTTACCTCTTCCGAGCTCATGGTCATTGCTTCTCAGGATAAGCACAGTCTTCGGCGACACTGCTGACATCTGAAGGTCGCTGTTGTCCATATACCCTGGCTATGAGGTACCCTTGTGCTGCTGCTTGCTTGCAACCCGCTCTGTAGCCTTGTGCCTCTTCCCAATCACGAGATTGCCCCTGTGGATGGCCAGGAGATTGCTGCTGCACTGATCCATGTCGATGCACCTTTTTTTTATTCATTCATGGGATGTGGGCTTTGGCTGGGCCAGCAATTATTGTCCATTCCTAGTTGCCCTTGATAAGGTGGTAGTGAGCTGTCTTCTTGAACCACTGAAGTCCATGTGGTGTAGGTACACCCACAGTGCTGTTAGGAAGGGAGTTCCAGGATTTTGACCCAGCAACAGTGAAGGATCGGAAATATATTTCCAAGTAAGGATGGTGAGTGACTTGAAGGGGAAACTTCCAGATGGGATGTTCCCATGTATCTGCTGCCCTTGTCCTTCTAGATAGTAGTGGTCGAGGGTTTGGAAGGTGCTGTCGAAGGAGCCTTGGTGAATTTCTACAGTGCATCTTGTAGATGGTACATACTGCTGCCACTGTGCAACGGTGGTGGAGGGAGTGAATGTTTGTGGATGTGGTGCCAATCAAGCAGACTGCTTTGTCCTGGACAATGTCAAGTTTCTTGAGTGCTGTGGGAGCTGCACCCATCCAGGCAAGTGGAGAGTATTTCACCACACCCCTGACTTGTGCCTTGTAGATGGTGGACAGGCTTTGGGGAGTCAGGAGGTGAGTTATTCGTCGCACGATTCCTAGCTTCTAACCTGCTCTTGTAGCCACAGTATTTATATGGCTAGTCCAGTTCAGTTTTTGGTCAGGTTCCCCTCTCTCAGGTTTGCCTCCTCATTGGAGGAACCTTCTTGGGAATATGTGCTGCCTGAGTTGTCTGGGCGCTGCCAATCTGACTGGACACCCTTCCAGTTGGTGATACAATGCTGCCCAGACTCTCCCTCAACCCCTACCACAACTCAGATTCCAGTGAGCATCCTGCCAGAAGTACGATCTCCTCAACTCCAAACCAAAGGCTGCCCAACTCTCTCCTGGGAAAGAGAGTGGAAAGCCTCAATGCATGGCTGCCGAGTGCAGCAACAACAACACCTGCTGCCTTTTAAAAAATGGTGAGGCTCTGAACCCTTAACTGAGGAGGGCCAGTAAAGTCGGGTTCAATTGCTGCCTTAGCAACCTCAATTGCCTCTCAGTTATTCGCACTGGGATTGTGAGCAGGGTCCTCATGCATCTTGTTGTACACTATTTGTAATATTGCGGCCTGGTGTGATGACACCAGGGGCCTAACCCAATGTCATTGCATGCAATTTTATGACCCGCCTCCACTGCCATCTGTTTCTGCACCGTAAAACCCTGGCTGCAGTGAACAAGGATCTGAATTAACAATTGCTCCAATTGTTGTACTGGTATTGGATTAAACATTGTTTTGTCCCTGCATGCACTTCATAACATGGGAAGTATAATGTGCAAAGCAGTGATTTGGCAGACTAAATCAACTAATCAAAATCAAACTTAGGTATTGTTATGACTGATGTAGCTGGTAAATTGGAGTTATTTAAAAAATCCCAGGAAACTTTAATCAACTGTCATTAGCTATAATTTTAAGTGTTAGGTTTGAGATGCAACTCTAAATTCAGGAATCAGACACCAGTTCTCGAGGCTTTACATTAAACTAAAGGAAACATTTTATTAATTTACACAGGTTGAAATAGATATGCACATGGCCACAAATTACTACTACCATAACTTTTAACAAATTCCCAAACCAATCTCCATTAAGGCAACAGCAACCCATAGACTTAACCAAACACCAGGCAAAGCATTTTCATCTTACGAATTCAAAACCTGTGGAGCCAGTTGGAGGCTTGCAGCTGCCTTTTGATCTTACATTGTCTCTGCCTGCACACCCAAAAACTACTGAAGTTATGCCTACCAGCCCCATTGAATGTTAATTTTCATTGTATCAACAACCCCTGAACTAAACCTGTCTAACAATAAAACCCCTTTCATAGTACCAACTTTATTAGTAATATAGACATATTGGTTGGTAACAGCTAGAAAGGTGTCAGTTTTCACCACATTTCTTGAACGCTCTATTCAAAAAAATGCAAATGCACGCTATCCCTCTTACATATCAAAACTAGTACCCATCAAAGCACCCAGACTAGCTGGCTTTAATCCAATTAAGGCTCGCCCGCAGACTAAACCTCTATTTTAAAATAAAAATATTTTCCAAAATATTATATACATTAATAGCTTCATGACAGTTATGAAGATATGAAATGCTGCACGATACAACAGTTTACATTTATATAGTGCCTTTAACATAGTAAAATGTCCCAAGGTGTTCCATAGAAGCATTATCAAACAACTTGACACCGAGCCACATAAGTTTCCTTAGAAATATTAGGACAGGTGACCAAATGCTTCATCAAAGATTTAGGTTTTAAGGAGCTTCTTAATGAAGAAAGGAAAGGTCATGTGGAGGAAAGGTTTATGGAGGAAATACCAGAGCTGGGGTCCGGACAACAGAAGGCTCAGCCTCCAGCAGTGGAGCAATTAACATCAGGGATGCTCAAAGAGCCAGAATTGGAGTGGGTTTGTAGGGCTGGGAAGATTACAGAGATAAGGAGGGTCAAGATGAGTTATTTTAAATCAAGGCTTGGCGTCTAACATGTTAGTAGTAAAGTCTATTACTATAGTACAAAGTAATGCCAATTCTCAGTATGTCTCTAGCAACTGTAATGAAAATCTAGGACAAAAAGTAGGGGTAAATTTCCACCTCCAGTGCGGTGGAATAACTGGCAGTTGGAGACCGGGTGGCCATTTCCTGCCTCACCGCAATTTTCATTCATTTCCGTGGAATCAGATAGGCGACTTGTAAAATATTACAAAGTATTTACAGCACAGAAACAGGTCATACAGCTCAACTGCTCTATGCTCACATTTATGCTCCACATAAGCCTCCCCGCACCCTAGTTCATTGAACCCAATCAACAAAACCCTTTTATTCCTTTCTCCCTCAATAACTTAACTATCTTCCCCATAACCGTGTCTCTACTATTTACCTCAACTATGCAATCTGGCAGTGAGTTCCACATTCTCACCTCTTTCTGGGTGAAAAAGTTTCTCTTGAAGTCCGTTTTGAATTTATTAGTAACATTTAATGGCCCTTAGTCCTGGTCTCGCCTGTATATGGGAACATCTTTGCTATGTCTACCCTATCAAGCCCCTTGGAGTTGTCTGGTCGCCCCTCAGACTTCATTTTGCTAGAGAAAAGAGCCCCAGCTTATTCAATCTTTCCCCATGGGCATAACCACTTGGTTGTGGTACTATCCTTGTAATTTTTTTGCACCTTCTCCAGTGCCTCGATATATCTTTTTTGCAATATGGAGACCAGAATTGTGCACAGTACACTAAGTGTGGATAGGAATTTAACACATCTTTGTTACTTTTCAGGAATGAATGCCAGTGCTTTGTTTGCTTTTATATGGCCTTGATAACTGTATCACTGCTTTTATAAAAGAAAGACTTACATTTATATAGCACTTTTCATGACTGCTGAATCTTCTAAAGCGCTTTACAGCTAACAAAGTACTTTTGAAGTGTAGTCAGTGTCGTAATATAGGAAACGTGGTAGCCAATTTGCACACAGTACATTCTCACAAGCAACAATGTGAAAATGACCAGATCATCTGATTTTTAGTGATGGCTGATTGAGATATAAGTATTGGCTAGGATACTGGGGATAACTCACCTGTTCTTCAAAACAGTGCCATGTTTTTACATCCACATGAGTAAGAGGTGGGACCTCAGTTTAATGTTTCATCCAAAAGACAGCATGTTGATTGCACAGCTCTGGAGTGTTAGCCTTGATATTTATATACAAGGTCAGGAGTGGGACTTGCATTCGGAACCTTGTGATTCAGAAACGAGAGCGCTGCCAACTGAGCCACAACTGAAACTCTAATGACTGGGTACCTGCAGCTCTATGTTCCTCTACCCCATTCAGACATTTAATTTCCACACAATATGTGACCACTTTATTCCTCCTGCCAAAATTTACCATCTCACATTTAGTCACTTAGAACAGAATGCTGAAAAAACAGACATACTGTCAAAGCTTTTCATCTTGCACTCATCAGGACAGATGCAAGAATGCCAAATTTCAAGAGAAACAACAATCTACAATTTATACTGCATGGGAAAAGGATGCTGATTGGTTGGCAAGTTGACTCTGATTGTTTGGGGCATTTCCATGGAGAATGCATCAGGGAACTATTGTTCCCAGGCTTTTGTTGAATTCAGAAAAGGTGCAATAGCACCAACGTGTACGTGGCTGGATATCGCACCATTTTTGAATTAGCCAAAAGCCTGGGGGACAATAGTTCCCTGGTGCATTCCCCATGGCAATGCTTTGACCGTGTGTGTGTGTGTGTGTGTGTGTGTGTGTGAGAGAGAGAGAGAGAGAGAGTTAAGATATTTAGAAAGTCTTAGACAGCACCTTCCAAACCCACGACTGCTACCATCTAAAAGGGCAAGAGCAGCAGACACTTGGGAATCTCACCAGTTCAAAGTTCCCCTCCAAGCCTCTCACCACCCTGACTTGGAAATATATCGGTACTCCTTCACTGTCGCTGGGTCAAAATCCTGGAACTCCCTCCCTAACAGCACTGTGGGTGCACCTACACCACAGGGACTGCAGCAGTTCAAGAAGGCGGCTCACCACCACCTTCTTAAGGGCAATTAGGGATAGGCAATAAATGCTGGCCTAGCTAGTGACACCCACATCCTATGAATGAATAAGTAAAAAAGCATCATTATTATACTTTTGTATTTCATACTATATGTTAATAAGCTTTGTCTTTCTACTTGACAAGCCTGGTTTTATAATGAATGAATAATTTTGTCATTTATTGAAGAAGCCTGGGGATTGAGTGGTCATTCTGAGATTAATAGGTAAAACACATACCTGGCCATATAGCTAGCTGGAAAAATCATTTACGTATATGTTGTGACCTGTGGAGTAGTGGAACTAGAGACAAAAAAAAAATTCTTTCAAGTTATCAACAGTCACAGATTGCAACTCCTTCGAGTACAATCACAGTTCTTGGTTTCTGGGAGTGGGACATGAACCCACAACCTTCTGATTCAAAGGTGAGGGTGCTATGGACTGAGCCACAGCTGACACCTCCAGAACTAGAGACAAACTCTTTTGAGTTATCAACAGTCACAGATTGCAACTCTTTTGAGTACAATCACAGTTCTTGGTTTCCAGGAGTGGGACATGAACCCACAACCCTCTGATTCAAAGGCGAGGGTGCTATGAACTGAGCAACAGCTGACACCTCTTGGAACTAGAGACAAAAGTGCACTCCTCCCATCTCAGTCATAACACTAATGGAATGGTAACCTTACTTTAATTGGGGTTTGAAGATAAAAGGGTGCAAATTATGCTACAATTGTATAAAGCTGTGGTTAGATTGTGACTGGAAAACAGTGTTCAATTTAGGGCAGGACAGATGTATTAGCCTTGGAGGTGGGTGCAGTGCAGATTCACCGGAATGATACTAGGCTAAAAGAGCTAAATTATGGTGAAAGGTTGCATAGATTTCCCTTGAGTATAGAAGATTAAGGAGTGAATCAACTGAGGCATTTAAGATGATTAAAGGATTTGATAGGGTGGATAAAGAGAAACTGTCTCCTCTGGTAGGGCAAGTCCAGGACAAAGAAGCAAAACCTTAATTTTACAGCTGGGCCCATCAGGGGTGATGTTAGGAAGCAGTTCTTTACACAAAGGGGAGTGGAAATCTGGAATTCTCCCCACAAAGAGATGTTAAGGTTGGCGGGGGGGGGCGTCAATTGAAAATTTCTAAACTTAGACCAGAGCACGTAAATTATGTGTAGTTGACTCTTAACTGACCTCTGCAATGACCTACCAAGCCATTCAGTTCAAGGGCAATTAGGGATGGGCAACAAATGTTGCTAGCGACGCCCACATCCCATGAAAGAATATGGAAAAAGAATGCTGCCAGGAATGGGAGAAATGTAACAGGCAGGTGTTCATCTTGAAACTGAGAATTTCTAACTGAATCAGCATAATTGATTATTAATACCCAGCTTGAACAATCAGTTGGTGGTTTGTGAATTGGAATAATTTTAATTTAATCTTTGTTTCAGTTCAGAAACCTCAGAAAAACTCAAATATTAAAACAGATAATGAAAGTGCATATACAATCACAAATGCTAACCCCTTCAGACAGGCAAATTGATCGATCAGTGTAAATATTACTGTTTGCAGGTGCTGTTGTACTAATATCAATTAATACATTTGTCTTCTTAACAGCTCTTTCATGTGGCTTATATTCTTATCAAGTTTGCTAATTCTCCACGTCCAGACCTTTGGGTACTTGAAAGATCAGTTGACTTTGGAAGATCCTACAACCCATGGCAGTATTTTGCTCGTAAGTCTCAAAAGTTTTATATTCAGTTTTGTTGTTGTTTTGTTTTCTTGTTGCTTTTATGAACTGGAGGCTCTTCAAGATTCAACTTGAGTTTTTTTTCTGAATCAAAAGCAAAATACTTTGGATGCTGGAAATTTGAAATAAAAACAGAAATTGCTGGAAATAGTCAGCAGGCCAGGCAGCATCTATGGAGAGAAACAGAGTTAACGGGCGGAATCGCCCCAGGTTTGCACTAAGTGCAGTAGCGGGCGGGAAAAAAGATGTTTTACCTGCCGCCACAATGGCAGATTTTTGTGCCATGTTGCCTCTTCCGGCCTCATAAATTATGCAGTCACTGGAAACGTGCCAGAGTGCTGGCGGCTGCCCCTCGATTTGCCTGCCACGCCATTACCTCGCTGTTTCCTCCCACAGGGTGCCATATTCAAACTGTAACCATGTGCACAGTTACCAATGCTTGCTGCCCTGGACTGCTCCGATGAAGACATGGTGCCAAAAGCCAAGAAGAGTGCAGCTCCCTGATTTAGTGTTGCATCCCTGGGATGCCTTTTGGATGCTGTGGAGGCCCACCACAATGTCCTCTACCCCCGCTCTGGCTGCATGAGGCCCACCAGTCTCACCACTCCGGCTTGGGAAGTGGTCAGTGCCAATGCTGCACACAAGAGGTTGGCCATCCAGTGCAGAAAGAGGATGAATGATCTCATCCGTGCCGCCAGGGTAAGGCAACCATCTCATCACTCTAAACTCACACACTCACAAGCCTATCACACATTCACTGGTATCTCACTCATTACCAGCCGAAGAGATATCACTACTCTCTCACACACACCCTCACATCTCCATCTCCTCTGGAGGTCACCTCCTCATCCTGCCCATGACTCCACTCAGCACACACGCATGCCTGGCATCTGCCTTGCTCACAATCTCTCCATTTGTTTTTATTCACAATCGACGGTAGAGGTCCTAGACTGGGAGTGCTGGACATCAACAGATCCTCACTCTGTTCGAGCCATGCGTTGGAGCTGGCCAGGGAGGATGTGGACCATTCCTGTGGCGATGGTGAAGTTGGTGGCATGCATCCATGTGAGAATCTTGCACCACATAATCCCTCTGTCAATGCTACGCTGAGTGCACTGTTCTGTGTCTAATGTGGCTGCCAAGCACTAATAATCTCCACTTTCTCTCTTCGGCACTTCTGCAACATCGGCCTCAGCAACCTTGACCTCGAATCCTGCACCGAGAGCACCTCGGATGAGGAGCCTGAGGGCAGCACTGTTGAAGACCTGTCATGACCCACACCCTCCTCCAGCGCAGCGACACACATCTCGGTGGGACCTAGATGTAGAGCAGCCTCGGGATCACAGTCTGTGAGCACAGCACACAATCTGTTCCACAGCAGGTGGAGGCAGGGACATCCAAGATCGCTGGCACTTGGAGGACTGCTGGAGGCAAGGCACCTGCCTGATGAAGTGCCTCTGGACTTGATCGTCAATCAATTGATGGAGCTGCAAAGACAATCATGCAAACGTCAGGAAGGGATGTCTGGTGCACTCTTCAGATTGCAAGGGACGATGGAGGAGTCTGTCCGCCTTCAGTCTGAGGTGATAGCGCCCGCATGCCAACGCACTGAGGTCAACACTGACGGGATGGCAGCCACCATGGAGACCTTGTTACAGGACATTGATCCTGCACTGCTGCACAGGCTGAGTTCTAATGCTGACGCAATAGCTGGCCTCCAATAGTGTCAACGCAAGAGGGGTGGGGGCAGTTCAACCTCACTCCAGCTTCCTCTTCTCCTCAAGGAGTCGGCCAGAGGCCATCGGGCACCCTTAGGGAGGAGAACCAGCAGCTCGACACCCCGGGGCCATCCTCCCAGGTGACTCCTGGAATGTCCGGCCGTCCCCAATCCCCTCTTCCTGTGACCCCTGCAGCTCTAGCTCCACAGTCCGAGGAGGGTGAAGCTGGTCCACAGCAGGACACCCAAAGCAGGCCGGAGCCCTCTAGGTCTCGGCCCTCCAGAGGATGCCGGCCAAAGTCATCACAGACAGGGTTTAGCAGTCAGCAGGCTGCCTCCACCTCTGCTGTGGATGTCAGAGGAGCACCAAGACGTAGCGGCAGGGTTAGGAAAGTTAAGAAGATGTAGTTGCACTGGGTGGACACAGGTGTTAATCACTTGTACATAATGTTCACTGTTGTAAATAAACTCTTAGGAATATCTCCTTGTCTATGCTCCTTGTTCTGATGAGCAGTGTTGGTGTCTTTCTGATGTGAAACCTTGGTTCCTGCACAAGATAAAGGCAAGTGTCTCAGTCCAGGGCCTCTTCCCTGTGCTTTGTGCAGCCTTCAGACCAAAGTGATGGTCCAGCCTCACACTCCCTGGAAACATTACTGATGCCTGCACCTCGATGGTGCTGGTCATTGCTGCCAGAATGTTGTGGGCAGGTGTCACAGAGTTCCGTCATTCTCTCGGTGTGCTCTCAGCACTTTAAGGTGGGGCTGGCCCCCCAATTCTTCAGCATATGTGTCCGGTGATGGTGTGGTCCTGAGGGGGAGACAGGTGCTGAAGGTCGACAAAGGATCAGGTACACTTAATGTTTCACGGCTGTGTCTCCGTGATATGACCCTGATCACAGAGCGCAAGCCCTCCGTGTACCCGTGGTGCCAAATCCTGCAGCAGGTGACATATGTAACCAACCAGTTCCCTGGACATGCGCCGTCTTCAGCAACGCTGGTCCTCAGTCATCTACAGGAATGATGAGCGCCATCTATACATTCTGGATCTAGTGAGGCACCTACGAGCTACAGCTCGC
Source organism: Cetorhinus maximus (assembly GCF_964194155.1). Taxonomy (NCBI): domain Eukaryota; kingdom Metazoa; phylum Chordata; class Chondrichthyes; order Lamniformes; family Cetorhinidae; genus Cetorhinus; species Cetorhinus maximus. Next base: position 176,372,367 of record NC_135882.1, on the reverse strand, counting down.
TGTGGATCTTCAACTTCATGCACAGGAGGTCCTGCCGTGCCTTCATCTTGAGGTTGGTGCTGCTCCTTTTGCCGAGCCAGGTGCCTCTGTCGCACTCTTCTCCTTTGTCTCTGCTTCCTGTAAGCCTTGAGGCATACCGCTAGATCACCAGGCCCCATGTACTCTTTCTGCAGGATGAAAGAGACAGACTCGTGGTTTAGCATGGGTGTACTAAGACCCTCTCTTGGCTAAGTCAAAAGGCCCTTTCATGCATGCTGGAGAGTACTAGCCACCACTTGGATGGCCAGTGTGTAGTGTGCTCATTGGCTATTTGAAACCTCACCCACCTCTGCCTCACTCCACTTGACCGATTGGCAGCAGCTTTGGCCATTGGACTACATGCTGTGCTCCCAGCTCAGGCACAGGCATTCTCCTAACCTGCACTGCAAGGCTGGACTATTAGCTTGAACCATGAAGGATACTGAGCCAATCCCTAATAAAGACATTGCAAGGGGCTGTGAGTGCCTCCACCAGTGACTGCGCCATGGCAAGGGGTTGAACAACTTGCCCAGTTGGCCAAACGCACATTAATTTGTAGTCTGCGTCTGAGGGGTGAAAAGTGCTGGAGCATTTGGTGGCACATTCATACCTTTGCATGGCTTGAGTGGGCAGAAAAGCTTCGGAGGCCTGACTCCAAGCTGGGCAAGCACGTCACTGGAGCTGCAGCTGAAAGATCTCAGCTGCGGAAGAATGCTCAAGTTTGACAAGCTTTTCTAAGTGCGTGGCTGCTTCTCTCACCCTCCGCCCTCCCTCCCCACCTACACCACCACCGCCCCCACCCACTGACGTGTGCTTGAGTATTTTCTTCAGTCTGTGCTGCCTTGCCCCCCCCGCCCCCCCACCACTCCCCCTCACCCCACCTGCACTGGAGTCCTTGCCCTGGCACCGCACTGAAAGCCAGCCAGGGAAAAGGGACTTGCCTGTGCCTCCTGCGAATGTGTGCCGCCTCTTTCATGATGTCCTATGGGCAGTCCTCACAAGCACTGAGCAAGGCTGTGTGCACTCACCTCCGAGTTCCCCTTGAAGTTCAGCTCACCAGGTGCACGCCTTTTAAAGGCAGCTGTGCCTCACGCCATTTTGAGATCACGCTGACGTGGGCAGTACATTTGACATGGGGGGATGATCCCAGTGCATGGCCACAATGATGAGATGCAGATGCATTAAAATTAAGTTCCCGACATTGAATGGCGGGAAATGCAGCCCGTTAGTGGCAAGCAGAGCGGACAACTACAAACTAGTTTCACGACGGTGTAAAACTGATTTTTGGCCTTCTCGCCATATCGTCTGCTCACGCCTGCCATGATGCCCGACACCAACGGGAGTGAAAAATTCCAGCCAACGTTTCAAGTCTATGAACTTTCATCATTGACCTGAAATGTTGGGCTACATTTTGCCATCCTGATGCTGAGTCAACCCATGCCAGGTGGCTGGCAATGGAGTTGTTGCGGAGAGGGGATGGGGGCAGTTCCATAAATTTAAATTTCCCAATCAACTTCCACTGGCCGCAAGTTTGACTGGTATGGCAATCTTGGTGGATGGTTACCCATCATGCATTCAAAGTGATGCTGGCTTCAGTCTTTTAAATGCTTGCCTCACTTTTGAATTTCCTTGAGTTGGATATCTTCAGTGAAACAGAGAGTTCCAGAACCTTGTGTGAAATATGTCCAGTCAGTCAGATTGTGAGCCTTGGGGGAAATCTGTTGTGGAGTCGGGTACCTTTTGACAGGTAAATTTAAAAGGTGTTGTCAACTTCAAATATTACAATTAGATGCTGTATGATAAACCTGTATTTAGTACAGTGATTGATCACCGGGCTCTGTCCTTAAAAGGGAAGCCGTTGTTAAATTGACAAATATTGTGTAAGTGTTCAGATGCATTAGAGTACTTTCTCTAGTGATTAAAGGGCTCTTATGCATTCAGCCGTATTAAGAATCACATTAATGTTTCATCTGTTTTGATTTCTATATTGATTTAAAGTCCAGATGTCAGTCAAGCCTTTGAAAAAAGCTGAACAATGCCTGACGTAAAGGATATTACTGTGAAGTACTGAAACAGGCTTGTGGGGGCTGTGTGTGTGTGTGTGTGTTATGTGTGTGTGTGAGATGAATTTAATAAACTGAAGACAGTCAGACTGCCAGGTTTAAATCATCAAAGGGGTGAGGTGTATGTAGGCATTTTGAAATGGAAATGGACAAGTTAATATTTGCATTTGTAAATAAGTTGAGAGGTTGTTTGAATTTCAAAGGGGAATTAGAAGGGGACGAGGAAAATGGTTGATACTTGCAGGAGGTCATAGGTAAACAAGCAGTGGGGATATCATGTTTTATTGACCCAAAAGTAAAGACAAGATGGAAACATGAAAGAACTTATATTTGGAAGAGTTTGAGCTTCAAAGAAAGTTTAAAACAATGGATTTAAAGAATAAAATAGCAGAAAATATATTTAAGGAAAGATTGAAAGCTGTATGAAGAGTAGCCGTGTGAGATCCTGAAGAGTGTACTATGAAGTATCAGCTTCTAGTCACCCCAGAGAAGTGCTTGCTTGTTCCAGAAAGCAAGGTTTTGTTAAAAGCCTCGGATTTCCATTGTCAAGTGAGAGGAAGAGAGAAGCTGTGAAATACCTTCCTTATAGCAAAATTGGGTGCTTTGAGGTAATATTACTGGATGTTTTATAGATTAAGAATCTATTTGGACTGTTGCCTGGAAAAGGGTGCTCATTTGGGAGCCTAGCTGGGTAGAGGCAGTAGCATATTGGTATTATCATTAGACTAGCATTCCAGAGACCCAGGGTAATGCCCTAGGGACCTGGGTTCAAATCCTACCCTGGTAGATGGTGAAATTTGAATTCAGTAAAACATCTGGAATTAAAAGTCTGGTGATGACCATGAAACCATTGCTGATTGCTATAAAAATACATCTGGTTTATGAATGCCCTTTAAGGAAGGAAATCTACTGTCCTTACTTGGTCCAGTCTACATGACTCCAGATCCACAGCATATGTGGTTGACTCTTAACTGCCCTCTGAACAAGGGCAAATAGGGATGGGCAATAACTACTGGCCTAGCCAGTGATGCCCACACCCCATGAAGGAATTTAAAAAATCATTTCAGAAATGTTATAAGACTAAATTTAACTGCGTAACTGTAATCTTGTGTGTTTAAGTTAATAAATGCTTTAATTTAAACATAGAAACTAGGAGCAGGAGTAGGCCATTCGGCCCTTCGAGCCTTCTCCACCATTCAATAAGATCATGACTGATCTTCTCCCTCAACACCATATCCCTGCTTTCTCTCCGTGATGCCCCTAATATCCAAAAATATATTTCTTGAATATACTCAGTGACCCAGCCTCCACAGCCTTCTGTGGTAGAGAATTCCACAGGTTGACCACCCTCTGAGTGAAGAAATTTTTTCTCATCTCAGTCCTAAATGGCCTGCCCTGTATTCTGAGACTGTGGCCCATGGTTCTAGACTCCCAAACCAGGGGAAACATCCTCCCTGCATTCAGTCTGTCTAGCCCTGTTAGAATTTTATACGTTTCAATCAGATCTTCTCTCATTCTTCTAAACTGTAATGAATACAGCCTAGTCAAACCAATCTCTTCTCATACCACAGCCCTGCCATCCCCGGTATCAGCCTAGTGAACCTTCAGTGCACTCCCTCAATGGCAAGTATATCCTTTCTTAGGTAGGGAGACAAAACTGCACGCAATACTCCAGGTGTGGTCTCACCAAGACCCTGCATAACTGCAATAAGACATTCCTACTTCTGAACGCAAATCCTCTTGCAATGAAGGCCAACATACCATTTGCCTTCCTAATTACTTGCTGCACCTGCCTATTTACTTTCATTGACTGGTGTACAAGGACACCCAGATCCCTTTGTACATCCACATTTCCTAATATATTGCCATTTAAATAACACTCTGCCTTTCTGTTTTTCACACCGAAGCGTATACCTTCATATTTATCCACGTTATACTCCATCTGCCATGTGTTTTCCCACACACACAACTTGTCTAAATCGCCCTGAAGCCTCCTTGCAGCCTCCTCACAACTCACAACCCTGCCCATTTTTGTATTGTCAGCAAACTTGGAAATATTGCATTTGGTCCCCTTATCCAAGCCATTTATATATGTCGTGAATAGCTGGGGCCCAAGCACTGATCCCTGCGGCACACCACTAGTCATCACCTGCCACTCTGAGAATGACTAAATCCCAAAGGGAAACTTGGCAAAGCTATCACAACAATTTGCAATTTGTATTTTTATTATTGGAGGGGATGTGCACTGAAGTCAGAAGTAAAGAGTCCACGACCACTTTTGGAAATTTTTAAACATTAAATGAAAACATTTATTGACAAAAGAAAAGAAAACTTAAACACACAAGATTACAGTTACACAGTTAAATTTAGTCTTACAACATTTCCCAAGAGATTTCTACTTAGCTAGACTCCCAAAATAACACCCTTTTTAGGCAACAGTCCAAATAGATTCTTGATTTATAAAACATCCAGTAATACTACCTCGAAGCACCCACTGTTGCTATAAGGGAGGTATTTTACAGGGCTTCCCTCTTCCTCTCGATCAACAATGGAAATCCAAGGCTTTTAACAAAACCTTGCTTTCTAGAACAAATAAGCACTTCTATGGGTTGGCTAGAGGGTGCTTTTCTTAGGTCTGTCCTCACACAGTCTACCTTTCAAGGTCTCACATGGCCACTCCCCCCATATAGCTTTCAATCTTTCCTTAAATATATTTTCTCCTTTTTGATTCTTTAAACCCATTGTTATGAACTTTCTTTGAAAGTTACTTTTCCTAGAATATAAAAGTCTTTCATAAGGTCATTATGGCCAGCACTTGTGGGAAAAATAAGCTTAATAACTTTACCTAATTTATTTACGACTTTGCCAGTTGTAAAACCTCCTGTCATGCCTCTTTTGAAATTCAAACAGCAACAGTTCACTCCTCACGTATCTCATAATGCAAATTCCCATTAATACTGTATCTACTGGGTCTCATTTTAGCTTGCCCATCTCCATTTCAAAATGCCTGCTTTTGCACCTTACCCTTTAATGAGTTAAACCTTGCAGTCTGACTGTCTTCAGTTTACTCAAATTAGTCACACACACACCCACACAAACATGCATACACAGCCCCCATAAGCCTGCTTCAGTGTCCCACAGTAATATTGGGAAAACAATGATATTCTCTTTACAAAAACAGCTCTCCAAAATGATAAAACAATCCTGAATTGGTCTGTTCACAACAGCCCTCCAAAATGGTAAAACAACTCCAAATTAGTCTGTTTGAGGCAGCTCCCTAAAATGGTAAAACTCCCCTTGGTCCAGGCCCACAGCAATGTGGTTGACTCTTAACTGCCCTCTGAAATGGCCTAGCAAGCCATTCAGTTCAAGGGCAATTAGGGATGGGCAATAAATGCTGGCCTAGCCAGCAATGCCCTCATCCCATGAATGAACAAAAAAGTTGGAGAGGTGGGTGAAACACTACCTTGAGTTGTGCTCTGGGGAGAACATTGTCACCCTGAAACTCTGAACACCATGGAAAGCCTGCCTATTGTGGCAGAGCTGGATATCGCATCTACAACAGAGGAGCTTAGCTATTGATTCACTTGCTATGGGCAAAGCTCCAGGTGCTGATGCCATACCACTTGAACTCATCAAGCATGGGAAACCGACACTCCTATAGCATCTTCATGAACTTCTTCATCTCTGCTGGAAAGAGGAGGCAGTGATCCAGGGTGTGCATAATGAAAACATTGTGACCTTTTCGAAGAACAAAGACGACCGCAGCAATTGCAACAACTACCAAAGTATCTCCCTGCTGAGTATTGTGGGAAACGTATCTGCCTGTGTCACCTTTGTCAGACTAGATCTCGGCTGAACACATCTAACCCGAAAAGAATGTGTTTACAGGATTGACATGATCTCCTCAGTCTGTCAACTGCAAGAGAAATGCTGTGAATAAAGGAGGCCACTTTATCCTTCACCATTCTTAGCAGGACATTCAATCATGTGAGCAGAGGTGGTCTGTTAAGCTGCCGGAGAAAATCAGCTGCCCACTGAAGCTGCTCAATGTGATCTCCTCTTTTCAAGACAACATGATGGGTAAGGTCAGCTATGATGGAGCAACATTGGAACCCTTTGAGATCTAGAGTGGAGAAAGCAGGTTTGTGTTCTGGCACCAACACTCGTTGTCATATTCTTCTCTATACTGCTGCCTTCAATGGAATTGGCTGAAAATCCCAAGTCCTGCCCCTGAACACAGCATTTCCCATTTTCGTGGGGGTGGTAATGGGGGCGGGGTGTGTTTCGCACATGCACATTTTACAGAGGCAACTGGGCATTTAAATCATCAGCTGCCTCCACTCGAGGCAGATTTTGATAGCCCAGGAGTGTGCAACCTGAAGAGTGGAATGTAGACCTGATAAGAGCAGGTCTGAACTTAGCATATTTCTTTGGATAGCCAGGAGACCGCTTTGGAGAGGTAGGGTACCACTGTTGAATTTGCATAAAAATTTTATTCACAGCCCCAGGTGGTAAGAGGGTGCGTATCCTGGTTTTTCAGGGCAATAATTTTTGCCCCATACTGACTCGTGCACCCAGGTGCCAGGAAGAACTTTGTGATGGTATGTGCAAAGGAACGTCGAAGATGGGCATGGCACCCTCACATGCAGAAGTCAGAAAAGCCAGTCACTCTGAGCAGCCAGAGACCGGAGGGAGGCCAGAAGGTCGGGGCAGTTGATCATGGACAAAAGAGCTGAACTCCAGAGGTGAGGTGAGAGTGACTTCCCTTGACACCAAGACAGCATTTGGCTGAGTGAGGGGAGGTGATGGCATGGTGGTATTGTCACTGGGCTAGTAATCCCAAGACCCAGAGTAATGCCACCACGGCAGATGTGGAATTTGAATTCAAGAAAAACCTGGAATCAAAAGTGTAATGATGACCATGAAACCATTGTCGATTGTCGTAAAAACCTATCTGGTTCACTAATGCCCTTTTGAGAAGGAAATCTGCCGTCCTTACCTGGTCTGGCCTACGTGTGACTCCAGAACCATAGCAATGTGGTTGACTCTTAACTGTCTTCTGAAATGCCCTTACAAGCTGCTCAGTTGTATCAAACCGCTACAAAGACTCAAAAAAGGAACGAAACTGCACAGACCATCCTGCATCAACCTAGGCATGGAAACAACGATGGCAAACTCAGCCCTGTCAACCCTTCAAAGTCCTCTTTACTAACATCTGGGGGCTAGTGTCAAAATTTGGAGAGTTGCCTCACAGGCTAGTCAAGCAACAACCAGACATAGTCATCCTTATGGAATCATACCTTACAGATAATGTCCCAGACACCACTATCACCATCCCTGGGTATGACTGATCCTGCCGGCAGGATAGACCCAGCAGAGGTGGCGACACAGTGGTATACAGTCAGAAGGGAGTTGCGCTGGGAGTCCTCAACATTGGCTCTGGACCCCATGAAGCCTCATGGCATCAAATCAAACAAGGGTAAGGAACCCTCCTGTTTATTACCATGTACTGCCCTCCCTCAGCTGATGAATCAGTGTTCCTCCATGTTGAACATCACTTGGAAGAAGCACTGAGAGTGGTAAAGGCGCAGAATGTACTCTTGGTGGGGTGCATCAATGTCCATCACCAAGAGTGGCTCAGTAGCACCACTACTGATTGAGTTGGCCAAGTCCCAAAGGACGTAGCTGCTAGACTGGGTCTGCGGCAGGTGGCGAGGGAACCAACAAGTGGGAAAAACTTGACCTCATCCTCACCAACCTGCCTGCCGCAGATGCATCTGTCCATGACAGTATCGGAAGAGTTGTTGTGGAGACGAATCCTACCTTCACATTGAGGATACCGTGTTACATGGGATAGATTTCGAACAGATCTAGCAACTCAACTGGGCACCCATGAGGTGCTGTGGGCCATCAGCAGCAGCAGAATTGTACTCAAACACAATCTGTAACCTCATGGCCTGGCATATCCCTCACTCTACCATTACCAGAAGCCAGGGGATCAACCCTGGTTCAAAGAAGAGGGCAGGAGAGCATGCCAGGAGCAGCACCAGGCATATCTAAAAATGATGTGTCAACCTGATGAAGCTATAGCACAGGACTACTTACGTGGCATAAGAAGCAAGTGATAGACAGAGCTAAGTGATTCCACAACCATTGGATCAGATCTAAGCTCTGCAGTCCTGCCACATCCAGTCATGAATGGTGGTGGACAATTAAACTCACTGGAGGAGGAGGCTCCACAAATATCCCCATCCTCAATGATGGGGGAGCCCAGCACATCAGTGCAAAAGATAAAGCTGAAGCATTTGCAATGATCTTCAGCCAGAAGTGCTGAGTGGATGACCCACCTCAGCCTCCTCCAGAGGTCTCCAGCATCACAGATGCCAGTCTTCAGCCAATTTGATTCACTCCAGATGATATCAAGAAATGGCTGAAGGCACTGGATAGTGCAAAGGCTATGGGACCTTACAATATTCCAGCAATAGTACTGAAGACTTGTGATCCAGAACTTGCTGCGTCCCTAGCCAAGCTGTTCCAGTACAGCTACAACACTGGCATCTACCCGGCTATGTGGAAAATTGCCCAGCTATGTCCTGTACACAAAAAGCAGGACAAATCCAATCCAACCAATTACTGGCCCCTCAGTCTATTCTCGATGATCAGTTAAATAAAGGAAGGGGTCAGCAACAGTACTATCAAGAGGTGCTTGTTTAGCAATAACCTGCTCACTGACACTGACACCTGGGTTCCGTCAGGGTCACTCAGCTCCCGACCTCATTACAGCCTTGGTTCAAACCTGGACATAACAGCTGAACTCCTGAGGTGAGGTGAGAGTGACTGCCCTTGACATCAAGGCAGCATTTGACCTCGTGTGACATCAAGGAGCCCGAGCAAAACTGGAGTCAATAGGAATCAGGGGGAAAACTCTCCGCTGGTTGGAGTCATACCTAGCACGCAGGAAGATGGTTGTGGTTGTTGGAGGTCTGTCATCTCAACTCCAGGACATCACTGCAGGAGTTCCTCAGGGTAGTGTCCTCAGCCCAATCATCTTCAGCTGCTTCATCAATGACCTCCATTCCATCATAAGGTCAGAATTGGGGATGTTCGCTGATGATTGCACAATGTTGAGTACCATTCGCAACTCCTCAGGTACTGAAGCAGTCCATGCCCAAATGTAGCAAGACCTGGACAATATCCAGTCTTGGGCTGACAAGTGGCAAATAACATTTGAGCCACACAAATGCCAGGCCATGCTCATCTCCAACAAGAGAGAACCTAACCATCGCCCCTTGTCGTTCAGTGCCATTACTATTACTGAATCCCCCACTATCAACATCCTGGGGGTTAGCATTGACCAAATACTGAACTGGACTAGCCATATAAATACTGTGGCTACAAAAGCAGGTCAGAGACTAGGAACCCTGCAACGAATAACTCACCTCCTGATTCCCCAAAGCCTGTCCACCATTTGCAAGGCACAAGTCAGAAGTGTGATGGAATACTCCCCACTTACCTGGATGAGTGCAGCTACCACAACACTGAAGAAGCTTGACACCATCCAGGACAAAGTAGTCCACTTGATTGGCACCACATCCACAAACACTCACTCCCTCCACCACTGACGCACAGTAGCAGCAGTGTGTACCATCTACAAGATGCACTTGTAGATTTCACCAAGGATCCTTAGAAAGCACCGTCCAAACCCATGACCACTGCCATCTAGAAGGACAAGGGTAGCAGACAGATGGGAACACCACTACCTGGAAGTTCCCCTCCAAGTCACACACTACCCTGACTTGGAAATATATCACCGTCACTTCAGTGTCACTGGGTCAAAATCCTGAAACGCCCTCTCTAACAGCACTGTGGGTGTACCTACACTACATGGACTGCAGCAGCTCAAGAAGGTAGCTCACCACCACATTCTCAAGGGCAATTGGTGAAGGGCAATAAATGCTGACTTAGCCAGGGACGCCTACATCCTATGAATGAAAAAAAATGGCCTTTATATAATTCCCTTTGAATTTGGATTTTGCCACTCACAGGGTCGTTAGCATGTCTTCAGAGGTAAAGTGGTGTCAGCTTCCTTAATATTGCCATAAAAAGCTCTTTCTGTTCAGGGTTACAGGCAGACATAGCTTCAGCCTTTTTAAAGTCTTTGTCCAGTTGACACAAGTTCCATCCCTGAGACTAAAACTTAAACCCAATATCACCTCGAACGACTATGAAAGGGTAAAACATCATGAGGAATAACAGAAAAACAAATAGGCTTGGAACTTTAACCACAGGAGAGAGCGCTGAGTTACCAGTGCTGAAGCCCGGGGAGAGAGTATGGGTACGAGACCAACAGAAAGAAAGCACAAACATTGAAAAAACTTCACAACTGAGAACATACAGAATTGAGACAGCCCAGGGAACCATGAGGAGAAACTGCAGTGTCTTAACATCCTTGGAAAGAAAGCCAGTGGAAACTTGGGCTTACTACTCAGCTCCTGACGAAAAAGAAGAAGGAATAAGATGAAGCTCTACATCCACCCAGGAGAAGAACACTCACATCGACAGAAAGGAGAGTATGGAATTTCCTTGAACTCAGAAAGAGACCAGAACAGCATCAGGGAGATTGGCACCTCATAGACTAACCCTGTGAAGTCTGAGAGTTTGGGTGGAGATGTAGGACAATGTAAATATGATAGGGATAAAGACTTTGGGGGAAGCTGTAGAGTAAAAGGTTAACATCAGAAGCACATGATGCTGACATAATGATGATGTAACATCACATGATTGAGTAACAGTGCTCTGAAAGGTCCAACCTCATGTAAAGGTCCCAGAATGTATATAGTAGCTGCAAATAAAGAGTAATGGTTTTAACAAACTACAGTCTCAAGCCTACTTTGAGAGGATAGATAAGCTCCAAAGGATCCCTTCTAGACCCCAAACACAAAACAAAACAATTATTATAAGATTTGGTGGAGAAAATACTAGTTTTTGTGCAAAAATACTTGAAAGGGCTATAAAGACAATTAGTTACTTTTGAACTGTAGGTATTTTCGTGATATAGGAAATGTGGCAGCCAATTGGCATACAGCAAGTTCCCAGAAATGCGATAATGATCAGATAACCTTTGATGACATTGATTAAAGGATAAAAATTGGCCAGAACACCACAGGGAGAACTCCTCTGCTCTCCTTCAAAATAGCACCATCCACCTGCGAGGGCAGACAAGCCTCTGTTTAATATCTCACCTGAAAGTCTGTGCAGCACCTCCTCAGTATAGCACTGGAATGTCATCCTGGTTTTTGTGCTCAAGTCTCTGGAGCAGGACATGAATCGATGACCTCCTGACTCCGTGGAAGAGTGATAGCCACTGGGTCAGGCCTGATATCACAATCGTTATGGAAAGGAGTTATCAGCTTGACTAGCACAGAACCTTCACTGCATAGTGAGTGGAACCTGTGCACTGTACAACCATTGAGACTGGTCATTAATGCATAACTGACAAAGTCCACAGCTGTTCTTTGGAAACATTTACCCAAAATTCTATGCAATGCAGCTCTACTTGCACTCATGTCATCATACAACATGTCTACTTTGCCAGCCACAAAACAGGGAGTCAGGTGTTGCCCTGCTTTGTCACTTGTGGAAATACTTCATTTGATGCCCCTTCATTGGGTTCCCTTTCATCTTATTATTGTCTTCACATCATCCTTCCCTTTCCCTAACTCCCTGCCTTGTAGGTGTAGTCTAAAAATTATTTAAAATCTGGTTTGAACCTTTACGGGGCTAAAACAAATATTTGTCCCCACTTACAAGCACTTACCTTTAAGTCGGCTTCCCTTTAAATTTGAACTGTGATCCAGATTTCTGCATCTCCCAATTGGATGAGTTGGCAGCACAAATCAAAGCTGTATTGGGATGAACGGCATCCTTAAATGACCTCTACCTTGCCCGTGGTGAGCTCAATGGCCCATAACTTCTGTGGAGTGGCAATCATAGTCAGATTGTCACTCCACTCCTAGGTTTTTACCTTGAAGTCCAGCCACTCCTGTCTCACCCAAAGTTCCAACTTAGGCCAGGTGAGAACTGTGTTGTGCAGCCTGAGGCCTTGTGTCAAGGGCAGGAGTGTCAGTGCTTTGGAAGCCCCTTTTTTTAAAGCACTAGCTGCCACTAGTTGGGGTCTGATGGTTAGTGGGGTGGGGGGACGTTGGGAGGTCGAGGGGAGTTGGGTAGTTGGGGGGTGAATCGGGTGGTCAGTAGAGGGATGGGGACAGGGAGGTCAGTGGGGATTGGGTGGTCAGTGGGAGTGTGGTTGTTGTGTCATTGGGGGTGTGATCGTTGGGGATGTGGTCTTTGGGGGGGTTGGATCGTCAGTAGGGGGAGTTGGCTGGTCAGTGGTGGGGGTGAGGGTGGGGATTGAGACGTCACTGGGGATGTGCAGGTGGGGTGGCCAGTGGGGTGTGGTCAGTGGAGGGTCAGCTGGTCAGGGGCAATGGTCAGTGGCACGGGAAGGGAGGGGAGGGCAGTCCAGGAGGGTCAAGGGAGTGGGGGGAGTTCCATGGGGGTTGGAGGGGTCCCATAAAGGGTCACGTGGTGGGGGAGTCCCATGAGGTGTTGGAGGGGAGTAGTCAAGCGGGTGGTGGGAGGTTAGTAGGGGGTGTGGAGGTAGTCCTGTGGGTGGGGATCGGGGAAGTTGACCTGGGATGTCCAGTGGAGGTGGGGGCAGGGTGTTCCCCAACTTGGGGTATCCCCCTGTTATGATGCGTTGGAGCTCAGGAGTTACGGGTCAAGCTTTGCACTGTCAGAGTGTCATTCCCAGCATAAACTCTGCCAGGAACTCAGAAACATTCAATTTGAATATCTGATGAGCAGAGCACAGATGCTGCTCAGTGTGAAGAAAAATGGCCATGGGAACCAAACTCAGATAGTGACAGACATCGAGTTATTTACAAATAAATAACAAGGTGCCGTTTGGCTCAATTTACACTCCAGATTCCAAACGCGATTGTGAGGATTTATTCAGAACAAGAGCTCGTGGGCGGATTACAAGAGACGATGATGTAATCTGCACTACAGAATATTCCCGGATTTTGCCCCTTGAGAATGGCGAGGTAAGAAACTGAGCTGAAATAAAGAAGCACTGTTCATGGTTAGGTTAACGATGGATGCTAAAATTAAGTTTGCTTTTTACAGGCCACCAGTAGATGAGAGCTAAGCAGACATCTGCAGTCAAAGTTATTGTTAAGAACAAACAACTGAATCTGTTAATGCTGCAGTTGTCGTGCAGCATAGAACTATGTAAAAACTGCCTAAAGCTATTGATTAAATTCATTATTTAAAGAAGGTGCATTGTACTAGAGTGATTCAAAATTACAAGGGGCTTTGATTAGAGTTAAAAGGAGAAACTTTTTCTACTGACAGGAGGGCTGGTAACCAGAGGATACAGGTTTAAAATAATTTACAAACAAAGCCAAGCCAATTGCATCAGTATGAACTGGCTAACGTTAATTGGGGAAATAGACTAAAAGGTATGGAGGTAAATGAACAGTGGGAAACAATTAAAGAAATAATTCAAAATGTTCAACAAAAATACATTCCATTGAAGGACAAAAACTGAGCAAGAATGACCCATCTGTGGCTCAGTCAGGAAGTTAAGGGTAGCATTACATCAAAAGAAGAGGCTTACAGTATTGCAAAAAACAGCAGCATGATTGAGGATTGGGAGTGCTTCAGAAACCAGCAAAGGGCCACCAAAAAATTAATTAAAAGGGAAAAAAATAGAACATGAGAGTGAACTAGCTAGAACAGTAAGAGCTTTTTTTTATTCATTCAGGAGATGTGGGTGTCACTGGCTAGGCCAGCATTTATTGCCCATCCCTAATTGCCTTTGAGAAGGCGGTGGTGAGTATATTAATAGGAAGAGAGTAGCTAAAGTAAATGTTGGTCCCTTAGAAGCAGAGACGGGAGAAATTATCATGGGGAACGAGGAAATGGCAGCGGCATTGAGCAAATATTTTGTGTTTGTCTTCACAGTAGAAGACACAAGTTTCATATCAGAAATAGACGGTAATCTTCAAGCTAAAAAGAGTGAGGAAATTAATATCAGCAGAGAAAAAGCATCAGAGAAGCTCAAGGGACTAAAATCTGACAAATCTCTGGGACACCACACCTTAAGGTTCTAAAAGGGATATCTGTATGGAGGTGCTAGCTATGATTTTCCAAAGTTCCTTAGGTTCAGGAACGGTCCAATCAGATTGGAAGTTGGCAAATGTTTCAAGAAAAGAGAGCGAGAGAAAAGAGTGAATTACAGGTCAGTTAATGTAACATCAGTCGTTGGGAAAATGCTTGAACTATTATTAAGGAAACTATTATTAACAAACAATAGACTTAGAAAAGCATTGTTTGATTAGAAGAAGTCAACATGGCTAAAAGGAAATCCTATTTAACAAATTTATTTGAGTTTTTTGAGGATGTAAATGGTAAGGAATTTGAAGGGGAACCAGTAGATGTAGTATACCTAGATTTCCAAAAGGCATTCAATAAGATACTGTGCAAAAGGTTAATGCGCAAGATAAGGACTCATGGAGCTGGGGTAATATCTTAGCATGGATAGAGGATTGGTTAATGGATAGAAAGCAGAGTGGGCATAAACAGGGCATTTTCAATTTGGCAGGTAGTGAATAGTTGAGTGCCTCAAGGATCAGTGCTAAGGCCTCAGCTATTTACAATCTATATTAATGATTTTGATGAAGAGACAGAGAGTAATGTATCTACGTTTGCTGATGATACCAAGCGAGGTGGAAAGGTGGGGAGGACACAGGCTGCAAAGAGGTATAGACAGGTTAAGTGAGTGGGCAAAAAGATAGCAGATGAAGTACAATGTAGGTAAGTGTGAAGTTATTCACTTTGGTCGTAAGAAAGGAAGAGCAGAATATTTTTGAAGGTGCGAAACTTGTAAATGTTGATGTTCAAAGAGACTTGGGTATGCACGTACAAGAGACACAGAAAGTTTGCATGCAGGAGCAGCAAGCAATTAGGAAGGTAAATGGCATGTTGACCTTCATTGCAAGGGGATTGGAGTACAGGAATAAAGAAGTCTTACTACAGTTGTACAGGGTTTTGGTGAGACTACGCCTGGGGTACTGTATGCCATTTTGGTCTCCAATTTAAGAAAAGATATACTTGCATTGGTGGGCGGTACAACAAAGGTTCACTAGATTGGTCCCTGGGATTAGGAGGTTGTCCTGGGATGAGAGGCTGAGTAAATTGGGTCTATATTCTCTGGAGTTTAGAAGAATGAGAGGCAATCTCATTGAAACCTACAACATTCTGAGAGGGCTTGATAGGGTAAACCCTGAGAGGTTGTTTCCATTGGTCAGGGAATCTAAACCACAGGGACAGTCTCAGGATAAGGGGCCAATCATTTAAGACTGAGATGAGGAGAAATTATTTCACTCAAAAAGTTGTGAATCTTTGGAATTCTCTACCCCAGAGGGTTGTGGATGCTCCATCGTTGAATACATTTAAGGCTGGGATAGACAGGTTTTTGGTCTTTCAGGGAATCAAGGGATATGGCAAGTGGGCTGGAAAGTGGAGTTGAAGCTTAAGGTCAGCCACGATCATATTGAACGGCAGAGCAGGCTTGATGGGCCATATGTTCTACTCCGGCTTCTATCTCTTGTGTTCTTATGAAACAGAGGGGGAAATTTAGAGAATTTTTTTTAATGCAGCGAGTTGTTGTGATTTTGATGCACTGCCTGAAAGGGTGGTGTATGTAGATCTAATGATGACTTTCAAAAGGGAATTGGATAAATAGTTGAAGAGAAATTTTCAAGGCTGCCAGGAAAGTGCAGGGGGAATGGAACTAATTGGATGACTCTTTCAAAGGGACAGGATGGGTTCAATGGCTTCCTTCAGTGTTCTATGATTCTACTATTTGAGTTAAAAATAACTTTTGTTTAATCCACCATTAATTCTACACAGAAAACTTGTCCTATCTTCTAATGGCAATATTTTCCTTAGATTGTTATATCTTTGGTGAATGGTCGTCCGGGATCCACAAACTTCAATGATTCTCCTGTCTTAAGAGAATTTACAAAGGCTACAAATATCCGACTTCGATTTCTTAGGACCAACACTTTATTGGGTCATCTGATATCTAAGACCCAAAAGGATCCCACAGTCACTCGAAGGGTAGGTGCAATGCTGACTTGATACAGAAGCAGAACTTTGATTTGAGATTATGAGCAGGATTTTCCCAGCGGGCTTCTGAACCCCGTCATCAGGCTGAAGTGTGGGTCAGAAACCCGCACGGTCACTCATTGTGATTTTCCCTGGGGCAGTCAGTTAATGGCCAGAAGGTGAGCTCGTCATTCAATTAAGGACAGCAGGCAGGCTCTCAAAGCTGGAGGGCCAATCAGAGGCTTTCCAGCTGAGAGGAGCAGCAAAGTGTAAAAGAATTAAGTAAGGGAGAAGATGCTTCAAAATGTGGTGCCCTCTCTCCAACTTCTTAAATTTAAACCAAAAAATGGCTTTTGCAGCCAGTACACCTCTTGGATTGGGGGAATGGCGATGCAGGGGAGGGTGGCCTGTGGCTGCTGCAGCGCCCGGGCAGGCAGGAAGGCCTAACTGGGCCTCTCTTCCCTGTTGCTGCGAAGCTGATTCCAGATAGTTAAAACTGACTTCTGCCACCTGTGGGGCCCTGGAAGCCTTAATTGACCCTTAATGAGCAATTTTGGCGTAGCCCTGCTGAACCCCCCACCCCTCCATCCTACCACTGTGAAAATGGGGTGGGGGTGGAATCAGGGTATTGGCATGCAGGCTGGCAGAGCTATTTTTAGCAACCACCAACTTCCACTCACTGTCCCAGTGGAGCCTAAATATCAAGCCCTATGGATCTGCAAATATTAGGTTGTAATTTGATGCACAGCAGCTAAAGTAGTGATGTTTGATTGTCAAACGATGTACTGTTTTGGGCTCAATGGGTAACATTGAAGTTCAGTGAGTTCAACCCCTGCCCCAGAGATTTGACCAAAAAATTAATGTTGATACTCCAAGGAGAGTGCTGCACTGTCGGAGGTGCCACCTTTCAGGTGAAACATTAAACCTAGGCCCTGTCTGCCCTCTCAGGTGGATGCAAAAGATCCCAGGGCACCATTCTGAAGGAGAGCAGCAGAGCTCTTGCTTTTATCCCTCATCGCCATCACCAGTGAAAAGCTTGACCTGGTCATTATCACATTGTTGCTTGTGGCATCTTGCTGTGCACAAATTGGCTGCTGCGTTTCCTATATTACAACAGTGATTACACTTCAAAAAGTATATCATTGGCTTTGAAGCACTTTTGGACGTTCCGAGGTTGTGAAAAATGCTATTTAAATTCAAGTCTTGATGTTTTTACTTTTTACAATTGGCTCAAACTTGATGTGACAAAGGAATCATTAAACTTGGGTTGGCTCCTCAATCAAAGCCAAATTTTTTGCCTCCTTCAACTCAAAGTCAAGCTCCTTCTCAGGTAGCATGACTTCCCCACTAACGCCAAATTAAAGAGCTTCACGCTTCAAAAGCTAATAACATGAGTTAACCACATGGGAAGCCCATCAAACCCCCACATCCTCACCCAATGCATCGTACTGGCTCCTGGGATAACTTTTGCATTTAGAGTCAATACAAACAGTTGTTATTGTATCAGAGAGATAATTTCTCTCATTGTTTTGGGCTAGATTTGGAAGAAAAGCTATTTACTTTATTTCTACTTTCAACTGTCAGTTCATTGATAAGCTGTACAATGTAGTTGTAGTGAACTCTTTTTATGATAGTAAGCCAGCAATTTAATCCTCTTTTTTTGGCAATAGAAGGATGAAGGTAATGTTCAGTCATTAGTGGTGTTTGTTTTTTTAGTATTATTACAGCATCAAGGACATCAGTGTTGGAGGTCGATGCGTTTGCAATGGACATGCTGACACTTGCCAAGCAAAGAGTCCAGAAAACCCATTCCAGTAAGCAGTCTTTTAATTTGTTAATTATACACTAACGCAAGTTTTTTTCAACATTTTGAACCCTGATGGAAGCGCAAGAGCCATAAACATCTGGCATGGGGTTCCCACTGTTTGCAATCAGGAAAATGTGCCCAGAATGTGGCTGACACTGCATCAGGTTTGCAGATGTGAAGTTGTTCTCTGTTTTCCAAGTAAACTCATTAGCGTAAGGCTCAATGTAAAATCTCTCATGAACCAGTGCAATTCATCGGTGTCATCGATCAAAATCGA
Organism: Cetorhinus maximus; assembly: GCF_964194155.1. Classification (NCBI taxonomy): domain Eukaryota; kingdom Metazoa; phylum Chordata; class Chondrichthyes; order Lamniformes; family Cetorhinidae; genus Cetorhinus; species Cetorhinus maximus. The sequence goes on along the minus strand of NC_135882.1, from coordinate 176,354,024 downwards.
TTGTGAGTGGAGGAGAGTATTCTCCAGCATCACAAAATGGAGTGGGATTGTTGAGGAATGAGCCATTATCCATTGGATTGATTTAGTGCCCTTGCTCTTACTTTTTCATTGACTTCAATTGGCTACTTAGTTGTGTTCTTGGTTCATAAGACCTGTTACAGATGTGGCCTGCGCTCCTTCAATTGATTGAATTTAGACTGATTTATACTGAATTTACAGTAATTGAAGTGACATCAGGAGAAACAGAGCTCAGTCTAACTTCAGTTGATTGTATGATCATTGCAGATACCAGTGATTAATGTTGGAGTCATGTGACAACAAGTACCTGTGCTCCCATGAATCTTGGTGTAGTGTGATATACATCCCCAAATAAGCACAGTTGATGGAAAGTTAACATTACAACCTTTGGGCATGACTGGTTTTGTGGACAGGGACTGCTTCAGGAAAATGGACTTTGTAATCAGCATAAACAATTGCACTCCAGTCTGGTTTAGCCAGGACCAACCAAATAAATGTTGGCGGAATATGGATATTAGTTCGTGATGCCGACACAACTAAAGCAGAAGCAGAAGCAAAGCAGTGTATATGAGTGTATATGTAAATAAGTCATTAAAGGTGGCAGGACAGGTAGAGAGAGCTGTTCCTAAAGCATACAGTATACTAGGCTTTGTTAGTAGGGGCACAGTGTACAAGAGCAGGTTGGTTATGATGAACTTACATAAGACACTGGTTAGACCTCAGCTGGAGTATTGTGTACAGTTCTGGGTGCCACACTATAGGAAGGGTGTGAACGTATTGGAGAGAGTGCAGAAGAGGTTTACAAGAATGGTTCCAGGGATGAGACACTTCAGTTATGAGGAAAGATTGGAGAAGTTGGGACTGTTTTCTTTGGAGAGGAGAAGGCTAAGAGGAGACTTGATAGAAGTTTTCAAAGTCATGAGGGGTCTGGACAGAGTAGATTGGGAGATACAGTTCCCCCTCATTAATGGACCGAGAACCAGAGAGCACAGTTTTTAAAGTGTTTTGCAAAAGAAGCAAATGCGAGGTGAGAAAAAGCTTTTTCACACAGCGAGTAGTTAAAGTTTGGAATGCACTGCCTGAAAGTGTGGTGGAGGCAGGTTCATTTGAGCATTCAAGGCAACATTGGATGATTATTTAAATAGAAACTATGTGCAGGGTTGGCTACAGGGAAAAGGCAGGAGGTTGGCACTAAGTTAAAATACTCTGAGAGCTGGTGCAGACATGATGGGCCGAATGGCCCCCTTCTACACCATAACAATTCTGTGATTGTGACTATCTTCATCCTTGGATTTTAGCGCTTTTTCAAACTCAAGTTCCCTTTGTTTCCTGAGGTAGTCTTCCTAGTACATACAGAAGTTATGGCAAGTCTCAAAGGCAATAAGGGATGGGCAACAAATGCTGGCCTTGCTAGTGACACTTACCTCCCATAAAAAATATGAAAGAAAGAACTTGCTCTTATGACCAGGTGCGGAGGGGTTTGAAGGGCTCACCTCTTTTCACTCTCCTCATTAGCCGCAACAGGTTGTTTTTGTTTGAGAGGCTATGCTTGCCAATTCAGTGTACATGCTGTGATTAAAAATAACTAGTCAGACAGGTTTTCTTGAGTTTAACAAAGTAAGGGGTTAGTTTTATTACATTAAAGACCAACCTGGGGTAAAATGCACGGTCACGCACACTGGAAAATCCGCACACACAAATACAGATTACAGAGGATAGATTTGGCCACGTTCAAGTTCATATAAAATACAAGGAGTCCACAGTTCAGAGCTTGCTGTCTTGCCCAATTGCAGGTAGGATTCAATGTTCGCTCAATTTATTCCTGGGATGAGGGGCTTAATTTATAAGGAAAGGTTGAACAGGTTGGGCTGATACTCATTGGAGCTTAGAAGATTGAGAGGTGATCTTATTGACATGTATAAGATGCTGAGGGGATTTGGTAGGGTGGATAGCTGGAGGATGTTTCCTCTTGAGGGAGAGACGAGAACCAGGGACACAGTAAAGAATCAGAGGTCTACTGTTTAAGACGGAGATGTGGAGAAATTCTTTCTCTGAGAGGGTCGTTAGTATGTGGAATTCCCCAGAAAGCAATGGAGCCTGGGTCACTGAATTTATTCACAGCATAGTTAGACAAATTTTTGATAGTCAAGGGAGTCAAGGGTTATGGGGGAAGATGGAAAGGAGGTGTTGAGGTACAACCAGATCAGCCATGATTTTATTGAATGGCGGAGCAGGCTCAAAGGACTGAATGGCCTACTCCTGCTCCTATGTTTCTATGGTGGTTTGAAGTTGAAATTGAATTCTTTCTTTAAAAATCACTGTCTATAGAATGGAGATACAGTCAGTGGTAGACAGGGCTCAGCTTTTGTTTGGAGAAAGAGAGATGGACAGGAAGTTTTGTTTTGCTCAGCTGCTACTAATGTTTTGCCCTATATGCATAAAACACACACTGAATGCTTGGCTGGTCACGTGACTTCTCTTCCACAACTGCCAGTAATTCAAAATAAGTTTTGAAATATTCAAAACTATAGCAGATAAGTGGCAGATGAAGTTCAATGAAGAGAAATGTGAAGTGATTCATTTTGTTAGGAAGAACATGGAGAGACAATATAAGGGTACAATTCTAAAGGGGGTGCAGGAGCAGAGGGACCTGGGTGTAAATGTATGTAAGTCATTGAAGGTGGCAGGACAGGTTGAGAAAGCAGTTAATAAATTATACTGAATCCTGGGTTTTATAAATAAGGCTACAAAGTACAAAAACAAGTAAGTTATGAACCTTCATAAAACACTGGTTCAGCCTCAATCGGAAGGATGGGAAGGTTTTAGAAAGGATGCAGGAAAGATTTACACGAATAGTTCCGAGGAAGTCATGGACAGCACAATTGTCCCTGATGACTACACTTGCAAAAGGTGCATCCAGCTGCAGCTCCTGAGAAGCTGAGTTAGGGAACTGGAGCTGGAGCTGGATGAACTTTGCATCATTCGGGAGGCAGAGGCAGTAATAGACAGGAGTTTCAGGGAGACAGTCACCCCTAAAGTCAGGAGGCAGGCAGCTGGGTGAATGTCAGGAGAGGGAAGGGGAATAGACAGAAAGAGCAGAGCACCCCTGTGGCTGTTCCCATCAACAATAGGTATACCGTTTTGGATACTGTTGGTGGGGACGACCTACCAGGGACAAGTTGTAGTGGTCGCGTCTCTGGCACCGAGGCTGGACCCTCAGCTCAGAAAGGAGGGAGGGAAAAGAGGAGAGCAGTAGTGATAGGGGATTCGATAGTTAGGGGGACAGATAGGAGGTTCTGTGGGAGAGATCGAGAATCCCGGATGGTCTGTTACCTCCCTGGTGCCAGGGTCCGCGATATCTCGGATCGAGTTCTCAGTATTCTCAGGAAGGAGGGTGAGCAGCCAGATGTTGTGGTCCATGTAGGGACCAATGACATGGATAGGAAGGAGGAGGAGGTCCTGCAAAGAGAGTTTAGGGAGTTAGGTGCAAAGTTGAAGGACAGGACCTCCAGGGTTACGATCTCAGGAGTGCTACCCGTGCCACGTGCTAGTGAGGCTAGAAATAGGAGGATAATGCAGCTAAATACGTGGCTAAGGAGATGGTGCAGGAGGGAGGGCTTCATGTTTCTTGACAATTGGGCTCTGTTCCAGGGAAGGTGGGACCTGTTCCGACGGGACGGTTTGCACCTGAACTGGAGGGGGACTAACATCCTTGCGGGTAGGTTTGCTAGTGCTGCTCCGGGGTGTTTAAACTAGATTTGCAGGGGGAGGGGAACCAGAGTGTTAGAGCAGATAGTGAGGTGGAGGAGGATAAAAGTCAAGCGAGGAATGCATGTATAGACAGAAATCAAGGGTCCGTACGTGATAGAAATGTTCTCAGGTGCATCTATTTCAATGCAAGGAGTATTGTCGGAAAGACAGATGAGTTTAGGGCATGGATTGGCACGTGGGATTACGACATTATTGCTATTAGTGAGACTTGGTTGCAGGTGGGGCAGGACTGGCAGCTCAATGTTCTGGGGTTCCGTTGTTTCAGACGTGATAGAGGGGGAGGGATGAAAGGGGGAGGAGTGGCATTACTAGTCAGGGAAAATATCACAGCTGTGCATAAGCAGGACAGCCCGGAGGGCTCGTCTACAGAGGCCATATGGGTGGAGCTGAGGAATGGGAAAGGTGTGACCACACTAATAGGGTTGTATTATAGACCGCCCAACAGTCAGAGAGAATTGGAGGAGCAAATCTGTAGAGAGATAGCAGACCGATGTAAGAAACAGAAAGTTGTGATAGTAGGAGATTTTAACTTTCCACATATTGACTGGGACTCCCATACTGTAAAAGGGCTGGATGACTTGGAGTTTGTCAAATGTGTTCAGGAAAGTTTTCTAAATCAATATATAGAGGTACCAACGAGAGAGGATGCAATACTTGATCTCCTATTAAGGAACCAAACAGGTCAGGTGACAGAAGTATGTGTAGGTGAACATTTTGGGTCCAGTGACCACAATGTCATTAGTTTTAAGCTAATTATGGATAAGGATAGGTCTGGTCCTCGAGTTGAGATTCTAAATTGGAGAAAGGCCAATTTTGTGGAAATGAAAAAGGATCTAGGAAGAGTGGATTGGCATAAGTTGTTTTCTGGCAAGGATGTGTTCAGTAAGTGGAAGGCATTCAAAGGCGAAATTTTGAGAGTGCAGAGTTTGCATGTTCCTGTCAGGATTAAAGGCAAAGTTAACAGGCATAGAGAACCTTGGTTTTCGAGGGATATTGGTGATCTGGTTAAGAACAAGAGAGATGTGTGTAGCAGGTATAGGCAACAAGAAGCAAATGAGGTACTTGTAGAGTATAGAAAATGTAAGAAAATACTAAAAAAGGAAATCAGAAAGGCAAAAAGAAGACATGAGGTTGCTTTGGCAGATAATGTGAAGGTAAATCCGAAGGGTTTCTACAAGTATATTAAGAGTAAAATGATAGTAAGGGACACAGTTGGTCCCCTTGAAGTTCAGAGTGGTCGTCTATGTGTGGAGCCTCACGAGATGGGGGAGATCTTAAACAGTTTTTTTGCATCAGTATTTACTCAGGAAACTGGCATAGTGTATAAGGAAGGAAGGGAAACAAGCAGTAGTTTCATGGAACATATAGAGATTAAAGAGGAGGAGGTGCTTGCTGCCTTACAGCGAATAAAGGTAGATAAATCCCCCGGGCCTGACATGATATTCCCTCGGACCTTGAGGGAGACTAGTGTAGAAATTGCAGGGGCCCTGGCAGAAATATTTAAAATGTCCTTAGCCACGGGTGAGGTGCCGGAGGATTTGAGGGTAGCTCATGTTGTTCTGTTGTTTAAAAAAGGCTCCAAAAATAAACCAGGTAATTACAGGCCAGTGAGCCTGACGTCAGTAGTAGGTAAATTATTGGAAGGTGTTCTGAGAGATCGGATATATAATTATTTGGACAGCCAGGGGCTGATTAAGGATAATCAGCATGGCTTTGTGCGTGGTAGGTCGTGTTTAACGAGCCTTGTAGAGTTTTTCGAGGAGGTTACCAAGAAAGTAGATGAAGGAAAGGCTGTGGATGTTGTCTACATGGACTTTAGTAAGGCCTTTGACAAGGTCCCACATGGGAGGTTAGTTCAGAAGGTTCAGACACTTGGTAACCATGGGGAGGTTGTAAACTGGATTCGAAATTGGCTGTGTGGGAGAAGACAGAGAGTGGTAGTGAATGATTGCTTCTCAGACTGGAGGTCTGTGACTAGTGGTGTGCCTCAGGGATCTGTACTGGGACCATTGTTGTTTGTTGTCTATATCAATGATCTGGATGATAATGTGGTAAATTGGATCAGCAAGTTTGCTGATGACACTAAGATTGGAGGTGTTGTGGATAGCGAGGAAGGCTTTCAAAGCTTGCAGAGAGATCTGGACCAACTGGAAAAATGGACCAGAAAATGGCAGATGGAATTTAATGCGGAAAAGTGTGAGGTGTTACATTTTGGAAGATCAAACCAAGGTAGGATATACACAGTAAATGGTAGGGCACTGAGGAGTGCGGAAGAACAAAGGGATCTGGGAGTTCAGATACATAATTCCCTGAAAGTGGCATCACGGGTAGACAAGGTTGTAAAGAAAGCTTTTGGCATACTGGCCTTCATAAATCAAAGTATTGAGTATAGGAGTTGGGATGTTGTGGTGAGGTTGTATAAGACATTGGTGAGGCCAACTTTGGAGTATTGTGTGCAGTTCTGGTCGCCTAACTACAGGAAGGATATCAGTAAGATTGAGAGAGTGCAGAGAAGATTTACTAGGATGTTGCCGGGTCTTAAGGAGTTGAGTTACAAGGAAAGATTAAACAGGTTAGGGCTTTATTCCTTGGAGCGTAGGAGAATGAGGGGAGATTTGATAGAAGTTTACAAAATTGTGAAGGGTATAGACAGAGTAAATGCGAGTAGGCTCTTTCCACTTAGATTAGGAGAAATAAACACGAGAGGACATGGCTTTAGGGTGAAAGGGGAAAGGTTTAGGTGGAACATTAGGGGGAACTTCTTCACTCAGAGTGGTGAGAATGTGGAACGAGCTACCATCTGACGTGGTAAATGCGGGCTCACTCTTAAGTTTTAAGAATAAATTAAATAGATACACGGATAGGAGAGGTCTGGAGGGTTATGGACTAGGTGCAGGTCAATGGGACTAGCAGAATAATATTTCGGCACAGACTAGAAGGGCCGAATGGCTTGTTTTCTGTGCTGTAGTGTTCTATGGTTCTATGGTTCTTTGATGAGAGACTTCAGTGTGGGTAGATTGGTGAAGCTTGGGCTGTTGCCTTGGAGAAGAGAAGATTGAGAGGAGATTTGTTAAATGTGTTCAAAGTCATGAAGGATCTGGAGAGAGTAAATGGGGAGGAACTGTTCCCATCGGCAGAAGGGCGAGAACCCCAAGGTGATTAACAAAAGGACCAGAGGCGACATGAGGAAAAACATCCTTATGCAACAAGTGGTTTGAATCTGGAATGCACTGCCTGAGCGTGTGGAGGAGACAGATTCAATTGTGGTTTTCAAAAGGGAACTGGATAATTATCTAGAGAGAAAAGATTTTACAGGGAAAAAGTAGGGGAATGGGACTAGCTAAATTGATGTTGCAGAGAACTCACACAAAGACAATGCGCTGAATGGCCTCTTTCTGTGCTGTAACTATTCTATGATTCTGGTATAAATAAGTTCAAGGAACTTGATAAACACATGAGGAAGAAAGAAGCTGAAGGCTACCCTGATATTGTGATGAAGAAGGCTAGGAGGAGGCGTATGTGGAATATAAACGCCAACATAAATGAGGTGGGCCAAATGGCCTGTTTCTGTGCTACAAATATCATTTAAAGCTGCCAGCAGGGAATACAAACAGGGAATATAAAATATACTGTGTTTCCCATCCTCAGGTCATCACAGCCGAGGAATTAATGTGAATCACTCTCCCTCCACCCCCTCACTTTCTCCCTCCCCACCCCCTCACACTTCCCCACCCCTCACATTCTCCCTCCCTCCACCCCCTCACAGTCACTCCCCTTCCACTCCCTCACACTCTCTCATCCTACCCCCTCATACTCTCTCTTCCCCCATACCCTCATACTCACTCTCCCCCCACTCGCTCACATTCATTCTCCTCCCACCCACACATTCTCACCCCACTCCCTCACACTTTCTCGCTTTCCCACCCCCTCACACTCTCTCTCTCCCCCCTCACCCTCTAATACTCCCTAGCTCCCCAACCCTTCACATTCTCTCTCTCATACAGTCTCCAGTCACTCACTCACTCAGGCGCTGGTAGACTCTGCCCTGGCTGCCTCACACCTCACAGCTCCGGCTGCCTCGCCTGGGCCCCGCTATTCCAGCTGCCTCGCACTCCGGGCCCTGGAACTTACCTTCAAAACTTACCTTCCCACTGTTTGAGTTCATCCAATCACAGGCTGGTTTCTCCCCGCATTTGCTGCTTGCAGGGAGGAACCAGCCTGTGATTGGATGAGCAGCATTGCAGCATTTTTCAGATATAAGTCACTTGAATGTCGAACAAGATGGTCGAACACATTGAGTTGGGCAAGTCTGCTTTAAATAGAAGGTGCTGGAGCAACGCTCTGGCAGAACTATACCACTGATTTTTGGCAATTAATTGATTCAATTTTCCTCCCTCTGTAGTCTGTATCCTCTCTCACATGTACAACCAAAATCAAACTAATCTCATCCAGACTGTTGCTGCAGAAATCCACACCTGACCTTTCATGGAGTTGATATGCTTTTTGTTTTCCCATAAATTCAGTCATTGTCTTATGAAAAATTGGGGCAAATCTCTTCTAGTCAACCAGCTGTCGGAAGTATATCATTACGCATCATATTTATATCAGCTCATCAGCAAAATGCACCAGAAATTGATTATAACTAGATTTATTCTGATATCTAAAAAAAGCACTCAAAAATCAGATTCATGCTGAATCATTTTCTGACAGTGTTCGTCAACCCATACAGCACAGAACACAGAAGATAACCATTCAATCATCGTCCCTATGCTGGCCCTTTGAAAGAACTATCAAATTATCCATACCCCCCCCCACCACCCCCAATCCCTGTTCTTTACCCATGGGTCTGCAGATTTTTTTCTTTTTCAGAAGTAAATATCAAATTGCTTTTTAAAAGTTTTAATTTGACCTGCTACCACTGCCCTTTGAAATGGCGCATCCCAGATCACATTTTTATGTTGCATAAAATAAATTCTAATCACCTTCTTGCTGGTTCTCTTTGTAATTACCTTAGACTATTATTTTATAATGGTGAAACTATGTAAAAGATGTTTAGTTTCTAGTTTCTGTGTAAGACATTTGTCAAAATTTGTTGACTCCAAGTCAAAACATTGACAGCGGTTGTCTCTGACTACATGTTACTGACAAGGAATATGTTGTTCAGATTGCAGTGTGAGTGCCAGCATAACACCTGTGGAATATCATGTGACCACTGTTGTCCTGGGTACAATCAGAAACAATGGCAACCAGCTACTACTTCATCTGCCAATGAATGTGAATGTGAGTATTAACATTTAATTTTAGCACAGGTTAAGGGATGTTATTGCCCTTGGACAGCAGTTTTTATTAACAGGCACAAAGTAGAGTAACCTGCCTTTTTTTATTCTTGGGATGTAAGCGTTGCTGGCTAATCCAGAGTTTATTGCCCATCCCTAATTGCCCTTGAGAAGATGGTGGTGAGCTGCCTTCTTGAACCGCTGCAGTCCATGTGGTGTAGGTACACCCACAGTGCTGTTAGGAAGGGAGTTCCAGGATTTTGACCCAGCGACAGTGAAAGAATGGCGATATATTTCCAAGTCAGGATGGTGAATGACTTGGGGCAGAACTTTCTGTGCCCGCTGGTGTTGGGCATGCTCGGCGACATGAGCAGACAACATGGTGAGAAGGCCAAAAATCGGTTTCAGGATATCGTGAAACCAGTTTGCACTCGTCCGCTCAGCCCGTCAGTGACGGGCTGCATTACCCACCATTGGATGTCGGGAACTTCATTGTAATACATCGGCAAATCATTATAAGGCTAGACTGCCCCACTCATCCCCACACGCTGAATCATCCACCCACAATCACGCCAATGTGTTTCACAACTGCACATTAGTGACGTGCACCTGGCAGGCAGCACTTTGCTCGGGACTTCAAGGTTTGTTTGCCTATCTTGCTTCGGGCAGCACTCGTGGTCATCAGTGCCAGGCTTCACAGGCAGCACCACATCACTTTTAGGGAGGCTCACAGGCAGGTCTCTACCTACCAGACCAGCCATAAGATAGGAGTGGTTTTGTATGGCTGCAGGGCTAGGGATTGCTTGGGGAAGGGGGAGAAGTGGTCTCAGGCAGGGGAAGAGGCTGCAGGATGAGGGCTGTACTGAGGAAGGAGGGTATCTCAGGGTGTGTGTGGGGACACAAGTTGATCTGTGCAAGTGGCCTCAAGATAGTGAGGGCTGAGGAGGCAGTCTCCAGAGGAGATGAGGCCAGATGGAGAAATGAAGGTGTGTGAGAGAGTGAGTGGTGGTGTCCCTCGAGCTGGGAGTGAGTGAGATGCCAGTGAATGTATGATGGGTTTGAGTGTGTGAGTTTAGAGTGACGAGATGGTTGCCTTACCCTGGCGGCACGGATGAGACCATTCATTCTCTTTCTACATTGGATGGCCAACATCTTCTGTGCAGCATTGGCACTGATCACCACAGCCATTACTGACCAAGCTGGATTGGTCATTTTGATGCCCCTCCTGCATCTAAAACGGGGGTAGAGGACATCGTGGTGAGCCTCCACGGCGTCCAGAAGGCGCTCGACGGATGCATCATTGAACCTGGGTGCTGCGGACTTTTTGCCTTTTGGGACCATGTCTTTCATGCAGCAGACCTGGGCTGGAAGCACTAGAAGGTGTGTGCATGGCTGCACTTTAAATAAGGCATCTAGCGTGATGAAGCAGTGAGGTGATGGTGTGGCGGGCAAATGAGGGCCCACCCGCCGTGGAAACACCGTGTTTCCTTGGAATATATAATTAATGCGGCAGGCTTGGGACGATGTGGCGTGAGAAGCCGCCATTGCGGCCAGTAGGTAAAACGTTGTTTTACTTGCCTGAATGCAAATGTGGGACTATTCTGTCCTGGGAGGGACAGTGGCGGCGTTCCCATGCATCTGCTGCACTTGTTCTCCTAGTTAGTAGAGGTCATGGGTTTAAAGATGCTGCTGAAGAAGCCTTGGCAAGTTGCTGCAGAACGTCTTGCTGATGATACACACTGCAGCACATTAGATGTCTGGTTTAGGTTGTGTTTTATGTGGTTTTCATGCAAGTTTTCATTTTATGCTTATATTGCTTGCATGGGGAAGACAAATCACTGATGTAATAATATAATTTCTGTCTAGAGTTATAAGTTATCTGGGGAAGGATGTACTTGCTATAGAGGGAGCGCAGCGAAGCTTTACCTGACTGATTCCTGGGGCTGACATATGAGGAGAGATTGAGTCGATTAGGATTATATTCACTGGAGTTCAGAAGAATGAGGGGGGATCTCATAGAAACCTATAAAATTCTAATAAGACTAGACAGGGTAGATGCAGGAAGGATGTTCCCGATGGTGGGGGAGTCCAGAACCAGGGGTCACAGTCTGAGGGTATGATGTAGACCATTTAGGACTGAGATGAGGAGAAATTTCTTCACCTAGAGAGTGGTGAGCCTGTGGAATTCGTTACCACAGAAAGTAGTTGAGGCCAAAACATTGTATGTTTTCAAGAAGGAGTTAGATATAGCTCTTGGGGCGAAAGGGATCAAAGAGTATGGGGAGAATGCGGGAGCAGGCTATTGAGTTGGATGATCAGCCATGATCATAATGAATGGCGGAGCAGGCTCGAAGGGCCGAATGGCCTACTCCTGCTCCTAGTTTCTATGTTTCTATGTTAATAAATAAGTTAAATCAATAAATAAATCAGATAATTTCAACAAAAATATTTTTTCATTGAGAAATGATCCTTATGAACTAATTGCAAAAGTAATTTGAGAAATCATAGGGTGGAATCGCCCCAGATTTGCAGTAAGTGCGGTAGCGGGCGTGAAAAATGTCATTTTGCCCACCGGCCACAATGGCGTGTTTTCACGCCGTATCGTCCCCTTCCTGCGTCATTAATTACGCAGCCACAGGAAACACAGCGTCTCACTGGAGGGTGACATCTGATTTGCCCGCATTGCCGTTACCTTGCTGCTTCCTCATACCAGTTACCACGTTTGAACTGCAGCCGCACGCGCATTTCTCAATGCTTGCGGCCCAGAACTGCCCTGGTGAAGACATGGCCCACAAGCCAGGAAGAGCTCAGCACCCCCGATTCAGTGACTTCTGGATACTGGAGACCCACCGCGATGTCTTCTACCCCCGCTCTGGCTGCAGGAGTCTCATCAGCCTCACCACTCCGGCTTGGGAGGCAGTGGTGGTCAGTGCCAATGCTGCACAAAAGAGGTTGGCCATCCAATGCAGGAAAAGGATGAACGATCTCATCTGTGCCTCCAGAGTAAGGCAACCATCTCATCACTCTAAACTCACACACTCAAGCCCGTCACACATTCACTGGCATCTCACTCACATCCAGATCAAGGGACATCACCACTCACTCTCTCACACACACCGTCACATTTCCATCTGGCCTCATCTCCTCTGGAGACTGCCTCCACAGCCATCACCATCTTGAGGCCAGTTGCACAGATCAACATGTGCCTCCACACACACCCTGGGATACTCCCATTCCCCAGTACATCCTTCACCCTGCAGCCTCTTCCCTTGTCTGAGGTCTCTTCTCCCCCTTCCCGAAGCAAGACCTAGCCCTGCAGCCCTATGGCTGGTATGGTAGGTAGAGACCTGCCCGTAAGCGCCCCTAAATGTGATGTGATGCTGTCTGCGAAGCCTGGCACTGATGACAGTGAGTGCTGCCTGAAACAAGGTAGGCAAACAAACCTCGAAGTCCCGAGCAAAGTGCAGCTCACCAGCTGCATGTCGCTTATGTACAGTTGTGCAATACATCGATGAGCAATCATGCCGATGTGCCAAGATAATCCAGCGTTGGGGGGCTGATTTGGGCGAGTTGGGTTTATAATGAGATGCTCAAGTATTGAAATTAGATTCTGATGTGTGGCTGCGGGAGATGCGACCCGCCATTGACAGGTGGAGCGGACGATTGCAAACTGGCTTCACGACAGTTTAATTCTGCTTTTTGGACTTCTTGCCATATTGTCCACTCACGCCCGCCATATGCCTGTCATCATTGGGACTGGAAAATTCCGGCCATAAGATGGATTTATTTAGCCCTGTTGCCCTGATGCCCAACAGCCAATTCTGGCACTGTTCATGTCCAGGATCAGGATTACTTGGAAGCAAATTCCAGGGTTTGAGAATAAGACAGAGTGGAACTAATCAGATAGCTCCAGCACAGGCATGATGGTCAAATAGCCTCATTTTCTCCTGAATGATTCTATAAGTCTTGTCAGCAGCATGCAGATTAGCATAGGAACATAGGAAATAGGAGCAGGAGTGGGCCATTCAGCATGTCAAGTTTACTCTGACATTCAAACAGATCATGGCTGATCATCTACCTCAACACCATTTTTTCCCCATATCCCTTGAGTCATTAGTCTCCAAAAATCTATCAATTTCTGTCTTGAACATACTCAATGATTAAAAGCAAAAAACTGCGGATGCTGGAAATCCAAAACAAAAATAAAAGTACCTGGAAAAACTCAGCAGGTCTGACAGCATCTGCAGAGAGGAACACAGTTAATGTTTCAAGTCCGTATGACTCTTCAACAGAACTAAGGAAAAATAGAAAAGAGGTGAAATATAAGCTGGTTTAAGGGGGGTGGGGGGTGGGACAAGTAGAGCTGGATAGAGGGCCAGTGATAGGTGGAGATTGCCATAAGATGTCATAGACAAAAGAACAAAGAGGTGTTGAAGGTGGTGATATTATCTAAGGAATGTGTTAATAGGTGACATTAAGGGTAGAAAGCAGGACGAGCAAGGTACAGATAGCCCTAGTGGGGGTGGGGTGGGGGGAAGGGATCGAAATAGGCTAAAAGGTAGAGATAAAACAATGGATGGAAATACATTTAAAAATTATGGAAATAGGTGGGAAAAGAAAAATCTCTATAAATTATTGGAAAAAAGGGGGATCGGAAAGGGGGTGGGGATGGAGGAGAGAGTTCATGATCTAAAATTGTTGAACTCAATATTCAGTCCAGAAGGCTGTAAAGTGCCTAGTCGGAAGATGAGGTGCTGTTCCTCCAGTTTGCATTGAGCTTCACTAGAACATTGCAGCAGGCCAAGGACAGACACGAGAGCAGGGTGGAGTGTTGAAATGGCAAGCGACAGGGAGGTCTGGGTCATGCTTGCGGACAGACTGAAGGTGTTCTGCAAAGCGGTCACCCAGTCTGCGTTTGGTCTCTCCAATGTAGAGGAAACCGCATTGGGAGCAGCGAATGCAGTAGACTAAATTGAGGGAAGTGCAAGTGAAATGCTGCTTCACTTGAAAGGGGCATTTGGGCCCGTGGACGTTGCGGAGAGGGGAAGTAAAGGTGTTACACCTTGTGCGGTTGCATGGGAAGGTGCCATAGGAGGGGGTTGAGGTGTAGGGGGTGATGGAGGAGTGGACCAATGATTGAGCTTCCACAGCCCTCTGGGGTAGACAATTCCAAAGATTCACCAACCCCTGAGTGAAGAAATTGCTCTTCATTTCAGTCTTAAATGGCCTGCCCCTTATCCTGAGACTAGATTCAGAGGAGGTTCCATTAGGTTGGAAAATTACTAATTTAACTCCTTTATTTAAAAAAGGAGACAGAAGACAGGAAACTATGGGCCAGTTACTTTAACCTGTGCCTGTAGTTCACCAATCTTGTTAACCACACCCCGTGCATTCACATACATGTGCATTAACCCAGATATAGGCTTTTTTACTTTTGCCCTTACTTTGACCTCATCTAATGACTTTTGCCTACTCTAATTTTGTCAAACTCTCCAAGTATTCTGAAGAAGGCTCGAAACGTTAACTCTGTTTCTCTCCCCAAAGATGCTGCCAGACCTGCTAAGTTCTTCCAGCATTTTCTGTTTTTATTTCAGATTTTCAACATCTGTGGTATTTTGTCTTAATCTCCAAGCATTCTATTTACCTTGATATTACTCTGATATATCCCCCTTATCAGTTAAAACTTCTCTACCTCCGACTGCCAGTTTTTCTCCTCTCCATTCTGAATTTCACAGAATCACAGAATCACACAGTGCAGAAGAGGCCCTTCGGCCCATCGAGTCTGCACCGACATGTGAGAAACACCTGACCTACCTACCTAATCCCATTTACCAGCACTTGGCCCATAGCCTTGAATGTTATGACGTGCTAAGTGCTCATCCAGGTACTTTTTAAAGGATGTGAGGCAACGCACCTCCACCACCCTCCCAGGCAGTGCATTCCAGACTGTCACCACCCTCTGGATAAAAAAGCTTTTCCTCACATCCCTCCTAAACCTCCTGCCCCTCACCTTGAACTTATGCCCCCTCGTGACTGACCCTTCAACTAAGGGGAACAGCTGCTTCCTCTCCACCCTGTCCATGCCCCTCATAATCTTGTACACCTCAATCAGGTCGCAGATATATGATATATATATGTAATCTGTTCCCAATAGTTTTTATCAAATATATTGAAATTAATACTTTTTCGCAATCCATTAGGGAATATGTAGTGTGTATGTGTGTGATGGAACTCCTACAGTTTAATGGTAAAAGCAAAGAACTGCGGATGCTGGAAATCCAAAACAAAAACAGAAACAGAAATACCTGGAAAAACTCAGCAGGTCTGGCAGCATCGGCGGAGAAGGGCACAGTTGACGTTTCAAGTCCTCATGACCCTTCAACAGAACTAAGTAAAAATAGGAAAGGGGTGAAATGTAAGCTGGTTTAAGGGGGGGCGGGGGGCGGTGGGACAAAAAGAGCTGGATAGAGGGCTGGATAGGTGGAGATAACCAAAAGATGTCACAGACAAAAGGACAAAGAGGTGTTGAAGGTGGTGATGAAGTGGTGGGGTGTTAAGTGAGGACAAGGGGGACCCTATCATGTTTCTGGGAGGGAGTAGAAGGCGTGAGGGCGGATGCGCGGGAGATGAGCCGGACACAGTTGAGGACCCCGTCAACCACCGTGGGTGGAAAACCTCGGGTTAAGGAAGAAGGAGGACATGTCAGAGGAACTGTCTTTGAAAGTGGCATCATCAGAACAGATGCGACGGAGGCGAAAGAACTGAGAGAATGGGATGGAGTCCTTACAGGAAGCGGGGTGTAAGGAGCTGTAGTCGAGGTAGCTATGGGAGTCGGTAGGCTTGTAATGGATATTGGTGGACAGTCTTATCACCAGAAATTGAGACAGAGAGGTCAAGGAAGGGAAGGGAAGTGTCAGTGATGGACCGTGTGAAAATGAT
Source organism: Cetorhinus maximus (assembly GCF_964194155.1). Lineage (NCBI taxonomy): Eukaryota > Metazoa > Chordata > Chondrichthyes > Lamniformes > Cetorhinidae > Cetorhinus > Cetorhinus maximus. The sequence continues at coordinate 176,338,020 of NC_135882.1, read as the reverse complement.
GGAGGGGTGGAGATTGGAAGCAAAATTAATAAATTTTTCCAGGTCCCGACGAGAGCATGAAGCAGCACCGAAGCAGTCATCGATGTACCGGAGAAAGAGTTGTGGGAGGGGGCCGGAATAGGACTGGAACAAGGAATGTTCCACATACCCCATAAAGAGATAGGCATAGCTGGGGCCCTTGCGGGTACCCATAGGCACACCTTTTATTTGGAGAATTGAGAGGAGTTTAAGGAGAAATTGTTCAGTGTGAGAACAAGTTCAGCCTGACGGAGGAGAGTAGTGGTGGATGGGGATTGTTCGGGCCTCTGTTCGAGGAAGAAGCGGAGAGCCACCAGACCATTCCCGTGGGGGATGGAGGTGTAGAGGGATTGGACGTCCAGGGTGAAGAGGAGGGGTTGGGGCCAGGGAACTGGAAATTGTTGATGTGACGTAAGGTGTCAGAGGAATCACGGATGTAGGTGGGAAAGTACTGGACAAGGGGAGGGAGAAGGGAGTCAAGATAGTGAGAAATGAGTTCCGTGGGGCAGGAACAGGCCCAATCAGGTCGCCCCTCAGTCTTCTCTGCTCCAACGAAAACAACCCAAGTCTATCCAACCTCTCTTCATAACTTAAATGTTTCATCCCAGGCAACATCCTGGTGCACCCCCTCCAGTGCAATCACATCCTTCCTTTAATGTGGCGACCAGAACTGCACACAGTACTCCAGCTGTGGCCTCACCAAGGTTCTATACAACTCCAACATGATCTCCCTACTTTTGTAATCCATGCCTCGATTGATAAAGGCAAGTGTCCCATATGCCTTTTTCACCACCCCACTAAAATGCCCCTCTGCCTTCAGAGATCTATGGACACACACGCCAATGTCCCTTTGTTCCTCAGAACTTCCTAGTGTCATGCCGTTCATTGAATACTTTCTTGTCAAATTACTCCTTCCAAAGTGTATTACCTCACACTTTTCAGGGTTAAATTCCATCTGCCACTTATTTGCCCATTTGACCATCCGGTCTATATCTTCCTGTAGCCCAAGATACTCACTCTCACTGTTAACCACCCGGGCAATCTTTGTGTCATCCACAAACTTACTAATCCTACCCCCCACATAGTCATCTTTGTCATTTATGTAAATAACGAATAATAGGGGACCCAACACAGATCCCTGTGGTGCGCCACTGGACACTGGCTTCCAGACAGTAAAGCATTCTTCTGTCATCACTTTCTGTCTCCTACAACTAAGCCAATTTTGAATCCACCTTATCAAATTACCTTGTATCCCATGTGCATTTGCCTTCTTTATAAGTCTCCCATGTGGGGCCTTGTCATCCATATAAATCCATATAAACTACATCAACTGCACTACCCTCATCTACACATCTGGTCACTTCCTCAAAAAATTCAATCAAATTTGTTAGGCATAACCTCCCTCTGACAAAGCCATGCCGACTATCCCTGATCAAACCTTGCCTCTCCAAGTGGAGATAGATTCCCTCCTTCAGAATTTTCTCCAATAGTTTCCCTACCACTGACGTGAGACTCATTGGCCTGTAGTTCCCTGGCTTATCTCTACGACCCTTCTTAAATAACGGAACCACATTAGCTGTTCTCCAGTCCTCTGGCACCTGCCCGTGGCCAGAGAGGAATTAAAAATTTGGGTCAGAGCCCCTGTGATCTCCTCCCTTGCCTCCCTCAGCAGTCTGGGACACAAATCATCCAGACCTGGAGATTTGTCCACTTTTAAGCCTGCCAACATCTCCAATACCTCGTCACTCCCTATATCAATTTGCTTCAGAACCTTGCAGTCTCTCTCCCCGAGTTCGATACCTTCATCCTCATTCTCTTGGGTGAAGACGGATGTGAAGTATTCATTCAACACTCTAGCGATGTCATCTGGCTCCACCCATAGATTGCCCCCTTGGTCCCTTATGGGCCCTACTCTTTCCCTGGTTATCCTCTTCCCATTGATATACTTATAGAATATATTTGGGATTTTCCCCTTTTACCAGCCAGAGCTTTCTCATATCCCCTCTTTGCTCTCTTAATTGCTTTCTTAAGCTCCACCCTTTACTTTCTGTACTCCACTACTGACTCCGCTGATTTGCTTCCCTTGTATCTGCTAAAAGCCTCTCTTTTCCTTCTTATCGTAACCTGAATATCTCTGGTCGGCCATGGTTCTCTGGGCTTGTTACTCCTTCCTATCACCCTAGAGGGCACATGTTGAGCCTGTACCCTCCCCATTTCCCTTTTGAACACCCCCCACTGCTCCTCTGTCGATTTCCCCACAAGTAGCTGTTCCCAGTCTACCTTGGCCAGATCCTGCCTTATTTTACTAAAATCCACTCTCCCCCAATCCAAAACATTTTTTGCAACTTGTCTATTTCTTTGTCCATAACAAATTTAAACTGTACCATGTTGTGTTCTTTATCACTGAAATGCTCGCCCACCACCACCTCAGCCACCTGTCCGGCTTCATTCCCCAGAATTAGGTCCAGCAATGCACCATCCCTTGTTGGACCCTCTACATATTGACCTAAAAAGTTCTCCTGTACACATTTCAAGAAATCCACTCCATCCAAGCCCTTAACACTATGTCTATCCCAAGTAATGTTGGGAAAGTTGAAATCACCCAACATAATTGCCCTATTGTTTTTGTTTTTACACACCTCCACAAATTGTGCACATACTTGCTCCTCAATTTCCCGCTGACTATCTGCGGGTCTATAATAAACACCTAACAATGTGGCTGCCCCTTTTTTATTCCTAAGCTCTACTCATAAAGTTTCATTCATGCCCCCTCCAAGGTATCATCTCTCCTTACTGCAGTAACTGACTCCTTAACTAATAATGCAATGCCTCCTCCTCTTTTACCCCCTCCCCTGTCTCGCCTGAGGATTCTATATCCCGGAATGTTGAGCTGCCAATCCTGCCCCTCCCTCAACCGCATCTCAGTGATGGCCACTATATCACAATTCCACATGTCAATCCTCACCCTTAACTCATCCGTTTTTCCTGTAATACTCCTGGCATTAAAGTAGAGGCCATACAGTCTTGCCTTTCTCCCTTGAAACTTAATGCAGCTGTACTCCCTCTGACTTGATTGTTTTACTGTATTATGATTTGTCCCTATTCTGCTAACATTCTGTGTCCCCTCCTCCTGCCAAATTAGTTTAAGCACCTCCCAACAGCACTAGCAAACCCGCCCGCAGGGATGTTAGCCCTTAATGTTAGAGAAGGTGGTGGTGAGTTGCCTTCTTGAACCGCTGCAGTCCATGTGGTGTAGGTACACCCACAGTGCTGTTAGGAAGGGAGTTCCAGGTTTTTGGCCCAGCGACATTGAAGGAACGGTGATATATTTCCAAGCCAGGATGGTGAGTGACTTGGAGGGGAACTTCTAGATGGTGGTGTTCCCATCTATCTGCTGCCCTTGTCCTTCTAGATGGTGGTGGTCGTGGGTTTGGACAATGCTGTCGAAGGAGCCTTGGTGAATTCCTGCAGTGCATCTTGTAGATGGTGCACACTGCTGCTACTGTGCGTCAGTGGTGGAGGGAGTGAGTGTTTGTGGATGTGGTGCCAATCAAGCGGGCTGCTTTGTCCTGGATGGTGTCAAGCTTCTTGAGTATTTTGGGAGCTGCACTCATCCAGGCAAGTGGGGAGTATTCCATCACACTTCTGACTTGTGCCTTGTAGATGGTGGACAGGCTTTGGGGAGCCAGGAAGTGAGTTACTCATCGCAGGATTCCTAGCTTCTGAACTGTTCTTGCAGCCACAGTACTTATATGGCTAGTCCAGTTCAGCTTCTGGCCAGTGGTAACCCCAAGTAGTGAGTGAGATTGACTCAGGGAACTCCTGAACTACCTGCACTAGCTGCCTGGTTCTCTTAGACTGACTGGCAGTCACCCATTCCCTCTCTGCCTGCACACTGTTAACCTGCGATGTGAGCCCCTCCCTAAATGTGCTATCCACGTTGCTCTGAGCCTTGTGGATGCACCACAGTGACTCCAGTTGCTGTGCGAATTCCAAAACCTAGAGCTCAAGCTTTTGCATCAAGTGACACATTCTGCAGATGTGTTTGTTTAGGACACATGGTGTGTCCATGACTTCCCACATACCACAGGAGGCACATTCCACTCGGCAGCCAGAGCATCCAAATTGGAGTTCGATCTGGGGGAGGTAAGAGGGATTTAAACAGTTTTTTTTTAAAAGCATACTTGCATATTTCCACTTTTTTATCGAATGTCAGCACCTACTCCTGCTCCCAATTCGTAAGTTCATATGTTCTCCTGGTATCCTCATGTACCCAGGACTGCTAGAATTAAACCCATGGGGAGTTTCTACTGTTAATAATGGCAGACTTCCAGGGTTAAAGAAAGAAAGAATTTGCATTTATGTTGCACCAATCATAACCTCAGAACATCCCAAAGTGCTTTAAGCCTACTTTTGAGATGCACCCACTGTTGTAATGTAAGGAAATGCTGCAGCCAATTTGTGCGCAGCAAGTTCCTACAAACAGCAATGTGAAAATGACCAGATGATCTACTTTTAGATGTTGGTTGATGGCTAAATATTGGCTAGGGCACAAAAAAGTGGTGGTTCCCTGATTAGACTGCCACTAGGATCAGAATCTGGGATGCTGACTGTAGCAGCAACACTGGAAAGACAAGTAGAGGAATAGTAGATGAGCAGAGGGTGTCCCTCCACCCAGCTGTAATAGAAACCCATAGATGTCCTCCCCACCTTTCTCCTTGCAGCCCAATGATTCTTGGGGTTTTATTCCCAGCCTTTGCAGTGCTGATTGGAGCAGAGGCACTTCCCCAATGGAAGGGCGTAAATCTGGTCCTTGTGCCTACACTTTTAAGAATGGCATTGGTAGAAATCTAGGGTCTGCACAGTGTCACGGCCAGCAAGCGACATGGGGTCAAAGGAAACCTAAATGGAAACAGTAAGAACACAGGAACAGGAAGAGGCCATTCAGCCCCTCAACTCCATTCCACCATTCAATTAAATAATGACTGATCTGTATCTTAACTATATCTACCCACCTTGGTTCCATAACCCTTAATATCCTTACCCAATAAAAATGTATCAATTTTAGTCTTGACATTTTCAATTGACCCCCAACCTTGATAGCTTTTTGCGGGAGTGAGTTCCAGATTTCCACTACACTTTGTGTGAAGAAGCGCTTCCTGACATCACCCCTGAATGGCCTGGCTCAAATTTTAAGGTTATGCCCATTGTTCCGGACTCCTCCAACCAGAGGAAATAGTTCCTCTCTAACTACCCTAACGATTTTTAAAATCATCTTAAACAACTCAATGAAATCACCCTTTAATCTTCCATATTTATATACTAGTCTATGTAACAATCTTTCGAACTTAATCCTTTTAGCCCAACAAGTTACGACAGGATAACCCCTAGCCTATTGTTTTTTTTTAAATTAAAAACCTATTTCGGTTTTGCTGTTGGGCTGTGATTGCAAAATCACTGTTAAACACTTTGCCTCAGTCCCCACTTAGAATTTGCTGTTTGTGAAGTACAAATTAAGCAGTGATGTTCACATGCAGTTACTTTCTGGCAAGGAGAAAGCTGGATGCCTGCCAACAGCTCAGAAAGAGAAAGTTTTCTCCTTTTTTTATTGTTTCTTTTGTTGTATTCCAATCCTGTAATTCTTAAGATAGTCTTGCCTTGATCAAGTGAAATATAGATGGTGAGCCCATGAACTCCAAACGACACAGGCTAATGATTTGATGCAAACGTTATTTGTAACATCCCTAACAACGTTGATGTTTCCCACAAAAAAAGTATGAGAACAGAGAAGAGATAAATGGCCCATCTCATTCTCCAGTAACCCGCTTCACACTTTGAAAGTTTATTTCCTGGGATTTGGAGTCTAGTTAATTTAATGCAAATTATCAGTGGCAGGGATTTTGCCGTTGCAAAGCCTGAAAACTTTTTCCACAATTCAACATTTATATGGTGTCTTTAACATTGTAAAACACCACAAGGCGCTTCACGGTTCATGATCAGGCAGAAAGTGCTGGAAAAACTCAGCAGGTCTGGCAGTATCCATGGAGAGAGAAATAGTTAACATTTTGAATTGAATATGATGAAGAAGAGTCATACTGTTAGGGTCATTTTGATATGTTGTGTAAGTTCCTGGTGTGGTTCCTGCATGTGTTTGGGAGCTCATCTTAGGATAGAGAGAGAACTTGCTGTTGCAATAGAGCTACAAATAATGTTGAAGATAAACTATCTAGTCAAAGAAAACTCCTTAACAAAAACAAAAATACCTGGAAAAACTCAGCAGGTCTGACTGCATCTGCGGAGAGGAATACAGTTAACGTTTTGAGTCCGTATGACTTTTCAACAGAACTAAGGAAAAATAGAAAAGAGGTGAAATATAAGCTGGTTTAAGGGACGGGGACGGGGGGGGGGGGGGGTGCGGGGGGGTGGATAGAGGGCCAGTGATAGGTGGAGATAACCAAAAGATGTCACAGACAAAAGGACAAAGAGGTGTTGAAGCTGGTGATATTATCTAAGGAATGTGATAATAAAGGTACAGATAGCCCTAGTGGGGGTGGGGTGGGGGGAAGGGATCAAAATAGGCTAAAAGGCAGAGATAAAACATTGGATGGAAATAGGTGGGAAAAGAAAAATCTATATAAATTATTGGAAAAAAGGGGGATCGGAAAGGGGGTGGGAATGGAGGAGAGAGTTCATGATCTAAAATTGTTGAACTCAATATTCAGTCCAGAAGGCTGTAAAGTGCCTAGTCGGAAGATGAGGTGCTGTTCCTCCAGTTTGCGTTGAGCTTCACTGGAACAATGCAACAAGCCAAAGACGGACGGACAGAGCAGGGTGGAATGTTGAAATGGCAAGCGACAGGGAGGTCTGGGTCACGCTTGCGGACAGACCGAACTCCTTCACTAGCACTGGATCAAAATCCTGGAACTCCCTCCCTAACAGCACTGTGGGTGTACCTACACCACATGGACTGCAGTGGTTCAAGAAGGCAGCTCATCACCACCTTTTCAAGGGCAATTAGGGACGGGCAATAAATGCTGGCCTAGCCAGCGACACTCACATCCCAGGAACAAATAAAAAGTCCTGATTTGTTGTAAACAAATGCTATTGGATTTAGGACTAGGTTTTCATGTATGAGAGTATTCTAAGATGAATTCGATATTGCTTTCTGGATCATTCTTACACTCCCAATAACATTTTGTAGCACTAAGCATCCCATTGATATCAAACCAACAAATTAAACGACCAATGATTGATTATGGGATTTCCAGACCCTTTGCATTGCAAATATAAGCATGTTAATTGCAACGACAACATTCTCCAAGTTGTCGTTGTTTATTTTTGTATAGTGGAAGTATTAATAAGATGGACATTGAGATAACAATTTTTCACATCATTTTACAGCCTGCAACTGCAATGGACATGCCAAGGATTGTTATTACGATGCTGAAGTCAGCCGTCGCAGAGCAAGTGTGAACAGCTATGGGCGCTATGAAGGTGGAGGTGTTTGCTTGAACTGCCAGGTATGAGGCAAGGTGTTCAAGTTAGGACGAATACTTCCATTAATTGATAGACGAAGGTTTCATTGCTGAGAAGCATATGATATGCGTTACATCACAGATATTTCCAATACTTGTTAAAACTGGTTGTCTCAGTTTGTCCTAAAGTTAGAATGAAAACATACAAATTCTGCCAACTTCATCATTATTTGATTTGCTAAAAAAAGGGCCACAAAAAATTTTGTAAACCCTAGATCAATATTAAACACTGGCAGCAAAAATATATGGAATATTTTAACAGCAATGTCCCTTTAACTTGAGAAGACACACAAGACCTTTTTAATGGTCTTGACACAGAACTGATTTCTGTGACACAGTCACCATCATTTACAGGATGGGGGCATCACTGGCTAGGCCAGCATTTATTGCCTATCCCTAGTTGCCCTTGAGAAGGTGGTGGTGAGCTGCCTTCTTGAACCGCTGCAGTCCCACAGTGCTGTTAGAGAGGGATTGTGATATGGCCTTTGAATTTAACTGTCTACAGTCCAGCCTGTGCATAAACCCTAAACCAATCGCATGTTTCTAACCTGTTTAGCTGATTTAAACAAGCATAAGTATTGCTATTAACAGAAAATTACCATTACAGCTTCATTCAGTGGCAATTGGCACATGAAGGAAAGGTTTGTTTTTGCTAAGTTTCCATATTGTAAATCTTAAGTGTCCAGTTGAAAAGTCAGCATGAGAGGTTGAGTCTTATTTCATAGAATAATAGCTCAATTGTTAATATGCTAATTTCTTATCTCAGACTAGTAAGCATTCACAGTAGCACAAGATTTGGTGAGTCATGTGTCTCTAACTTTCTCCATAGCACAACACTGCGGGAATAAACTGTGAGCGGTGTGCACCATTTTATTATCGACCATCTGAAGTTCCAAAGGAAGCAGCGGATGGCTGTTTACGTACGTTTTTCCTGTGATTTTCTTTCTCCACGAGTGAAATTGACTCTGCAAAACTCTCCACTGAAAATTTTGCGCGTAATTTTAACCTATCTCATGGGGCGGGAATCCCATGGGATCAGGCGCAATGCCAGTTTTGCGACCCACCAGATGTTGCTAACCATTGACTTCCAATGTGAGTAAAATTGGTCAGGGCGTGACACCAGCATTACCCCTGATCCTGTCAGTCTGGTTTTGTTAAAGTTAACCATCTGTTATTTCTCAACAACATTTCAAAATGCGAGGAGTTTCCAGTTTTATTTTTTTTATTGCTCAAAGAATTGCAGTGAAAATAGACTGCTAGGAGATTTTTTAAAAAATTTCTGTATTCCCTCTTTATTCTACACTTTTCTTTATGGCTACCTAACCCAATGAAAAGAAAGAAAGAAGGCTTGCATTATATTGTGGCTTTCACTACCTCAAGATGTCCAAAAGTAGCATATGAAGTACTTTTTCAAGCTGTTGTACTACAGGGAACATGACAACCAATTTTCACTCAAGATCTCACAGACGACATGTAATAATGCCCAAAACCTCTATTTTAGTAATGTTGGTTGAGGGATAAATTTTAGGCCGGGCACTGGGAGAGACCCCCACTGGTCTTTGAAATACTGCCAACAGATCTTTTAAGTCCACCTGAGTGGAGGCCTCATTTTTTTATATTCATTTCTGGAATGTGGGCTAGGCGATCATTTATTATCCATCTCTACTTATCCTTGAGAAGGTAGTGGTGAGCTGCCTTCTTGAACCACTGCAGACCATGCGGTGTATATACAGCCACAGTGCTGTTAGGGAGGGAGTTCCAAATTTTGACCAACTGCCAGTGAAGGAACAGTGATATATTTCCAAGTCAGGATGGTGAGTGACTTGGAGGGGAACTTTCATGTGGTGTTGATCCCATGCATCTGCTAACCTTGTCCTTCTTTGTGGTAGAGGTCGTGGGTTTGGAAGGTGCTATCAAAGGAACTTTGGTGAGATGCTGCAGTGCACCCGATAGATGGTACACACTGCTGCACCTGTGCATCAGTGGTGGAGGGAATGAATGTTTAAGGTGGTGGATGGGGTACTGATCAGGTGGTCTGATTTGTCCTGGTGTTCAGCTTCTTGAGTGTTGTTGCAGCTGCACACATCTAGCCTGACTTGTGCCTTGTAGATGGTGGACAGACTTTGGGGAGTCAGGAGATGAGTTACTCATTGCAGAATTCCCAGCCTCTGATGTGCTCTTGTAGCCACAGTATTTATATGGCTGGTCCAGTTGAGTTTATGACCAGTGGTAACCCCAGAATGTTAACATCTCATTTGAAAGATCGCACCTTAACAGTGCAGCAAACACTCAGTACTGAAGGAGGAGGGAGCGTCAGCCTGTATTATGTGCTCAAATCTCTGGAATGAGGCTTTCACCCATGACCTTCTGACTCAGAGACAAGAGTGCTACCCACTTAACAGCCCTCTTTGATCCTGCAATGGCCCATCCCCTCAAAGCTTTTGAAGGATTTCAGCAATGGGACAAGTAGATAGAGTTAAGCTACAGTTCAGCACTCCCTCATTACTACACTGGGGTTGTCACCCTCAATTATACGCATGCAAGATGGCCAATAAGCAATGTCTTGATTTTAAAATTCTCAACCTTGTTTTCAAATCATTCCATGTCCTCATCCCTCCCTATCTCTGTAATCTCCTCCAGCTCCACAACCCTCTGGGATATCTGTGCTCCTCCATCCTAGCTCCTTGGCATCCTCAGTTTTAATCACCTCATCAATGGCAGCAGTGCCTCAAATTGATTCGGCCCTAAACTCTAAGGTTCCCTCCCTCAATCTCTCGACCTCTCTATCTCTCTTTCCTCCTTTAAGAAGGTTCTAACACCTACTTCATTGGCTTGTCCAATATGCAGCCCGTGAGCCAGATGTGGTTTGTGAAGCCCCCCCGTGTAGCCCCCGGAGGTAGGTTTCAAAATAACGGCAAGTGGAGTGGAAGATTCTGAAAGAAACCGCTCCTCCAATCACAGGCCATCCCTCTCCCGTGTTTTTTGCTCTCAGCAGCAAATGTGAGAGAGAAGACGTCAGTGATTGGAGGAACAATGCTGGCGGCAGCAAGTGTGCTCTGGAAAAAGAGTTAATGGTGGGGGGGTGGGCAGGGGTAGAGAGAGAGAGGCTGGCTGCCATACTGGGTAGGTGAGAGAGGAGGCTGCCGTGCCGGGCCGGGTGGGGGACGGAAGAGACTGATGTGCCGGGCCAGGTGGGAGAGGGAGGAGGATGCTTTGCCGGGCTGGGTGGGGGATGGAGGAGGATGCTGTGCCGGGCTGGATGAGGGAGGGAGGAGGATGCTGCGCCAGGCCAGGTGGGGGAGGGAGGAGGATGCTGTGCCGGGCCGGGTGGGGGAGGAGGCTGAATGTTATGGTGCAGGCAGGTAGGGGGGCAGCATGCGTGGTGAGGGTGAAGAAACTTGCAGCCCAGGGGTGTGGGAGAGAGAGTGACTGAGTGAGTAAGTGTGGGAGAGAGAGAGTGTGTGTGGGAGAGAGATAGAGAGAGTGAGTGTGGGAGAGAGAGAATGGCTGGAATTTTCCAGCCCCTCACACTAGCGGGATCTTCCAGTGCTGCCGATATGAATGGAGATTTCAGTGGCTCGCCTGCCCCACCGCGGGAGTGCTGGAAAATTCTGGCCAGTGAGTGAGTGTGGAAGAGAGAGAGAGAGAGAGAGTGAGTGTGAGAGAGAGAGATTGGGTGTGGTGGGAGTGAATGAGTGTGGGAGAGTGTGAGTGATTGTGGAAGAGAGTGAATGTGGGAGAGAGGAAGAGAGTGGGTGAATGAATGATGGAGAGAATGAGTGAGGGGGAGTGTGTGTGTCTGGCTCACTTGCAGTCTCAAGATTACCACTCACCCTTACCCCCACACACCAATACAATCACACCCACTCACAGTGGGTTAGGGTGAGTGAGCATTGTTATGGCCCAGCTGATGGTAAATGCTGAGCTGCTCAAATCCCAAATGGAAACTTGAAACAACTGTCACAACCGTTCTGCAATTTGCATGTATTTTGAGATGTGTGCCTTGAATTCGGTAGTAATAAGACCACTGAGTCTAATAGGTTTCTTACAAAATTAAATTAAATCTTTATTAATAGAAGAAATGATTTTAAGTACATACATAGACATACAAATTACTACTATGATAACTTCCAAATCCCCTAATTAGTCCAAACCCCCAGTTATACTTTCATTAAGGCAACAATAAAACACAGATTTTAAAAGACCCAGGCAAAGAAACACGATACCCTGAACAATCCAATTCAAAGTGAGTTTCCTTAACTTCAATTCTTTGTGGGCATCAGCTTGAGGCTTAGATGCTAGAGGTTTTTCCACACTTGTTACATCTTAGAATGCCTTCTCTTGCACACAGCCTTCTCTCCTCTATCCACATTTTCCACTTTGAATGCAGACCCCATTGTTTCACTGTCTTTGGACTTTACCTCTCTAATAATAAAAAATCTCTCATAGCATCAACTTTACCAGTAATCCTTGGGAAAAATAAACACACTGTTTTTTAACTTCTCCTGGCTAGGTGAAACAGTTCACCTTTCCTTTGAAATCAATCTAAACTGGTTGATTTAAAAATGCAAGTGTTCCCTTTACACTCGTGTTTACCTACTTAACATTTCAAACCTAGCTTACCTTCTGTTACATCAAAGCCTTTAGACTAGCTGCCGTTAATTAAATTAAGATACACACACACACACACGCGCAGACACACAGACATAGACCCCTCTATTACTCTACAATAAATTCCAATAACATTAGGAGAATTATTATATCTTCCTGACAGCATCAAGAGATTGGGAGTGAGCCAGACAAACAGACTCTGTCCCTCTCACACCCCAATGGTGATACTTATTAATAGCTATTCTTTATTTATCAATTTATTGCTTTGACATTGTTTTATTTTTGCTCAGCCCGTCATTTCATTTCTTAATACCTGAACTTTATTTTGAAATTCATGTTTAACGGCCAGGATTTTCCTTGTCCGCTGGTGTCAGGTGTGTTTGGTGGTGTGAGCCCACTCGCCATCGAATGGCGTGTTTCCTGGCAATGCATAAATAACGTGGTGGGATTGGAATGATGCAGCGTGAAAACCTGCCATCGCAGCCAGTGGGGAGAGCGTCATTTTACCTGCCCGCTACCGCACTTTGTGCAAATCTGGCACGATGTGAACCAAGGTTTGGTACAACAATGGGCAGAATTGGCCCAGTTTTTTCACTAAGTGCAGTAGCAGCTGGGAAAAGAGTGGTTTTACCTGCAGCCGTTTTCGTGCCGTGTCATCCCACACCTGCCTCATTAATTATGCAACCACAGGAAACACGCTGTCTCGCTGGTGGGTAGCCTCTAGTTTGCCCGCCATGCCATTACCTCAACACTTCCTCATGCAGGGTACCATATTTAAACTGCAGCTGTACCCACACTTCTCAATGCATGCAGCTAAGGACTGCTCCGGTGAAGACATAGCCCCAAAAGACCCCAGATTCAGTGATGCATTCCTGAGGCACATTCTGGACACTGTGGAGGCCCACCGCGATGTCTCCTAATCCTGCTGTGGTCACAGGAGGCCCATCAGTCTCACCACTCTGGTTTGGAAGGCAGTGGCAGAGGTGGATCAGTGCCAATGTTGCACACAAGAGGTCAGCCATCTAGTGCAGAAAATGATCTCATCCGTGCTGCCACTCAACACTCGCAAGGCCATCATGCATTCACTGCCATTTCACTCACTCTCTCACATACACCCCCACATCTCCATCTGGCCTTATCTCCTCTGGAGACTGCTCAGCCCTCACCATTATGAGACCACTTGTACAGGTCAACATGTGTCCCCACAGACACCCTAGGAAACCCCACTTCCCCAGTACAGCCCTCACCCTGCAGACTCTTTCTTTGCCTGAGGCCACTTCTCCCCCGTCCCCATGCAAGCCTAGCCTTGCAGCCATTGAAAAGCCACCCCCGCCTTACAGCTGGTCTGGTAGGTAGAGACCTGCCCATGAGCCTCCCTAAAACTGATGTGGTGCTGCTGTGAAGCCGTGTGCTGGTGACCCTGAGCACTGACCAAAGCAAGGTAGGCAAACAAACCTTGAAGTCCTGAGTGAAGTGCAGCTCCCCAGGGATGCTAAAGTATTGAAATTAGGTTCCCCACGTGTGGCAGCAGGAAACGTGGCCCACCATTAACAGGTGGAGCGGACAATCACAAACTGGTTTCACGACAGCGTGAAACTGACTTTTGACCTTCTCACCATATTGCCCACCACCACCCCCCGGACCCGCCTTGACGCCCGATGCCAATGGGACTGGAAAATTCCGGCCTAAGTGTCCAGTTATCACATCCTTTATAATAGACTCTAACATTTTCTCTACTACTGATGTCAGGCTAACAGGACTGTAGTGCCCTGTTTTCTCTCTCCCTTATTATTATATTATATAAATATTGTTTAATATTCTTTCAGCTGCAAATTTCCTCTAAATAAATTGTTCAACATATATTAAATGTTTCACTTGAACAAGTTACATTGATTATCTCAGTTTGATTACCTATGCCTTTTGCATTTATATAGTGCCTTTATCATAGTAAAGCTGCTTCATATGAGTTATTATCAACAAAAGTTTGCACCTGACCACATAAGGAAATTTTAGAATAGGCAACCAAAAGCTTGGTCAAAGAGTTAGGTTTTATAGAGTGTCATAAAGGAGGAGAAAGAGGCAGAGAGGTTTAGGGAGGGAATTCCAGTGCTTAGGGCTCAGGCAGCTTAAGACACAGAGCCAATGGTGAAGCGATGAATACATAGGGCACACAAGAGGTTAATATTCTGATCTGTAGGAGTTAGGGAGTGTCAAGTCCATGGAAGGATTTCAGCAAAAATAAAATACTGCAGATGCCAGTAATATGAAATATAAACAGAAAATGCTAAAAAAAAAGAATACTTAGCACCTATGGGGAGAGAGACAGAATTAACATTTCAGTCTGGTGACCTTTTATCAGAATGGTTAACTCTGTTAATTCCATTTCTTGCTCCATAGATGCTGCCTGACCTGCTGAGTACTTCCAGCATTGTCTGAGAGATTTGAACACATGGATGAGAGTTTTAAATTCGATTTATAAATGAAACATGAAAATGGTATCTTATTCTCTTCAGCCTGCAGGTGTAACCCTGAATTTACAGATGGATGTGACGGAACAACAGGTCGATGTCGCTGCAAACCTCAGTTCAGTGGTGAAAACTGCGATAGATGTTCCCATGGATACTACAACTTTCCTCAGTGCCTCTGTATGTATTACAGCTTTATCCATATGTCTTTAAGGATTTACATTCTTCACAGACCCAGCAAAATACTCTTTTGCACAGTTCCTAGCAACTGGCAATGTCAACAATCTAACATTTTGTCTATTCCGGTTGGAGAATTTGACACCTGTAATCCAGAGATGATGATCTGATCTCTGATTTAAGTATGTTGTGCATGCTTACATTTTGGGCTCTGAAATTCACACTGGTTATGATCCTTGTAACAATGTGACAACCTCAGTTGTCCTCCAAGTTTGAGTCCGACCAGCTGGACAGACACCTCATTTGGTTGGGGCCAATGGGCATTGACTCTGTAGAGAATCCAGAAAGTGCAAATTTAACACACGTATTCATACTTCTTGCAGACTAGCACAGAATTACATAGAATCTACAACAAAGGCATAGCCATTCAGCCTAACTGGTCTATGCTCCACCCGAACATCTCCCACCTTACTTCATCCCAGTTTATCTATATATCCTTCAATTTCTTTCACCTTCATGTTTTTAATCAAGCTTCCCCTTAAATGCCTCAACTAATCCCTGTCGTAGCAATCGGCTCCGCACCGCCATATTATGTGGGTGGGCCAATTAGGTCCCGCCCAGTGTAATACGCGAGCGGTAGCAGCGTTACCTGTGAGAGTTGGGGCCAGCGGTTTTTTGCACATGCGCGCTCCAATCTCCCTGAGTCCATGATCGCATTGAATGGCACAGCAGGCTTGAGTGGCCTATTCCTGCTCCTAATTCGCATGTTCGTACATATCTTGTAACTAAGATGTAACCTTTCTGAATATACATACAGTAGACTTTATTTACAAACATAATACAGTTTTCTTTCCGATATTTATTAATTATCTAGATCTTGGTGTGCAGGGGACAATTTTAAAGTTTGCGGATGATACGAAGCTTGGGAGTGTTGTGAACTGCGAGGAGGACAGTGTAGAACTTCTAAAGGACATAGACAAGTTGGTGGAGTGGGCAGATAGGTGGCAGATGAAGTTCAATGTGGAGAAGTGTGAGGTGATGCATCTTGGTAGGAAGAACCTGGACCGGCAATATAAAATAAGGGGTGAAATTTTGAAGGGGGTGCAGGAGCAGAGGGATCTGGGTGTATATGTGCTTAGATTATTGAAGGTGGCAGTTCAAGTGGAGAGAGCAGTTAATAAAGCATATAGTATTCTGGGCTTTATTAATATGGGCGTAGAGTACAAGAGCAGGGAGGTTATGCTGAATTTATATAAGATACTCGTTAGACCTCAGCTAGAGTATTGTGTACAGTTCTGAGTGCTACGTAATAGGAAGGATGTGAACACATTGGCGAGAGTGCAGAAGAAGTTACAAGAATGCTTCCAGGGATGTGAAACTTCAGTTACAAAAATAGTTTGGAGAGGTTGGGATTGTTCTCCTTGGAGAGAAGAAGGCTAAGAGGAGATTTAATAGCGATGTTCAAAATCATGAGTGGGGGCTGGACAGAGTAGATAGGGAGAAGCTGTTCCTGCTTGTAAAAGGATTGAGAATGAGAGGGCACAGATTTAAAATGATTTGCAAAAGAAGCAAATGTGAGGTGAGAAAAAACTTTTTCACACAATAAGTGGTTCGGGTCTGGAATGCACTGCCTGGAAGTTTGGTGGAGGCAGGTTCAATCAAGGCATTCAAGAGGGCATTAGATGATTATTTGAATAGAAACAATGTGCAGGGGTACAGGGAAAAGTCAGGTCAATGGCACTAGGTCATAATGCTCATTTGGAGAGCCAGTGTAGACACGATGGGCTGAATGGCCTCCACTGTTAAGATTCTGTGATCCTGTGATTCTTTAGAAGTATAGAGTTGACTTTCCCCAATTCCACGCTAGCAGGTTTGAAGGCATGGTGGGCTGGGAAAATAGCGTGGAGCTACGCTGGGACACCTTCCCAATACATTTTCGCTGCTGGGGATGTTTCACAGTACGGCCTGGAAAATGGATTGGCTTTTTGTAAATTTATTCGTTCATGGGATGTGGACATCACTAGCTAGACCAGCATATATTGTCCATCCCTAATTGCCCTTGAGAAGGCTGTGGTGAGCCGCTGAACGAAGGCAGGCAGCCAATTTACATATTAAATCCCCAATTAGGGATGAATTAGAAGGCTTGCTGGCATTTTGATGGCAGCAGGGTGGCCTCCTGCTACTTGTGAAGGCCGTCAGCTCCCTCAGTGTGGGGGGGTGCTGCTGGAGCCAGAGGCTCTATCTCCCAATGACAAGGCCACCGGCAGCAAAGAGCTGAAACGCTGCTGTTGGAGGGGACTTCCTGCTTGGATCCTCTTGGGATTGCTGAGGCTCTTGAGCTCCAGGCCCAGTAATTGGGCCTCCAACATTGGGACAAGAACAGAAAATGCTGGAAAAACTCAGCACCTGTGAAGAGAAAAAAAAAAGTTAAAATTTCAAGTCCTTATGACTCTCCTTCAGAACTAAGCTCTTTATTTTCTCTCTTTTAGCTCTGAAGAAGAGTCATACGGACTCGAAACGTTAACTCTGGTTTTTTTTCTCTCCACAGACGCTGTTAGACCTGCTGAGTTTTTCCCGCATGTTCTATTTTTGTTTCAGATTTCCAGCATCCGCAGTATTTTGCTTTTATCTCCAACATTGGCGTTTCAAGTTGTGACCTTTTATTATAACAATAAAAATGAAAGTGAATAAAATGAGTTAAACTGAAAGACTTGCATTTATATAGCACCCTTCATGACCAATGGACATCCATTAGTGCGTTACAGCCAATTAAGTACTTTTGAAGTGTAGTCACTGTTGTAATGTAGGGAATGTAGGAACAGTGTTTTACCTTTCTGTTAGGCATTTTACATCCTCTGACCTTAACAATAAGTTTAGATCATAATTATTGGCTCTATTTTCTCAGGGACTATTTACTCCTCCTCTGGTCCCACCTATTGTTTCTTTACTTGGCCTATTAATATCCACCATCATTCCTTTTGTCCTTTAATCGCTGCTGTCCTCCATCCTATCAGAGATTTTTCCCTTTGTTCATCCATGCCCTCCCCGTGATCAGCCCAACAAAACCCCTCATTTTCCCTGACTCTGTACTTGTTTATGAACTGGTGAATCTCTTACACAGCTGTCTTCACTATTTTTCAAGCAAGGGCCACTTTAGCAGAAAACCTGCAGTGTGAGAGCCACATCGACTACTAAATTAGCATTGCTTACTACTCCAGTAACTCACTTGGACCAAAAAAATACACGACACCAACGGTTGAGTACTCTGCTAGTTCTATGGTGGATGCTATGGTAATATAACTGTTACTATACAATGCACATACTTAGATATACTTATTGGAGCACATTGTTGACATGCAAAGAAGACTGACTTTTGATAGGCTCGGTACACATTTTTTAATGTTAAAAATAAAATAAATAGGAATATAATGCTGGATTGGGCTCCCTTACCACAACCCTCTGAGGATAAAGCGGTTACTGCAAATGGACGGATGGAGTCGGAGAACCGCACTTAGTGCCGATGGGAGCAGCCACTGGCTCGCGGATCTTGCAATGAAGAACACAGTTCTAACATCTTTCAGTTCATCAATCTGAAACATTAACTCTGTTTCTCTTGCCACAGATGATGGCACACTTGCTGAGTATTTCTAGGATTTTCTGTTTCTATTTCAGACTTATTTAATGAACTCATTGGTGGTACAACAACATGTGAATCAGGACCAAGCACATCCAGAGTTCCTCCAAAATACCAACATAGCAGCTAGTTTCAATAGTTTACCATTTCCTGAGTGGAAAATGCATGTGTAAGGTATTTACACATAGCGTAGAAAATATTTCCTTATACAAGTAAGGTTAAAAAAGTGGCCTTGATGCCTCAATGGATTAATGCTGAGAAAAAAAGAAAGACCCAGCCAGCTTCAACTGCTTCATCAGTGACCTTCCCACCATCAGAAGGTTTTTAAACTTTTTTTCTCTCACAGGATGTGGGCTTCGCTAGCTAGGCCAGCATTTATTGCCCATCCCTAATTGCCCTGGTGGTGGTGAGCTGCCTTCTTGAACCGCTGCAGTCCCTGTGCTGTAGGTACATCCTCGGTGCTGTTAGAAAGGGAGTTTCAGGATTTTGACCCAGAAATAGTGAAGGAACGGTGATATAGTTCCAAGTCAGAATGGTGTGTGAGTTGGAGGAGAAGCCTGGATATTGTCCAGGTCTTGTTGCACTTGGACATGGACTGCTTTAGTATCTGAGGAGTCACGAATGGTGCTGAACATTGTGCAATCATCAGCGAACATCCCTATTTCTGACCTTATGATGGAAGGGAGGTCATTGGTGAAGCAGCTGAAGATGGTCGGGCCGAGGACACTATCCTGTGCAACTCCTGCAATGATGCCCTGGGACTGAGATGATTGATCTCCAACAACCACAACCATCTTCCTTTGTGCAAGGTATGGCCCCAACCAATGGAGAATTTTCCCCTGATTCTCATTGACTCCGGTTTTGCTAGGATTCCTTGATGCCACACTCAGTCAAATGCTGCCTTGTCAAGGGCAGTCACTCTCACCTCATCTTGGGAGATCAGATTTTTTGGCCATATTTGGAACAAAGCTGTGATGAGGTCAGGAGCTGAGTGACCCTGGTGGAACCTGGTTGAAAGTGCAAATGTTCACTGATGATATCACAGTACTCAGTTCCATTTGCAACTCTTCAGAAGCCATTGGTGCCCACAGCAAGATCAGGACAACATTCAGGCTTGGGTTGATAAGTAACATTCATGCCACATAAGTACCAGGGCAATGACCATCTCTAATGCATGAGAGTCTTATGTGTCATCAGTCAGTAACAGTCTTGCCTCTGGGTTTTGGGTTTAAGTCCTACTCCAGGACTTGAGCACAAAAATAAAAGCTGACTCCAGTGTAGTACTGAGGGCGCATTGCATTATCAGAGGTGTTTCATTTGGATGAGGTGTCAAACCAAGGCCATGTGTCCATCTCAAGATCCCCTTTACACTATTTTGCAGATTAGGGGAGTTCTCTCCCATTTCACAGAATCACAGTGCAGAAGAGGCCCTTCAGTCCATCCAGTCTGTACCGACACGTGAGAAACACCTGACCTACCTACTTAATCCCGTTTACCAGCACTTGGCCCATAGCCTTGAATATTATGACATGCCAAGAGCTCATCCAGGTATTTCCTTGCCAATGTTTATATCTCAATCAACATCACAAGAAAAAACTGGTCAGCTAGTCATTATCTGATTGCTCTTTGTCGGAGCTTGCTATGTGTAAATTGGTTGCCATGTTTTCTACGTTACAACAGTGACCATACTTCAAAAGTACTTCATGGCTGTAAAGCGCTTTGAATTGTTCAGTGGTTATGAAAAGTGCTATATAAATGCAAGTCATTTTTTTTCCTAACCACCTCCCCATGACATTTAACAGCATTACCGTGACTGAATCCCCTGCCATCAATATCTTGGGGTCACCATAGACCAAAAACTTAAATAGGCTGGTGAAGTAAATGCTGTGGCTACAGGAACAGGTCAGAGGCTGTGAATTTTGCCATAAGTAACTCACCTCCTGACTCCCCAAAGCCTGCCCACCATCTATAAGATAAGAGTCAGGAGTGTGATGAAATACCCTCCACTTGTCTGGATGAATGCAACTCCAACAACACTCAAGAAGCTCGATACCATCCAAGACAAAGCAGCCTGCTTGCTTGGCACCCCATCCACCATTTTAAACATTCACTCCCTCCACCACGGGTCACAGTGGCAGCAGTGTATACCATCTATAAGCATCATTGCAGCAACTCGCCAAGCCTCCCTCGACAACATCTTCCAAACCCATGACCTTTTTCTAGAAGGATAAGGGCAGAAGGCACATGGGAACACCAGTGCCTACAAGATACCCTCTAAGTCACACATTATCCTGTCTTGGAAATATATCGCCATTCTTTCACCGTTGTTGGGTCAAAATCCTGGAACTCCCTCCCAAACAGCACTGTGA
Source organism: Cetorhinus maximus (assembly GCF_964194155.1). Lineage (NCBI taxonomy): Eukaryota > Metazoa > Chordata > Chondrichthyes > Lamniformes > Cetorhinidae > Cetorhinus > Cetorhinus maximus. The sequence goes on along the minus strand of NC_135882.1, from coordinate 176,317,211 downwards.
GAGTACCTACACCACATGGACTGCAGCAGTTCAAGAAGATGGCTCACCACCACCTTCTCAAGGGCAATTAGAATTGGATAATAAAGGATGGCCTTGCCAGTGACATCTACATCCCATAAACAAATAAAAGAAATCCCTGTCTAAACCTCTCTACCTCTTTTGCCTCCTTTAAAATCTACTTACAAATTTCTGCGATTCAGTGTCAAATTTTGTTTGATAATGTTCCTGTGAAGCACCTTGTGACATTTTCCTATGTTAAAGGAGCTGTATGAATACAAATTGTTGTTGTTATGGTATTGAACTAGTAAGTACAGAGTTTGTGTGTTCAAATTCCACCACAGCAAGTTGTGAAATTCAATTCAATTAAGCTGGCAGGAGTGTGATGGAATATTCTCCACTTGTCTGGATGAGTGCAGTTCCAACAACACTCAAGAGGTTTCACACCACCTAGGCTAAAGCAGCCCACTTAGTTGGCACCACATCCACAAACATTCACTCCCTCCACCACCAAATAACAGTGACGGCAGTGTGTACTACCTATAAGATGCACTGCAGAAACTCACCAAGGCTCCTTAGGCAGCACCTTCCAAACCCACGACCACTACCATCTAGAAGGACAAGGGCAGCAGATAGATGGGAACAGCACCACCTGGAAGTTCCTCTTCAAGTCACTCACCATCCTTACTTGGAAATATATCACTGTTCCTTCACTGTCACTGGGTCAAAATCCTGGAACTCCCTTCCTAACAGCACTGTGGATGTACCTACACCACATGGACTGCAGTGGTTCAAGAAGGCAGCTCACCACCACCTTCTCAAGGGCAATTAGGGATGGGCAATAAATGCTGGCCTAGCCAGCGATGCCCACATCCCGTAAATGAATTAACAAAATGTTTAATTGGATAGCTTTGTCAAAGAGCAAGCACAGGTGTGATGGGTCGAATGGTCGCCTGTGGTGTACAATTTTGACAGCCTCTGGGAAGAGGTGCTGTATGGGACCTTAGTCCAGCATGTAGAGACTTAGGGGTCCAGGTACATAGATCATTAAATGTCATGAACAAATACAAAAAAAAATCAGAAAGCCTAACGAATTACTGCCCTTTATATTTAGAGGAATAGAATACAAATGGGTTGTTTCAGTGATACAAGGCCTTGGTTAGACCAGACTTGTAGTGCTCTGAGCAGTTCTGGACACCAGACCTTAAGGATATATTCCCATGGGCATCAGCTAAAAATTAGAGGCGGATCTTTCAGCACTGTGCTCCAGCATATATCAACACCTTCAGAGAGAGGGGGAATAGGGGATCAAAATTGGAAAGAAAAATTAATTTCTTTTCTTGGAATGATAGCTCTTCCCATGGGCTGAATTTTCTGGTTGGTGTTGGGTGGGGGGGGTGGGGGGGGGTGGGTGCGGAGTGGGGGTCGGCGCGGACCCGGTCGCCGCCCGCAATTGGGTCCGCGCCTCCATTTTATGTGGGGGGGGCCAATTAAGGTCCACCAAGCGTAATGCACAACTCCCAAGGATAGCAGGAGTGGTTGGGTGGGCAGGCAGTGGGAGTGCACTGTCCAATGGCGACCCGGCAGCCTGTTTATATGAAGCGCTGGCAGCCTTTACAAGGCTGCTCACAATGGCAAGTGGAAGGGCTCACCAGAGGGCTTCTGGTGAGCAGGCCAGTCCGGATGGAGCAGCCCAGGATGGAGGGCAGGGCAGCAGAGCAGGGGAGGCTGGAGGGTGGGGCGGGGGGGCCAGTGTGCCCCTCATTTTTCAGATGACTGCCTTGCTGCCCTCCTCAAGGAGGTGGCAGCACGGCGGGAGGTGCTGGGTCCCCAGGATGGGAGGAAGAGGGCCCCCCACATGATGAAACATGCCTGGGAGGAGGTGGCAGAGGTGGTGAGCTCCCGCGACGTGGTGCGACGCACCTGGATCCAGTGTTCCAAGCGCTTCAACGATTTGTTGCGCTCTGGCAGGGTGAGTACCATGTTGGCATTGGTCACTTAACCCAGCAGGTCGTCTTTCCCCCAGGTGCTCCCCCCACCCCTGCCCCCCCAAGACTGAGTGTAGTGACTGCATTGAATCATTGACGGCATTTGCCCTTTGCTGGGCGGGCCAGCAGATATTACCCATGCCAAGGTCAGCCTGAGAGAGTGATGAAGAGATGTGTTTTGCCCCCGCAGCATGTGTAACACTGAGTCCCACATGACTGGTTTGGTGGCAACCTGGAGGAGCTGCACCTAGGCACAGTGCTGGAACTCCAGGGCATGTCCAGGTCAGGGTGATGACATGCTGGGAGGGGAACTTCAAGCTGGTGTGGCAACAAACCGTCTGCTGTGCTCTGTGCTCCATGTGCTTGTGCCTCCTTGCTATGGAAGGTTAGACCATGCGGTGCCTAATTTGATGTAGAAAGCATGTGTCCAAGGGAGGGGGGTGGGGAACAGGCCCAGCATCTTTGTGTGAGTGTTCATCAGCAGGAGGCACTGGAGCCCTGATATGTCCCACTCTAGTTAAGGTGGGCCATTCGCGAAGAGAGCCCATGTACAATTTACTCGTCTCTCATTTTCAGGAGAAGAATGTTCATAATGCTGCAGAGCGTGTGAGGACTGGCGGCGGCCAGGCGCAGATCGCCATTCTTAGCTGGTTCGAGTAGGAGGCCCTGCATCTGGAGAGGCTCCATGCGCCCAGGTCCACTGGTGTCAGTGAGGCTGGGGTGCCACAGCCAGGTATTTATGCCCAACAGTGAGGTCAGCATTGTCCTCCCAACAGCCATGGCAGTGCTGAATGTTAATTGATTTAATTTTGCAACATGGCTTGACCATTGGTTACGGAAGGATGAGCGCATAATGATGCACTTTGTCATTGTCTCCACGTTAACTGATCCACTGTACTTGTTCTTCCTTTCAGCATCATCGGAGTAGGGCCGGGAGGAGGAGCAGCAGATGCCCACTCTCACACCTGAGGGGCCTTAAGTCTCACCAGCATCACACCATTTCTGCAAGGCAGGCACAAATGCAGATACCAATGCCTTGGTGGGAATTCGAATATCAGCTAGTGTCCCGGGGCACTTCACAGTCGCTGCAGGAGCTGGCAGAGACACAGAGTGCCCATGGCGCCAGCAGTCGGAGGACTGCAGGGTACCAGGCACATGCTCAGTCGGTGCTTGATGATGTTCCTCTGCAGTCACCCACGATGCAGCAAGCACAGGAAATGCGGCCGGGTGTGCGGGAGCATCTGGAGGAGATATGTGAGGCTATGCTTGGCTTGGTCTCCATGGCAGAGGAGTCTATGCGGACGATCACCGAAGCAGTGAGCCACATGTCCAAGCGCCATGCATCCTCCATGGAAAGAGTGGTGACTCTCGTGGAGAGGCTACTCCAGGAGACCTGCCAGGGCTTCCTGGGGATACACTCGGACCAGCAAGCCCTCACACTGGCATTGACCTCAGCTGATCAGTGCCAGTGTGGGAGATGGTCTGGGCATCAAGTTTCCCAGCTCGGTACCCATTCATCCACGGTGAGCAGGGAGGTCTGAAGTGACCTCATGTTGGCGCAGCAGCTGCCTGGTGTCTCTGCGGGCACTTCTCAGGGCACTCCGGATGACGGCGACAGCTCCTCAGCCCCTCTCCCAGTGACCATAGCATCCGGCGAGGCTGCGACGACAGGGGAGATGCCAGCATGGAACTGGCAGCTCCCTCCCAGGCAGGGCCAGCACAGGCTCCATGGGCCAGAGGATGACCACCAAGATCATTGAGGCCTACAGGACAGCAGAGTCAGCAGGCTGTCTCAGATGCCACTCGCAGCAAGTGGTCAGCACCAAGACGTAGCACCCGGAAATGAAAACATAAGGCACCTTAGGCACACCACGGATTTATCACTGGTGCTTTTGTATTGGCCCGAGATGAGGTCCTTATGATTTGTTTTGGTTTGTAACACTATTGTCTTTTTTTTGGAATAAGTTGGTTTGCTTGACATATTAAATTCAGATGTGGCCCCTGCACGCCAGTGGGAAAATTCTGCCCCATGTGTAAGAGAGAATTGGTTTGCATGTGATGTAGATTTGGCATTTTTAACAATGAACGTGTTTTCTTTTAGCTGTTCCTGTTTACCCCACTCCTCGTCCGGTAACCGAAGACCCATCGGCTGGAGATTTCCAAAGTAAGCATTTACAATTTTACACTGAGCATGGTGCCCAAGGGCTACTGAGGATTTGATAGGTATCGTGTCATGGCAGGGTCCAGAGGTGGCCAGAAAGCATCTTCATCACAATTGTGCAACGGTGCTACCGGGAGTCACACACCACAACATGACTCGGTAATTAAAGGGCTAAATGATAAAAAATGTTTTATTCATTTCTGTCAGCTCCTTTAAACTATAAATTACATTCAAGCAAAGATTTTACGGGCAGAATCTTCACCTCAGGGTTGGGAAACAGGGGCCAGGATTTCCTTTTTTCTTTATTCTTTCATGGGATGTGGGTGTCATGAGCAAGCCCAGTATTTGTTGCCCATTCCTAACTGCCCTTGAATTGAGGGCTTGCTAGGCCACTTCAAAGGGCAGTTAAGAGTCAACCACATTGCTGTAAATCTGGAGCCACATGTAGGCCAGACCAAATAGAGAGGGCAGATTTCCTTCTCTAAAGGGTAGCCTTCGGCTGTACCTCAACCAGGTAGGCAGGAAGAGCCTGCAGGCCGACCTAAAACACTGGCACCCCTAGGTGGGTTTTTATGACAATTGATGATAGATTCATGGTCACTATTACTGAGACAAGCTTTATATTTCAGATTTATTCATTGAATTCAACCTATGTCCCCAGATCATTAGCCTGGTCTCTGGGTTACTTGTCCCATGACATCACCACTATGTCACCATCTCCCCATTTTAAATTCCAGCTTCCAAACCTGTCCAGGGAAAATAGTCACTCATTGGAATTTTTACTGCTGTGCTCCCTTAGTTGGCATGGAGACAGGTTCCCTGTCCAATTATGGGTGGTGGGCGGGCTCTTGAACCAATCAGAGGCCTTCCAGCTTCAGAGGCACACCCAGCTGAATTAAGTAACTGAGAAGGGACTTCAACATGAAACATGAAAAGCTGTTACAACAACTTTTTTTTAACACTTTAATTAAAAGATAAAAAAGCGGGCAGGCTACCACTGTGCCAGGGGTCATTGGCGGGAGCCCTGCTGCAGGACAGCCTTCGGCTATACCTCAATCCAGGTAGGCAGGAAGAGCCTGCAGGTCGACCTAGAACACTGGCACCCCCAGCCTGCTGCAGGGTGCTAGCCTTCATGCAATTAATCTGCCCCAGTCAGCCTCCTTCATTGCTGGTTGACAAGGCTCTTAATGAGCCTAATTGCCTGCCTGCCTTGTGGGAGGTGGGAGACCTTCCTCAGCCCGAACCTGCACCAGGCAAAAAGGTCAGGAAACCAACATGTGGCTGGCCTTGTAATTTTTGGGCTCCGTCCACCTCTGTCCTGACATTTGAGGGGCCTGAAAATTCATTCCTATGAATCTGATTACATCGATGGGTCATTCTTTACTGTGAAAATTATCCACAGAAACAGTTCATGTGAATTTTTAAGTTTGTTTTGAATTCTAGTAAGCTAAAATAAAAAGGTATTTATGAACAGAAGACAGCTCTTAATTTAAAGAAAGTATTTAGCACCAAGTGCTGCAAGACACATTTCTAAAGTTCTGCTGTTAGGAAAATATTCTTATCAGGGAAATAAAGTTATGACGTTTCGTGCGCTGGAATTTTTCAAATAGCAATCGGAAAGTATCCAGATGGAAACCATTCTGTATTTTAGTAAGTGAAAAAAAGAGTTTTTCAACAAATCCTGCTTGTGAAATTCAGTCAGTATTGAACAAGTTTATTTCTCTTTGTGACATTCCTGCTTTCAGCTCATGAGGTATACAAAAGGACCTATAGTACCATCATACCATGGGGATAGAATTTCACCCCTCCACTGTTGCAAGTTTCTAGTTTCTGTTGTATTGCTGTGCACGTCTCAGCTCACCCAAAGCTGAGACAGGAAAGGGGTTCCCAAGTGGGGAAATCGCCACTATACTGCACTTATGTGGCAAGCCTAACAGTAACATTGATGAAGGTCTAGAGCAGGCCACCTGCTCACCAACTCAGCTGCAAGAAAAACAAAAGGAGGTAAAATCAAAGAGAAAACTTAGAGGGTAGCCAAAACTAAAAATGTTCTTCTTTAGATACCTGATGGAGATTAGGAGCTTATTGTATGTGAAAATCCAACCATTAAGCCATTTGTTATCAAGCTATGGACTAACATGACGGAACTCGAAAGTCCAAAACCTGCAATGATCTCTTCCCCAGCATCAATAGAACATTGTGGCACAATGTTGTTTAAGACTATGAGGATGTGGTCAACAGCATTGGAGTGGAAAATGTCAATGTACACTGATAGGCAGTTTTGTTTTGGAATTGAAGTACTGATTTTTCAGTCATTTGCTTTTGCTCTTTACAGATTGTAAATGTAATGTGCAGGGCACAGTAGCAAATACTTGTTACGTGGATCCTTACACTCGGCATTGTGATTGCAAACCACACTACACTGGTCCCTACTGTACTCACTGTGCCACAGGATACTTTGGAAATTATTGTCAACGTAAGTATGTACAAACCAAAAATTAAGTTGCTAAGTGGCTACATCATCTATTTAGATAGCTTTTAACAGATCAAGAGAAATTATTTCCTCTAGGGGGAAGAGTCCAGAATAAGGGGGTATAACCTTAAAATTAGAGTTGGGCCATTCAGGAGTGTTGTCAGGAAGCACCTCTTCACATAATAGTGGAAATATAGAAGCCTCTCCCTCACAAAGTTTTGAAGCTGGGGATCAATTAACAATGCTAAAATTGAGATTGATAGATTTTTGTTGTGGATCCAAATAGAATTCAGATGAAGATCAGTCACAATTAAATTGAATAGTGGAGCAGATTCAATGAACTGAATAGCCTCCTCCTGTTCCTATTTCAGATAGTCACAATCCAATTGTTCACCAATGGGTTAAAAAGAAAATTGACTGTTGAAGTTTTTGATATATTTTTATTAATTTTATGTTGACTCTCATGACATGTCAAATTTTAATAAGCCAAGCAATATGAAACTATTCATTTAGTCATTTGGTAGTACAGAATTTGGGTATTGCTGGAAAAAGACATTTTGTCAAAGCTTTTCATCTTGTACTGATCAGAACAATCGCAAGAATACCAATGCCAGGGGAAGCAACAACTTTATACTGTGTGAAAAGCTTGGCAGTTAACTGTCAGTCACCATTAACTGCTACATTCTCCGTGGCAATGCTTCCACCAATCAGAGTCCACAAGCACTCTCTTCTCATACAGTTTAAAGTAGTTGTTTCCCCTGACATTAGTATCCTTGCGAAGATCCTGATGAGTGCAAGATGAAAAGCTTTGACAAAATGCCTTTTTTCATCAATACTGTATTCATTAGCACTGTGTTCCAATTGTGTGATGTTTTATTTGGGAGTTGTAAATAGGGGCATTGATACAAGGGCAAGAAGTCTCATCCATTTGTACAAGACAATAGTTCGGTCATTGTGGTGTAATGTGTACAAGTCTAGGTTCCCCATTAGAGAAGAGACATTAAAACCATAAAGAATATTCAGCATAGATTCACCAAGATGGTACCGAGAATGAGATGCTATAGTTCTGAGGAGAGGTTTGAGGTTTGCAACAATTTCCCTGGTGCAAAGATTGAAAATTTTCAGGCTAGCTTTTTAAAATGATTACAGGTTTCAATGGGGAGAAATGGAAAAGCCTGTTTGGTGTATTTGAGGCTGGGGTGGGGATATTAACTTAACAAAAATTGAAGGCAGCGATTGGAAATCTGAAACCAAAACAGAAAATGCTGGAAACACTCAAAACCATCTGTGAAAGGAACTGACGAGTTGACATTCTAATGAAGGGTTTTGGCTTACACATTAACTTGGCACATGTCTGAAATGTCAGTGTACTACTGTTGATATTCTTTTAATTGTAAAACTCTTAAATTAGTCCTTATGACTGTCCGTGGTTTCCAGGTTAATTATTATTGATGTAACAAAGGAACTGGATACATTTCATACAATGACACAACACAGCATGAGGTCATTTGGTTTATTATGCATTTGCAGCCTCGTTGAAAGAGCCATCCAATTAATCCCACTTCCCCTGCTCTTTCCCCATAGTCTTGCAAATTTTTCCTTTTCAGGTATGTATCCAATTTCCTTTGAAACTTAGTATTGAATCCGCCCTTTCAGCCACTGCATTCCAGATCAACAACTCGCTGAGTAAAAATAAATTTCTCATTTCGTCTCTGAGTCTTTTTACCAATTACTTTAAATCTGTGTTCTCTGTTATCGACCCTCTTGTCAGTGGAAACACTTTCTCCTTATTTGCTGTTATTGAAACCCTTTATTATTTTGAACACCTCTAGCAAGTCTCACCTGTACAAATAATTAAGTGAAATAATAGCTTTGGGCAGCTTCTACGCAGTTGTATGATGTATTACAACTGCAGTATCAACAACAAAATCATTTGCTTTCTCCTTTTCTTGAGTAAGAGGCATGCGAGGAGACAGGCGACTACACCGGAGTGAGACGGAGACCGACTGAGTAGTGAATTAGGCTCACTTGGGAATTCGGTGCACAGGGGAAAGAGGTGTGGTATACATAGGAATTATTCTAAGTCAGTAACAGGAGCAGCTGAGCAAAAACAGACCTGGGTGTAAACCTCAACTTCAGAGCTGAGTTTGAAAAACAAATTGAACAGTGACATCACAGGAAAACTGTAAGTTCATTGGTTGGTAAGAAACTGCTGTTAGGGAGTGTCTTTAAATAGCTGTAAATTAGAAAAGCGTATTATTTTTAAAGAAGTAGCTACTTGTATTTGAGTAAGAAACACTAGGAATACGTGGAAGTCAGGGCAATAACCCAATTTAATATAAGTAAACCAAAGTAAAATAAAGTTAACATAAGGGCAGGGCAGCTTGGACGTGTGGAATGCATGTCCTGTAATATGTGGGAAGCCGTGGACACTACTGGTGACCTAGAAGACCACATGTGCAGGAAGTGCTGCCAGCTGCAGAAACTTGAGCTCTGGGTTTCAGAGCTCTAGCGGCAGCTGGAATCACTGTAGTACATCCATGAGGCTGAGAGCTATGTGGATAGTATGTTCAAAGAGGTGGTCACTCCACAGGTTAGGAGCCTGGAGGCAGAAAATGAATGGGTGACTGCTAGTCAGTCCAAAGGAACCAGACAGGTAGTGCAGGAGTCCCCTGGGGTCCCGCTCGCTAATCAGTTTTCCACTATGGATACTGGTGAGGGCGTTGGGTCCTCAGAGGAGTGCAGTCAGAGCCAAGTTTGTGGCACCATGAGCAGCTTGGCTGTATGGCAAGGGAGGAAGAAGAAAGGGAGAGCAGTAGTGATTGGGGATTCGTTAGTTAGGAGAGCAGACAGGCGTTTCTGCAGCCATAGACATGACTCCAGAATGGTATGTTGCCTCCCTGTTGCCAGGGTCAAGGATGTCACTGAGCAGCTGCAGGACATTCCTCTGGAGGAGGGTGAACAGCCAGAGGTTGGGGTCCACATTGGTACCAATGACTTAGGTAGGAAGGGGGATGTGGTCAGAATTTAGGGAGCTAGGCAGAAAATTAGGAAGCAGGACCTCAAAAATAGTAATCTCCGGATGACTCCCGGTTCCACGTGCAAGTTAGTACAGAAATAGGAGGATAAGGCATTTGAATGCATGGCTGGAAAGCTGGTGCAGGAGGGAGGGCTTTAGATTCCTGGGACACTGGGACTGGCTCTGGGGGAGATGGCACCTGTACAAGCTGGGCGGGTTGCACTTGAACAGAGCTGGGACTGAGTTCCTTGTGGAGCATTTTGCTAAGTGCTGTTGGGAGGGCTTTAGACTAACTCAGCAGGGGTGTGGGAACCAGAAGAGAATATTGGAGAGTAATACCAAGCTGCACAAAATACTGGGAGAGACAGATAGCACTAGAATAGAGAATAATATGTTAATAGGCTAGACAGAGTAAGGGAGAAAGTAATGAAGTCTAAATCAGGGTTATACTGCATGCATGTGAATGCACGGAGTATAGTGAATAAGATTGGTGAGTTACAGGCACAGATTGCCAAGTGGAATTATGATGTTGTGGCGATAACAGAGACCTGGCTCAAGGAAGGGCAGGACTGGGTGTTAAATATTCCTCTGTACAAGGTGTTCAGGAAAGATAGGGCAGGAAGAAAAGGAGGGGGGGCTGGCCGTATTGGTTAAGGAGAGCATTTCTGTGCTGGAGAAAGAGGATGTCCCAGAGGGTCCAAGGACAGAATCAATTTGGCTAGAGCTAAGGAACAAAAATGGTGCAATTACATTGCTCGATGTAGTCTATAGGCCACCAACTAGTGGGAAGGATGTCGAGGAACATATCTGCAGGGAAATTACAGAGGGATGCAAACATTAAAGAGTAGTTATAATGAGGGACTTCAATTACCCGAATATAGTCTGGGACAGTGGTAGTGTAAAGGGCGGAGAGGGGAAAGAGTTCCTAGAAAGTGTTAGGGAGAATTTTCTACAGCAGCATGTGTCCAGTCCAACAAGAAAGGAGGCACTGTTAGACCTGGTTCTTGGAAATGAGGTGGGCCAAGTAGACCAAGTGTCAGAGGGGGTACGTTTAGGAGGCAGTGACCATTGTATCATAAGATTTAAGATGACAATAGAAAAGGATAATGGGCAATCCAGACTAAGAATAATTAACTGGGGGAGAGCTGACTTCAATGGGGCAAGAACGGAGCTGGGTCGGATAGGCTGAAACCAAAGGTTGGCGGGAAAAACTATAGCTGAACAATGGGCTACCTTCAAAGAAGAAATGATTTGGGCACTGTCAAGGTATATTTCCTCAAAAGGGAAAGGTAGAGCAAACAAATTCAGAGCTCCCTGGATGAAAAAGGAGATAGAAATTACGATATAAAAGAAAAAGTGTGCTTATGACAGGTGTCAGATAGAAAATATAACTGAAAATCATGCTGAATACAGAAGGTTCAGAGGACAGGTGAAGAAGCGATAAGAGAAGCGAAGAGGGATAATGAGAAAAGTCTACTATAGGCACATGAATAGTAAAAAGGTAGTAAAAGGAGGAGTAGGGCCGATCAGCGACCAAAAGGGGGATTTACATATGGAGGCAGGGGGCATGACTGAGTTGTTAAATAAATACTTTACATCTGTCTTTACCAAGGAAGCAGATGCTACTGAGGCCACAGTGGCAGAGGTGGAAACTCTGTCAGTAGAAGGGATCAAAATTAATAAGGAGGAAGTATTGGATAAACTGTTGGTACTTAAAGTTGACAAGGCACCGGGACCAGATGAGATGCATCCAAGGATATTGAAGGAAGTGAAAATGAAAATTGCAGGGGCACTGGCTGTAATCTTTCAGTCTTCCCTAGACTCAGGGGAGGTGCCAGATGACTAGAGAATTGCAAACATTACGCCCTTGTTCAAAAAAGGTTGTAACGATAAACACAGCAATTGCAGACCAGTCTATTTAACTTCGGTGGTGGGAAGCTTCTAGAAACAATTATTCGGGATAGAATTAATATTCACATGGAAAAATGTGGGTTGATTAGGAAGAGCCAGCATGGATTTCTTAAGGGAAAACCGTATTTAACTAACTTGTTGGAGATTTTTGAAGAGGTAACAGCGAGGATTGATGAGGGTAATGCTGTTGATGTGGTGTACATGGACTTCCAAAGGGCATTCAATATAGTGCCGCACAACTGACTTGTGAGAGAAGTTATAGCTCATGGAACAAAAGGGACAGTAGCAACATGGATACAAAATTGGCTGAGTGACAGGAAACAGCGAGTAATGGTTAATGGATATTTTTTTGGCTGTTGGAAGGTTCGTAGTGGAGTTCCCCAGGGTCAGTATTGGGACCCTTGCTTTTCCTGATATTCATTAATGATATAGATCTTGGTGTGCAGGGGACAACTTCAAAGTTTGTCAATGATACAAAGCTTGGAAGCATTGTAAACTGCAAGGACAGTGTATAACCTCAAAAGGACATAAACAAGTTGATGGAGTGGGAAGATAGATGGCAGATGAAGTTCAATGCAGAGAATGTAAGGTAATTCATTTTGGTAGGAAGGACATGGAGAGACAATATAAAGTAAGGGGTACAACTTTAAAGGGTGTTCAGGAGCAGATAGACCTGGGTTTATATGTGCATAAGTCATTGAAGGTGACAGGACAGGTAGAGAAGGCAGTTAATAAAGCATACAGTATCCTGGGCTTTATTAGTAGGGGCATAGCGTACAAGAGCAAGGAGATTATGCCGAACTTGTATAGGACACTAGCTAGACCTCAGCTGGAGTATTGTGTACAGTTCTGGGCGCCACACTTTGGGAAAGATGTGAACACATTGGAGAGAGTGCAGAAGACGTTTACAAAAATGGTTCCAGGAATGATAAACTTCAGTTATGAGGAAAGATTGGAGAAGTTGGGTCTGTTCTCTTTGGAGAGGCGAAGTTTAAGAGGAGATTTGATAGAGCTGTTCAAAATCATGAGGGGGCTGGACAGAGTAGATAGGGAGAAACTGTTCCTGCTCATAAAAGGGTCGAGAATGAGAGGGCACAGATTTAAAGTGATTTTCAAATGTAACAAATGTGATGTGAGAAAAAACTTTTTAACACAGGAAGTGGTTCAGGTCTGGAATGGAAATGTGGTGGAGGCAGATTCAATCAAGGCATTCAAGAGGGTATTAGATGATTAATTGAATGGAAACCATGTGTAGTTATGGGGAAGAGGCAGGAGGATGGCAGTAAGTCATAATGCTTATTCGGACAGCCAGTGCAGACACAATGTGGCAAATGGCCTCCTTCTGCGCTGTAACAATTCTGTGATTCAGTGTTCTATTACTCTGACTGCAGACATCCGGTGAGTCCTGCAATTTGCTGCTTTTGTATTATGTATCCAATTCTTTTTTGAAAGTTATTATTGAATCTGGTTCCACCGCCCTTTCAGACAGCACATTCCAGATCATAAAAACTCAGTGTAAAAAAGATTCTCCTCATCAGCCCTCATTTGCTAATTGCCTTAAATCTGTGTCTTCTGGTTACCAAAATCCTGTCAGTGGAAATAGCTTCTCCCTATTTGCTCTTATCAAAGCCCATCATAATTTTGAACATAGATGGGAGAAGAGTTTGCATTATGTTTATACTATTGCTAACACATCGGATTTCCACTCATTGCATTATTAGATGCACTGAAGGCCTGAGACCTTTCATGTGTGTAATGGGCTCAGTGCCCCCCGGTGATGCCATGTGTTGCCAGGCTGCAAATTTGGGTGTGAGATTCATTTGTGTTGTCAAAAATATTTAAATTAGAGGACCTCGTATAATAAAGAAAAGAGAAAATATTGCATTTATATAGAACCATTCATAATTTCAGGATGTCCCAAAGCAATTTTTGAATTGTAGTCACTGTTGTAATGTCATAATCCTGGCAGTCAATTTTTACACAGCAAGCTTCCAAAGACAGCAATAATATTTTTTAATGATGTTGATTGAGGTGCAAATATTGTCCCAGAGCACCGGGGAGTCCTGATCTTCTTCAGACTAGTGACGTGGGATCTTTTTCATCATCTGAGATGGTGGCCTTGTTTGAACCTTAACCACAGAACAACACCCCCACCCGGACTCCCTCAATACTAAACTGTGTTACGTACCCAAGTCTTTGGAGTGGACACTTGAACCCCCAACCTTCTGATTCAGACAGGGAGTTCCACCACTGGGCCATGGCTGCCAATTAACTCATTTGTGTGGAGCAATATTATATACATAGTGGGAAGATTTCCTCTGTTCACTATTTTTTCGTGGAATCATACTGAATAATTCTGAGCAACTCTCTGGTTACAGTCACCTATTGGTAGGAGAGGCTATAAAGTTCCTTCTGGCTCATCTTTCCTCCTATTGTTTTCTTCTTCCCTGAAAACATTCAGACTTACGAGGGGCAGGTGTAGCTCTTTACTGGCTGCTGGTCCTGTAATTGCCAACCCTAATGCTGGCAATTGGGGAACCATCAAGTACACCAGAAAAATATTCAAATGAGTTGACCTTGTGTTAACTGGTGACATTTAAATGCCTGAATGGCATTGCTTGCGAAGCATAGGGACCTTATTATCAACTCCATAATGACCAAGTAAAATTCTTCCCTCCACCTACTCTTCTGTCCTGGAGCATTGTTTGATGATTTTTTAATTAAATTTCAAACAATGCTTGGGAGTTAACTGTCAGTCACCATCAATTGGTGCATTCTTCATTGTAACACCTCTACCAATCAGAGTCTACTTGCCAACCAATCAGCACTCTCTTCTGATATAGTATAAATTGTTGTTCCTTTTGCATTTGGCATTTTTACGAATTGTCCTGATGAGTGCAAGATGAAAAGTTTCAACAAAAAAAATCTCTTTTTCAGCAATACTCAAGTTCTACCAAATGACCATTAATATTTATTAAGAAACTGATTAATATACCAAAGAAAGTAGTAAATAGTTCAGTATAATTATTTCAAGTCATTTTCAGTGATTCAGGTTACTCATAGGCAGAGGACCATTATTAATACTGCCTATTTTTGGTGAGAAACATATTTTCAACTGTATTAATTTTAATGGAAGCTTGAACTGTAACCTAACTAGCACAATTCTGCAGAAATTCTACCCCATAATGCCCAAGTCTGTCTACAGCTCTTGTTACCCAATCCAGTGTTATGACATGACAATGTAACAGAGCCCTGTGCTTACTGTGTCATACCTTCTCTGATTTAAGGCCATTTCTCTTTTTTTTTATTCATTCAAGGGATGTGGGCTTCGCTGGCTGGGCCAGCATTTATTGCCCATCCTTAATCCCCCTTGAGAAGGTGGTGGTGAGCCGTCTTCTTGAACTGCTGCAGTCCATGTGGTGTAGGTACACCCAAAGTGCTGTTAGAAAGGGAGTTCCAGGATTTTGACCCAGCGACAGTGAAGGAACAGCGATATATTTCCAAATCAGTATGATGAGTGGCTTGGAGGGGAACTTCCAACTGCTGGTGTTCCCATGTATTTGCTGCCCTATGTGTAAAACTCCAGTGGCTAGTTGGTAAGAAAGAAAGAAGCCAAGTTTTTTCTTCTTCTTGACAGCTTTATTCCAATTCACATAAAACTCGATTCCATAGACCATCACCTGTTTTCTCCTTTATATGCAACCAGTGGTGTGCGTAATCAATTAACCTTTAATTATTTAACTTAATCACTTGTTGACTATTAACTATTTCCTACCTTAACACTATATGTACAGCCCTTTAATATTATACAATGTTTGTTTAGAATGCCAATGTTACAGTGCTGGCGTGACGCATCAAGTGTGTGACCCAAACACCGGACGGTGTTTGTGTCGAAGTGGATTTCAAGGTTACTTTTGTGAGAGCTGCTCGAAGGGATATTTTCAGTTCCCCCTCTGTGAGCGTAAGTAACAATCGCTACTATTGTTAGACAATGCTGTTTTAGTTACAGTTACAAAGAACAGTGTTCTCATTTCACACTTTAGTCACACAACCTATGTGTCAGATTAGATTAATTTTTTAATACTCCTCCTCAGGAGGATGATTTAAACGCTGAGGGAGAGACATGTCAAAACTACTAAAGTACAGATAATAAATGGGAATCAGTGTTATGATTAATATAGACTTAGCAGTGTAACATGGTAGAGTTATAGAGCCATAGAATGCTACAGCACAGAAAGTGGACATCACTTATGTCTTTCGAATGAGTAATTAAACCAAGGCCCTGCCAGCCTTCTCAGTTGGAAGCAAAGGATCCCATAGCACTATTTTGAAGAAGTGTGAATGAATGAGCAGGGGAGTTCTCCCTGGACTCCTGACCAATATTTATCCCTCAGTCATACATGGGTGGGGTTGGTTGGAGTCATACCCAGCACAAAGGATTGTGGTTGTTGGAGGTCAGTCATCTCAGCTCCAGGACATCACTGCAGGAGTTCCTCAGAGTAGTGTCCTTGGCCCAACCATATTCAGCTGCTTCATCATTGACCTTCCTTCCATCATAAAGTCAGAAGTAAGGATGTTCGCTGATGATTGCACAATGTTCAGCACCATTCGCAACTCCTCAGATACTGAAGCAGTCCATGTCCAAATGCAGTGAGACCTGGACAATATCCAGGCTAGGGCTGACATGTGGCAAGTAACATTCGCACCACCCAAGTGCCAGGCAATGACCATCTCCAACAAGAGAAACGCTAACCATCGCCCCTTGATGTTCAATGGCATTACCATTGCTGAATCCTCCACTATCAACATCCTGGGGGTTACCATTCACCAGAAACTGAACTGGAATCACCATATAAATACTGTGCCTACAAGAGCAGGTCAGAGGCTAGGAATCGTGCGATGAGTAACTCACCTCCTGACTCCCCAAAGTCTGTCCACCATCTACAATATGCATGTCAGGAGTGTGATGGAATACTCCCCACTTGCCTGGATGAGTGCAGCTCCCACAACACTTAAGAAACTGGACATTGCCCAGGACAAAGCAGCCCACTTTATTGGCACCACATCAACAAACATTCACTCGCTCCACAACAGTAGCAGCAGTGTGTACCAACTACAAGATGCAATGCAGGAATTCACCAAGGCTCCTTTGACAGCACCTTCCAAACCGATGACCACTACTGTCTAGAAGGGCAAGGGCAGAAGATAGATAGGAACACCATCACCTGGAAGTTCCCCTCCAAGTCACTCACCATCCTGACTTAGAAATATATCATCATTCCTTTACTGTTGCTGGGTCAAAACCCTAGAACTCCCTTCCTAACAGCACTGTGGGTGTACCTACACCACATGGACTGCAGCAGTTCAAGAAGTCAGCTCACCACCACCTTCTCAAGGGCAGCTAGGAATGGGCAATAAGTGCTGGCCCAGCCAGCGAAGCCCACATCTCGTGAATGAATTAAAAAAAAACATAGGGTTCACTGTTGGGTGGATCAATCAGGATGGGCTGAATGGTCTTATTCATTGTGGTTTCAACTCAGCTGCAGAGGAATTCCATATTAAAATAAATACAAGTTGGCACATCCCATGAGCACTCAAAAAAAAAGCATCGTTTGACCCATTGCTGTAATTGAAACCTTTCCACTGTGGAAAATTTCAAGTTAAAAATTTGTGAGAGAATGTCCCTGAATAAAGGAGTTTAGTTATCTTATTTAAAAAAAGGAATCAAAGGAATTTCAACCAAACAAATTAAAAATCATGCACCAAGTAATTTCTATTCCTTAATTAGCAATTTTACTGAGAGATCCCAAAGAACTCTTTGTTTCTGATAGATACTGATAGATTCAAAAATAGGTTGCAGCACAATGTTGAAAAGGTGAGGGACAGATGTTGTACAGAGCGATACAGGTTCAAAGCTGTACTTTAAGGTCATTGGTAATAACATCAGAGGGAAGATTAGTTTTTTTATGTATGTAACAGGCCTGTGCATACCTAATCTGAGGATTTGAGCTAAGTACCAAAAATTCATCTGACTAAAGAAGGAAAATATTTTGAAACACTTGGGCTGGGCTGAAATGCCATTGGTTACTATTGGTCTGATCTACCTTTCTTACCCCTGACGCACTACTTTGCTGCTACTTCCACAACGTCAACCCCCTTGGCCCCAACCCCTCACCACCCAACAAGTTGCAGCCGAGGTTGGGAACCCATCAGGTGTAGGAATTTGTATCATAGGATCTTACAGCACAGAAGGTCATTCAGCCCACCTGCCTGTGCCGGCTCCTTGAAAGAGCTATCAAATTAATTGCTCTGCAAAATTTTCTCCTGCAAGCATTTATCCAATCTCCGCTTGAAATTCACTATTTTTGAATCTGCTTCCACGCCCTTTCAGGCATGAGCATTCCAGATCACAACTGGTTACATATATATAAAAAAACAATCTTCCCTCTGATGTTATTACCAATGACCTTAAAGTACAGCCTTGAACCTGTATCACTCTGTGCAACATCCGTCATGGCACCACAACTTTCCTGTCTCTAACACACAATTTAAACTTTGACTTTGAATGATTTACAAACATACAAAGATATAAAATTGACAGGCAGGAAAAGACCAGCTGGCTCATAAAGCATACCCCACACCATGATGGCAGTAAGTGTTGCGACCTAAGAACATTTTACTTGCCCTCACACAGCCATTTAACCTCCCAGGGTAAGATCTCCATTTGGAAGGAGTGTTAAAGTCAGCATGTCAGTAAATGGGTGTTAAGGAGATTAGTTTGCTGCTATGTATGTTTCCTGTTGTTGCTTATTGTATTGTGTAAACTGTGAGCTGAACATTTTACAGCATGTCGCTGTAACAATGCTGGAACTCTCCCTGAAATTTGTGATGACTCTGGGAGGTGCCTCTGTCGGGCGGAATTTGCCGGCAATCAATGTGACCAATGTCGCCCAGGATATCACTCATTCCCACACTGTCAAGGTAAGAGTTTTGTTTCTGAATAACCAAGGCATTCTGGGGTAAAGTCTTGTGGTATTTGTATATCGTACAATTTTGTTACAACTAGAGCACTTCTATTGGTAGAATAACTTCATGCAACAACATTTTTAAAAGAAAAACCTGCATTAATAATAGTGTCATTCACAACCTCAGAATTTCTCAAAGTTCTTTACACCAATGAAGTAGTTTCTGAAGCATAGCCACTAGTGTAATGTAAGAAACCAATTTGGAAGCCAATTTGTGCATAGCAAGCTGCCACAAACTGTAATCTGATAATGGCCAGATAGTCTGCTTTTGTGACAGTGATTGAGGGATAAATAAATAATAGGAAAAATATTCCTGCTTTCTTGGAAAGTAGTGCCACGGCAGCTTTTACATTCCCCTGAGGGAACAGACAGGGTTTAAAATCTTGTCTGAAAGACAAACATCTCCGATCTTGCTACCTCAGTACTGACAATGGGAGCATCAGCTTTTATTTTGTGCTCAAGTCTCTGAAATGGGATTTTAAAACATGGGGCCAGATTTTCGTGGAGGAGATGAAAAGCTCCTCTTGGGGAAACTCCCCGACCTGGCAATCCCATCTCCCATAAAAAGGATCCCATTCACCATATTTTCATTCCAGGGAGGTGGAAGTGGGAAGTGGCCTCTGGAGATAGGCCTGAGGTTGGAAGCCGTTGGATGGCCAGGCCAGCAGGGGAGAATGGCTAGACAGCAGGCTAGGATGGCCAGGCCAGCAGGGGAGAATGGCTAGACAGCAGGCTAGGATGGCCAGGCCAGCAGGGGGGATGGCTAGACAGCAGGCTAGGATGGCCAGGCCAGCAGGGGAGGATGGCTAGACAGCAGGCTAGGATGGCCAGGCCAGCAGGGGAGGATGGCTAGACAGCAGGCTAGGATGGCCAGGCCAGCAGGGGAGGATGGCTAGACAGCAGGCTTAGATGGCCAGGCCGGCAGGCGATGGATGGCCAGACAGCAGACGATGGATGGCCAGACAGCAGGCTTGGATGGCCAGGCCGGCAGGCGATGGATGGCTAGACAGCAGGCTTGGATGGCCAGGCCGGCAGGCGATGGATGGCCAGACAGCAGGCGATGGATGGCCAGACAGCAGGCTAGGATGGCCAGGCCAACAGGCTAGGATGGCCAGGCCGGCAGATTAGGATAGCCAGGCCGACAGTCTAGGATGGCCAGGCCGGCAGATTAGGATGGCCAGACAGCAGGCTAGGATGGCCAGGCTGGCAGGCTAGGATGGCCAGGCCGGCAGACTAGGATGGCCAGACAGCAGGCTAGGATGGCCAGGCCAGCAGGCTAGGATGGCCAGGCCGACAGTCTAGGATGGCCAGGCCGGCAGACTAGGATGGCCAGGCCGGCAGGCTAGGATGGCCAGACCAACAGGCTAGGATGGCCAGGCCAACAGGCTAGGATGGCCAGGCCGGCAGATTAGGATGGCCAGGCCGACAGGCTAGGATGGCCAGACAGCAGGCTTGGATGGCCAGGCCGGCAGGCGATGGATGGCCAGACAGCAGGCTAGGATGGCCAGGCCAACAGGCTAGGATGGCCAGGCCGGCAGACTAGGATGGCCAGGCCGGCAGGCTAGGATGGCCAGGCCAACAGGCTAGGATGGCCAGGCCGACAGGCTAGGATGGCCAGGCCGGCAGATTAGGATGGCCAGGCCAACAGGCTAGGATGGCCAGGCCGGCAGATTAGGATGGCCAGGCCGACAGGCTAGGATGGCCAGGCCGGCAGATTAGGATGGCCAGGCCAACAGGCTAGGATGGCCAGACCAACAGGCTAGGATGGCCAGGCCGGCAGATTAGGATGGCCAGGCCGGCAGGCGATGGATGGCCAGACAGCAGGTGATGGATGGCCAGACAGCAGGCTAGGATGGCCAGGCCGGCAGGCTAGGATGGCCAGGCCGGCAGGCTAGGATGGCCAGGCCGGCAGGTGAGGATGGCCAGGCCGGCAGGTGAGGATGGCCAGGCCGGCAGACTAGGATTCCTGCCTCCATTTCTGGGTGATCTGCCCAGTTTCAATTATGGCCCATAAACCCTTACCCCTAACCCCTCACCCCTCCATATATCCACCATGATGTCCCCATACCCACCTATGCCCCCTCATATTCCCATGGCCCATCCATGCCCCGTCATATCCTACATGTCCTCTGCATGCCCTTCATACCAACATGCCTCCTCAATGCCCCCTCATATTCCCTATGCCTCCCACATGCTCCCATGCAACCCCCATAGCCATTCATGTAGTATCATTATGGGCAGACCTTAGGATACCTTTGAAATGGACATTAAAAGCAATTAAACTTCTAACAGTCTAATTTCATTGAAATGTACCATACTGAAAAAAACTGTCCTTCAAAAAAATTTCCAAAGAAATTAAATAAACTCATGTGGTCATCTGCTGAAAAAACAAACAAACTTCTATTACACCAACCCCATCAAAGACAGCTAATCTTTTAATTGCCTCTTAAAACTGTCAATCAAAATGTCTATATGGCCCCTGCTGAGATATGTGGTTCTGGAACTTTTTAATACTCAGCCAAGCATCATAATGGCCACAGCTGCCATAACAAA
Source organism: Cetorhinus maximus (assembly GCF_964194155.1). Classification (NCBI taxonomy): domain Eukaryota; kingdom Metazoa; phylum Chordata; class Chondrichthyes; order Lamniformes; family Cetorhinidae; genus Cetorhinus; species Cetorhinus maximus. The sequence continues at coordinate 176,296,084 of NC_135882.1, read as the reverse complement.
CCATTCCAGCTTACAGACCATGGAACTTATTGAAATTACAAAAACATGTGGCTAAGTCTTTTTAAGCAACACCAGATGGTCTGTCAATCAAAGCAGTTCAGGAGCAGGTGGGGGCTCTTTTGTCTCTAACTGACAGCTGCTGATATTTGTTTCATTTTAGAAGGACTCCGGGGCATTTAAGTCACTTCAGATTATTATACCAGAAGTCCCAATCACTGCAGTAAAGGGCATCTAACTTACAATACAGCATCTAACTATTGAAACTGAAAGACCATTTTATTTTGTACTTCAAGCCTGTTACTGAAAATATTCCAGCAGCAGGTGACTGTTTCTTTTGGTTCTCCACTTCAGACTCTGTTATTCGCCCTTCCTCAAAGGGACCGCGAACCATACCTACTTACTGAAGAGGTCTGACTCCACTAAAATTTTGGGTGGGGTTTAAACTGCCCAACCCTGCAATGAAGCCAGCAAGGGTGGGAGTGCCGTGGGTGAGTGAGCTACCCGCACCCTTATCCTGTGCCAGTGAAAATTGCTGGTAATGGGAATGGGGGCATGAATCCCTGGATTGGGTCCTACCTGCCACTCTTAACGGGCTTCCGAGTCATCTGGACACTGCTAACTGGCTGATTAGAGATCAGGAGTTGAGCTCTCGATGGTATCCTGGTGGATCTGGAGAGTTAGCCATGAATGTCCATTATAAATAGTTCATTTCTTTTGAGTTAAGCTTTTCCATTAATGTTTATAAAGATTTGTGACAGTGGAATTAGAGATCCTTGTTTTATAAAAAAGTTGACACAACTCCTCACGCTGAACTACCCCACCATCAAAATAGCTGAGATAAACAAAAAAAAACTATGATGAAGACCATTGTTTCAGGATTAAATACTTACATTCCTGTTTATTAGTTTTGTTTTCATGATTTTAGCCACTTACAGAACCATTCAAGCACTTGAAGCTTAGTCCACTGATAAACTGAATCTCGTCTGCAGCTTATATCCTAACTCACACCAGGTCCCATCACCTCTGTACTCAGTGACCTACATTGATCCTGGTCCAGCACCACCTCAACTTTAAAATTTGTTGTTAAATCCCTTCATGAACTCGTCCCTCCCTATCTCTTTGATCTCCTCGAGTCCTACAACCCTCTGAAATCTCTGCACTCCTTCAATTCTGGCCTCTTGTGCATCCCTGTTTGCCTTCACAGTACGACTGGTGACTTTTACCTGTCTGGATCCTAAACTCAGGAATAGCTTTCCTAAACCTAACATCACTCTACCCCTCTGTCCTCCCTTAAGTCGTTCCTTAAAAACTAGCTGCAAGCTTTTAATCATCTGTCCTAATATCCCTTTATATGGCTGCGTGTCAACTTATGTCCAATAATGCCCCTCTGATGCAACTTATGATAGTTTATTACGTTAAAGATATATAAACCCAAGTTGTTATAGAACCATAGAAAAGTTACAGTGCAGAAAGAGGCCATTCAGCCCATCGTGTCTGCGCTGGCCAAAAAGGAGAAAAAAATAAACTAGCCGCTCATTTTTAATCCCACTTTCCTGCACCTGGTCCATAGCCTTGCAGGTTACAGTACTTCAGAAGCAGATCCAGATACCTTTCAAATGAGTTGAGCGTTTCAGCCTCAACCACCAACTTAGGCAATGAATTCCAGATGCCCACCACCTTCTGGGTGAAAAAGGTTTTCCTCATGTCACCTCTAACCCTTCTGCAAATCACCTTAAACCTGTGCCCCATGGTAATTGACCCCCCCGCTAGGGAAACAGATCTTTCTCGTCTACCCTATCTAGGCCCCTCATAATTTTGTACACTTCAATTAGGTCACCATTCAGCCTCCTCTGTTCGAAGGAAAACAACCCTAGCCTATCCAATCTTTCCTCATAGCTGCAATTTTACAGCCCTGGCAACATTCTTGTAAATCTCCTCTGCACTCTCCCCAGAGCAATTATGTCCTTCCTGTAATGTGGTGACCAGAACTGTACACAAAATTCCAGCTGTGGCCTAACCAGCGTTTTATACAGTTCCATCATTACATCCCCGCTTTTGTATTCAATACATCTTCCAATAAAGGAAAGCATTCCATATAGTTTCTTTACCACCTTATCCACATCTCTTGCTACCTTCAAGGACCTGTGGACATGCACTCCATGGTCTCTCACTTCCTCAACCCCTCTCGATATCCTTCGGTTTATTGAGTATTTCCTTGCTTTGTTTGCCCTCCCCAAATGCATTATTTCACACTTTTCCAGACTGAACTCCATTTGCCACTTTTCCGCTGACTCAAACAAACCATTGATAACTGGAAGCAACAGCTATGCTCTTCACTATCAACTACACAGCCAGTTTTTGTGTCATCTGCAAATTTCCCAATCATGCCTCCCACATTTAAGTCTAAATCAATATATATATAAATCATTAATATATACAACAAACAGCAAGGACCCCAACACTGAGCCCTGTGGAACACCACTGGAAACCGTTTTCCACATGCAAAAATATCCATCGACCAATACCTTTTGTTTCCTGTCACTGAGCCAATTTTGGATCCAACTCGCCACCTTCCCCTATATCCTGTAGGATCTCACTTTCCTGACCAGTCTGCCATGTGGGACCCTATCAAATGCCTTACTGAAATCCATGTAGACAACATCCACTACACTACCCTCATCAATCTTCCTTTGTTATGTTAGTAAAACATGATCTTTCCCTCCCAAAACTATGCTGGCTATTCCTGATCAACCTCTACCTTTCTAAGTGACAATTTATCCTGTCTCTCAGAATTGTTTCCAATAATTTCCCACCACCGAAGTTAGACAGACCGACCTATATTTTTCTGGCCTACCCTTCGCACCCTTTTTAAATATTGATACAGCGTTCGCAGACCTCCAATCCTCTGGTACCTCACCTGTACTTAATGAGGATTGGAAAATGATCCTCAGAGCATCCGTTATTTGCTCCTTGGCTTCCTTTAACAACCTGGGATACAATCCATCTGGCCCTGGTGATTTATCCACCTTCAAGGATGCCAGTCCCTCCAGTACTTCCTCTTTCATTATGCTTATTGTATCTAATATTTCACACTCCTCCTCTTTAACTAGAATGTCTGCATCCTCCCTCTCCTTAGTGAAGACAGAGACAAAGTACTCATTGAGAATCCTGCCCACATCTTCAACATCAACCCACAAATTACTATGTACATCTCTGATAGGCCCTACCTTTGCCTTAGTTATTCTCTTACTCTTAATGTACTGGTAAAATGTTTTAGGATTTTCTTTGATTTTACCTACCAATATCTTTTCATATCCACTCTTTGCTTTCCTAATTTCCTTTTTTATTTCACCCCTGTACTTTTTATACTCCTCTAGGTTTTCCACAGTGTTAAGCTTTTTGTGACTGCCATAAGCGTTCTTTATCTGCTTTATTTTGGTCTGTATGTTTCTGGATATCCAGGGGGCTCTAGATTTGGTAGTACCACCCTTTTTCTACACCGTGCCCATAGAATCTCACTTTTGAATACCTCCCACTGATTTGACACCTTTTACCCTTATAGTAGCTGTACCTAGTCCACTTGCGCAAGTTCACCTCTCAGCTTTATAAAATTTGTCTCCCCCCAATTTAGAACTTTTGTTCTATCTTTGTCCTTTTCCATAATGATGCTAAATCTAACTATTATGGCCACTATATGCAGTCTTGATATTCATTCACTTTTCCCTGGATGCCCCTCCATTCTGTTGTATTCTCATCTTCTCATCCCTCCTCTAGGCTTCCACTGTCCACTACCCGGACTGCTGCTCTGGACCAGCCCTGCTCCCTCCCCCATGTACCTGAAACACGAAAGGCTGCCAATTGTAGTCTCTGCCCTGTTTTATCTTGGCAGGGTCTCCCTGAGTCCTAACCTCTTTTTTAAGTCTTTCCCCTCACTGCCACAATCAATTAACATCTTTGTGATTCATGGGTTTATTGCTGGCTTTTGGTGGCAGGTCACTCTGAAGAGAATATAGAAAACTATTTTTCAGAATTTGAAAGGAGAAATGTACAGGCCATAGAGAAAGAGGACAGCTAGTAGGGCTAATTATAGTTTTGGAAGGCCAATCATCTCAGTTTCAGGACATCACTGCAGGAGTTCCTCAGGGTAGTGTCCTAGATCCAAACACCTTCATTTGCTTCATTAATGATCTTTCTTCCATATCATAACATCAGAAATTGAGATGTTCACTGATGATTGTACATTGTTCAGTTGGATTTGCAACTCCTCAGATAATGAAGCAGTCCATGTCTGCATGCAGCTAGACCTGGATTATGTTCAGGCTTGGGTTGATAGGTTGCAACTCAGGTTGTGCACACTGGGTCAGCAATATGTACCATCTACATGATGCATGTAGCGACTTGCCAAGTCGCCATCAACAGCATCATTCAAACCCATGACCTCTACCACCTAGAAGGACAAGGGCAGCAGATGCATGGGAACACCACCATCTGCAAGTTCCCCTCCAAATCACACACCATCCTAACCTGGAACCATATTCTTTTTCCTTCGCTGTCGTTGTGTCAAAAACCTGGATCTCACACTCGAACAGCACTGTGGATGTACCTACACCATATGGACTGCAGTGTTTCAAGAAGGCGGCTCACCACCACCTTCTCAAGGGCAATAAAGGATGAGCAATAAGTGCTGGCCTTGCCAGCGACACTCACAACCAAGGAAAGAATAATAAAAAGAGCCTGCACAGGCAAGATGGGCCGAATAGTCTCCTACTGTGCTGTGAGATTCAGTAATTCTGTCTACAAATTCATTCGAGATATACTTCCCATTCCTTTGTTCTTTGAGCAGTGTTTTTAGAACTATAAGCCTGGAGTTAGGCCTGAAAGAACGATCCCACTCAATGCACTCAAAATTGGGCCTTGAGCCTGATTTTCATTGAGCCGGTAAAGTGCAGAGTGTAACAGCCGGATCATTAGTTCAGCTTGATTGATGATTGGACTGAAGACAGGAAGAGGGAGCCAGGAGGATGGTGGAAGCTTATCATGGGGTGAGGGGAAGAGCTAGACTGCATGTAGTCCTTGTTTTACTGAGTTCCTCAGGGGAATAACACTCTTAAAGTGGGGGCTTTAAACACATGGGGCTTAACATCGATTTTTAAAAAAAATTGGCATTTGCCAATCTGGTAGCTGGTGCATCCCTGGTTTGAAATGTGTTGGTGTTCCCAGCTTGCCATATTGAAGGCTCAAGAGGCTGTGACATGCGGCTGAATATCTAGGTCCGAGTGTTTGGCTTCTTCTTCAGTAATGTTGTGAACATTTTTGCTTTCTCTTTTTAAAAGCATGTGAGTGTTCTGCTGATGGCTCTTATAATTCTGAATGTGACCAGATCACTGGAAAGTGTAACTGCCGGCCACATGTCACTGGACAGCGCTGTGATACTTGTGTCCCAGGAGCGTACAACTTCCCTACTTGTCAAGGTAGCATTTTTTATTATTGTTGTATGTTATTATTGCTCCTGTGAGAGATTGCTTGTTTGTGTTACAATTAAAAGGTGTAATTTTGTTGTAATTAATTTAAAGTAGGAGATTTTCAATAAGTGCTGCAGGTCGCAGTAGAGGTTGCTTAAGCCTCTGTCACATCCACCGATTCACCTTTTGCCATATCTGTGACTCGTACTAAACATCACTGAATCGTTTCTGCCAAATGGGTCACCAGTAGCTTATGATTTTTTTGAAAATACTTTATATGAAAAGGAAAAATTTGCAGGCCAATTTGAAAGAGTGAGGGCAGTGGAACTAATTGGATAGCTCTTTCAAAGAGCAGGCACAGGCACAGCAGGCTCAATGGCCTACTTATGTGGTCTATAATTTCATGATTCTCATCAACATGCAATTTATCTCGATGAAAATTTCATTCTTTTATTCTGTTGGAGAGATGAACAATAACAGACAATAGATCTAAGAAATAAATTTTTGTGAAATCCCTCATTGGCTACTGGTATCAATCTAACAGGCAGTAAGAATGTTCGATGCTGACTAATTACATTCCACAGATAGCATTTCCATAGTCCCAGCAGAACTTGCGATTCTAACCTTGATTTCATTCTTAACACATATTCATCTTTTTAAATAAGACCATAAGACCATAAGACATAGGAGCAGAAGTAGGCCATTCGGCACATCAAGTCTGCTCCACCATTCAATGAGATCATGACTGATCTGATAATCCTCAACTCCACTTTCCTGCCTGTTCCCCATAACCCTTGATTCCCTTGCTGATTAAAAATCTGTCTACCTCAGCCTTGAATATACTTAACGACCCAGCCTCTACAGTCCTCTGCGGTAAAGAATTCCACAGGTTCACTACCCTCTGAGAGAAGAAATTCCTCCTCATCTCTGTCTTAAATGGGCACCCCCTTACTCTGAGATTATGTCTTCTGGCCTTGTACTCTCTCAGAAAGGGAAACAAACTCTCAGCATCTACCCTGCCAAGCCCCCTAAGAACCTTATATGTTTCAATAAGGTCGCCTCTCATTCTTCTAAATTCCAATGAGTACAGGCCAAACCTACTCAACCTCTCATAAGAAAATCCCTCCATATCCCGGGATAAACCTCGTGAACCTTCTCTGGACTGCCTCCAATGCCAGTATATCTTTCCTTAGATAAAGGGACCAAAATTGTTCACAGTATTCTAGGTGTAGTCTAACTAGTGCCTTGTATAGTTTTGGCAAGACTTCCCTATTTTTATACTCCATTCCCTTTGAAATTAATGCCAACATTCCATTTGCCTTCCCTATTACCTGCTGAACTTGTATGTTAGCATTTTGTGATTCATGCACGAGGACTCCCAACTCCCTCTGTGCTGCAGCTTTCTTCAGTATTTCTCCATTTAAATAATATTCAGCTCCTCTATTCTTCCTGACAAAGTGCATAACCTCACATTTTCCCACATTATATTCCATCTGCCAAGTTTTTGCCCACACACTTAACCTGTCTATGTCTCTCTGTAGACTTTTTGTATCATCCTCACCACTTGCCTTCCCATCTATTTTTGTGTCATCCAGAAACTTGGCGATAGTACATGCATTTCCCTCATCCAAGTCATTAATATATATTGTAAAGAATTGAGGCCCCAGCACTGATCCTTGTGGCACTCCACTAGTTACAGGTTGCCATCCTGAAAATGCCCCACTTATCCCAACTCTTTGTCTTCTATTAGTTAGCCAATCGTCTAACCATGCTAATATACTACCTCCAATACCATGGGCTTTATATTATTAATTAGCCTTATCAAACCTTATCAAACGCCTTTTGGAAATCCAAATATATTACATCTACCAGTTCCCCTTTATCTATCCTGCTTGTTACTTCCTCAAAGAATTCTAATAAATTTTTCAGGAATGATTTCCCCTTCATGAAGCCATGCTGACTCTACTTGATTATATTGTGCATTTCTAAATGCTCTGCTATTACATCCTTTATAATATCCTTTGTGAGGTGATACACTTTGGAAGGAGTAATTTGACAGGGAAGTATTCAATGAACGGCATGGCACTAGGAAGTTCTGAGGAACAAAGGGACCTTGGTGTGTATATCCATAGATCTCTGAAGGCAGAGGGGCATGTTAGTGGGGTGGTGAAAAAGGCATATGGGACACTTGCCTTTATCAATTGAGGCATAGATTACAAAAGTAGGGAGGTCATGTTGGAGTTGTATAGAACCTTGGTGAAGCCACAGCTGGAGTACTGTGTGCAGTTTTGGTCACCACATTATAGGAAGGTTGTGATTGCACTGGAGGGGGTGCAGACAAGATTCACCTGGATGTTGCCTGGGATGAAACATTTAAGTTATGAAGAGAGGTTGGATAGACTTGGGTTGTTTTCGTTGGAGCAGAGAAGACTGAGGGGCGACCTGATTGAGGTGTACAAGATTATGAGGGGCATGGACAGGGTGGATAGGGAGCAGCTGTTCCCCTTAGTTGAAGGGTCAGTCACAAGGGGGCATAAGTTCAAGGTGACGGGCAGGAGGTTTAAGGGGGATGTGAGGAAAAACCTTTTTACCCAGAGGGTGGTGATGGTCTGGAATGCAATGCCTGGGAGGGTGGTGGAGGCAGGTTGCCTCACATCCTTTAAAAAGTACCTGGATGAGCACTTGGAACGTCATAACATTCAAGGTTGTGGGCCAAGTGCTGGTAAATGGGATTAGGTAGGTAGGTCAGGTGTTTCTCACGTGTCGGTGCAGACTCGATGGGCCGAAGGGCCTCTTCTGCACTGTGATTCTGTGATTCTGTGTGAATAGACTTTAACATTTTCCCAATGACAGATGTTAAGCTACCTGGCCTATAGTTACCAATATTTTTATCTTCCTCCGTTTTTGAATTAAAAGCAATTTACTGACAAAATATTAACTGTATATGTACCACTATCACACCAGCTGCTGGGGTTTGTTTTAAAATCCCCCAATTTTAATTGGTCCACCATTGGTGGCCATGCCTTAAGCTGCCTGAGGACCTAAGCTCTGGAATTCCCTCCCTAAACCTCTCCACCTCTCCTCCTCTCTCTCCTCCTTTGAGACACTCCTTAAAACCTGCCCCTTTGACCAAGCTTTTGGTCACCTGCCCTAATATCTCCTTATGTGCTTTGATGTCAAATTTTGTGTTATAATGCTCCTGTGAAGTGTGTTCTGAAATTTTACAATGTTAAAGGTGCTATATAAATACAACTTGTTTTTATGGCATTGGCGTATTCTCACAAATATTTACCCAATTCCCTTTTGAATGTTCCCGTTGAATCTATTTCCGCCACATGTTCAGATAGTATGTTCCAGATCACAGCTACTTATGTTTCAAAAAATGTTGCCTTGTGAAACTTCTGGTTCTATGTTCATAAATGCTCTAGATATCAATGAGCTTTCACCAATGTATGGATGAAACATTTTCCTTGTTGCATAGACTAGCTTTGTATTCCTTGAGTATTGAAAATTAAGCGGTGATCTAATTGAATAGTTTAAGATGATTGAAGAAGTTGATAGGTAGAGAGAAATTATTTCCTCTGGTGGGGAGAGAACAAGGGGAATAGTCTTAAAGATAGAGCTAGGCTGTTCAGGGAGTAATGTCAGGAAGCACTTGTTTGTACAAAGGGTAGTAGAAATCTGGAACTCCCCGAAAAGCTGTTGAGGCTGGGGGATCAATTGAGAATGTCAAAACTGAGATTGATAGATTTTTGTTGGGTCAGCGGATTAAGTGTCACAAAACCAAGCTAGGCAATTGGATTTAAGATACAGATCAACCAGGACCTAACTGAATGACAGAATAGGTTTGAGGGGCTGAATGGCCTAGTTCCATCCTGTATGATTCTATCATTCTACTGTTGTTTCAAAAATGTAATCATTATTACAAAACCAAGCTGGATGTCAGTGTGTGCACAGAGTAAGAGGTAGTGTGTTATTTAGTATTTGTTATGAGGTATTTCATATTATTGAATATTTCTGTTCCTAATTTGTGGTATTCTTTTCAGTTACTGACTGCCATTCAGCTGGTACAGCAAGTCATGCTCCTTCACCTCGTTTTGTAAGTATTTGTGTTTTTGTAGTTAAAATACATGGGACTGGAATGTATTTCTGGCACTGATACAAGTTGGGTTGCTGCAGAGATCTGCCCCATGCTGAGAGTTAATGGACCGTTGCCAGTGATTACTGCTCCACATCTCTGGTTTCTGCAGTAGCTCAGATCCAACTGCACGAGATCAAACGAGTAATGACTTAAGCAAATGTGTTTTCAAGTGCAGTTTAGATAAGCACCAGCAAACTTGTGCATAGAGGGAAAAGTCTGAATATTGTTCTCACAAATGCGTGTGAGTTTCAAGTTCTATTTGCGGCTGCAAAACTCACTGGCACAGTCCAGGGGCCAGAATTTCGCTGCTGCGATCAGGTCTGAATGGAGGAGGGCGATCGAAAAAACTGGCACTGACATCACCATTGTAGATTTTCATGAGCACAGCAGAGGATAAATCTGAGAACTTGCCTGCATTCATGGTAAGGCCAGCTGAGGTCAAAAAATCCCCTCTTTTTACCTGCCTTGAAATTTTGTGGAGGCAGCAAGCTTTCAGTGCTAAAACAAAAACAAAAAATGCTGGAAAAATTCAGCAGGTCTGACAACATCTGTAGAAAGAAAGACAGAGTTAACGTTTCGAGTCCGTATGATTCTTCTTCAGAGCTGACTCTCAGTACTTCCAGGCAACTTTCAGTACTATAACTTTCAACTACAACTTTCAACTTTCTGGACTATACTCAGTTCTGCCGAAGGGTCATGAGGACTCGAAACGTTAATTGATTTCTTCTCCACCGATGCTGCCAGACCTGCTGAGTTTTTCCAGATAATTCTGTTTTTGTTTTTAACTTTCAGTACTGGTCTGTCTCAGACTGGCTGAAGGCAGACATGGGTCAAATCAGGCATGAGTTAGTCAGGCAAGAGAAGTTTCTGAAGGTAAAAGCCTAAAGGCTGATAAGAGCTGAAAAGGCTTACCCCTTTGAAGGAAAAATTGCCATCATAGGTTGACATTAAGAACTTTGCCAGTTCGGGGGGTCATCATGTGGACATTGGAGTGAAGGGCAAGGCTGTCTGGACTCCAATTGAGCGCCAAGAAGGGTGCAGGGGGGGGCTACTGTCTGAAGATGTATCTGCTTCTGACACCTCCTCCCACACATGAGTGGTCTGCATCTCATCCAGTGCCCCCCTATCTGCATGCAAGGACCCGCCAAGGTAAATGTGTCTGCCCTCATGGATGGTGTGCTAGTAAGATTTGATGCTGCATCCTCCAATATAAGACCATAAGACGTAGGAGCAGAAGTAGGCCATTCAGCCCATCATGTCTGCTTCACCATTCAATGAGATCATGACTGATCTGATAATCCTCAACTACACTTTCCTGCCTTTTCCCCATAACCCTTGATTCCTTACTGATTAAAAATCTGACTATCTCAGCCTTGAATATACTTAACGACCCAGCCTCTACAGCCCTCTGTGGTAAAGAATTCCACAGGTTCACTAACCTCTGAGAGAAGAAATTCCTCATCTCTGTTTTAAATGGGCGACCCCTTACTCTGAGATTATGTCTTCTGGTCCTAGACTCTCCCACAAGGGGAAACAACTTCTCAGCATCTACCCTGTCAAGCCCCCTAAAGGCCAACATTCAATTTGCCTTCCCTGTTACCTGCTGAACTTATATGCTAGCTTTTTGTGATTCATGCACGAGGACCCCCAAATCCCTCTGTGCTGCAGCTTTCTTCAGTCTTTCTCCATTTAAATAATATTCAGCTCTTCAAAGTGCATAACCTCACACTTACCCACATTATATTCAATCTGCTACATTTTTCCCACTCACTTACCTGTCTGTATCCCTCTGTAGAGTCTTTGTGTCATCCTCACCACTTGCCTTCCCACCTATTTTTGTGTCATCCGCAAACTTGGCGATAGTACATTTGTTTCCCTCATCCAAGTAATTAATATATAATGTAAATAATTGTGGCCCCAGCACAGATCCCTGTGGCACTCCATTAGTCATAGGTTGCCATCTTGAAAATGCCTCCCGTATCCCAACTCTCTGTCATCTATTAGTTAGCCAGTCCTCTATCCATACTAATATACTATCCTCAACACCATGGGCTCCTATCGTATTAAGCAGCCTTATGTGTGATACCTTATCAATCGCCTTTTGGCAATCCAAATATATTACATCTACCAGTTCCCCTTTATCTATCCTGCTTGTTACCTCCTCAAAGAATTCTAATAAATTTTTCAGGCATGATTTCCCCTCCATGAAGCCATGCTGATTCTGCTTGATTAGATTATGCATTTCTAAATGCTCTGCTATTACATCCTTTATAATAGACTCCAACATTTTCCCAATGACGAATGTTAAGCTAACTGGCCTATAGTTACCTGTTATTTGTCTCCCTTCCTTTTTGAATAAGGGTGTTACATTGGCAGTTTTCCAAGGGGAGGTTGTGATGTAGTGGTATTGTCACTGGACTGATAATCTAGAAACCCAGGGTAATGCTCTGGGGACCCAGGTTCACAATCCCACCATGACAGATTTTTAAAAAAAATCTGGAATTAAAAAGTCTAATAATGACCTTGAAACTGTTGTCATAAAAGCCCATCTGGTTCACTAATGTCCTTTAGGGAAGAAAATCTGCCATCCTTACTTTTTAAAAAAAATCATTCATGGGATGTGGGTGTCGCTGGCTAGACCAGCCTTTATTGCCCATCCCTAATTGCCTTTATTGCCCATCCCTAATTCCCTTGATCAGAGGGCATTTAAGAGCCAACCACATGTGGGTGTGGGTCTGGAGTCACCTGTAAGCCAGACCAGGTAAGGACAGCAGATTTCCTTCCCTACAACAATCAACAATGGTTTCATGGTCATCATTAGACTTTTAATTCCAGATTTTTATTGAATTCAAATTCCACCATGGCAGCATTCCACCAGGGCAGGATTTGAATCCAGGTCCCCAGAGCATCAACCTGGGTCTCTGGATTACTAGTTCAGCGACAATACCACTGCGCCATCACCTCCCTCCAACCTGGTGTGTCCTACATGTGACTCCAATCGTACAGCAATGTGGTTGACTCTTAACTGACTCTGAAATTGCCTAGCAAGCCACTCAGTTCAAGGGAAATTAGGGATGGGCAACAAATGCTGGCTTAGCCAGTGATGCTCACATCCCATGAAAATAATTAAAAAAAAAAACATCCTTAGAAGTATCATGTTTCAATATTGGCATGTCCTCAGAAGATTATGGCTCCGAGGGGTAAGTGAGTGTCCTGGGCAAACACTCCTCCAATGTTGAGGAGCAGCATGAGTCCTGTGGCTTCTCAGCTGCTGTGAGTCATGTAGGGTCTATACCCAAGAGTTGCCCTAATGATTGGAGATTGCACTTGCCTTGCCAGAGCATATGAGGCCATTGAACCTTTTGCTACACTGCACCCGTGTCCTCTGTATGACTCTTCCATTGCTCACTATTTCAGGCCCTCTTGGTCTAGGCAGGTGACATCCTCCTTCCACCCTCTGGGAAAATAATCTCTCTCCTCTCACTAATGACTTCAGCCATGGTCTCCAGGTCGAGGTCAGGGGGCACACTGTCTTGGCTCTAGCTCTCCTGAAACATCATGGCATAAGTTGTAAGCCATTTCAGAAGTCTTGAAATGGCAGCCACAGCAATGGCTGTCTTTGCACATTTAAATCTGGAAATCACTGAATGTTTTTGGGACAATTTCTTCGACCGATATGTTCTAGAGCCAAGCAGGGAGCATGCTGTCCTAGACCTGGTAATGTGCAAGAATGTTCTAGAGCCAAGCAGGGAGCATCCTGTCCTTGACCTGGTAATGTGCAATAAGTCAGGATTAATAAATAACTCCTAGTAAAGGAGCCTGTAAGTGACAGTGATCACAATATGATAGAATTTCATGTTCAGTTTGAAAGCGAGAAGTGTGGGTCCATGACTAGTGGTTTAAACCTAAATAAGGGTAACTCTGAGGGTATGATGGCAGAGCTGTCTAAGGTGAAATGGGAAACTCGGTTAAAATGTAGCACTGTAGAGTTGCACTGGCAGACTTTTAAAGAGATATTTAATAACGCTCAGCAAATATTTATCGCAGTGATTAAAAAATGCTCTTTGAGAAGGATGCTCCATCTGTGGCCAAATAAGGAAGTTAAGGAATCATATTAAATTGAAAGAAACACTGTACAAATCTTCAAAGATTAGTGGTCAGTCAGAGGATTGAACAGATTTTAAGGACCAGCAAAGAATGGCTAAAAAGATGTTAAAGAGGCAGAGAGCAGAGTATGAGAGAAAGCTAGCTAGTAATATAAAAAGAGTTAGTAAAAGTTTCTACAAGTATTTGAAGAGGAAAATAGTAACTAAAACCAGTGTTGTTGCTCTAGAGAGTAGGTGGAACCGTCCCAGATTTGCACTAAGTACGGTAGGACATTTTACTCACCGGCCGCAATGGCAGCTTTTCACGCCGTATCATCCCAATCCAACCTCATTAATCATGCAACCCAGGAAACACGCCGTTTTGATGGTGAGCGGGCTCCGATTCACCCGCCAGGCTGTCACCTCGCCGCTTCTCATGCCGGGTGCCACATTTAAAGTGCAGCCGTGCACACACCTCTCAGTGCTTCCAGCTCAGGACAGGCAAAGAAGACATGGCTCCGAAAGGCAAGAAGACTGCAATCCCCTGGTTTAGTGACATGCCCCTTGAGCGGCTTTTGGATGCTGTGGAGGCCGGCTGTGATGTCCTCTACCACCGCTCTGGCTGTAGGAAGGGCGGCAACATTACCACTTCCTTTTAAGACTGAGTTGAGGAGAATTTTTTCTCTCAGAGGGGTGTTAGTATGTGGAATTTTCTTCCCCAGAAAGTAGTGGAGGCTGGGTCTTTGAATTTATTCAAGACTGAGTTAGATAGATTTTGGAAAGATTAAGGAATCAACGATTATTGGGGACAGACAGGAAGGTGGAGCTGAGACCACAACCAGATCAGCCATGATCATATTGAATGGTGGAGCAGGCTCAAAAGGCCAAATGGCCTACTCCTGCTCCTAAGTTCTGTGTTCCTATGAAGGAGATTTGCCTCCATTTCCACCTCTATGGCCACTTATTGGCCAGCTGTCCAATTAACCCCTCGCCTCTGCCAAAATAGCAAGGACCTCCTGGTTCACGTCCAGGTCGGGCTGGGTTTCCGACTCAGGTACAAACCCACCTCCCTATTCCCACGTCCTCTGTTAAAATCTGGCCCCAGGTGTGTATTAATTTATGAATGCCGTGCAATGACTTGTAAAAACAGCAAAGATTTTGAAGGCCAACTCCAAGTGGCTGACCGTACTTATACAGGGAAACACCTGGCGCATTGTTCGTGTTCTGGGTTGCCAACCCTCCAGGATTGCCCTGGAGTCTCTAGGCAGTTATGACTAATCTCCAGGACCTTGCTGCGAGGAAAAACCCAGGAAAAAAATAGTCAGTGAAATGAAAAAAAATGTATAAAGTTGTCCATTTATCAAATACATTTCTTTGAACATATTTTAATTAATAATTTATAAAAAAATATTGGCATGGGAAGAACTGCTGTTTGACTGCCTGTCTAGAATCATCCAATTGAGTAATGATTGCCACTTGGCCATAGGAAGGTGAGGAACTGCAACTATGGACGAGTCAGGAGACCAATAACGGGATCGAGGCAGGAGGTCATGTGCTGAAACCTCAAGCAATATGCCCAACCAGAGTTGGCAACCCCTGCTTTATACACAGATTTTAAACTTGTAAATTCAAACTTAAGAGAAGTGAATGTGCAGCATATTTATTAAAATATATGTAGATTAGGGCACAGCCCCAGCTTAGGAAAGTATAAGTAACTAATAGCGGGCAAAAGTGTGAAAAGGTCTGTGTCCATTATTTTAATGTGCTACTGAACTGACAACAAGCTGGCTTATGAACTATGTTTTAACTCTCATATGTCTCCTGTAAATTTCCTGTTCAGCAGGGTTCCTGCCAGTGCCTGGCAAATGTCGAGGGGTCTAAATGTGACCAATGTAAGTCACTCTACTGGAACCTAGCTGAGCAAAATCCTAATGGTTGCATTGGTAAGTAATCAATGTGTTTCTTACCTAGGTTAAAACGGCTGGACCATGCGGTGGACCTGTTCATTGTACCTGTTCATGAGCTCTGCATGTGTGAGATATTAAGCAACAAATACGTCTGATATAATTCAATATTTATGAATTGATATCAATAGTTTTAACTTGATTGCTGTGGAATAATCCTCATTGACACTTTCAACAAACCTAAAAAAATCCTATCATTTTCAAACTCAGCTACAAATAACTGCTAAAAATAGTTAGTGCCATGGATTAACTAGGCACTAAGGCCTGAATTTTCAGCTCGTCGGGCAGGCACAATTGGCGGTCCTGGGATTGGCTGGGAAACGGACCACCAACTGTGATCGGCCCCCGACCGCGATTTCACGCTGGCTGAAGAGCTCAGCACTGCCGGGGTGGGGTAGGAGGAGGGCGGGCAATGATGTCAACGCAGGTGTGGGTGAGCACTGAAAAAAAGCATCCTGAAGGCAGAGAGCTGCCTCAGGGAGCTGCAGACTCGAAAACCATGAAATAACGTTTTAAAAATCAGAGAAAAAATGTCCAAGCATCACAATCAGGCACCTGAACCAGATGAGAAAATTGCTGTCCACAGGCTTTTATTTTTATTTTAATTTTATTTAATAACGGAAACCTCATCCCACCCTTGAATGAGGTTTGATGAAAAATGCAAAGTCCGTCTAGCCAATTTGCCGGTAGGTTGGACAGGCCATGAAAAATCGGAGACAATTGCGCTGTTAATGGGCTTAGCGCGAGTGCGGGGTGATGTCAGGACACTCGCCCAATGCTCGCCCGTCTGCAAGGTGTAAAATTCTGCCCTAAATTAAAAAAACAGAACTTCAAAGGTAATAATCTCTGGATTATTACCTGAGCCATGTGCAAATTGGTATAGGGAAAATAAAATGAGAGAAGTGAATGCATGGCTCAAAGGTTGGTGTGGGAGGAGTGGGTTCTGGTTCATGGGGCACTGACACCAGTACGAGGGAAAGTGAGAGTTGTACCATTCGGCTTGTCTTCATCTGAACCATGCTGGGACCAGTGTTCTAGCCAGCCGCATAACTATGGAAGTAGAGAAGGTTTTAAACTGAATAGTGGCGATAAGGGATCAAATTTGGTAAATCAAAAAGTATAGACAAGATAAGAGAGAAAGGTATTAATATGGAAAATGATAAACAGACCATGACAGGAAGTGACAGAGAGTACAATTCTCAGAGTAAATCAGAAGATAAGGCTAGAGGTTACAAAAATAATAAAAGGACAAAACTAAAGGCTTTGTATCTGCATGCATGTAGCATTTGAAACAAAACAGATGAACTGAGAGCACAAATAGAAATAAATAGTGTGCACTGATAGCCATTACAGAGGTTGCAGGATGACATAGGTTGGGACCTGAATATTGAAGGGTATGGGACATTTAGGTAGGACAGGAAGCTAGGAAAATGTGGAGGGTTGGCTCTGTTAATTATTGATAGTATTAGCACATTAGAGAGTGATAACCTAAGTTCAGGAAAACAGGATGTAGAGGCAGTTTGGATAGAGATAAGAAACAATAGAGCCAAGAAGTCAGTGGTGGGAGTGGTGTACAGGCCCCCTAACAGTAACCACATGGTAGGATGGGGTATAAAGGAGGAAATAATGGGAGCTTGTCAGACACAGAATGTTTTCGGGATAGTTTCTTAGAACAGCACGTTCTGAAGCCAATCAGAAAGCAGACTATACTAGGCCTGGGGCTGCATCTTCCGGTTGGCGAGTGGGGGGCGGGGTCCGCTTGCCGACACGTAAAATGATGCAAGGTGACGTCAGGCGTACGTCCCGACGTCATCCTGCGTCATTTAGATTTTCAGTTCGGTGGGCATGCAGCCGATTCGGCTGCGCACCTGCCGAACTGTCAAAGGCCTATTAAGGCCATTAAAAAAGTAATTTAAATGATTAATGGACCTGCCCATCCAACCTTAAGGTTGGCGGGCAGGCAAAGGGCCCAGGCGGCCTTCAGATAAAACATGAAACCTCATCCACAAGCAGGATGAGGTTTCATGAGGGTATTAAAATTTGTATAAAATGTCTAAATAAAAGAAATTGGCATGTCCCAGCTCATGTGACAGTGTCACATGAGGGGACATGTCAGGAATATTTTTTTCTGCCTTTAATGAAAGTTTGAATCTTGAGCCAATTTCCCTGAGGCAGCACTTTGCCTCAGGGAGATCTGTGTGCTCCGCACTCCTGGCTCAAGGAATCCCCCCCCCGCCCGCACAGGGAGCGCATAGTGCTTCCAGGTGGACGTCACGCCTTAATTGGCCTGCCCATGTAAAATGGCGCTGCGCCCCCAACGGGGGTCGCTGATCGGGAACCCACCCGCTTGCGCCCGCTCCTTCACAACACCTCCAACAGGTGGGGGGGTGGGGACGTGGGGTGGGGGGGGGAATGCTACCCCTGGTATTGTACAACAGGATAGGATTAATTAATGACCTCATAGCGAAGGCAACCCTAGTTGGCAGTGATCATAATATGATTGAATTTATACATTCAATTTGAGGGAGAGAAGAGTGGCTCTAGACTAGTATTTTAAACTTAAATAAGGGCATTTGTGGGGCATGAAAGTAGAGCTAGCTAAAGTGAACTGGCAAACTAGGTTAAGGGATAGGTTATTAGAGAAGCAGTTTAAGGGGATATTTAAGAATACACAGTATGGGTATATTTCAATGAGAAAGAAAAATTCCAAGGGGAGGTCACACCATCTGTGGTTAACTAAAAAAGTTAAAGATAGTATCAAACTTGAAGATAAAGCATATAATTGTGCAAAGCTGGATGACCAGTCGGAAGATTGGACAGATTATAAAGAACAGCAAAGAATGACGAAAATATTAATAAGGAAGGAAAAATTAGAGTATGAGAGAAAGCTAACTGGGAATAAAAAGACAGGTAGTAAGAATTTCTATAGATATTTAAAAAGAAAAGTTAACAAAGTGAGCATTGGTCCTAAGTGAATCTGGGGAATTAATAATGGAAAATAAAGAGATGGCAGATGAATTGAACAGATATTTTTCATTGGCCTTCACTATAGAGGATACAAGTAACATCCCAGAAATATCTGTAAATCAGGAAATGGAAGGGAGTGAGGATCTCGGGAAATTTACAATCACCAGGGAAGTGGTACTGAACAAATTGTTGGAGCTGCCGGCTGACAAATCCTTGGGTCCAGATGGACTTCATCCTAGGGTCTTAAAAGAAGTGGCTAGTGAGATAATTGATGCGTTGGTTTTATTTTCCAAAATTCCCTAAATTCAGAGAAGGTTCCATTAGAATGGAAATTGGGGAATACATGCAGAAGGATCTGTGTGTCCTAGCGCATGAATCACAAAAGGTTAGTTTGCAGGTACAGCAGGAAATTAGGAAAGCTAATAGGATATCATTGTTTATTATGAGAGAAATTGAATACAAAAGTAGTTCACGGCGGAAGACACGAGTGACATCCCCAAAGTTCAAGAGAGTCGGGGGGCAGAGGTGAGTATGGTGGCCATTACCAAGGAGAAGGTACTAGGAAAACTGAAAGGTCTGAAGTTGGATAAATCACCTGGACCAGATGGATTACACCCCAGAGTTCTGAAAGAGATAGCTGAAGAGATAGTGGAGGCGTTAGTGGTGATCTTTCAGGAATCACTGGAGTCAGGGAGGGTCCCAGAGGACTGGAAAATCGCTAATGTAACTCCCTGTTTAAGAAGGGAGTGAAGCAAAAGACGGGAAATTACAGGCCGATTAGCCTGACGTCAGTCGTTGGTAAGATTTTAGAGTCCATTATTAAGGATGAGATTTCAGAATACTTGGAAGTGCATGGTAAAATAGGGCAAAGTCAGCATGGTTTCATCAAGGGGAGGTCATGCCTGACAAATCTGTTAGAATTCTTTGAGGAGGTAATGAGTAGGTTAGACAAAGGAGAGCCAATGGATGTTATCTACTTGGACTTCCAGAAGGCCTTTGACAGGGTGCCGCACAGGAGGCTGCTCAGTAAGATAAGAGCCCATGGTGTTAGAGGCAAGATACAAGCATGGATAGAAGATTGGCTGTCTGGTAGGAGGCAGAGAGTGGGGATAAGGGGGTCCTTCTCAGGATGGCGGCCGGTGACTAGTGGAGCTCCGCAGGGGTCAGTGTTGGGACCACAACTTTTCACTTTATACATTAATGATCTAGATGAAGGAACTGAGGGCATCCTGGTTAATTTTGCAGATGATACAAAGATGGGTGGAGGGACAGGTAGTATTGAGGAGGCGGGGAGGCTGCAGAAGGATTTGGACAGCTTAGGAGAATGGGCAAAGAAGTGGCAGATGGAATACAATGTGGGGAAGTGTGAGGTCATGCACTTTGGTAGGAAGAATAGAGGCATGGACTATTTTCTAAATGAGGAGAGAATTCAGAAATCTGGAGTGCAAAGGGACTTGGGAGTCCTAGTCCAGGATTCTCTTAAGGTTAACTTGCAGGTTGAGTCGGTAGTTAGGAAGGCAAATGCAATGTTGGCATTTATTTTGAGAGGACTAGAATATAAAAGCAGGGATGTGCTGCTGAGGCTTTATAAGGCTCTGGTCAGACCACATTGAGAATATTGTGAGCAATTTTGGGCCCCGTATCTCAGGAAGGATGTGCTGGCCCTGGAGAGGGTCCAGAGGAGGTTCACGAGAATGATCCCAGAAATGAAAGGCTTAACATATGAGGAACGTTTGAGGACTCTGGGTCTATACTCGATGGAGTTTAGAAGGATGAGGGGGGATCTTATTGAAACTTACAGAATACTGAAAGGCCTGGATAGAGTGGACGTGGGGAAGATGTTTCCATTGGTAGGAGAGACTAGGACCCGAGGGTACAGCCTCAGAGTAAAGGGAAGACCTTTTAGAACAGAGATGAGGAGAAACTTCTTCAGCCAGAGAGTGGTGAATCTATGGAATTCATTGCCACAGAAGGCTGTGGAGGCCAGGTCATTGAGTGTATTTAAGACGGAGATGGATAGGTTCTTGATTGGTAAGAGGATCAAAGGTTATGGGGAGAAGGCGGGAGAATGGGGTTGAGAAACTTATCAGCCATGATTGAATGGCGAGCAGGCTCGATGGGCCGATTGGCCTAATTTCTGCTCCTATGTCTTATGGTCTTATGGTATTATGGTAGAGAGTTTATGCTTCGTTTATACAGGGCATTAGTGAGACAACATCTGGAGTACTGTGTACAATATCGGCCTTCTTATTTAAGGAAGGATGTAAAAGTGTTGGAAGCTGTTCAGAGCTAAACTAATATCTGAATTGGGTGGGTTGTCTTATGAGGAAAGATTGGACAGGCTAGACTTGTGTCTGCTGGAGTTTAGAAGAGTAAGAGGCAACTTGATTTAAACATATAAGATCCTGAAGGCTCTTGGCAGGATGGATGTGGAATGGATGTTTCCTCTTGTTGGAGAATCTAGAACTTGGGGCCACTGTTTAAAAATAAGAAGAAGCACATTTAAAACAGAGATGAGGAAAAATTTTTTCTCTCAGAAAGTCGTGAGTCCATGGAACTCTCTTCCTCAAAAGGCTGTGAAAGCAGAGTCTTTGAATAGTTTTAAGGCAGAGGTAGATAGATTCTTGATATGCAAGGGGGGGAAAGGTTATCAGGGTGGAGTAGGTTACAACCAGATCGGCCATAATCTTATTGAATGGTAGAACAGGCTTGAGGGACCAAGTGGCCTACTCCTGCCCCTAATTCATATGTCAGTGTGTTTATATGTATTAAAGAATTACATCGAATTTACAGCACAGAATCAAGTCATTCAGCCAAACTGGTCATTCTGCTGTTTATGCTCTATACAAACCTCTTCCCAGCCTTTTTCAACTAAGCCTTTCAATATAATCTTCAATTCTTTCTCCATCATGTGCTTCCCTAGACTCGCCTTAAATGCATCTGCACTACTTGCCTCAAACTACTAAGCGTGATAGTGAGTTCCACATCCTTAACGCCTTCTGGGTAAAGAACTTTCTCCTGAGCTCCTCATTGGTTAGAGAGTATCTTATGTTTATGACCCCTAGTTTTGGACTCCTCGCAAGCAGGAAAATTTTCTTTACTTCTACCCTATCAAACCCTTGCATAATTTTAAAGATCTCTATCAGGTCACCCCCTCAGCCATCTCTTTTCTAGAGGAAGGAGCACTAACCTGATCAGCCTGATAGCTTTTTAAAATTCATTCATGGGATGTGGGCATCACTGTCTAGGCCAGCATTTATTGCCCATCCCTAATTGCCCTTGAGAAGGTGGTGGTGAGCTGCTTTCTTGAGCTGCTGCAGTCCATGTGGTGTAGGTACACCCACAGTGCTGTTAGGAAGGGAGTTCCAGGATTTTGACCCAGCGACAATGAAGGAACGGCGATATATTTCCAAGTCAGGATGGTGTGTGTGTCTTGGAGGGAACTTGCAGGTGGTAGTGTTCCCATGTATCTGCTGCCCTTGTCCTTCTAGATAGTTGTAACCTCTTAGTTCAGGATTCATGGTTCTAAACCTTTTTCTTTTGCTCCGCCTCCAGTGCCTCAAAAGCCTTTTTGTTAACATGAAGACCAGTCTTTAGATAGTATAACATGTGAAGCATTTGTCTAGCAATATCAGTTACGATAACTTGGATTTAAAAGTTGAAATGTAGTCTTTAAAATTTATACCAGTTATTACGACCAAGATGGGAGGAGTGCACTGTCTGTCTCTAGTTCCACTACTCGAGGATCCAACTAGCTATACCACCAAATGTGTGCTTTACCTATTAGTCTTAGAATGACCACTTAATGCCCGGGCTTCTTCAAATACACACACACACGCACGCACACACACATACAGGAAAGGAATTCTGACCAAAAGGGTAAAAGTCATTGCACTCAGCACTGGTCTGTGAAACAGTCAATGATACTCGAATTACTTTTCAGGGCGGACTTCACGGAAAACTTGCAATCAGTTGATTTCGGAACGTAGATCAACTTTGGAGCAACTTCCATTCACCCTTTGCTTTGGACTAGGTCTGGAGATTCAGGCTGTCTCCTTTATCCAAACAGTTGATCCTTCTTGTTTTCTCCCCAAAATGAAAGCCAGCCTACCAGCTTTAAACACAGTTGTCCAGGCACTTTTTTTCTCCTCAAACCCATAAACCACCGTGTGACCCTTTTGTAAACAGTCTGGGTTATATGGTTGGTCTCTCAGCACTGGTCTGCGAAACAGTCAATGACACCAAATCATTGGAGTTTTGTGTCCAATTTTGAACACCACACATCAGAAAGGATGTCAAGGTCATGGAGGGGAGATTGGCTTGAATGGTATCAGGGATAAAGGACTTCAATTATGTGCAGATACTGGAGTTATACTCCTTGGAATAGTGAACATTAAGGGGAGATTAATAGAGCTACTCACAAACATGAATGGTTTTGATAGAGTTAATAAGGAGAAATTGTTACCACTGGTAGGAAGATCGGTAACCAGAAGGCGTAGAATTAAAGCAATTGGCAAAATAACCAGATGGGAGATGAAGAATAAGCTCTTTACAAAGCAAGTTGTTATTATTGAATCATATCAATCACAGAATTGTTACAGCACAGAAAAAGGCCATTTGGCCTATTGTGTCCATGCTGGCTCTCCTAAGGAGAAATTCAAATCCTGAAATATAGAAAACGTAGACAAATTTACAGTACAGAAGAAATCATTTCTGCACTGACTGAAAATCGAGTCACCCAGCCTAATCCTATTTTCCAGCACTTGGTCTGTAGCCCTGGAGATTACAGGACTTCAGGTGGCTATCTGGACACTTTTTAAATGAGTTGAGGGTTTCTGTCTCTGTTCCCTTTCAGGCAGTGATTTTGACATGCTGCATGAAAGACTGGTGGAAACAAATTCAGTAGTAACTTTCAGAAGAGAATTGGATTAATTCTTGAAAAGGAAAAAAATTGCAAAGCTATGGGGGAGTGGGGTTAATTGGATAGCTCTTTCAAAGAGCTGCCACAGGCACAATGGGCCAAATAGCCTTCCTCTGTGTTTTATCATTCTGTGAAGAGATTCTTTTTCATCAATATAGTGCTGTCATTTCAAGCTGGGCGTGAATGTAGATCTGAAATAAGCCCAACCCAGTTTCTTTTCTTTTCCTTTTACAGAATGTCGCTGTAGTATGATTGGTACAGCTAGTGGGATTGGAGAATGCAATCAGGTGAGCATACAGAAGAAATCGAAGGATTAGCAAGGGTTGATCAGGAACAGCCTTTGCACAGGGAGATTTTGTTTTGGCTTTTAATTTGTGACCTTAATGTTTTAGGATGATGGCCAATGCAACTGTAAATCTAATGTGTGTGGTAAGCTCTGTGATTGGTGCAAGGAAGGACACTATGCCTTAGAAGAGAGGAACTATTTTGGTTGTCGAGGTGAGTCAAAACGTTAACGGTAAAAACTGGATAAATCTAAATATTTCATTTTGTGACATAATACGTGATGCCTGGTTATAATCATCCTCAAACTGCTGGACAATCCAGATCAACCAAGAAGTGCCCCTGGAAACTCACCATAAGAATGTTAGAAATAGGAACCAGAGTAGGCCACATGGCCCCTTGCCTGCTCCACTATTCAATAAGATGATGGTCAATCTTCTTCATCAACTCCACCTTTCCACCTGATCCCCAAATCCCTTGATTCCCTTGATATCCAAATACCTAACTATTTCAGCCTTGAATATACCCAATGACTGAGCATCCACAACTCTCTGGAGTAGACAATGCCAATGGTTCACAACCCTCTGAATGAAAAAGAATAGGATTCCAGGCCAGGTAATGCTAAGAAGAGATGCACCAAAAATTACATAAAATAATGACAAGGCTGGTATTCGATTCTATGTTTGCTGAACACAATGGATTGGAATTACAAGAGCAAAGCAGAAACTGGGGACTCTGTCAGTTTCCCTCTCAAGACTAATCTCTCATCTACAAAGCTTGTCAGGAGTGTAGTGGAATACTCACTATTCACCCCAATGAAGGCAGCTACAATAACTCTTTTCTTTGAGTCAGGAGGTTCAGGTCCCATTCCAGACACTTGAGAATAAAGTCTAGGCTGACATTCCCAGTGCAGTACTTAGGGAGCGCTGCACTGTTGGGGGTGATGTCTTTTGGACGAGGTATTAAACTGAAGCTCTATCTACCATCTTGGATGGATGTAAACGATCCAATCACATTATTTTGAAAAGGAATAGTGAAATTCTCCTAGCCAACATTTACCCCTCAACCAGCATCACTAAAATGCAGAATATCTGATCATTCTCTCATTGCTGTTTGTGGGATTTTGCTGTGTGGGGAATTGGAAGGAGTTAGAAAATTATCAGATTTTTAAGCAAAACCTGGGTTAAGTGGTTTTAAATCTCTAACCTCTTCCAGTTCTGATGAAAGGTCATTGGCCTGAAACATTAACTCTGTTTCTCTCTCTATAGATGCTGCTGACTTGCTGAATGTTTCCAGCGTTTTCTGTTTTTATTTTAGATTTCCAGTATCCACTGTGTTTTGCTTTTTTTAAAATTTGGATTTGCTCTATTTGAAGTTGCTTGAAATGATAAATTCTTATTCATTCCTCTGCTTCTACTGACAGGCTGCCAGTGTGACATCGGAGGTTCTACTAATCTAACATGCAATTTGTCGTCAGGGACTTGCCAGTGTAGACCGAATATAGAGGGGCGCACTTGTAACCAGTAAGATCCCAATGCACTATTCTCTGTACTTAATATGCACTGTATTTGTGTGGGAATTGTTATGATCCTAACCCAGACCCCTTTACTTTAAAGTAGACAAAGTTTGAGATTCAAGAAACTTCTTCAGTGAATAAAGCCGTGAGATTCCACAGGTTTTGAACAAACAAAAATAAACGTTACTATACGAGGTCAGAAAGATAAAACAATTTTATATCTATCTTATACTCTAATATTCAGGGTTAATATGAGGTACATGTGAATTAACAAGCAAACTGTGCGAAACACACCACACTGCACAGTAAATGGCAGATGCGACCAAGACATAGGATGGAATCATCCCAGATTTGCACTAAGCGCGGTAGAGGGCAGGAAGAGGAAAGTTTTACCCGCTAGCCGCAATGGCGGACTTTCACCTTATCATCCCAATCCCGCCTCATTAATCATGCATTCCCAGGAAACACACTATTTTTCTGATGGGCAGCCAGGTGCACACCTCTCAGTGCTTCCAGCCCAGGACTGCTGCACAGAAGACATGGCCCCGAAAGGCAAGAAGAATGAAACTCCCTGATTCATTGATGCATCTCTGGAATGCCTTTTGGATGCCGTGGAGGCCTACCATGATGTCTTCTAACTCCGCTCTGGCTCCTAGAGGGGCAGAAACATCACCATCTGGCTTGGGAGGTGGTGGCGGCATTGGTCAGTGCCAACGTCCTGCAAAAGAGGACAGCCACCCAGTGCCGAAAAGGATGACTGATCTCCTCCGTTCTGCCAGGGTAAGTCACTCTTCTCATCACTCTCAACTCACGCACTCACAGGCCATCACACATCCACAGAGAACTCACTCACTGCCAGTTCAAGGGACATCACCATTCACTGTCTCACACACACCTTCATTGTCCTCTTCCCGTCTGTGGGACCACTCACCACCCACACATGCTAGACATACTTATCATCTGAAACAAAAATAAAAATACCTGGAAAAACTCAGCAGGTCTGACAGCATCTGCGGAGAGGAACACAATTAACGTTTCGAGTCCGTATACTTATCATCTGGCCTGGCAGGTGTCCTGCTTACATTCTCTCCATCTCTATTCATGCAGGACAAGCTGGCACACAACAACAGGGAGAGATCGCAGGCCAGTGGAGGAATGCCTCAAATCAAGGTCCTCACAGACTTTGAAAACAGAGCCAACTAGCTGGCCGTCGAAGATCTGGGCCAGTCCTGTGCTGACGGTGAGGTCGACGGTGGTCTACCAAGTGAGGATCCAGCAATGCCATATCCATCAGACAACAATGCTGTGAGTGATTTGTCCCCTTTCACAGGCCACTGCCATGCACGAATTATCTCTCCTTGCTTCCACAGGCACATCTGGGAAACAGCCGAGGGAGCCCACGAACCCAGGTCCTCAACTCAAGTCTCAAAGACACCTCATGAGGAATCTGGTGAAACCCTAATTGAAGACTCATCACAGCGCTCACCCACACCCTCCACCAGTGCAGAAACACACACCTCAGTGGGACCTAGCTTTAGAGTAGCTTCAGGGTCACAATCTGGCGAGCACATCACCCTTTCTGATCCACAGCAGGTGGTGGCAGGGACTTCTTGGGTTTCCAGCACTCAGAGGACTGCTGGAGGCCAGAAATCTGCTGAGTCTGAGTCAGATGACGAGCCTCTGGACTCCGTCACGCCTCAGTTGCTGGAGCTACAAAGGCAAGCTCAGGAACATCAGGAAGGGATGTTCGCTGCACTCCTCAGGTTGCAAGGCACGATGCAGGAGTCCGTCCACCTTCAGTCTGAGATGATAGTGCCGGCATGCCAACACACCAAGGTGTGTCTCTCTGTGTGCTCTCAGCATTTTTGAGGTGCGGCTGGCCCCTCCACCTCATCAGCATCTGTCCAGTGACAGTGTGGTCCTGAAGGGTTCAGCTCATAAAGGGATCAGGAGAAGTTAAAGTTTCTCTGCTGCACCTCCATAATATGACCCTGTTCACAGGACGCAAGTGAGGTGCCATTCGGCAGACAGGAGCCAGACATTCTCAGAGGCTATGTGAGGATCCGTGGAGTATCCCCACTGCATGTCATTATCATCCTCCTGGAATGTAGGGACCATGGGCATCTGCTGCGTCTTCGTGACAGGAGCCTTATCACAAGAGGGTATTCGTACTGCCATCAGCCAGATTGGAATCAAACGTTCACAGATGCAATTAGAGGATCTATGGTGTCTCCTCACTGCATGTCGTCATCATCCTCCACAAATCTAGCAGCTATAAGGGCCTCCTGAGCGCACCTGCCTTGTTTCGCCAGTGCGATGGCCTCGTCACCGTCATCCACGGCTTCGAGGACCTCCTCACCCTCATCCCCGACAACATTCTCCTCATTGGAGGAGACATACAGCTCCTCCATCTCCTCCTCAGCCAGCTCCCCTCCCCGTTGCAGCGCCAGGTTGTGAAGGGTGCAGCAAGCGACGATGATGCGTGACACCCTCTGTGGACAGTATTGCAGGGCCCCACCAGTCTGGTCCAGGCACCGGAACCTCATTTTCAACATTCTGATGGTCTGTTCCACCAAGGCGCGAGTTGCAGCATGAGCCTCGAACCTTCTCTCTGCTGCACTCTGAGGCCGCCGCACATCTCCCCCAATGCTCCTCAACCGCAGGGCAGCCCTTGCCCTGGCACCGCACTGTCAACCAGATGGGAAAATGTCACTTGCCTGTGCCCTCGCCTGAATGTGCGGCGTCTCAACCTTGAAGTCCAACAGGTGACCTTGCGAGTGCTGTGTAACGTTACTGTGCACTCACCTCCGAGTTCCCCTCAAAGTGCAGCTCGCTAGGTGCACACCTTATAAATCTGTTGTGAAACAATCATGCTGACGTGCTCGGATGATCCAGCATGGGGGGATGATTCCAGCGAGCAGGGCTTATAATGATTTGCAGATGTATTAAAATGAAGTTTCCGATGTGCAGTAGCAGGAAACGCAGCCTGCCATTGATGGGTGGAGTGGATGATCAGAAACTGGTTTCATGACATTGTGAAACCGATTTTTGGCCTTATGCGCTATATTCCTGCTCATGCCTGCTTGGAAACTGACAAGCAGTGCGCCATTGATTAGGTAAGGTGCAGAATCATCAGTGTGCACTCAGAAAATACCCTATAGAAGTTTTAGTTTTAAGGCTCTGTTACATCCTTTTTTACATCCTTTGCCCGACACCACCCAACATCAGTAACACTGTGAGTCGACCAATCTCACTGAAACTCTGTCTCTCTCATGGGGGATTTCAGCCTTCACCTTTGAAGACCTAACCTGGGAATTCTCTCCAAAAGTTGCTCCAACGACAGCCCACCCCACAGGATTTCAGTCTCGTCTCCTGAGATGCCATTCCCCTGGATTCCCGAGTCTGCACTAAGCACCAACTCACAAGCACAACTTCAGATCTTCGGCCACATCGAGCAGAACACTACTGCTCCACAGCACGGAGTTACCAACCTTCGACTGCCTCCTTGGATCTTCAGAGCTTCTCCTGAGCCCCCTTCGATTACCAGGTGAGCCCTCTTCACTTAAATTCTGCTAACTGCAGCCCTTTCCCTGTTTGGAGCCTGTTTCTCTGCTCCTCTCTTTTTTACATCAACCTAACGGGGACCTGTCTCTGCCCTCTGTTTCTTTCCCCTACCTGGGACCTCCGTTTGAGACCTCTCCTCTCTCCCTTTGGGACCTCTCTCTTTCTCCTCTCCACTCCCAGTCACCTTACCAGGGTTTTCGCACTGTTTTCCTTAATGCACAAGCGCGCTGGACCCAAAGAATGAAAGAATTGCAGAACAGTGCACGTGCAGCCTGCTCTCAGTCTGCGCATGTGCAAAACCTCAGAGGTCCATTAGGAGTTGACATTCCTGACCTCTGCTCTCAATAAGGTAAGTATAGTTTTCATAACAGAATAAAATATCTAAAATCCAAATCATTTTTTATGTTGTCCACCTTCACTTTGCCAGTGCACCTCTGTGAGACTCAACTACCTTTGCTAGTAAAAATAAGGAAGAGTTTTAAAAAAGGATGTAACAGAGCAGGGTACAGGGTATTTTCTGAGTGCACACTGATGGTTCTGCACCTTACCTAATCAATGGCGCATTGCTTGTCAGTTTCCAATATGCATATCGTAATCGTTCGACTATCTCAGGCAGAAACAGATGTGCTTACTCAAAAGTTCACACTTCTGAATGCTAAAATAAATTGCCATTCCCATAGTGTAGCTGGAAGACTAATTGTATCAGGAGAGAAACCCTCTCCTGTGTTTAGAACACCTGTGGCCATTAGCGATACACTCAATACAAGCTAGTATAGAAACCAAGGAAGAATCTTTGATCACATATGCCAGGAATAGCAAAAGACATTTTTTTCACCATTTAATCCCAGGGGAAGAGATCCATGACAAAAATCTCAGCAAATAGGGTGTCGGACCTTTTAGGAAGCAAATAAGTTCAGTGAGACCGAGAGCAGAGATTGAGAGAAACGTCGTTGTGAATTGACATCATACTCTATAAATTCTGTTAAAATTGCTGCTTACTTGGCAAAAGCCTGTTAAGTGTTAGAACTGTCATCTCATATTGCGGAAAAATTGTGTTCATACCATGGGGACTACTCCAATCTCTCACGCACAGAATATTTCAGTACTATTTAAATCATTCCAAGTTGATGATTTTATGTGAAGTTATGAGGTCAAGTTTTGATGGCTATCTGTAGTTTTACTCATCACTTCCCACCAAGCAGCAAGTTAATGAACATGTCCAAAAGTAATAAAAAGCTAAAGGGATGTTGGCATTGACCTCTAGGCAACATGAAATAGAAAGGGGTGGAAGTCAGACTTCATTTGTGTAAAGCTCTGGTTAGATCCATCTGGAGTAACTGCAATCAGTTCTGGGCACCACACTTTAGAAAATATATATTGGCCTTAGAATGGATGGAGCACAGATTCACCAGAGTGCTGCCAGGGCTAAAAGGGTTAAATTGTGGGGAATGGCTACATAGAGTTACATAGAATATAATGCCCTCCCCTTGACAATTTTGGTAACACGGGTTCCCGGCCACCTTCCGACCACTGCCCTGATTAAGTCTGTGGTGGGAAGGTCCATGGGTGACCTTCCTGCCCCAAATGCTAATTGAGGCCCTTAAGCGATTGATCCACTTAATTGCTGCTGGCACTGAAATTCACCCAGTGGCAGCTCGTCATGCTGAAACCTGAAAAGCAAACCCTGTGGGGATTGCTTGCAGTTTCTCAGAAGATCGCTCAGTTCCTGATCGAGATACCTGGCATTGGGAATGGTGGGGGTTGGGTGGGATATGGTGGTCCTGAGAGCCAGCCCCCAGTCTTCTTGCTGCTGACCCTCCCCCTCCTTGCCACCCTACCCTCGGCTCCCCCGTGTCCCCCCTGGTCATCACTCAACTGTACCTGTGTCCATGACAATCCTAGGCCTCTGGTGGGTGTAGTACTGGCAGCAGCCACCACAACACTGGTGGTGCTGCCAATCAATGAAGAGCTGGTGGCCTGTGATTGGTTGGCAGCTCTCGGTGAGTGGGACTTCCAGCCTTGGGGGTCCTTGATCCCAGGGAAAACCTGCCACTGCCCAGTTGAATGCCCGATTGCCACTGAATTTGGCAGATCTTCTAGAAAAGAGCCAGCAAGTCAAAGCCGCCTTCCATTAAATAGCAACTGTAGGCTAGGCTTGTATTCCCTTGAGCATAGAAGGCTGAGGGAAGATCTAATCAAGCATTTGAAAATGATAATAGGATTTGGAAGGGTAGATACAGAGAACCAATGTCCTCCGCTGGAGGTATCCTGAACAAGGGGGCATAATTATTTAAATTAGAGCTTGAGAATTTAGGAGTGATATCAGGAAGCACCTCTTCACACGAAAGGATAGTGAAAATCTGGAACTCTCTGGATGATGGATCAATTGAAATTTTCAAGACTGGGATTGATATCCTTGCCCAACAAAATAAAAACTGTCAAGGAATTTGTATCAAAGGTAGGTAAGTAGAGTTGAGATATAGATCAACCACAATCTAATTGAATGGCTAAAAAGACTTGAGGACCTAAATGATCTGCTACTGTTCCCAAGTTCCTAATTGTAGTCCAGGTGGTATGGATACTTGGAGCGGTTTAAGGAGGATGCTGCCTAACATTTTATCACAAATGCCTAAAAAATGCCCAATTAGCTACTCCTGAGGGGGGGAAGGTCCAATTAATTGAAATTTGATGTGTTAAAAGTCTCACCAGAAGAAAGGCATTGAAAACAACTTGTGCATTTATTAATCACAGGAACAATCCAGCTCTTGATTGATGTGTATTTTAAACAAGAAGCAATGGAGACAAAACAGGATTTTACTTTTGTAGTGAGGCCATCTCCCCTCTCAGGTGGTCATTAAAGATCCCATGGTAGCATTGAAGATGAGCAGGGGAGTTCTCCCCAGTTCCCCGGCCAATATTTATCCCGCAACATTACGAAAACAGATCATTGCTGTTTGTGGGATCTTGCTGTGCATAAATTAATACCCGTATTTCTTACATTGCAACAGTGTCTGCAATTCATTTGGCTGTAAAGTACTTTTGGACACCCTGGGGTTGTGAAAGGTGCGATATAAATGCATGTTCTTTCTTTATGGAGAAATACTACTAAATAAATTGTAACTTCTGCATGGATATTATTTGCACGGAGACTAAAGTATCGAATCTGTATTTGAAGGCCACGGAAGAACCACTATTTCCCAGATCTTCACCATTTGAAGTATGAGATTGAAGATGGCACCACGCCCAATGGAAGAGCTGTTCGGTTTGGATTTGATCCACAGGAGTTCCTGCACTTCAGCTGGAGAGGCTATGTACAAATGTCAACAGTGCAAGTATGTGATTAAAGATTCTGGTGAAATGGATGTCTAACCCTCAGATTTTCCGGAAGGAGCTTCATAATCACTTTTATATTGCCTAAATATGCATAATGCAGACTTTTTGCCTGATTAAAGAGTATTAAGTTTGAAAAAAGATTATAAACAAATGTCCATTTAATAAATAAAACTTTTTGCAATTTCCAAAGTTAGATGGCAATTAGATTACTTAAGAAAATAAAGTACTAAAAATGTTTTAAATAGGAGGGAGTTTAGGGATGTGTTTTGCATGATTTAAAGCAGGGCAGTTTCATGGCAGTTGCAAAATTCAGTGTTTTTAGGAGCGTAACTGGCCCAGTTTTCATGCAGTCTTGCAAATATGCAAAATTGAGCACAGTGACTCCCAGTTCTGTTATAGCCCACAATCTGAGACTTTTAAATTGGGTGACAATGTGACTTCCCATGCATTTGTCCTGTTTGTGGTCATAAAGAGGATTGGTTGTTCTTTTATGTCGGGCAAGTGTAAATATTTCCCCCTCTTCCCCAAGCAGTTTGTGTTTTAAATTATATAGGGCAGGATTTTTTGGATGGTGTTGTTGCCTGCCCTGCCACCTGAAGAGTTGACGGGGAACTCACCTGGATTGATCACAGCAGCCCCATAGCCAATGCTCTGAGAAGAGTTAATCGGCTGGAGTCGGGATTTCTGCACCTCACTCGGGAAGAAGTCCCTCCTCAGGGAAACGCTGGCCAATCTGATTGGCCAGCAGCTCTGTAGTCCCAGCAGTGCCTGTGGCAGCAGTGGCCATGGGAATACCAGGTTTTAAAGCCTAGAATCCAGGACCAGGTTAATGTGGGTGGTTTCAGGGAGGGGAGGTGAGGCCCTGGGGGATGGTTAGGGGGTTGGCGGAGGGGTGTGTAGAGAGAGATAGGGTAGAGGTCTTGATGGAAAGACCAGTGAGGGAGACAGGGAGAACCTGCAGGGAGCACACCTCAAAGTGGGTAGCGCCTGTTATGGGAAGGGGCTTCTTGATGGAGGTGCACCTCCCTCTTGCCAGAGACCAGAGCAGGTTGACCTGCCAGACTTGTCCCCTGTCCCTGAACTTCTCCCGCCAGCCTCAAAATTGAGGCTGGGGGAGTGGCCATTTTTAGGGCCTCAATTGGGGTGAGGGTTGGCAGGCTCCCCCACCCTGCCACAAGGCTTTGCCCGCCCCAAGAAAATTATGGACACACTGGGGTCAGCAGGGAGGTCGGAGGGAAGACCACCTGTGGAATTTTACAGGCCCCTCCCTGCCTGCAAACCCCCCATCAGGGGACCGTAAAATTCTGCCCCATGCTGTTTTATGATATAGTTACTGGAGACCTATGTTCAAAAATTATGATTGCCACCAGTAACTTGGCTATTGGCTATTTGTCCTCAGATACAGAAGCAGCCTTTCTGTCAATGCTGCCGACAGTCCATTGTGCTTTCTCTTTCTGTTGGCCTTTATTGCAAGGGGGATGAAGAGTAGTGAAGTCTTGCTCCAACTGTGGAGGATGTTGGTGAGACCACATCTAGAGTACTTTGCATATAAGGAGGCATCAATTGCATTGAAGAAGTTCACTAGATTGATTCCTGGGATGAAGGGGTTGTCTTATGAAGAAAAGTTAAGCAGGTTAGGCCTGTACTCACCAGAATTTATTGAGATATATATGAGCCTGAGGGGGCTTGACAGAGTAAATGCTGAGAAAATGTTACCCCACATGGGGGAATCTAGAACTGGGGCATAGTTTCAGAATAAGGAATTGCCCATTTAAGATGGAGATGAGGGGGAATTTCTTCTCAGAGATTCATAAATCTTTGAAATTCTCTATCCAGAGAGCTGTGGAGCTGACTCATTGGATATATTCAAAGCTGAGAGGACTTCTGAAATTATAGGGCAGTCAAGGGTTCTGGGGAACAGGCAGGAAAGTGGAGCTGAGGCCAAGATGAGATCAACCATGATCTTATTGAATGGCAGAGCAGACTTGAGGTGGAGGGGAGGGGAGGGGTATGGCCCACTCCTGTTCCTGTTTCTTTTGTTCCTATTTACCCTGCAACTTCCATTTGTGCTTGTTTTTTTCCTTCATAATACCGCTTTTTCAATTAGAATTAGTGTCCCAGTTGGCCATTGTCACTAGGGGGGAATTATTGCTGGGGAGTTACTCTACAAACAGACATGTCGGAGGTGGATTTCCATGGGAGTTCTGCCAACTCCTTAATGCCATTTTCCCAAGGTTTTCAAGGCTCCTCCTCCAATGTTAAGTCAGGAAAGCACTGGGACTGAGGAACAGGAAGAGGCCACTCAGCCCCTGTGGCTTGTTTCACCATTTAGTTCATGGCTAATCTCGATCTTAACTCTATCTATCCACCTTCGATCCATGACCTATAATACCCTTGACTAACAAATATCTATAAATCTCAGTTTTTAAATTTTACCAATTGATCCCCAGCCTCAACTTTTTTGGAGGAGAGTGATCCAGATTTCCACTGCCCTTTATGTGCAGAAGTGCTTCCTGACATCACACCTGAACGGTCAATCTCAATTTTAGGATTCTGCCCCCTTGTTCTAAAGTCCCTACACCAGTGAAAATCATTTCTATCTATCTACCCTTATCAACTCCTTTAATCATCTTCAACACTTCTATTAGATCACCCCTTAATCTCCTACACTCAGGGGATTACAAACCTTGTCTATATAACCTGTTCTCATAGTTAACCCTGTTAGCCCAAAGCAAGAACCCCTATGGAAATTACTCAATGATATTTTGTTTGTTATATTCCATTCTTTCTAATGGTTGTTTAGCACCAGAATGAACTCTCTGTGATATGCTGCATAAAATATTCCCAGTCAGACCCCACGAGAATATAGTTATGGCCCTTATAAGTAAGGCATCTTTGCAGGTACATCATAATAGGGCAGAATTTTATGTTCCACAGGCGGGTGCGTGCCGGACCCAGACGGGCGTAAAATTGCATGAGATGACATCGGACAAGCGTCCTGACATCACCATGCACTCGTGCAATATTTCACGTGGCCAGCGTGTGCGGCAGTCGGAAGAGCGTCCGTCAACAATTAAGCGGGCAATTAAGCCCATGGCACAATTATAAGCGATTTTTCGTGACCCATCCAACCTTATGGTTGACAGGTGGGCCAATTGGCCAGGCAGCCTTTACATTTTTGATGAAACCTCATCCAAGGGGGGGATAAAATCTCGGTTAGGATGTAAATTTAAAAGAAATATCTGGGGACAGCATTTTTATGAGATATGTTTTCAGGTGCTTGATTATGTCGCAAGGACATTTTTTGCACCATTTTTGTGTTTTATTTTATTATTTGGAGGCCTGCAGCTCACTGAGGCAGCTGTCTGCCTTCAGGGAGCTCAGTGGAAGCGCTCACCCACACCCACGGTGACATCGGCACCAGGCATCTTCCCGCCCCACCCTGGCAGCGCTGAGCTTTTCAGCGCGCGTTTCATGCTGTCTGGCTGTTAATTGGCCAGCCAGAATGAAAGCATGGTTGGAGTCCCGTTTCCCGACTGCTCCCCGGCCTGCTGATTACGCAAGCCCGACGAATGCAAAATTCAGGCCTATGAAAATCAACCTTTCGCACTATAAAGAGCTCACTAATTGAAAATTGTAAGTTATCTTATAATTAAAGTGGAGTAATCGTATGTAATATTATAATTTAGCTATTGAATTGAACTTGTTATGTGTCCTTTTAATTTTTTTTTGCCAGATATCTCTGCTGCTAACTTGCTACAATTTGAGGTTACCAGTTCAAACAACACCATTGCTTGCTTTATGGCGTGCAAATGCTACTTAGTGTGATTCTTCTGCTATTGGTGGAGTTTGGGTTTTCCTTTATGCTCCTTTGACTGCTTTTTTCTTCCCAGCCAGAGGTGATCATGTCTATCACTGTGACTTCTCCTAATCTGTTTCGCATAATCTTCCGGTACAAGAACCGTACCCCAAAGCCTGTTAGAGGAAGGATCTCAATCACTGAGGAAGTAAATGTTGATTCTTGCTGTAACTGTAAGTGGCTTTCATTTCTGCACCTAGTTTGTCCACCATCTTTCCAAAATCTTAACATGCCAACTTATTACCCTTATTTATTCATATGAGGTGATTCCCTTTGACTTTGAAGGATCTCCCTCTAACTGGCTGGTCTTCATTCTGCATGAGCTCCCTCGACTAGCACTGCTGCTAACTCTGCTTCTAGATCACCCTACCAGTCAAGTGTTAATTAACTTCACTTTTACAGAATAACGTGAGGGTAACAGTGCATGTGGAGAATAGAAACCTCAATTTGTTCCGCATCGCCTTCAGATATATTAACCCAGGATTCACTACTGTGTACGGCCATGTAGCAGTTTATCAAGCACAACCAAGCACAGGTAAGGATGAGCAGTATAGACGGTCCAAAAACTTAACCAGCCTGAATTGATTGTCATTTTACGGTAAGTAACAAAATTATTTTTTTAATCGTCTTGGATTTTGCCTCATACAGTCAGTGCTGCATTTGCATGGGTAACACATAGGGTTGCCAACTTTGTTGGATGTATTCCTGGAGGTTTTGTTACATGACATCCCACTTCTGCCTATCCCATCCATTCCCCATGCCCTTATTATGGGGTGCCCCACCTTCCCACAGCCAACTGGGAAGAGGACAGGCTCTTCATCACTTGATTGGATGATTCTTGACTGTCAGCCAAATAGCCTTTTCGCCCATCTCCAATATTTTTGTAACTAAAAAACATAAGTGTTTAAAGAAATTCAAGCTCTCTCTCAGCCTCAGTCTCTCCTTGGTCTCCCTCACTCTCTGCCCCACTTAGTCTCACCTCACAGTCTAAACAATGTGGTGGTGTCCAGGAGACTCTTTTTAATTCTTGGAGACTCCAGGACTACCCGGAAGGTTGGCAACCTGAGTAACATCATAAACTATGGTGACTTCAGCCTGTGTCTTGGAGTGGCTGCAGTTGTACTTGAACATTGACTGTACATGCAGCTCCCGCTGTTGGCTAACAAACCTTTTTGACTCAGAATTTCCCAGAGAGCACCCAGATAGCAGAATTTACCATGATGTTTGCCCCGACAGGAACAGCTGCCGAAAGTTTCTGCAGAGCTCATTTTCCTATGTTGCAACAAAAAATATCGTGGGAAAACAAATGTAAATTCTGCAGTATTATCTTGAATTCTAATTCCTATTTTCCAATTGGCTGGGACAGAGGCTTAAATTAATGGTTGTTTGTTGTCATATCTCCATAAAATGGATTAGAAGGTGGTGATGAGTCACCTTCTTGAATACAACTGAGTGGCTTGTGAGGTCACTTCAGAGGGCAATTAAGAATCAATCACTTTGCTATGTGTCTGAAGTCACATGTAGGCCAGACCAGGTAAGGATGACTGATTTTCTTCCCTAAAGGACGTCAGTAAGCTTTTTACCACAATCTGATAGCTTCGGACACCATGAAACTTTTATTTATATCCTGATTTTTATTTAATTAATTGAATTTAAATTCCCCACATGCCATGTTGAGATTTGAACTCATACCTCTGAATTGTTAATCTAGGCCTCTGGATATGTCTACCCAAATCACATAATATATGCCTACCCAAATCAGCAAATCAGCAAATCACATAATCATGAAGAAGTCATGGATTCTAGGCATTTTGGAGTGGTGTTTCAGTCATTTACAGAATCAAGTGATGCATTTTGGATGAAAAATTAGGAGAAGCAAGATAAACTAAATGTTGACATTAAGAAGTGGATGCAGGAACAGAGGGACCTGGGGCTTCACATACATATATCTTTGAAGCTGGCAGGGCAAGTTGATAAGACTGTTGATAAAGCATATGGGATCCTTGTCTTTATTAATGAATTTTCAGCATTGGCTTGAGAATCACGAAGTCTGATTGAACAAACAAAACACATGGTATTAACACCCAGGAGAGTCAGGGGTGGGCTGGAGTCGGAGCCGCCACCTTCCGATGCAGGCCCAAAGTGGGAACAGAGATAAGTGGATGCTGAGGCTAACAGGTTAGGCCTGCCTCTATCTACTTGGACATCAGCCCAGTTCTGTAAATGACTGTTAGGCTCCTAAGCCTTCATCCCTCAACTACTTATCCCTCGTGCCTCCCCATGCCCCCTCCATGCCCTTCCATTCCCCCTCACCCAGTATCCACTGTGGACAGAACTCAGAAGCCCTATAATAACACTGGGAAATCTTTGAAGTGCTCATGACATTTTTTTTAAATCATCTATTAATACTCCAGTTTTAAAAATTGCCTCTCTTAGAAACTCATAAAACTGTCAAATAAACACACACAGCCATTGAAATTCCCTTTGAAAAACAAATTGCCTTCTCTCAAGTGCTCATTAATCAGTCAAAATAAACAAACAGCCATTTAAAAACCTCTTCAATACATTTGCTCCTGTAATCGAACAAAGCACACAGCCCCCTCCCCAGCTTTGTCAAAAATCCCATCTGAACTAAATCCACTAGTGGGGTTTAGAACTCAGCCATGCATTCACAATGGGATTTCATTGACAACCGATTAAGCAAACCCTACAGATCTCAATACAATAGAGTCTTTGAAGTTGCATGACTAGATGGCCAACCATCTATTTTTTGTTTTGAAAGGCTTACCAAGATGGAGTTTAAATCTAAAGAAGTCTGGCATCTGTTCAATTTTTTCAAAGGCTCAACAGATGTCTGGACTTTAAATCAACGTGAAAATCAAAGCATAGTGTCCTGATAAAATCAGATTCCCAATACTGTTGAATGCATAAGAGCACTTTATCCACTGGGACACTTACCAATGCTAGTCAATTTATGGTCATTTACCTCTTAAGGATAGAACCCTATGATCAATCACTGAATTAAAATCATGCTTAAATCATCATATATCATTACATTATGACATTTGATGTTGGAAAGATCTTTTAAACTTATTAGTCAAAAAGTTCCTTATTCCACAACAGGCTTCACTCAAGGTTCATGAGCTGACTGACCTGATATATTTCATACAGCTTTCACAAACCTGCCCACCTCACTGATGGTTGCGATCTCTGGGAAATTCACATTTTAGGGCAGGAATTTAAAATGCTTAACCCAATGTCACTTTGAGTGAGCATAAGATCGCAACCCTCCACATGTCCCATGCTGATC
This sequence comes from Cetorhinus maximus, assembly GCF_964194155.1. Classification (NCBI taxonomy): domain Eukaryota; kingdom Metazoa; phylum Chordata; class Chondrichthyes; order Lamniformes; family Cetorhinidae; genus Cetorhinus; species Cetorhinus maximus. The sequence continues at coordinate 176,256,680 of NC_135882.1, read as the reverse complement.
AAAAGGGCGGCGGGTGAGAATTGGTTGGAAAATTTAAAAGTAATTCCCCCGCCTCCATTTTATCTTTATTTTATCTCTTCCATTTTAGGATGCCTGACATGGACTACTATAGCAAGGAATTTATAGTAAATCTTTATAAATCACTGGTTAGGCCTCAGCTAAGTATTGTGTCCAATTCTGGGCACTGCGTTTCAGGGAGAATGTTAAAGCCTTGGAAAGAGTGTGGACAAGATTTATTGGAACATTACCAGGGAGAGATTATGTGAAGAGACTGAAGACCACAGGGGCTGTTCTCCTTAGAGCAGGGATGGCTAAGGGAAGATTTCATAGAGATAGTCAAAATTCTGAGATTTTTTGATACAGTTGATAGGGAGAAACTGCTTCCACTGGTAGCAGAGTCAGTAATGCTCATTGAAGATAATTGACAAAAGAACTAGAAGCATTTTTTTTACACAGTGAGCTGTTGTGGTCTGGAATGCCCTGCCTGTAAGAGTGGTGAAAGCAGATTCAATAGTTACCCTCAAAAGTGGAATTGGACATATACCTAAAATGGATAAAATTGCAGGGTAATGGGATGAGAGCAGGGGAGTGTGGGACTAACTGAGCAGCTCTTTCAAAGAGGCAACACAAGCACAATGGCTCGAATGGCCCCCTTCTGTGCTGTATGTGTCTATGCCTACTTTTTTCTAGCTGAAAGAAAATCAGAAATATTTTAAATGATCTGAAATTTTCAACATAAAGCATAATAAATGAACTTGTAAACATGTTTCTCTGCTTAAATTCTGCAGCTCGAATCCCCTGTCTGTGTCTGTTTCGGCTGCACCAGCCTATAGTCCAGTATTTGTGAATGATCCAGCCTTTTGACCTTGTTCCTAGTTTTGTCCCAGGCAAAAGAAATTACCTTTCCTCGTAGTAAGGAGCCATCTTTTGTTACGGTTGCAAGAAATAACTATGGTGACCCTTTCCCGCTCACACCTGGGACTTGGACTGTCAACATTGAGGCTGATGGTGTGCTCTTGGTGAGAACAATATATATTATATGATGGTAAAATTCTTATCTGTAGCTTTTAAAATGGATTGAACATCTGTTGGGATGAAAGTAAACTTTCTAGCCAGATTCAGCCTTTGAGTTGATTGTCTAATCCATCAATGTATTTTTAAATCTGCACATTAGGATTATATGATCCTGCTGCCCAGTGATTATTATGAAGCTCCGATTCTGCAGTTACAAGTAACCGATCCCTGCACTTACGCTGCTAACCCCGAACAAGTGGGAAAAAAGTAAGCAAAACACAGATAGAAAATTTCTGTAGATTTCATAGTTGAAGATGTGAAGAACAGGACATAGTTGGGAGTGAAATGCTAACTTTCTGTTTTGTGGATGAAAACCCTTTTTTGGTTCAGCAACACAGAAGTCATGAGTGACCAATCAGATTCCGTTCACATCCCCTCTGCCCTGCCCAAGTAAATAAAAGTCAGAATTGCCCTCTGTTTGCTGACCTATCTGGACTTCCAGTCTGGTAATGCTTCAATTTTAAATTCTCATCCTTGTTTTCAAATGTCTCCATGCCCTTGCACCCTCCCTATCTCTGTAATCTCTTCCAGCCCCACAACTCTCCGAGATATCTGCGCTCGTCCTATTCTGGACTCCTGAGCATCCCCAATTTTAATCACTTTGCCATTAGTGGCAGTGTCTTCAGCTGCCTGCGCCCCAAATTCTGGAATTCCCCCTGTAAACCTATCTGCCTCCCTCTCCACTTTTATGACCTTCCATAAAACCTACTTTTTTTGGCCAAATGTTGGTGACCTGCCCTGTTATCTCTTTGAGCTGGATATTACGGCCCCTGCTGGCATACTTGAAGGCAGGAGGAGCTCTTAAAATAAAGCGGTGGCCTTCCCACTGCCTGCCTGCGCACCCCCAATCTGTCTCCCATATTCCGGGGGGCAGGGAAGGTGTCAGGCAGCCTCAGGCTCAGGCATAATGGTTGTCAGTTGTCAATAGTATGTTAATTATATTGTTTATATTATTAAGATATACAGGTAAAGGATTGTTTAAGTACTTTAATCACATTATAACTAGGGGACAGCTGGGGCACTGGCTGTTGAAAGGAGAGGTATGAGACTGAACAGTCAATAATCTCTTTTAGGAAAGAAAAGCTCTGTGTCTTGGTTTTGACTTCACCAATGGGCTTGGATTCTATTAACATTGGTAGCAGAGAATGGTTAGCCTAAAGGTGAAGATTGGAAACTATGATTTCTTTTCAGACAGAACGTTGTAATTGGAGTTACTTTTGAGAAGAATGACTGAAACCAAGTGTAAAGTATCAGGGTATTATTTTCCACAATTGTTCTGTGAAGCTGAACCATATGCCCAATGGAAGAATGAAGTGGATATGTAGGCATGGGTTATGTCCTTATCAAAGAGAAAGCATTTTCACTTCCCACCAGAAACAGGATCAGATGCAAAGCATTTTCTGAGGTAGAGGCTCATCATTTGGACACTGAGGAAAGTTTGGATAATCTCTTAAAATTTATGGACAAAATCTATAAGAAAGATGATCTATTAAATGCATATGAGGCATGGTTAGACTTTGATAAACTTAGAAGGATGGATGGTTATTCCATTGAAGAATATATCATGGAATTTAACAGGTTATATACAAGATTGCCGAAATTCTATTTGGAGATTCCTAATTCCGTGCTTGCTTTTAAGTAGTTGGATTGTGCTAAAGTATCGGACATGGATGGACTCCTGACCTTGACTGGAGTTAGATTCTCAGAAGGAGATATGCTTTTGGAACAGATGCCTGAAGCTTTAAAAAACATTTTGGGGAAACATTCATTTCCAGTCACTTTCATGGCACCAATGGGACATTCATCGGTAACACAAAAGATAGAGGATTCGATGCTGGTAGCATTTTGAGATCATTTAACAGGGCTTTTGAAAGGAAAAATGACAAGAAAGGTTCAGAAGGGGAAGATGATGATACTGATCAGTCAGAAGGAATTGTACTGGTCACCAGAAGCTTTAATCTAGTTGCAGACTCATTCAGTTGTGCTGTATTAGTCAATGGGTGAACATTTATAACGTGCAATCCAGGAGTGGATTAGTTAAAGTGTTATCTGGATTCTCTACATAGTAAAAACCAAAGTAAGGTTAAGGAATATGAAAGTTTTCCTTCCTTCAGGTTTGGGGGAAGATAACATTTCAAATTACTAAAGAAAGTGGTGATTCTGTGTAAAATAGACGGGGTAACCCATTTTATCAGCACAGCTGTAGTATTCAGTGAAATGCCCTTACTATTGAGTAAGGATGTAGTTGCATTGGAGGTGGTTCAGAGGAGGTTCACTAGATTGATTCCAGAGATGCGGGGCTTGTCTTCTGAGGAGAGATTGAGCAATTTAGGCCTATACTCGCTAGAGTTTAGAAGGATGAGAGGAGATCTAATTGAGATATAAAAGATGCTAAAGGGGATAGACAAAGTAGACGTGGAGCGGATGTTTCCCCTTGTGGGGCATTCTAGAATGGGAGGCCATAGTTTTAGGCTAAGGGGTGGTAGATTTAAATCAGAGATGAGGAGGAATTACTTTTCTCAAAGGGTCGTGAATCTGTGGAATTCACTACCTCAGAGTGCAGTGGATGCCAGGACGCTGAATAAGTTTAAGGAGGAGGTAGACAGATTTTTAATCAGTAATGGGTTGAAGGGTTATGGAGAGAGGGCGGGAAATTGGAGTTGAGGCCGAAATGAGATCAGCCATGATCATATTGAATGGCGAGGCAGGCTCGAGGGGCCGAATTGCCTACTCCTGCTCCTAGTTCTTATGTTCTTATGTTCTTCTGTAAATGAAATTAGACACGGAACACGATAAGGCAATTGTTTTTTGGGAAATCTGTAGATTTACAGTTTACATCAAGGATTAGGGGTTTAAAGGAAAAAAGGCAAATTGTTTTAAAACTACATTGGTAGTTTGCTCATCTTGTCATAGGTTAAAAATTCTACTAACGGATACAGGAGTAATGGATGATGAATATACTAAATTTACAGAAGAGATCAGTGAGAAATGTGATATATGTAAAATTATAGGAGAACACCATCATGTCCTGTAGTGAGTCTCCCATTAGCAAGAGATTTTAATGACATTGTAGCAATGAACTTGAAGGTATGGGGTGAGGTTCTCTTGCACTTCATAGACATAGCAACTAGATTCAGTCTGTCAACAGTAATATGTATTAAAGACAAAAAGGTAATTGTGGACAAGATAATGGAAAAATGGATAGGAACTGAACTGACAACACTGGCTAAATTCCCAACTGACAATGCTGCGGGGTGGGAGTTTGCCAATGAAGAATTTAAAAGTGTGTGTGAAAATATGAACATCGTAGTAATGAACACAGCAACAGAAAGTCACTTTAGTAATAGGAAAGAAATCATGCAGTAATTGATGAGACGCTTCACAAAATCTTAGCTGACCAACCGAGCTGTAAGCTGACATCTGCCCTGGTGTGGGCAGTGTATGCAAAGAATTCGCTTCAAATGGTTGGGGACTACAGTCCCTATCAATTAGTTTGTGGGAAAAATCCAAAAATACCTTCGGTGATGTGGGATCATCCCCTGGCTTTGGTAGGGACTACAATTAGTTCATTTTTTTCTGAGCACTTGAATGCCCTGCATGCAGGGAGAAAGGCATTTATCAAGGCTGAGGTTTCGGGCAAAATTTGGCGAGCCTTATGGCACTGCATAAAGCCATCAGAAATAACATTTTAACCCAGGGGACATGGTATATTACAAAAGAAAAAGGCAAAAAGATTGGTAAGGTTATAGACAGTGATGGAAAAATGGTAATTTTACAACATGGCAATCAAACTGTTAGGGTACATTCCTCAAGGCTAATTGGCACTGATTATACATTTATAGAATCTGAACAGTTAATAGAAAGTGAAGAAGCACCGTGCACTTCACATACATATATGTTGGACAATTACAAGAGCAGATTATGGCAGATAACGAGCCGACTGAATATGAACAAAGTGATACTGAAGTGCCGGATAAGACTATTTATCCCAAAGAACAACTCCCCAAAGTTGGAACCAGCACCAGAGGAACATATATGCCAGTAGGGGCCAGCGAATGGAGGGGCACCACTATTATAGGCAGAGCAGGAAAAGCCACTGGCAAATACAAACATTGGCTGAGTGTGCAAGATGAAGGACAGGAGGTAAGACCCATGGATTGGCAAATTGATGGGTAGAGATGTGGAAAGGCCGGAAAACGCAGTGTGAGTTCTGAAAGTGGGCCGGGAAGTGATCACGGTCCTAGGAAAAGATTACAGACCTACAAAAGAGACTTTAATCATAGGAGGGAAAGAGATAGGAGGGCAAGAAAAAGTCATAGTTTAACAAGTACAAGGACCATAGAACAAGCTCGGAATGCCTCTAGAAGTAGAAGCCCTTATGATCGAGAATTTTTAGTGGCTACTAACAAATTAGAAGTTGATAAAGGATTGCCGAACAAAAGGAATTGAAAAGTTGGAAAGAATTTGGTGTATACACTGAAATACCAGACAGGAGGCAGCCAGCCTTATCACACAGGTGGATATGCACAGAAAAGGTTCTTCCTGATGGCATGTATAAGGCGAAAGCCAGACTAGTAGCTCGAGGTTTCATAGAGAGACTTGGTGATCAAGATGTCAGAGTGGACTCCCCCGCTGAAGGAAAAGTGAACTTGAAGATTTTCTTGGATCTTTTAGCAACATATTCCTGGGAATGTAAATCAATTGATCTAAAAGCTACATTTTTACAAGGTGAGAAACTTCAAAGGGAAGTGTTTTTGAAACTACCTAAAAAAGCTGGCGATATAGAAGGGAAACTGTAGAAATTAAATAAGTATTGTTTATGGGCTAAATGATGCATCAAGTGTATGGTATTTCTCAGTTAGGTCCATCCTGTTGAAAATGGGTTGTATTCAGCTAAAAGCAGACCCGGCAATGTTTTATCAGTATGACAAGGAGAAACTAGCAGGCATCTTTATGATGCACGTTGATGGTTTTCTGTGGGGAGTTTCTGGAGAATTTGAGCAATGGGTGATAGATAAAATAAATGTTGGGGGTCTATAAATATATAGGGTTAGACATTAAGCAGAATAAGTCGGAACTGAGCTTGAATCAACAGCCTTATTTAAAAATGTCAATTGCATCCCAATAAATTGGACCAGGTCCTCACAAAAAGAGGATCCTGCATCCAAGGAAAAAATAGACCAATTAAGAAGTTTGATTGGTCAGTTAAACTTCATTCAGGCTAGATCTGATTCTAGTTTTGACGTATTGGAACTGAGTACTATGATGAAACGTGCTACAGTTGAGGAAGTTCAGAGGGCAAATAGAACATTACAGAAATTAAATTCAGAGAAATGCACACTCAAGTTTTCAGCCTTGGGTGACCCAGAAGATATGAGGTTGGTCATTTTTAGGGGTGCTTCACATGCCAATCTTCCAGATGGACGAGCACTTGGCATGCCATAACATTCAAGGCTATGGACCAAGTGCTGGTAAATGGGATTAGGTAGGTAAGTCAGGTGTTTCTCACGTGTCGTTGCAGACTCTATGGGCCAAAGGGCCTCTTCTGCACTCTGTGATTCTGTGATATTCTAGTACAACAGGGTTCATTGTATTTTAGAAGAGAAAGAATAACAAATGTTGTCCATTGGCCTGGGAAGCAAAGAAAATAAAAAGTGTAGTTATAAGCAGCTTAGCTGCAGAAACACTGGTTCTAGTAGAAGCGATAGATATGGAATTTTACTTTTCAAATATTTTGAGGGAAATCCTATTCAAGGATCATTCTGAGAAAAGCTGGCCCATTGAATAGTGGATGACCATTCTCTATGGGATCATGTACATTCAACAAAGAGTGTGACTGAGAAAAGGTTAAAAATTGACCTTGCGAGCATAAAAGAAATGTTAGAGAGAAAAGAGACCCCTAAGACAAGATAGATTGACCCATGTCACCAATTATCAGACTGTTTTACAAGAAGGAGTGCCTGCTTGAAGAAATTGTTGGAGGTCCTAGAAGAGAGACGTTTTGTACTATGGTGGGCTATATGAAATGTGGAAAATAATTTTTTTATTTGTTTTGAAATTATTTTAGTATGTTATAAAGTTTATTTTTAAGCAAAGGGGAATCTGTTAATAATGTGTTAGTTATATTGTTTATGTTGTTAAGATACACAGGTGAAGGGCCTTGTTTAATTAAGTACTTTGATCACATTTAAATAGGGGACAGTTGCGACACTGGGGGTTGGAAAGAGATATATGAGACTGAACAGTCAATAAACTCTCTTAGTAAAGAAAAGCTCTGTGTCTTGGTTTTGACTTCACCAACCGGCTTGGATTCTATTAACAGCAATTGGCTCATTATGAGCCTAATTGACATCCTGCCGGCGGAGGGCGGGAATCCCACGTCAATCCCTTCTGCTTTAATCAGGCGGAGGTTTTGCTGCTGACAGGAGACTGACGTGGGGCCTGTGCCATGATTAATGGGATCCGGCAGCCACGCTTACCACTGCAATGGGCTGCATTAAATCCAGCCCACTATTTCCAGGAGGTTTGTTAACCAGAGGAAACAAATTTAATGTAATTGGCAAAAAATCCAGGGGGAGATGAGAATTTGAGAATTTTTTTTTGCGCAGTATGTTGTTTTGATCTGCAATGCACTGCCTGAAAGGACATGAAGTGGAGTGAATAGTAACTTTCAAAGGGCAATAGGCTTGAAAAGGAGACATTTGCAAGGCTACTTGGAAAGAGCAGAGGGAGTGAGGTTAATTGGGGGGCACTTTCAAAGAGCCAGCACAGGCACAGTGGGCAGAATGGCCTTCTGTGCTGTACAATTCTATAATCTCCAATAATATTTCCATATCCTCCTGGAGTGCGTGTAGTTTCTCATTTCCACTATCGATACAATATACAGAAATAGGCCATTTGACCCAACTTGTCTATTCCATGTTTCACATGACCCACCTCCCAACTTATTTAACTCGCCCTATCAACATACCCTTTCTCCCTCATGTATGTAGAGCTAACTTCCCCTTAAATATATCAGTGCAATTTGCCTTAACCATTCACCACTCCTTGGATAAGACGCTTTTCCTAACATATATATATATATGTGTATGTGTATAATATGTTTTGGATGCCCCCCAGGAGTGAAAGCATTTTCTGTATGCCAACTCTATGAAACTCCTTCATAATTTTAAAATAATATTATCTGGTCACTTTTCAACCTTCAAAACAGCCCCACATGGTTCAGCCTTTAAAGAAACTCGTAAGCATTTGTTCTGTTGTCCTGCTGTAATTTTTTTTCCCATTGTCCCGATGGCCTCTATGTCTTTTTTGTAATATGGAGACCAGAGCTATGTACAGAACTTTAAATGTGATTGGTCAGCCAAGGTTCTGTTCAAGTTTAATACAACCCCTGCCATTCAGTTAACTTAACTCTAAATTGCCCCCAACAGCTGCTTGTTATACAAGTACCTGCCTTTGGATATCTTCCCATCAGCTGGAGTTGATGATGTCATGTACACTGTGGATGGCCAACAGCAATCTTCAATTCAAAAACCGACCTCCTATCGCACAAAGATGGCTGATCTCACTGGCAGACAGGTACTAAAGAATACCTATCAAACTTTATATTCAGTTTATGGGGATGTTATTCTTTTTAAAATCAGGCACTTAGAAATTAATGAATGTATTTTGCTAATTGCATAATAATGCCAAATCAATTTCCCATATACTGTTCAAATATTAAAAGAAATGATACAAAGGCCTGGGAATTCCACATGATTGAGTTTCACCCACAGATAATTCTCATGGGGGGTTAATTGGAGACATCTCCAGTGGGAATCTCCTGTTAAACAGGAGTTCCGTGCCGGCAGGTGGTTGGTAGTTAAAATTATAGCTTTTAAGTCCGGCTGCAAGTTATAGCAACAGCAGGCTGGGGGAATATCTGGTAAGTTTAGCTCAGGGGACTGTCCAGTAACTGCACTGGATGGCTCATGCATCCTTTTGACCCACTTCTGAATAACAACTTCTGGTCAAGAAGCTGGTGTGGACAGGTGGACAGAAGGACAAGTGCAATGCGAGAGCTATAGTGCGTTGGTGAAGACGCAATGTTACATGTTTCATAGAGTGTAAGGGAACAGTGTAGATGGTCCAGTTTCTCATTTAATGCCAGGGGAAAGAAATACCCTGCAATTCTGTTGCATCTTTCATGACCTCAGACTGAACTACCACAGCCAATGAACTGCTTTTTGAAGTGTAGTCATTGTTGTAATGTAGGAAACTCTGCACACAACAAGCTCCAACACACTGCAATATGATAACGACTGGTTAATTTGTTTTAATAATATTGGTTAAAGGTTGGTTCAGGACATCAGGGAGAACACCCCTGCTTTTCTCGGAAATAATGGCAAGGCATCTTTTACGTTTACCTGATAGGGCAGACGGTCTAAAGTCTCACCCAAAAGGAGAATGCTGCCCATGGCTTCAGAGAAGTGGGAGATAGAGTTTATGGGTACACACCTGAAAAGACATACAAGGAACTCACATCTTTGTGCAGTCGCTAAGCTGACAGTTGTGTTATAGCTATCAGATCGTGGGCTTTAGTAAATAAGGGGAAACTGTTAACATGGCAGGAGGGGCATTAACCAGAGAACACAGGTTTAAAAACAAAAAACTGCGGATGCTGGAAATCCAAAACAAAAACAGAATTACCTGGAAAAACTCAGCAGGTCTGGCAGCATCGGCGGAGAAGAAAAGAGTTGACGTTTCGAGTCCTCATGACCCTTCAACAGAACAGTTCTGTTGAAGGGTCATGAGGACTCAAAACGTCAACTCTTTTCTTCTCCACTGATGCTGCCAGACCTGCTGAGTTTTTCCAGGTAATTCTGTTTTTTTAAACACAGGTTTAAGATAATTTACAAAAGAACCACAGGGGAGATGTGAAGAATTCTTTGTACCCAATGAGTTTTTTGAATCTGGAAACAGATAACTTTTAACTGGTAACTTTTAAAAGGGAATTTAATACATTTTTAAGTGAGAGAATGTTGAAGAACATTGGGGAAAGAGCTGAGGCAGGGAGGGGATTGGCGGTGGGACTAATTGTGTAGCTTTCAGTGTGCTGACACAGGCAGGATGGGCAGTATGACCTGGTTCTGGACTATATGATTTACTGAACATCAGGGGAATGTTTATTTCATTGCCACCATTAATGAAGTAAGATTCTTTGGAATCTGCTGCAAATTCTGGCCTAGGGACCATGCGTTGCAGAGACGCTCAACTAAGCAGTAGAGCACTAATACTCAGAGTTAATGTAAGTTTGTGACTAGCACTTTTCAGTTTTGATCTAAAACCATTTTTTCAAGTAAGTTGGCACCAGTTAGAGACTTTTTACCAAAGGTAAATGAAAAGTGTCAGTTCACAGTGTCTCCTTGTGGCTATATCCAGAGAGGCATCAGTCATGGCTTCATTGAGGAAAGAAAAATAATTTAGAGAAAATTAATTATTTTTAAATGGGATACAGTTAGAGTTAGTATATTAAACTTGAGTGTTAACATAACAATTTCTGTATTCGTACTTCGCAAAACTTTTATAAGAAAGTGTAATTTTTGTGTTTATAACATTTATCGAAGGTTGTCAGAATATCATGTCGTTATTGCATAAAAGACCAGGATGAAATTATTAGGTTCGGGATAATGTCACTGATTAACTTTGTTTATACTAAACATTTCAGGATTTTTCACCCTTTCTTCCTCTTTATTCGTGTTGGTATTTAAATTAAAATTCATCCTTTTTTTTCCATGCATGCGTCAGATTTGCTAATTCTTGGTTTACGTAACAAATGTTGCTCTGTTGTTTTGTAAAAATCTTGCTGGTTTTACGTGAATTGAAAATATTTTTTACATTTTCTATTGCATTCTGAACCTTTATGCAGTAGCTTAACAGACTCAGCTAAGCAGTGAAAAAACTGTTCCGATATGTAGAATGATAGGTTGACCGTGAGTTAACTCCTCATTAAACAAAACATTTCTTCCATCACCAGACACCCCTTTATCTCCTTTTTTTTTAGCTTTATTTTTTGAAGTGTATGTTGGATCTTGCAGATGTGGGACATGAGAGGAGCCCTTATCAATACTCATAGGTTTGTCTAACAGGCCAGAAAAGTAGCTTTGACAGCTGCTGGTGTTTAAGTTACTAGGGCTAAGATTAATGTCATGGATAATAGGCACAGATTATTTGTTTTCGTTGGGAGATATGTTTGTTCTTTCATGTGTTTGCAGCCGAAAGAGCAGCAAAAAAAAGCGTGCTGACAGATGTTTCTGTGCTTCTTTAAAGAAATATTGGTGCATGTGCAAAGGTCTTATTGCCACTCTGATCACTGACCCCATTATTTCCGCAGTGTTGTATCTCTTTTATCAAAATATAGAGAGGTTTTGTTACAGCTGCATGGTTTGGACAATTGTTGAGGAAGGTGGCGGCTGACCGTTTATTTTAATCCACCCTTGGGATATGAGCATTGCTGGCAAGGCTAGCATCTATTGGCTATACCCAGTAGCACTTGAGGTGGTGATGGTGAGTCACCTTCTTGAAACACCACAAGCGTACAATTGAGTGGGTCGTTAGTACATTTTCTGAGGTGCTGTAGGTCTGAAGCCACATATAAGTCAGACCAGGAAAGGACAACAGATTTCCTTCTCTAAAGGACCTGAGTGAACAAGATGGATTTTTATTCTAATTCGATAGTTTCATGGGTCTCCATCACTAATCCTATTTTTTATTCAGATTTATTCGGTTAACTGAATTTAAATTCCCCCACTGTAACGTGGTGGGATTCGAACCTATTTCTTCTCGATCAATAGTCCCAGTCTCTGGATAGCTAGTCCAGTAACATAACCACTATGCCACTGTATCCATTTCCCAACCATACAGTCGAAGCTGTGAAATTATAGCTTTCTCATTGTCCCTCCAAGTACCGAAACAATTCAGTGTGTTTGGCGGGAAATCCGCTAGAAAAATCTTAATATTTTTGAATCCTCGTATATTTTTCCTGTGTTACAATCTCCACGGAGACTGATAACTTTTAGAGATATTTGAATTTCCACTGACTGGCTGGAGGGAATCACACAACAACATTTCAAGTTTTAAGACTCACTGTAGCAAACAAATTAAAGGCAACATTGAAAAAATACTATTTCAGTAGGCAGCTTGTACTCTAAACTTGAGAAAAGTTTCCCCATTTAACTTTTAAATGACCAAAAATCCCTCTCCACGATTATACTTTACTCTGCCCCTTAAACGGACACTTCATTCTCCGGGAATCAGTCTAAAGCTAATCTCAGCTCCTGATAGCTTGATTCCTTTTTTCCCTTTTCCAGCTGGGTAACTTCTAATCCCTGAACTGACTTTCATCGTTAGGGTTACCCTGGAGATCCCTAATCTTCCAGCTTCATTTAAATCTTCATGGACTTGGCCTCCTCAATCCGAGCACGAGCTCCCACCTGCATTCTGGATGGCGAACAACAGAGACTGGGTGCCTCTATCTATCTGCTCTCCCTCTCTCAGATTCCTGCAGACTGACTTGTTTCTGTCAGATACAGCGATATCTTAGAGAACCCTGTAAGCCAATCCTACAATGGCTTTGTATGGACTATTCCTTCCCAAAGCCCATCCACATAGTAACATAAATCATTTGATCTTTGTATCCAGGTAGAAATGCTAATTAGCTATGCTTGAGACCTGCAACTCCATTCTATCTTGAAATTAAATAGATCATTTAAAATATAACCAGTCTTAAAACCTGACATTCCTAACACCTCTTTGTGAGACTTGGAGACTAATAGTCTGCCCACAGTCAGTGTAGATGCTCTTGCCATTGTCTACAGGTGTGAGTATCTTGCACCTTCTTCACAGTAAGACAACCTGGACTCTCCTTTAACCTTTAACAACCAAGCCACCCAAGCTTATTGTCAGGCAGGATTCAGAACAGGTCACATGACTCCCTTCATTCCTCTATTTTACCCAAAATTAAAGAGACAGTCCCAAAACATCACAATCTTATAACATTTATATTAGTAACACCTGCAATGTCTCACTTGAACCTCCCTAATAAGGTTTCTGCCCCAGCCACAGCAGTGGAATAGCCCTTATCAAAGTCACAATCTATACCCTGTGACCACAGTAGGCAACCCCACTTCATCCTTTTCAACCTGTCCGACTGGGTTAACCACACCAACCTTCTCCAATCTCTTTCCTCTGTCATCCAGTTGCACTGAATTGTTTCTGTTCTTATCTCCATACAATTACCTCTGATTTCTGTCAAGAATCTATCCTATTTCTTATTGGCATGCTTCCCTTCAGCGACACTATCCAAAAGCACATTAGATTCCACATGCACACTAACAACACTCAGCTCTACATCACCAAATCTTACTTTGAATTGTTCTGTTGCTTGTCCAATATTCAGTATTGGATGAGCAGAAATTTCTTCCAATTAAATATTGCAAAGACATCGGGCAGAATTTTCTGCCTACCGGGCGGGCGGGCCCGACCCAATCTCTGGTGGGTGGGGAGCTGATCCCCGCCGGAGAAGCGGGCCCCACCGCCATTTTAAGTGGGTGGGCCAATTAAGGCCCGCCCAGCGTGACGCCCGGCGGGAAGCACTATGCACTTCCTGTGCGGGTGGGGGGGATTCCCCAAAAGCGAGAGTGTGCTCTTTCGTGCAAGCGCACATCTCCCTGAGGCTAAGTGCAGCCTCAGGGAGATCGCTGACAGTTGTAAAAACACTAAAAATAGAAAAGAAAACATCCTTAACATGTCCCCCTCATGTGACAATGTCACATGAGATGGGATATGTTCACAAATTTCACTAAAACTTTATTGAACTTTTTAAATCCCGTAATGAAACCTCATCCCGCCGGTGGATGAGGTTTCCTGTTTTTTCTATTGCCCGCCGGGGCTCCTGGCCTGCCCACCAGCCTTAAGGATGGACGGGCAGGTCCTTTAATTGTTTAACTGATCCTGTCAATGGCCTCAGTTGGCCATTGACAGGTCGGCTGGCCCGCAGCTGATTTGGCTGTGCCCCCGCTTCCTGAAGATTTAAATGGGGCGGGATGATGTCGGGGGCTCCCCCTCAACATCATCCTGCGTCTTTTTGTGCATTGGCGAGCGGGCCCCAACCCTGCTCGCCGACGGCAAAATTCAGTCCATTGCATTTGGCCTCTGCTTATTTTTATTTATTCAAGGGATGTGGGCGTCACTGGCTAGGCCAGCATTTATTGCCCATTCCTAATTGCCCTTGTTGAAAGGGCATTTAAGAGTCAACCACATTGCTGTGGGTCTGGAGTCACATGGAGGCTTCCCTAAAGGAAGGGCATTAGTGAACCAATGGTTTCATGGTCATCATTAGACTTTTAATTCCAGATTTTTATTGAATTTAAATTCCACCATCTGCCATGGTGGGATTCGAACCCGGTTCCCCAGAGCATTACCCTGGGTCTCTGGATTACTAGTCCAGTGACTACACCATCACCTCCCCACAGGAGAGGCGCTAGAGGAATTATAACTAAACAGGAATATGAGAAGGCCATTCAGCCCGTCGAACCTGCTCTGCCATTCAATATGAGCATGGCTGATCGAACACGTCAATGCCTTTTACCCACACTATCCCCATAATCCTTTATCCATCAACCTCTATCTTAAACATACTCAATGACTGAGCTTCCACGGCCCTCTGGGGTAGAGAATTCCAAGGATTCACAATCCTCTGAGTAAAGAAATTTCTCCTCATCTTGGTCCTAAGTGGCTTCCCCTTTATTTTGAAATTGTGTCCCCTGGTTCCAGACTCTCCAACCAGGGGAAACATCTTAGCTGCATTTACCCTGTCTATTCCTTTAAGTATTTTGTAGGTTTCAATGAGATCACCTCTCATTCTTCGAAACTCTAGAGAATACAGGCCCAGTTTTCCCATTCTCTCTTCATAAGACAGTCCCGCCATCCCCAGAACAAGTCTGATGAACCTTCATTGCACTCCCTCTATGGCAATAATATCCTTTGAGGTAAGGGGACCAAAACTGCACACAGTACTCCAGGTGCGGTCTAACCAAGCTTCTATACAATTGAAGCAAGACTTCACTACTCCTGTACTCAAATCCTCTTGTGATAAAGGCTAACATTCCATTAGCTTCCTAATTGCCTGCTGCACTGGCATGTTAGCTTTCAGTGACTTATGGACAAGGAGACCCAGGTCCCTTTGTACATCCACACTTTCTAATCTCTTACCATTTAGGAAATACTCTGCACATCTGTTCCTTCTACCAAAGTGGATAACCTCACATTTTTCCACATTATATTCCATCTGCCACATTCTTATGCAATCACTAAGTCTGTCCAAATCCTTCTGTAGCTGCTTTACATCTTCTTCACAACACATACTCCCACCTAGCTTTGTATCATCCGCAAACTTGGAAATATTACATTTGGTCTGCACATCCAAATCATTGATGTATAATGTGAACAGCTGGGGCCTGAGTATTGATCCTTGCAGTACCCCACTGCCTGTCAACGCGAGAATGACCCGTTTATTCCTACTCTCTGTTTTCTGCCTGTTAACCAATCCTTAATCCATGCATGTGCTTTTATTTTGCTAATAAACCTCCTGTGGGGAACTTTATCAAAAGCCTTCTGAAAATCCAAGTATACTACGCCCATCGACTCTCCTTTATCAATTTTGTTAGTAACATCCTCAAAAAATTCCAACAAGTTTGCCAAGCATGATTTCCCATTCACAAACCCACGCTGACTATGTCCAATCAGATCATGATTATCCAAGTATCCATTTATCACATCCTTTATAATAGATTCTAGCATTTTCCCTACTACTGATGTCAGGCTAATAGGTCTGTAGTTCCCTGTTTTCTCTCTCCCTCCCTTCTTAAGTGGGGTGACATTTGCTACCTCCCAATCTTCAGGAACTATTCCAGAATCTATAGAATTTTGGAAAATGATCATCAATACATCCACTATCTATATAGCAACCCTCACAACACTCTGGAATGCAGAATATCAGGTCCCGGGGACTTAATCAACTTTCAGTCTCATTAATTTCTCCAATACAACCTTCTTACTTATACTAATTTCCTTCAACTCCTCATTCTTCCTAGTCCCTTGGATCTCTAAATCTGGGAGATTTCCTGTATCTTCCTCATTGAAAACAGACACAAAGTAATCATTTAGCTTTTCTGCCATTTCTCTATTCCCCGTTGTGAATTCATGCCTGTAATGGGCCCACATTTGTCTTAGCCAACCACTTCCTTTTTACATACCTATAGAAGTTTTTACAGCCTGTTTTTATGTTTTTGCTAGATTCCTTTGTCAGCAACGCTTGACTGACTTTATTTTGCATTTTTGTGCCTTGAAGGAATGTATAGGTGCTGTAAGCTATGTAATAGTTTTTTGAAGACTATCTATTACCTATGTACCGTCATACCTTTTAATGTATTTTCCCAATCCACCTCCGCCAATTTGCCCCTCATGCCTTCATATTTTCCTTTATTTGACTTTAACACCCTTGTTTCAGAATGAACTACTTCACTTTCAAACATAAAGTAAAATTCGACCATACTGTGGTCACTCATCCCTAAAGGTTCTTTTACAACAAGGTTATTAATTAGTCCTTCTTCATTACATAATACTAGATCTAAAATAGCCTGTCCTCTAGTCAGTTCCTCAACATACTGCTCTAGAAAACCATCCCTAACACACTCCAGAAACTCATCTTCCACAGCATTACTGCTCAATTGGTTTACCCAGTCTATATGCAGATTGAAGTCGCCCGTGATTACCGTATTGCCCATGCTACATTCTTCTCTCATTTCCTGATTAATACCTGCCCCACATTACCACTACTGTTTGGTGGCCTATAAACAACTCCAACCAATGTCTGCTGCCCTTTGCTGTTTCTTAGCTCCAGCCAAACAGATTCCACACCTTGGGCTGGATTTTCAGTTCAGCATGCAAGTGCACGGTCAACATGCACGAGCGTAAAATTGCGCGTGATGACATCAGGCGAGCGTCCCGACGTCATCACGCACTCGCGTGATAGTTCAGTCGGCGGGCGCACGCGGATATTGGCAGCGCGCCCGCCGACAATTAAGAGGGCTGTTAGGCCCATTAATAACTTCAAGGGCAGAATTTTCTGCCTGGCGGGTGGGCGGAGTGGGAACGGGCAGGCGCAGGCCCGATCGCCCGTGCTCGGGTCCGCGCTGGCATATTACACGGGCGGGCCAATTAAGGCCCACCCAGCGTGAATCGTGGCTCCCGAGGACAGCGGGAGTGGGCAGGCGGCGGCAGGACTGCAATGACCACCGGGTCCAATGGTGACCCGGCGGCCTGTTTGAAAAAGCTGCTGTAGCCTTTCAAAGGCTGTCAGACACGGCTGCTGGTGAGCAGGCGAGGCAGAAGGGTAGAGCAGGGGGCCAGTGTGCCCCTCATTTTTTGGACGATTGCCTTACTGCCCTCCTCGAGGAGGTGGCAGCACAGCGGGAGGCCCTCGTAACCCAGGACGGGAGGAGGAGGCCCCCCCCAGATAACCAAATGTGCCTGGGAGGAGGTTGTGGAGGTGGTGAGCTCCCGCGATGTGGTGCGACGCATCTGGATCCAGTGCCGCAAGCTCTTCAATGACCTGTTGAGCTCAGGAAGGGTGAGTACCATATTGGCATTGGTCACTTAACCCAGCAGGTAGGCTTTCCCTCCTGGCGCCTAGGTTACCCTGAGAGGGTGGTGGAGAGACAGGTTCTGCCCCCACAGCATGTGGTACACTATTATTGTAAAACATTATTGTTTTGGGGGCAACCTGGAGGAGCTGCACCTAGGCTCAGTGCTGGAACTCCAGGACATGTCAAAGTCAGGGTGATGACATTCTGCGAGGGGAGCTTCAAGATGGCGTCGCACTGATCGATCTGCTGCCATCTGCGCTCCATGTGCTTGCGCCTCCTTGCTATGGAAGGTTAGACCGTGTGGTGCCACATACAATGTAGGCAGCATTTGACCAAGGTGGTGGAGAGGCCTGGCATCTTTGTATCAGTGTTTGGGGTGAGGAGGCACTGGAACCCTGCAATGACCCACTCTGGTTGGGGTGGGCCGGCTGCGGAGAGAGTCCATGTACAATTAGCACTAATCAATGCTCTTCTCTCCTTTTCAGGAGAGGAATGCACATAATGCCGCCGGGCAGGTGAGGACTGGCGGAGGGCCGGCCCAGGTGGTGATGCTTACCCGGTTTGAGCAGGAGGCCCTAGGTCTGGAGGTGTGCCAAGGTCCACCGGTGTCGGTGAGGCTGGGGTGCCACGGGCAGGTATGTTTGCCCAGCACTGAGCAGTGCTGAATGTTCAGTGATTGAAGTTTGCAACATGGCTTGATCATTGCTTATGGAAGGATGAGCGCATAATGATCCGAGGGACAGAGATGCACATTGACATTATGCACATCTCCACATTAACTAATCAAATGTCCTTGTTGTTCCTTTCAGCATCAGCGGAGCAGGGCCAGAAGGAGGAGCAGCAGAGGCCCCCTCTCACACCTGAGGGCCCTGAAGTCTCAGACTCATCAGCATCACACCAGGCAGGTACCAGCGCAGATACTAGCACCTCAGCGGGAATTAGATCATCAGCTAGTGTCCCGGGGCACAGCGGTGAGGGCACTTCACAGTCACTGAAGGAGCTGGCAGAGACAGAAAGTGCCCATGGCGCCAGCAGTCGGAGGACTGCAGGGGACCAGGCACATGCTCAGTCGGTGCCTGATGATGTGCCTCTGGAGTCACCCACGACGCAGCAAACACAGGAAATGCAGCCGGGTGTGCGGCAACATCTGGAGGAGATACGTGAGGCTATGCTTGGCTTGGTGTCTGTGGTGGAGGAGTCTACGCGGACGATCGCCGATGTAATGAGCCTCATGTCCAAGCGCCATGTGAACTCTATGGAGGGAGTGGCAAATCTCATGAAGAGACTCCTCCAATAGACCAAACAGGGCTTCCTGGGGTGCGCTCAGACCAGCAAGCCCTCACATCAACCATGACCTCAGCTGGTCAGTGCCGGTGTGGGAGATGATCTGGGCACCAGGTTTTCCAGCTCGGTGTCCATCCATCCACGGTGAGCAGGGAGGTCCTAACTGACCTCACGTCAGCGCAGCAGCTGCCAGTCGTCTCTGTGGGCTCCTCTCAGTGCTCCAGATGAGGGTGGCAGCTCGTCCGCCCCTCTGCCAGTGACCGTTGCATCCGATGAGGCTGCAGCGACTGGGGAGATGCCAGCTGTGGAACTGGCAGCTTCCTCCCAGGTGGGGCCAACACAGGCTCCACGGGCCAGAGGACGACCGCCAAGGTCATTGAGGCCAACAGGACAGCAGAGTCAGCGGGCTGTCTCAGGTGCCAGCGAGGGGTCAGCACCAAGACGTAGCGCCCGAAAGCGTAAACATAAGGCACCTCAGGCACACCACGGGTTTATCATTGGTGCTTTTGTGTTGGCCCGCAATGTGGTGTTTAAGAACTGGTGTGATGTTTAACACCTTTGTCATTCTGTTTTCTTAAATTCCTTTTGTTACACCATTAAATTCAGACATGTCATCATGGTTGAGGTTGCCTCTTTTCTTCTGCAGGTGGATGGTTACCAATAATATTATGAGTGATTTGTGTGACATTCAGCTTTATTAACAAGGTCCTTAGTTAATGTTCCCATCCAGGCAGACTCAGCACTCAGGAATTGAGTATGGAGCCTGCAGCCCAGGCTTGTGCAGGAGGTCCATATGTGGTGTGCTAGCTGAAGATTCATTGGATTAAAGCCTCCCAGGTTTCCCTGCCTCCCTGGAGTATGCCCGGGTCAGCGTCTACCCCCTCAGCATTTCCCACTGTGTCCTCATCCTCAGACTCACTGCTGGACTCATCATGTGCAGCCGCAGCCACTGCGTCGACATCTTCTTTGCCCACAGCGTTGCCCCTTTCCAGCGCAAGATTGTGGAGAGCGCAGCATGCAACCACTGTCAGCGACACACGATCTGGGGGGTACTGGAGTGCGCCTCCTGAGCGGTCCAGGCATCGGAAGTGCATTTTGAGAAGACCAATGGCTCCACCACAGCCCTTGTGGTGCCACGGCTCCTATTGTACCGCTGCTCAGCTTCTGTTCTTGGATGGCGGAGAGGTGTCATGAGCCACCTTCTGAGGGGATAGCCCTTGTCACCCAGCAGCCATCCATCCAGCCGGACCGGAGCACTGAAGAGCCCCAACACCTGGGAGCGTCGTGGAAGCTACCTGGGTACCTTGCACAAACTTGTAGAATCAGCATCCTGTGATCACACACTATCTGCACATTCATCGAGTGGAAGCCCTTCCTGTTGACGAAGGCACCGGGCTCACCTGCTGGCGCCTTGAAGGCCACGTGTGTGCAGCCTATAGCACCCTGGACGCAGGGGAAGCCAGCAATGGCCACGAAGCCTCTGGCTCACTGTATCTGGCTTGCCTGGTCCCAACGGTAGTAGATGAAGGTCAATGCATGCCTGAACAGAGTGTCTGTAGCCTGTTTGACACAATTGTGGACAGCTGATTGGGAGACACCGCAAAGATCACCCACCGACCCCTGGAAAGAGCCAGAGGCATAGAAGTTGAGGGCAGCTGTGACTTTTAGAGCCACTGGCATGGGGTGTCCACCCACACAGTTTACAGAGATCTAAGGCCCAACCGTCTGACAGATATAGTTGACTGTCTCCTGGAGCCTTCTTCGGCACTGCACCTCAAACATATTGAGGTGGCTGCTTTGCTGCCTGCATACCCTGGCAGCAGGATAATGGCATCATTCTGCAGCCCCTTCCGCCTTGGACTACCCCTTGGCCCTGCACCTCTTGTGCCTGTGCCTCTCTCCCAAAGGTGGCTCCCCTGGAGGCTGCATGTGCACTCCTGGCCTCCTCCCACTTCTAGCCCTCCCTTCCTCCTCAGAGGAGGTGCCCCCAGTGGAGAGTTCAACTCCCATTCCCAGGCTAAGGGAAGGCTTCCTGAAACCTGCAGGTCCCAAAACGATTCTTCACTGCAGAGTGCTGACCTGAAGGTTGTGAGTCCAGTCCAAGCAGCTGGTATGCGTTTTGAAGTATTTTAGCTCACACAGGCAAGCATCAGTTACTTCCCAAATTAAATATTTGACAGAGCAAACTTGCGACCCCACTGAGCCCTCTTATCCTGTCCGTGGATGAGATTTATACAAATGTGTCCTACCCGCCTGCCCGTTGCACCCATTTGATGACCTGAAGATCGCATGGGCCCCGAAAAATCACCATCAGTTGGTGCCTTGGGGGCCTTAAATGGCCCATTAATGGCGGGCGTGCATGGGAGATTGTCGCATGCCCGCCCACCAAAATATCATGATGGTGCGGTGACATCGGGACGCTTGCCCGACGTCACCGCCAATCATTTTATGCGTCAGTGTGTGGGTCCCGCCCCCGCACGCCATCGGGAGAATTCTGCCCTAAGTGAATTTTTCCCTGCCCATCCAGCCTTATGGTTGGCGGGCGGGTGAGAAGGCCAAGCCAGCTCTGGGTTTTTGAAGAAACCTCATCCACGGGTGGGATTTTAAATCTCATTTTTAACATGTCCCTGCTCAGATGACAGAGTCACATGAGGGGACATGTTTACCTTAAATTTTAAAATATTTATTTTTAATATTGCAAACCTGCAGCTCCCTGAGGCAGCTCTATGCCTTCGGGCAGCTTTTACTGAGCGCACCCGCGTGCATGCGCTGCATTTCGCCATCACCCTCTTCCCCTCCCCCCCAACCCAGGCAGCACTGAACCTTTCAGCGCACGATTCACTCTGGCTGGCCATTAATTGAACAGCCAGCGTGAAATCGCGGTTGGGGCCTGATCGTGGGTGGTGGACCGTTGTACAGCTGCTCCCAGGTCCGCCCGTCGCGCCCACCCAACGAGGGAAAAATCCTCCCCATTGTTCTTCCGAGCTGAAACTCTTCCTTGAATATTCAGTTCCTGGTCTTGATCACCGTGCAGCCATGTTTCTGTAATGGCAATTATATCATACCCTTTTATCTCTACTTGTGCCTTTAGATCATCCACCTTATTGTGAATGCTGCGCACATTCAGGCAGAGTGCCCATAACTTTGTCTTTTTGACATCATTCCACATTTGAAGCATACTCAGTGTTCTGCTTGGTTTCTCCTACCTTCTAGTCTCACTACTACTTCCTGTTACCAATTTTACTTTCTTCCATTTTGGGCTACCCCTCAGGTTCCCAACACCCCCCGACAAGCTAGTTTAAACCCACCCCAACAGCACTAGCAAATCTCCCTGCGAGTATATCAGTCCCAGTCCTGTTAAGATGTAACCCATCTAGCTTGTACAAGGAACACTTGCCCCAGAACCGGACCCAATGCCTCAGAAATCTGATGCCCTCCTTCCTACACCAGTTCTCCAGCCACGTATTTAATCGATCAATCTTCCTATTCTCACTAGTACGTGGCACTGAGAGTGTCCTGAGATTACTGCCTTTGAGGTCCTGCTTTTTAATTTCCTTCCACACTCCCTGAAATCTGCCTTCAGGACCTCATCCCTCTTCCTACATATGTCGTTGGTACCAATGTGGACCACGGCTTCTGGTTGATCCCCCTCCCTCCTGAAGGATGTCCTGCAGCCACTCCGTGACATCCTTGACCCTGGCACCAGGGAGGCAACACACCATCCTGGAGTCACATTTACTGCCGGAGAAATGCCTGTCCGATCCCCTGACTATGGATCCCCTACCGCCATTGCCCTTCCATTCTTCTTCCTGCACCCCTGTACAGCTGAGCCACCCATGGTGCCACAGGCTTGACTCTGGCTGCACTTCACTGAGGAACCATTGCCCTCATCAGCATCCAAAATAGAAAACTGATTAGCAAGCAAGCTAGACTCGGGGGAATCCTGCACCACCTGCCTGGTTCTCTTAGACTGCCTGGCAGCCACCCATTCCCTCTCTGGCTGTACACTTCTGACCTGTGATGTGACCACCTCCCTAAACAAGCTATCCACGTAGTCCTCTGCCTCACGGATGCACAACTGCGACTCCAGCCACCGCTCAAGATCCGAAACCTGGAGCTCAAGCTTGTGCAGCTGGTGACATGTCGTACAGCTGTGTTTGTCAGGGACACATGGTGTGTCCACGACTTCACACATACTGCAGGATGTACACTCCACTTGGCCGAGCTGACCTGCCATCCCGTAACTCTAAAAACTATTGATTACACTTAGAGTAAGTAGAATGAGTAGAATAAACTACTTATAACTTAACTTTACTACACTTACGCAAACTTTATTTTACTTTGGTTTACTTTATTTCACTTTGACTTGATTTAACTTTACTTTCCTATTGCTAGCTTCCTTACTGAAGTCCAAATAGCTACTGCTTTATGAATGATACATTTTTCTAGCTTTAAGCTATTTAAACACGCTCCCTAACAGCAGCTTTTCACCAACCAATAAACTTAGTTTTCCTGTGATGTCACTCCTGGATTTTTTTCCCTCAAACTCAGCCCACTGCCCGGGTAGAGATGTCCCTCTCAGGTCCAGCTTTCTCCAGTCCCGGAAGGTGAGTGAAAGCCCCGAGCCTCGCCCTCTACCTACCTGCTGCCAAAGTAGTGGTTTCCCTCACAGGTCCATCTGTCTCTGCTCGCGGAAGGTGCAAACTCCATTCCTGAGCAACCGACTCCATCCCGCTCTCTGGTGGCCGTCTGAGACTTAACCAGACTGTTCACAACTTTTGTGTCATATTGACCCCAAGATTGACCCCAATTGCATATTGTTACGATCCCAGCTGAGGTTATCCCAAGACAAGCCTGATCCCAGAGTGGAACCCAGCTTGATAGATCCTCAATTTTATTTGTTTGCTTAGATACTTGGAGAGTAGCTACTGAACAGAGTCACAGGAGTCAGCTGATCAACATTTTTACAAAAGAATGAAGCATTTATTCAACAAGAAAATATTAACTATATTACAATACTCCTTCACCCACAACTATACCTTTACAGATATATACAGATTTGTAAAGATAACACAAGTTACAAAAGCTATCTTATACTTTAACGTCCACAGTAAATACACAGTCCGTGTAAACCTATAGCACCCTGTGGTCAGACACATCACACTCTGAAACCATGTGATAGATTCCACTTCAACAAGATGCTATGGATCTCTCCTCAGCTCCCAAACGCTTGTCTCACCATGAGCCAACCAGTCTCACTGAACTCCGTCCTTCACATGAGGGTTTCCAATCTCCACTCTCCAAGACTGCGCCTTGGAATCTTCTCCCAAACCGACACTTTCTCTCAGACACCTGCCACAAGGGTTCACCTCCAGAGTTTTGAACTCTCCTTCCAATGTATTCAAGCTGTTTTCCACGCACTCTCTCTCACCAACTCAGGCGTCAACAGTACCGCTACTGCTTCACATGCCCATAGCAAAGAGTTACAGACCTCAGTTGTCTCTTTGGACCTTCTTTCCCCTTGCAAACTGTTCTTGTTTTAAATCTGCTTCCTGCAGCTTTTGTCTCTTTAAATCTGAAACTTGGAGCTTTTCTCTCTGCCACTCACTCTTAATTTCACTTAACAGGACCTTTTCCAGATCCCTGTTCTTCCTTTGACTAGAAGGTCTGCTTTAGACTTTCTCTTGTTCCACACTCCTGGATTTTCAGGGTTTTTCTTTAGCTTGGGACTTGCTATCTATGCCATCAAAGTGGCTTCTGTTTGGCAGCTGTCTTCCAAACCATCTGAACTCCAACAGCTTCCAAATCAAACTGCTGTCTTTTCTTCTGTGTTTGTCTGTGGGAGGGACCTGCCTGTCTGGCCCTCTGTTGCTCGGCAACAGTCCAATTCTTCTACCCTTGTATGTTTGCCTTCTGTTTAGGAGTTGTAAAACTCCTCATTAGAAATACAAGCACCATTTTATAGTGAAAACTACATTTGACCTTTCTTAACACACCGATACAGAAATACAAATCAAACTTAAACCTTAAAGCTAAAACTGATTCATAACACCCACAAATACAAATATAAAACTTACTTAAACTATCTCTATTTCCTAAAAATATCCACTCTAACACTTAGACTGCTGACTTCCACTGAGATAGAAGCTATATGAATGAGTGTAATTGTTGTTTAGTTTGTTTTCGATTGATGTTGAATCAATCAATGTTTAATTGATGTTTTGGAGAATTCCCAAAAATAATTACTTCAGCACAGCAGTGTAACTAGCAATAATTCTGGGGCTCAAATAAAATTGGGTGTCAACATTTCTTCCATAAATGTTGCTAATATTTTTGTGGAGATGGGATGATCTGATGCAGTACTATACTATACGAGTAGTTTATCCATAAAATATAGTCCTAAAGTGTTTCACTTGAATGAGGCCCAGATCTTTTGGTCTTTGTATCGCTAGAGACTGGATATACTCCCAAGGTATGTTTTGGGACCCCATGGAAGTTTTTTCAACCAATTAGCGACAAACCCAATGAGAGGAGATGCAATTCTAGACCTAGTCTTGGGGAACGAAGAAGGGCAAGTGGGTGATGTAACAGTTGGCGACCATATGGGGACAGTGATCACAATTCAGTTAGATTTAGCATTACCGTGGAAAAGGACAGAGATAAGGCAGGAGTAAAAGTCTTGAACTGGGGGGGAAGGCAAATTTTGCAGAAATGAGAAGGGACTTGCCTGAGGTGGACTGGACAGCACTGCTGGAGGATAAAACAGTGGAAAACCAGTGGGAAGCACCAAAAAGCGAGATCCTAATTGTACAAAGTAGACATGTCCCCTACAAAAATAAGAGCGGTACTGCCAAATCTAGACCTCCCTGGTTGTCTAGAGGAATACAGGGGAAGATCAAACAGAAAAAGAAAGCGTACGATAGGCACAAAGAACTAAGCACTGCTGTTAGCCTAGACGAATAAAGGAAGTGCAGGGACGAAGTAAAAAAGGAAATAAGGAAATCAAAGAGAGGGCGTGAAAAAAGATTAGCAAGTAAAGTTAAAGATAACGCAAAGATCTTTTACCAATGCATTAATGCTAAAAGATTAATTAAGGAAAAAGTGGGACCTATCAGAGATGAAGATGGAAACTTGTGTGTAGATGCAGAGGCTGTGGGAAGGGTTTTGAATGAATATTTTGTCTCCGTGTTTCCAAAGGAAAGGGAGGATGTAGATATAGTAGTCCAGGAGGAACACTGCAAGATATTGGACGGGATAGCCATAAAGAGGGAGGAAGTACTCGAAGAGTTGAAATCCTTGAAAGTTGATCAGTCGCCAGGGCCAGATGGATTGTTTCCGAGGCTGCTGAAGGAAGTCAGGGAGGAGATAGCAGATGCTCTGAGGATGATTTTCCAATCTTCACTAGATACAGGGGAGGTACCGGAGGACTGGAGAAATGCAAATGTAGTTCCATTGTTTAAAAAGGGATCAAAGGAAATGCCAAACAATTATAGGCCAGTTAGTCTTACATTGGTGGTGAGCAAATTAATAGAATCAATCCTGAGAGATAAGATTAACTGTCATGTGGAAAGGCATGGACTAGTCAGGGATGGTCAGTGTGGATTTGTTAAAGGAAGGTCTTGCCTCACAAATTTGATTGAATTCTTTGAGGAAGTGACAAGAAGGGTTGATGAAGGTAGTGCAGTGGATGTTGTGTACATGGATTTTAGCAAGGCATTTGACAAGGTCCCACATGGCAGATTGGTCAGGAAAGTAAAAGCCCATGGGATTCAGGGTAATGTGGCAAACTGGATAAAAGGTTGGCTTTGTAACAGGAAACAAAGGGTAATGGTCGATGGATGCCCTTGCGAATGAAAAGTTGTCTCAAGTGGTATTCCACAGGGCTCAGTGTTGGGACCCTTGCTGTTTGTGTTATATATTGACGATTTGGACGTGAATGTGGGGGGCACGATTGGGAAATTTGCAGATGACACGAAAATTGGCCGAGTAGTGGATAGTGTAGAGGATAGCCATAGTCTCCAATAGATGGGTTGGTGGAGTGGGTGGTAAAGTGGCAGATGGATTTTAACGTAGAGAAATGCGAGGTCATACATTTAGGGAGGTCAAACAGTTACAGGGATTACACAATAAATGGGAATATACTAAGAGGGGTAGATGAAGTGAGATATCTTAGCGTACAACTACACAGGTCCCTGAAGGCAGCAGTTCAAGTAGACAAGGTTGTAAAGAAGGCATATGGAATGCTCTCCTTCATTGGCAGAGGTATAGAATATAAAAGTAAGGATATAATGTTGGAATTATATAAAACACTGGTGAGGCCACAACTGGAGTATTGTGTGCAGTTCTGGTCACCACATTACAGGAAGGACGTAATAGCTCTGGAGAGAGTGCAGAGGAGGTTTACAAGAATGTTGCCAGGGTTAGAAAAGTGTAGCTATGAGAAGAGATTGGATAGGTTGGGGCTATTTTCCTTAGAAGGCTGAGAGGTGACTTGATTGAGGTGTACAAAATGAGGGGAATAGATAGAGTGGACAGGGTAAAATCGTTTCCCTTGGTGGAAAATTCTAGAACCATGGGACATAGATTCAAGATAAGTGGCAGAAGGTGTAGGGGGGACATGAGGAAGAACTTTTTTTGCGCAGAGGGTAGTGGATGTCTGGAATTCGCTGCCCAAGTTGGTGGTAGAGGCAAAAACTTTAAACTCGTTTAAAAAGTACCTGGATCTGCACCTAAAGTGCTGTAAGCTGCAGGGCTATGGGCCGGGTGCAGGAAGGTGGGATTAGAAAGGGCACCTGGGTGTCCTCGGGCTGGCATGGACAAGATGGGCCAAATGGCCTCCTTCTGTGCTGTAACTTTTCTATGGTTCTAAGTCCCGACACACTGACTCTGTGGGAATTGCCTAGTAAGTTTGAACTTCTGATAGGCTATTTCCCCGCTCCCAGAGACCCTCTGAAAAAGCCATCCATTCTGAGTTACCTGGATAGTTCCAACTTACCTGGATAGTTATCCAGGAAATGTTAGACAGAAAAATGCTAGCCTAACTCCTGGTAACAATGCAACTGACATCCCCTTGACTCCCTGACCTAACCCCCTGACACCCCCGACTCCCAGGCTCCCCCCCTACCCCCTGAATCCACCGACCCGACATGACTAGCTCCCACTACCCAATTTGCCGTCAACATGACTGACTAGCTCCCGACCTGACAACCCCTCCCAACCCAACCCGATTATCCCCTGACCAATCTACTGACTCACCCACCCTACCCACCTAACCCACCTGCCACCCGACCCACTTACCTCAACCACATACCCATTTACACACCTACACACTCATCCATTCATTCATACATTGGACTGCATTTTACGTGCCTCTGCTGGGTGTGTTTCTCGCGGTGGGTGGGGGGGTCAAGTAGGGCAGGTCCGATCCCACCACCTTCCCACCCATCCCTGAGCTCAGCCCCATAATAGGGGGGTGAAATTGGGAACCCACCTGCCATATTTAAATAGGTAATCAAGGGTCAATTAGGCTTGTTAGGAAGCCATTTGACCTTGATAATACGCTGCCCACGTGATAAAACGTTTGACATGGGCAGCCAGGCAGGAGTGGACAGCCCAATTTTTTTTCTAAGTACAACCTTCAAAGCACAGGAAGGTAGAGGGGGCTTCAACTTTTTGAGGGATGCTCCTTGCAGATTGGGGGACAGCCCCTCTAAGATGGAAGCTCCCCCTTCCTGCCTTCCCGCAGCCTTAAACTCAACCCCCTCCCCTCATCCTCACCCCAGTCCCCCTCCCTGAGCAGCCATGACCCTACCTGCCCTAGACCCTGGACTTAGCTGCTCCGGGGATACGTGGACCTTCTTTGTCGTCTTCTTGCCGTCCTGGCAGCAGCCACTCACGCTCTTGGCGCTGCCGAGACCGATGGAGCTGCCAGCCAATGTAGCTCCAGAGGGCCCTTGTTTAGCCTGCCCGCAGCATGTTATGGCCGCAGGATGGGCTGGCATGGAGCGGTTTAGCTCCATGTCAACTTTGATTCCGGGACTGGGGGTGGGGTGTGGCGAGAGTGAGGTGGGTAAAGTGGGTCTGATCAGCATCACATACAGAGGTTCTGATTCTGATAGGAAGTTTTGGGCCATTCTTTTTGTTCAGTAAGCATAGGCAGTACAATATAAAATGAGGTTAATTAATCTGGATGATATATCAAAATGTATAATGGTAATAACACATCAGATTCTTGCCAGCAGTTAAAAAAGCTGCTATAATTTCTTTCTTCACTTGTGCATTCCATTTCCATTCCCAGGAATTCCTTTGTCTCCTCAGTGTCCATCTGTTTTTCTTGTCTGAGCCATTCATTCTTCCAATTATTGTTAGGTCTCAGAAAGTGAAGACGTTATTTAATTATCATGGAGTACCAGCAGCCTGTTTGGAACTAAATTTTACTGCTAAATGTCCACAGTGAGACTCCAGAGAAACCACTGCATTAGAAGTGTTCGAAGGTAGGGTATCAATGTACAGAATAATTAGACAGCACCTTCCAAACCCATGACCACTACCACCTAGAAGAACAAGGGCAGCAGACACATGGGAACACCACCACCTGGAAGTTCCCCTCCAAGTCACACACCATCCTGACTTGGAAATATATCGCCGTTCCTTCACTGTCACTGGGTCAAAATCCTGGAACTCCCACCCCAACAGCACTGTAGGTGTACCTACATAACATGGACTGCAGTGATTCAAAAAGGCAGCTCACCATCATTTTCTCAAGGGAAATTAAGGATGGGCAATAAATGCTGGCCTAGCCAGTGAAGCCCACATCCCGCAAATGAATTAAAAAAAACAAAGAATGTTTAGAGCTTTTTCCACTAACATCAGTTGTCATTTCCTCAGGTTCAGTTGCAGTTTAGAATTAAGATTCCTGAACCAGGCCAATATGTTCTTGTCGTTGAATATGCCAATGAAGATAAGAGACTGCACAAGCTTAATGTGGCTCTGCACAAACCTCTTGGAGCAGCAATGCGAGGGGAATTTAATCTGTACAGCTGCAAATACAGGTATGGTTAGGCACAGTGGGATGGGGCGGAAATGACTCTCGTTCCTCCGGCCTGGGTATTCTGCTGCGGGGAGGCAACTTCACCATCTCCGAGGTTAAGGAGGTGGTGGGCGGGCGACTCCTCGTAGCAGACGTAATGTACAAGAACGCTCCACTCCGGTTAATTAACGTGTATGGCCCGGCACAAGGGGCTGAGCGGCTGGAGGTTTTTCAGCAGCTCCCACTGCTGCTGGCGACCTCCAGGCCGGTCATTCTGGGCGGTGACTTCAACTGCATCATCGATGCGGCTGGACGATCCAGCAGGGCTGGCAGCAGATTGGACGCTACGTCCAGATCCCTGATGGAAACAGTTAAGGATGCCAAGCTGCACGACGTCTTCAGCAACCCTGCAGACGGAGCGCAGCATAGATACACCTGGTCGCGGCCAGACGGGTCCATTCGTTCCAGGATAGACTTCCTGTTTGTGTCCCGTGCATTCACAGTCAGATCCGCCGACGTCAAGCCGGTGTTCTTCTCTGACCACTGCCTCCTACTGGCGGACTGCCACTTGGAGAAGGACCTGAGGGTGGGCAGGGGGGCATGGAAGCTAAATGTGCAACTGCTGACCCCAGAGAACATTGAGGAGCTCAAGAGGGATTACAAAGGTTGGAGAACCGTGAAACCCCTCTTTGAGTCCCTGACACACTGGTGGGAAGCGATCAAGGGAAGCATCAAGAGGTTTTTCATCCTCAAAGGCACCCAGAAAGCTAGAAAGGAACAGAGGGAAATGTCCCGACTCCAGAAAAAGATGCAGAATCTGCTCCGGCTGCAGTCGATGGGGGTCGATGTCAAGGAGGAGCTCCAAGAGGTGAAGAGCCAGCAAGCCTCGCACTTTGCCTCGGAGGCCTCCAAGATCATCTTCCGTTCCAGAGTCCGCTCCGTGGAGCAGGATGAGACGTGCTCACGTTTCTTCTTCCAAAAGGTACACAGAGAGAGCTCTGTGATCAGCAGCCTGAAGGAAGAAGACGGCTCAGTAAAGTCATCACGGTCCGACATTCTGAGGATCAGCAAATCCTTTTATGCCGGATTGTATGACGTGAAGCCCACGGACAGCACGGCCTCCCAGTCCTTCCTGTCCTCTATCACGGAGGTCTTAGACGACAGTACGCGGGAGAGCCTGGACAAACCGCTAACTCCTGATGAACTGACTAAGGCCCTTGAGTCCTTCGAGAAGAGTAAGACTCCCGGAAGCGACGGCTTGCTGGCGGAGTTGTATTCGGCTCTGTGGGACTTGATCGGCCCAGACTTGCTAGGAGTGTACGAGAGTATGCTCCTGGCCGGTAGTATGTCAGAATCCATGAGGAAAGGCATCATCACCCTCATCTACAAGCACAAGGGGGAAAGGGAGGAAATTAGAAATTGGCGACCCATTTCACTGTTGAATGTGGACTATAAGATTCTGTCCAAGGTCATCGCCAATCGGGTCAAATCCGCTCTGGAATTGGTGATTCACCCTGACCAGACCTGCTCTGTGCCAGGCAGGAAGATCTCTGACAGCCTGGCGCTGCTCAGGGATACGATTGCCTATGTACAGGACAGGGGTGTGGATACCTGCCTCATCAGCTTGGATCAGGAGAAGGCCTTTGACAGAATATCGCACACCTACATGGGGGATGTGCTCTCCAAAATGGGGTTTGGGGAGGGAATTCGAAATTGGATCCAACTGCTCTACACTAACATCAGTAGCGCAGTCTCAATCAATGGGTGGGAAACAGATAGCTTTCCGATTAAATCTGGAGTCAGGCAGGGCTGTCCTCTCTCGCCTGTCCTTTTCGTGTGTTGCATAGAACCCTTTGCCGAGTCCATCAGGAAGGATCCGGGCATAGGAGGAGTGACGATCCCAGGCAGTGGAGGCACTCAGGTAAAAGCCTCCCTGTACATGGACGACGTCGCCGTCTTCTGCTCGGATCCGCTGTCGGTGCGCAGACTGATGCACATCTGCGACCAGTTCGAACTGGCCTCGGGAGCCAAGGTAAATCGTGGGAAGAGCGAGGCCATGTTCTTTGGGAACTGGGCTGACCGATCCTTTGTCCCCTTCACTGTCAGGGCTGACGGCCTGAAGGTGCTGGGGATATGGTTCGGAGGGACCGGGGCATGCGTTAGAAACTGGAAGGAGCGAGTGTCTATGGTGAAAAGGAAACTGGGCATGTGGGAGCGACGCTCCCTCTCCATTGCGGGTAAGAACCTGGTCATCAGGTGTGAGGCACTCTCGCTGTTGCTGTACGTGGCGCAGGTCTGGCCCATTCCAGACTCCTGCGCGACGACGATCACTCGAGCCATCTTCCGCTTTATCTGGAGGTCGAAAATGGATCGTGTCCGCAGGGACGCGATGTACAAGCCTCTAGATAAAGGGGGAAAAAACGTGCCCAACATCGCCCTCATACTGATGGCCACCTTTGTGTGTGGCTGCATCAAGCGGTGCGTAGACCCTCAGTACACAAACACCAAGTGTCACTACGTGCTGAGGTTCTACCTGTCCCCGGTGTTGCGAAGGATGGGTTTGGCCACGCTGCCGCGGAACGCTCCAAGTAGTTGGACCGTGCCGTACCACCTGTCCCTGGTGGAAAAATTTATGCAGAAAAACACCTTTGACCACAAGTCCATCAGGCAGTGGTCAGCACGTAACGTCCTAGAGGCCCTGAGGGAAAAGGAGAGGGTGGACCCTGTGGGATGGTTCCCCGAGCAGACTGTCAAAGTCATTTGGCAGAATGCCTCATCGCCAGAACTTTCCAACAAGCACCAAGACGTAGCTTGGCTGGTGGTGAGAAAGGCCCTCCCCGTCAGATCCTTCCTACACGCCAGGAGTCTCACCCCCTCTGCACATTGCCCTCGAGGTGGCTGTGGTGGGGAAGAGACCGTTGTTCACCTCCTTGTGGATTGTGCCTTTGCAAAGAAAGTCTGGAGAGAGATGCAGTGGTTGCTGTCGAGGTTCATCCCGAGCAGTTCTGTGACACAGGACTCTGTGCTCTACGGGCTGTTCCCAGGGACACACACCGAGACAAACATCAACTGCAGCTGGAGGATCATCAACTCGGTGAAAGACGCGCTTTGGTCTGCCCGAAACTTGTTGGTCTTCCAGCGCAAAGAGTTGTCCCCGACCGATTGTTGCGGACTGGCACAATCCAAAGTCCAGGACTACGTGCTGAGGGACGCACTAAAGCTTGGGGCAGCTGCCGCAAAGGCGCAATGGGGAAGGGTCGCTGTCTAAGACCTTTCTGCCACAGCGCACCGAGGGACTGGGAACTGTTTAGAGCCCCTTGGGCTGTACAGCTCAAAATGAAAGGCTGTAAATGATTGTAATATTGTTTGTACTGATGCACCTGGTGATACATTTTGTAAAAGTTTAACCTGGATTGTACCCTTGTAATGGTGTTTTTGAAATGGTTTGGAATGTGATTGAAGATATTTTATGAATAAAGTATATTTTTGCAAAAAAAAACAGTGGGATGGACCAAGGTAATATGAGCCCTCATTGGTGTGGCTACATGCAACAGGTCTGACATTGGTAATGTAAAGATGAATCTCTGCTTGTTAGTGTGTTTAAACACAACATGACAACCCAGCAATATAGTCAAAAAATGCAGTGAGCAATCTTCACAAGTTAGTGTGGCTAAACCCCACAGGAATGATCCTAGAAATATAGTAATAAAAGAGGCAAAGAGGTTTCTCATGAAATCCCTATTGGATTATTGAACCCCTTCAGAATCTTAAAGACTTCCGTCAGGTTACCCTTCAGTCTTCTCTCTTATAGAGAAAAGCAGCCCCAGCCTTTCTTGAGGGCTAAATGTTCTCAGTTCTTGTATTATTCTTGTGATAATAAAAGCAAAATACTGCAGATGCTGGAAATCTGAAACAAGCAGATCAGGCAGCATCTGTGGAGAGAAACATGTGTAGTGATAAATCTGGTTAGTGCATCATCAGCAATGCAAAATAAGATCAGGAATTGCAATGAAATATTGTAATAAAATACTGTAATTTACTAATATAAAAATCAATGGACTGCAGGATGACAAATGTTTTGATTTGTTGTATTTATAAAAGATAAAATTATGCCCATGTGCATTTGCTGCAGTTTCCTTTGTCGGAGTGTTGCAGTTGACCCACAGAGTCGCATAGCGGTTTTTGATCTGCCTTCTTATGCTGACCTCCTTCTACAGGGAACATCGATCAGTTTTTTACTGGTAGGTACACGATTCATTGTGATGTGTGTACCAGGTGTGCAAGCCATGCATTTTCTTCATTACTGTACATTTTAGAAAAAGTTGCATTTGGCAAGTTTATTGTTTTTCTTGAGGTAAGATATATTTTCCAATCTCGAAGAAGTTGCTATACGTGCTGTTAGAACACATCAGCTAACAGCATACAGCATATGTTGGTGATGGACAAGGTACACACCGAAAATTCACTCTGAACAAAAAATTAATTATTTTACAAAAAAAAATCCTCTAGGTAACAATTGTGCAGCTTAATGTCTGTAAAGTAACATCTTCAGATGTTCAGCACCATTCACGACTCCTCACATACTGAAGCAGTCCATGTCCAAATGCAGCAAGACCTGGACAATGTCCAGGCTTGGGCTGACAAGTGGCAAGTAACATTCACAAGTGCCAGGCAATGACCATCTCCAACAAGAGAAAATCCAACCATCACTCCTTGATGTTCAATAGCATTATCATCACTGAACCCTCCACTATCAACATCCTGGGGGTTACCATTGACCAGAAACTGAACTGGACTAGCCATAGAAATACTGTCACTACAACAGCAGGTCAGAGGCTAGGAATCGTGCAATGAGTAACTCACCTCCTGACTCCCCAAACCTGTCCACCATCTACAAGGCACAAGTCAGGACTGTGATGGAATACTCCCCACTAGCCTGGATGAGTGCAGGTCCCACAACACTCAAGAAGCTCAACACCATCCAGGACAAAGCAACCCGCTTGATTGGCACCACATCCACAAACATTCACTTCCTTCACCACCCACGCACAGTAGCAGCAGCAGTGTGTACCATCTACAAGATGCACTGCAGGAATTCACCAAGGCTCCTTCGACAGCACCTCCAAAACCCATGACCATTACCAACTAGAAGGACAAGGGCAGCAGACACATGGGAACACCACCACCTGGAAATTCCTCTCCAAGTCACTCACCATCCTGACTTGGAAATATATCACTGTTCCGTCGCTGGGTCAAAACCCTGGAACTCCCTTCCTAACAGCACTGTGGGTGTACCTATACCACATGAACTGCAGCAGTTCAAGAAGGCAGCTCACCACCACCTTCTCAAGGGCAACTAGGGATGGGCAATAAATGCTGGCCCAGCCAGTGAAGCCCACATCCCCCTGTGGATGAATAAAGACAAAATCCATGATTAATTAAAGACCTGCTCTAAAATCTTAATAGGTTGAAATTACAGGATACTATAGCAACAAACATTCATTGCATTCATGTGACCTCTCTTTGTTTACTATTTTAATGAAGGTGTTAGTCTCTTCAGTTTATCCGTTTAGGCCATTCAGCCCTTTGAGCCTACTCTGCCATTCAGTTAGGTCATGGCTGATCTCCTACTTCAACACCATTTTCCTGCACTATCCCTGTATCTCTTGATGCTTTTAACATGTAGGAATCTATTGATCTCAGTCTTGGACATACTCAATGACTAAGCCTCCACAGTCCTCTGGGGCAGAGAATTCCAAAGATTCACCACTGAGTAAAGAAATTCCTCCTCATCTCAGTCATAAATGGCCTGACCCTTATTCTGAGGCTGTGTCCCCTGGTTCTAGAACCACCCCCTCCCCACCCCACCACGTCCCCCAGCAAGGGGAAACACCCTTCCTGCACCTACCCTGCCGAACCCTGGAAGAATTTTGTATGTTTGAATGAGATCACGTCTCATTCCTCTAAACTCCAGAGAATACAGGCCCAGTCTATTTAATCTTTCCTCACAGGACAATCCCTTCATCCCAGGAATTAATTTGGTGAACCTCTGTTGCACTCCCTCTATGGCAAGTATATCTTTCCTTAGGTAAGGAGATCAAAACTGCGCACAGTTCTCCAGATGAGGTCTCACCAAGGCTCTATATAATTGCAGTAAGACATCTTTACTCCTATACTCAAATCCTCTTGAAATAAAGGCCAGCATAACATTTGCCTTCTTAATTGCTTGCTGTACCTGCATGTTAGCTTTCAGTGACTCATGAACAAGGACTCCCAAGTCCCTTTGAAGTTCAAAACTTCCCAGCCTCTCACCATTTAAGAAATACTCTGCATTTCTGTTTTTCCTACCAAGGTGGATAACCTCACATTCTCCACAGTGTAAGCTATCTGCCAAATTTTTGCCCACTTGCTTTGCCTCTCCAAATCCTCTTGAAGTGTCTTAGCATCCTCCTCACAACTCACACTTCCACCTAGTTTTGTGTCATCTGCAAACTTGGAAATATGACATTTAATCCCCATATTCAAATCATTGACAGATTGTGAATAGCTGCCCCACTTGTCACAGCCTGCCAACCTCAAAATGACCCATTTATTCCTACTGTTTTCTGTCCGTTAACCAGTTCTCAATTCATGCCTGTATACTACCCCCAATCCCATGTGCTCCAATTTTGTTTACCAACATCTTGAGGGACCGTGTCGAAAGCTTTCTGAAAATCTAAAAGTACCACATCTGCTGGTTCCCCCTTATCTATTTTGCTAGTTACATCCCCAAAAAACTTCAACAGGTCTATTAAACAATTTCCCTTCCATAAATCCATGTTGACTTTGCCCAACACTACCATTATTTTCTAGGTGTCCTGTTATCACATCCTTTATTACAGACATCCAGTAATTTCCCTGATGTCAGGCCACCAAGTCTGTAGTTCCTCATTTTCTCTCTCCCTCCTTTCTTAAATAGTGGGGATACATTTGCCACCTTCCAATCTGAAGGAACCATTCCAGAGTCCATGGAATTTTGAAAGATGACTGCCAATGCATCCATCTCTACAGCCACCTCTTTCAACATTCTCAGATATAAATCGTCAGGTCCTGGGGAACTAACTACTTTAAATCCCATTAATTTTTCTAGGACTATTTTTTATTTACTCATTAATTTCCTGCAGTTTCTCACTTGTACAAGTCCATTGATTCTGTATGATTTCTGAGAGGTTTTTAGTATTCTCCTCCATGAATGCAGACACAAAATATTTGTTTAATTTCTCTGTCATTTCTTTATTCCCCATTATAAATTCTCCTGACAAAAGCAGCAGATGCTGGAAATCTGAAACAAAAACAGAAAATGCTGGAAAAAATCAGCAGGTCTAGTAGCATCTGTGGAAAGAGATACAGAGTTAACGTTTCTGAAGAAGGGTCAGCATTTTCTGTTTTTGTTTCATAAATTCTCCTGACACTGTTTGTAATGGACCCACATTTGTCCTTGCTAATCTTTTCCTTTTTACATACTTAGGAACTTTTACAGACCATTTTTATGTTTCATGCTAGTTTACTCTCACATTCTATTTTCCCTTTCTTAATCCTTTTCTTGGTCCTCCTTTGCAGAATTCTAAAATGTTCCCAATTCTCAGGCTTACCATTTTTTTTTTGGTGACTTTATACACCTCTTCCTATGATATGTTGCAACCCTTGGGGCAGAATCTTCTGTTTGGTGTGCATGGGCAGGCCCTGCTCGCCGACGCATAAAATGATGCGCGGTGACGTTGGATGTGCGTCCCGACGTCACCACGCGTCATTCTGATCTTCTGTTAGACAGGCATGCACCGGAGTCGGCTGCGCTCCCGCTGAACTGTCAAAGGCTTGTTAAGGCCCTAAATAAAACAGTTAACCCAATTGAGAAAGCTGCCGTCCAACCTTCAGGTTGGCGGACAGGCGAAGAGCGCAGGTGGCCTTTGCATTTTTTATGAAACCTCATCCACGGGCGGGATGAGGTTTCATGAAGGTTTTTTTTTAGTTAAATAAAAATTTTTATGAAAATTCATAAACATGTCCCAGCTTATGTGACACTGACATGTGTAAATGATTTTTAACTTTTTTTATTTTGGTGTTTCATAGTTGAATTTAATCTCCGAGGCAGCTCCGTGCCTAAGGGAGATTGCTGCGCTCTTTCGTGTGCATGCGCAAAAGAGTGCAGGCCCCAACTCTCCGTCCTCTCCCCACTCGCTCAGGTAGCAATGAGCGGTACCGGGCGTGTGTCACGCTGGGAGGGCCTTAATTGGCCCGCCCACATAGAATGGCGGCACACAGCCGATCATGAGTGGCGATCGGCTACATGCCCGCTCCCGACTGGCCCACCCAACAGGGAGAAAATTCTCCCCTTGTTGTCTTTTGTTAGCCATGGTTGAAATACTTTCCTTGCTGGGTTTTTGTGCATTCAAGGAATGTATTTTGATAGATCTTCTATATTCAGGGAATACAATCCTAGTCTATGCAATCTGCCCTCATAATTTAACCAGTTTAGCCAGAGTATCATTCTGGTAAATCGACACTGCATTCCTTTCAAAGTCACGATATCCTTCCTGAGGTGCAGTGCCCAGAACTGAAAGCAGTTTCTCTAGATGGAGTCTAATCTGTATAGCTATTACTTAACTTTCACCCCTTTTGTATTCCAACCCCCTTGAAATAAAGCTCCATATTTCATTCGCCTTTTCAATACTAGGTGGACAGGTATAAAAAGTTATTAGTACCCCCACTGCTGCTTTAGTTGGGATCTGCCGACTCTACACAGAATGGGAATCGATCCTGCTACCTTTTAATTTACATGGCTCTGTCATTCACGGAATCACAGAGTGCAGAAGAGGCCTTTCGGCCCATCGAGTCTGCACCGACACGTGAGAAACACCTGGCCTACCTAATCTCATTTACCAGCACTTGGCCCATAGCCTTGAATGTTATGACGTGCCAAGTGCTCATCCAGGTACTTTTTAAAGGAAGAGGCGCAACCCGCCTCCACCACCCTCCCAGGCAGTGCATTCCAGACCGTCACCACCCTCTGGGTAAAAAAGTATTTCCTCACATTCCCCCTAAACCTCCTGCCCCTCACCTTGAACTTATGTCCCCTTGTGACTGACCCTTCAACTAAGGTGAACAGCTGCTCCCTATCCACTCTTTCCACGTCCCTCATACTCTTGTACACCTCGATCAGGTCGCCCCTCAGTCTTCTCTGCTCCAACAAAAACAATCCAAGTCTATCCAACCTCTCTTCATAACTTAAATGTTTCATCCCAGGCAACATCCTGGTGAATCTCCTCTGCACCCCCTCCAGTGCAATCACATCCTTCCTATAATGTGGCAAACAGACCTGCATGACATAAGTGCTATGAGCCATAAAGGGAAACTCACTGTTATCAAATGCATTAAATATCCTGACAAGATGCTAAAGGGTATAGACAAAGTAGACGTGGAGCAGATGTATAAGGCATAGTTTTAGGCTAAGGGGTGGTAGATTTAAATCAGAGGTGAGGAGGAATTACTTTTCTCAAAAGATCGTGAATCTGTGGATTTCACTACCTCAGAGTGCAGTGGATGCTGGGACGTTAAATAACTTTAAGGAGGAGATGGACAGATTTTTAATTAGTAATGGGTTGAAAGGTTATGGGGAGAGGGCGGGAAATTGGAGTGAGGCCGAAATGAGATCAGCCATGATCGTATTGAATGGCGGGGCAGGCTCGAAGGGCCGAATTGCCTACTTCTGCTCCTAGTTCTTATGTTCTTAAGACAGCACATTTGTATTTCTGAACTGACTTGGATTTGCTGAACAGATTAAGATAACATGATACTTATTAATATTTTGCATTTTTTTTATTCCTTTCCATTGACAGCACAAAGTTTATTTCATACCAGTTAAAGAATTCTGCATTGAACACATAGAACCCAAAGTCCACTGCATCGCCACTCATGGACCCGTCACAAACAGGAGGTAAAACCTATCATATGAACTTTCCTGTTCCACATTTCAAAATGGGGAAAATTATAAAACAATGGCTGCAAAAATCCAGGGGGCCATCATCTCATCAATCTTAGGTTGAGCCTGTTGTGACCTTGCCAAAGGTCACTTCATTAACCCATGTATATTAACCAGGTAAGTGCATGATGGAGGCTGAAAAATAGAACAGAGTTTCCACGACCTAGGGTGTGAAGGCTGGTGCATACCTTGGTATTATTGCCCCCTATTAAAAGAGTGTTGAAATACTTTATGTTTATTATGATCTGGAATGTGCAGGCTAAAAGGGCAGTGGAAGCAGATTCCACAATATCTTATAGGACAGAATTGGATAAATACTTAAAAAGGAGGAATTTGCAGGGCTATGGGGAAAGAGCAGGAGAGTGGGACTAATTGGATAGCCTTTTCAAAGAGCCAGAACAGGCACAATGGGCTGAATGGCTTCCTCATGTACTGTGAGATTCTATGATTCTTGGAATGTGGGCAATGCTGCAAACTTAAAGTTTATTGACCATCTGTAAATGCCCTTGAGAATCTGAAGGTCATAGTGAGCCACCTTCTGCTGCAGTCCAGGTGTGAAGCGCTCCCAGAATGCTGTTGGGAAGGGAGTTTCAGGATTTTGACTCAGCAATGCTGAAGCACCAACAACATATTTCCACATCAGGTTGATGTGTGACTGAGAGGGGAACCTCTAGGAGATGATATTCCCATAACATTGCTGCTGTTCCCATTCTTGTGCTGAGCGATGCTGAAAGCTTGGCAAGGGGCTGCAGTACATTGTATAGATTGTAAGTACTGCAGTTGAACTATGCCAGTGGTGGAAGAGGTAGATATTGAGTTCAGGGGAGGGGCAGAAATTAAGTGGCCTGCTTCATACCAGATAGCGTTGAGATCCTTAAAAGTTGTTGTGGCTAAGCCTATCAGGGAAGTGAAGAGTATTCTATCACACTGGGGATAGAAAGATTTAATTATAAGGGCAGGTTGTATAGGCGAGGCTTCTATTCCTTAAAGTATAGTAGATTAAGGGATACTGTGATTGAGGTATTTAAGATACAAACATACGAATTAGGAGCAGGATTAGGCCACTCGGCCCCTCGAGCCTGCTCCACCATTCAATAAGGTATTGGCTGATCTGAATGTAACCTCAATCCCACATTCCTGCCTACCCCTGATAACCTTTCACCCACCTATCTAGCTCTGTCTTAAAAATATTCAAAGACTCTGCTTCCACCACCTTGCGAGGAAGAGAGTTCCAAAGACTTTCAACCCTCAAAAAATTTCTCCTCATCTGTCTTAAATGAGCGATCCCTTATTTTTTTTTTAAACAATGACCCCCTAGTTCTAGGTTCTCCCATAAGAGGAAACATCCTCTCCACATCCACTCTGTCAAGACCCCTCAGGATCTTAAAGATTTCAGTTAAGCTGCCTCTTACTCTTCTAAATTCCAGTGGGTACAAGCCTAACCAGTCCAGCCTTTCCTCATAACACAACCCACCCATTCCTGGTATTAGTTCCAGTAAACCTGCTCTGAACTGTTTCTAATGCATTTACATCTTTCTTTAAATAAGGAGACTAGTACTGTACACATTCCAGATGCAACTGAAGCATCACCTCCCTACTTCTGTCTTCAACTCCCCTCACAATAAGTGATAACATTCTATTAGCTTTCCCAGTTACCTGCTGTATCTGAAAACTAACCTTTTGTGATTCATGCAGTAGGACACTCCAATCCCTCTGAATCTCAGAGCTCTGCAATCTCTCACCATTTAGATAATAAGCTTCCTTTTTATTCTTCCTGCCAAAATGAACAATTTTACATTTGCCCACATTATACTCCATTTGCCAGATCTTTACCCACTCACTTAACCTATCTATGTCACTTTGTAGCCTCCTTACATCCTTTTCACAATTTACTTTCCTACCTATGTTTGTGTCGTCAGCCAACTTAGCCACCATTCCCTCCATCCCTTCATCTAAGTCAGTAATATAAATTGTAAAAAGTTGAGGCCCCAGCACTGACCCCTGTGGCACACCACTCATCACATCCTGCCAACCAGAAAAAGACCCATTTATGCCTACTCTCTGCTTCCTGTTAGCTAACCAATCTTCTATCCATGCCAATATGATACCCCCTACACCATGAGCTTTTATTTTCTGCAATAACCTTTGATGTGGCACTTATCAAATCTGGAAATCTAAACCAGTACATCCACTGGTACCCCTGTATCCACAGCACACGTGACTCCAAATGAACTCCAAAGAACTCCAATAAATTGATTAAACATGATTTCCCTTTTACAAAGCCATGTTGACTCTGCCTGATTGCCTTGAATTTTTCTAAGTGCCCTGCTATAGCATCTTTAATAATAGCTTCTAACATTTTCCATATGACAGATA
Organism: Cetorhinus maximus; assembly: GCF_964194155.1. Lineage (NCBI taxonomy): Eukaryota > Metazoa > Chordata > Chondrichthyes > Lamniformes > Cetorhinidae > Cetorhinus > Cetorhinus maximus. Next base: position 176,214,214 of record NC_135882.1, on the reverse strand, counting down.
TTAGACTAACTGGCCTATAATTTCCTGCTTTGTCTCCTTCCCTTTTTGAATAAAGAAGTTATATTTGCTACTTTCCAATCTAATGGAGCCTTCCCCAAATCTAGGGAATTTTGGAAAATTAAAACTATTGCATCAGCTATCTCTCTAGCCACTTCTTTCAAGACCTTAGCGTGAAGTCCATCTGGACCTGGGGATTTGTCAGCCCGCAGCCTCCATAATTTGCTCGATACCACTTCCCTGGAGATTGTAATTTTCCCAAGTTCCTCCCTCCCTTCCATTTCCTGATTTACAGCTATTTCTGGGATGTTACTTGTGTCCTCTACAGTGAAGACTGGCGCAAAATATCTGTTTAACTCGTCTGCCATCTCCCTACTTTCCATTATCAATTCCCCAGACACTCTCTCAATCGGACCAATGCCCACTTTGGTAACTCTTTTCTTATTTAAATATGTATAAAAACTCTTACTCTCCATCTTTATATTACTATCTAGCTTTCTCTCATACTCTAATTTTTCTCTCCTTAATCTTTTTGTCACTCTTTGTTGTTCTTTATATTCTTTCGAATCTTCTAACCTGCCACCCATCTTTGAACAATTATATGCTTTTTTTTTAAAGTTTGATACTGTCTTTAGCTTTTTTAGTTAACCATAGATGGTGGGCCCTCCCCTTGGAATTTTTCCTTTCTCATTGGAATGTATATATTCTGTGTATTCTGAAATATCTTTTTAAATGTCTGCCACCAGACTTCTATTGGCATATCCCTTAACCTCATTTGCCAGTTCACTATAGCTAGCTCTGCTTTCATGCCCTCATAATTGCTCTTATTTAAGTTTAAAATAATAGCCTTGGACGCAATCATTTCTCCCTCAAAATGAATATAAAATCCAGTCATATTACGATTGCTGCTACCTAGGGGTGTCTTCACTAGGAGGTTATCAATTAATCCTATCTTGTTGCTCAATACCAGGTCTAGTATAGCCTGCTCTCTGGTTGGCTCCAGAATGTACTGTTCTAAGAAAATATCTCGAAAACATTCTATGAACCTCTCATCTGCGTTACCTTTGCACACCTGATTTTTCCAGTCTATATGTAGGTTAAAATCTCCCATGATTATTGCTGTACCTTTCTGGCAAGCTTCCATTTTCCCTTCTATTATACTCTGTCCTACTATGTAGTTACAATTAGGAGCCTGTACACCACTCCCACAAGTGACTTCTTGCCTTTATCATTCCTCATCTGAACCCAAACCGCTTCTACATCCTGATTTCCTGAACTTAGGTCATCCTTCTCTAATGTGCTAATACCGTCATTAATTAACTGAGCCACCTCTCCACCTTTTCCCAACTTCTTGTCCTCCCTAAATGTCACATACCCTTCAATATTCAGTTCCCAATCTATCTCATCTTGTAGCCATGTCTCTGCAGTGGCTATCAAATTGTACTTATTTATTTCTATTTGCCTTATCAGTTTATCTGTTTTGTTACAGAGCCTTTAGTTCAGTCCTTCTGTTATTCTTGTAGCATCCAGCCTTATCTGCTGATTTACTCTTAGATTTGTACTCTGTCCCCTCCTGTCACAGTGTATTTATTATTTCCCGCATTAATACTTGTCTCTCTTGCCGTGTCTCTACTCTTTGGTTTACCACATCTTCCCAGATTTGATCCCTTGCCCCTACTATTCAGTTTCAAACCCTCTCTACTTCCCTAGTTATGCAGCTCGCGAGAACACCAGCCCCAGCACGGTTCAGGTGTAGACCATCCCAATGGTACAGAGCCCATTGTTCCCAATACTGGCGCCAGTGCCCCACAAACCTGAACGCTCTTCTCCCCCACCAGTCTTTGAGCCATGCATTCGTTCCTCTAATCTTATTTGCCCTATGCCAATTTGCCTGTGGCTCAGGTAATAATCCAGAAGTCATTACCTTTGAGGTTCTGCTTCTTAATTTGGTGCCTAGCTCATCATACTGACAATGCAGAAACCCCTTCCTCATCCTGCCTATGTCGTTGGTACCTACATGGGCCATGACCACTGGATCATCCCTCTCCCACTGCAAGTTCCTTTCCAGCCCTGAGCAGATGTCCCAAACCCTGGCACCGGGCAGGCCATAAAACCATAAGCCCATAAGACGTAGGAGCAGAAGTAGGCCATTCGGCCCACCAAGTCTGCACCACCATTCAATGAGATCATGGCTGATCTGATAATCCTCCACTCCACTTTCCTGCCTTTTCCCCATAACCCTTGATTCTCTTACTGATTAAAAATCTGTCTACCTCAGCCTTGAATATACTTAACGACCCAGCCCCTACAGGCCTCAAGGTAAAGAATTCCACAGATTGACGACCCCAAGAGAAGAAATTCCTCCTCATCTCGGTTTTAAATGGGTGACCCCTTACTCTGATATTATGCCCTCTGGTCCTAGACTTTCCCACAAGGAGAAACAACCTCTCAGCATCTACCCTGTCAAGCCCCCTAAGAATCTCATATGTTTCAATAAGGTCACCTCTCATTCTTCTAAATTCCAATGAGTACAGGCCCAACCTCTCATAAGAAAATCCCTCCATACCCAGGATCAACCTAGTGAACCTTCTCTGGACTGCCTCCAATGCCAGTATATCTTTCCTTCAATTTCTGTAGGGCAAGAAAGAGGAATCAAACACTCCCTACTCCCTACTCCCCTCTCCCAACTCACCAATCTTCACTTAGTTAGTCAAGGCTGCACTAAAGAACCCTGAATTTATAGTAAACTGAACTGGAGCAACAGTAACCAGATTCAAGCAGTTAGCTAATTAACTACTCAGCTCCTAAAGCTGAGAGTGAGTCTACCCTGTCTAAACTGCAAGAACTTAGCCTGCTTACGCAATACTTTCCAGTTACTGCTAATTACAGACTAGATTAGATTTTAAGAGCAAAATTTAAGAACAAAATTAACACTTAAAACTCCCCTCTCATCAAACTCTAAGTCTTCACCTCAGTTAGCCAGCTGTTAGTTGGATGATTAAGGAAGTTGATAGGGTAGATAGAGAGCAACTATTTACTTTGAGCAATTTACTTAGTGCCATTCTCCTGCCTTCTCCCCATAACCCCTTGCACATTCTTCCTTTTCAGAGAACAGTCTAATGCCCTTTTGAATATCACGGTTGAACCTGCCTCCACCACATTCTCCGGCTGTGCCTTCCAGACCTTAACCACTCGCTGTGTGAAAAAGTTTTTCTTTCATATTGCCTTTCCTTCTTTTGCAAATTGCCTTCAATGTGTGCCCTCTTGTTCTCGATCCTTTCATGAGTGGGGACAGTTTCTCCCTATCTACCCTGTTCAGGAATGATGTCAGGAAGCAATTCTCCACACTAAGGAGAGTGAAAACCTGGAACTCCCCTAAAAAGCTGGTGAAGCTGGGGCTCAAATGAAAAATTCAAAACTGAGCTTGATAGATTTTTGCCAAGCAAGAGTTATTAAGGGTTACGGAGCCAGGGCTGGTAAATGGATCTAAGGTATAGAGCAGTCATGATCTAATCGAATGGCACAACAGTCACTGTCCTGCCTTTGTAGCCATGACATAGAATATATTTGGATCACTTAAGGTTCTGGTTATAAGTGATGCCCAGGATATTGATGTTAGGAGTCTCACTGATGGTGGTGCCATTGACAGTTAAGAGGAGATAACAAGGCTTTCTCTTGGGCTAAATCCACCCCCCACCCCCCCCCCCCCCCCCCCCCCAGCAACTCATGGGAGTCCCTGGCTTGTGATCGACCAAAATGGAGAAGGTTCATTCGGAATGACACTGAACAGAATAAGAAACTACGTTGGGAACATGCAGAGGTGAAGTTGAGGCTTTGTTGCAAGCGCACAAACCCTGTAAGAACTCATCTGTCCAATCCTCCAAGCATGGGGTGCAGTTTGCAGTTCGCGCATTATAAGCTATCCCACAACCCATCGAACTAGAGTGGCAGCAAGTCATCATCAATCCTGAGGAACTGCATAAGAAGAAGAAGAATAGATAGAGCTTTGAAGGTTTTAGATAATAAATGTAATGTGCCACTAAAACATGAATTGTTCTCTCGCTGTTCATTTTCCAGTTGAATTCCCAACCTTGTACAAACTTGATATGTCATTTGCAACCTAGAGCAAATTCCAATTAAGGGTGTAGCTTATAACTTATCCAGACATGCAGAAGTCATGTATAAGTTCAAGAAATTGCGGTTTTTAAAATAATTTATATAAATCCTGCCTTAATTTTCTTTTTGTCCCAGTAACACAAAATCCCTTGCCATCCTATTTTGAGCCTCAAATCTTTCTTGCTGTTTGTTTTGTTGCCATTTCTCGGTTGATATCACCCTTTCTCCCCCACTATAGTTCTCCTATTCTGTCAAGCGGTTTGATGGGGTAGACATAGAGAAGATGTTTCCATTTGTGGGGTGTTCAAAACTAGGGGACCACCCAATATAAATCCAAGGGGGAATTCATGAGAAACCTCCTTACCTAGAGAATGGTGAAAATGTGGAACTTGCTACTACAGGGAATGGCTGAAGTGAATAGTATAAATTTAATTAAGGGGAAGCTAGATAAACACATAAGGGAGAAAGGAATAAAAGATTAGGTCACAGCTGGAATTTTGTGCACAGTTCTGGTCACCACATTACAGGAAGGACTTAATTGCTCTGGAGAGACTGCAGAGGAGATTTACAAGAATGTTGGCAGGGCTGGAAAGTTGCAGCTATGATTGGGTAGGCTAGGGTTGTTTGCCTTAGAACAGAGGAGGCTGAGGGGTGACCTAATTGAGGTATACAAAATTATGAAGGACCTAGATAGGGTAGACAGGAAAGACTTATTTCCCCTAGCTGAGGGGTCAATTACCAGGGGGTATAGATTTAAGGTGAGTGGAGAAGGATTAGAGGGGACATGAGGAAAAACCTTTTCACCCAGAGGGTGATGGACATCTGGAATTCACTGCCTAAGCTGGTGGCTGAGGCTGAAATGCTCAACTCATTGAAAAGGTACCTGGATCTGCACCTGAAGTGATGTAACCTGCAAGACTATGGACTAGGTGCTGGAAAGTGGGATTAAGAATGAGCGGCTAGTTTCTTTAATTCTTTTTTTTTGGCTGGCACAGACATGATGAGCTGAATGGCCTCTTTCTGCACCATAATTTTTTATGGTTAGATGGATATGCTGGTTGGGTGAGATGAAGCCAGGTGGAACAAGGCTTGCATGGAACATAAATACCAGCATGAACCTGTTGGACCAAATGTTTCCTATAGAAAATCTAGGATGGACATATTTTTGGTCTCTCGGAATGAAGGGATTTGAGGAGTGGGTGGGAAAATGGAATTGAAGTCCAAGATCAGCCATGATCACATTGAATGGTGAAGCAGGCTCGATGGGCCATATGGTCTAATCCTGCTCCAATTTCTTCTTATGATATAGCACATTCAGGAGACCATTTGAAATATCATGCATGTACCAGCTCTTTGAATGAACTATCTAATTCGTAGAATCACACAGCATAGATGAGAGAACATCCTCCTGTGTCATATTTGCTTTGTCAGCTCTTCTCTTTCAACAACTTTTCTGCTTCCTCTGTTGTCATATTTACTGCTGGTGAAACAATTACTCAATTTGGAGCTCCCGACTGTTAGGAGGTGAAGTTAGTTCAGCCGCTCCAAGAGTGTGGCCAGTAAAATAGAGACAATGGGCTGAATTTTAGCCTGCTAGGGTGCAATCTGAGACTCTGGCCCAGATTTTCGATGTGACGGAGAGCCTCTTCATCAATGTGAAAATCCAGAAATGGCTAAAATTGCTAAGTCCCGCCCCTGAACCTGGCCATTCCCATCTTTGCGAGGCTGGGACTGGAGTCAGGCTGGGGTTCGCACATGTGCGATTCGTGGAGGTAGCTAGTCATTTAAATCACCAGCTGCCTCCACTGAAGTGCATTTTGGAAGAACAGGAGTGTGGAATATGGAGTGTGCAGATTATAACAGATAAGAGGAGGTCTGAACTTAGTAGATATGTTTAGATAACCAAGAGAGATATCCAAGATAACCTTTGCAGCGGTAAGATACCCCCCTGGATAGGTTTACATTTGGGAGAGGTAAGGCACCTTTTGGGATTGTTAAAAATAAACATGAATATGCACTTTTTACGCACAAAATCATTGGAACTGTCCAGCTGTCAAAAACCCTGTCCAGCTGTCAAGGAGCTGCCTAGCTGTCAAGGAACTGTTAAGGAACTGTTCAGTTATCAAGGAACTGTTAAGGAACTGTCCAGCTGTCAAATCTGCCAAAGCTATCCAGGAAATGTCAAACCTATCAAAGCTGTCAAAGTTATCCAGGAAGTGTCAAAGCTGTCACAAACTGTCTAAGGATACTAGGTGAGTTGGCAGGGAGGAAGTAGGGGCGAAGTGTGGTGGGTGGAGGGGCATGCCATGAATTGGCATTAAGTTGGCATAGGAGGTATGGGTCAGTGAGGGTGGCTAGAGGGGCACTAATTTGGCATGGGGGTATGGGGGCCAACGAGGCTGGGTGGGGGGAATTGGTTGGCAAAGGTCGGCATGTATGGAGCATAGGGAGTGTTTGGGGGTCCGGTTGAGATCTAGAGGAATGTCTTTTGTTTTATTATTCATTTTTATTTATTTAAACATAGTGCTGGGGCACAGAGGCACCTGGCAAGCTACATATTCGTTCTGGGGTTCCCCCGTCCGGCTCCTGTTTCAGTGGGCAGACATTTTTAAAGGTTGGGTTTGCCGAGCTGGGAAATCTCCCAACTTGGTGAACCCGACCGGAAACCTGAGCCTCTGTGTTTCTCCACTGCAATCCTCCTCTGAGGCACTCAGGGTGGCAATCACCAGACAACCACTTCTGGTTCTCTGTCTCACCCTGGTGTTTTGCTTTCTTCTGTGAGGAGAGAGAAAGAAGAGAGCTATGAATGTGAGAAATGTATTGTGTTGAGTCATAGAGTCATTTACAGCACAGAATGAGGTCATTCAGCCCACGCAATCCATGGCGGCTCCCTGCAGAGCAATCCAGTCAGCCCCATTCATGACCATTTTGGAGACTGTGAGGAAAGGGCGTGAATGGCAATGAGATGAGGGAGACTATCGCTGATGGCTTTTCAGATGTGATGGGTGGACCTGCAAGGTGTGTTGATTTGAGTAGTGCAGTGCAGGAGAAAGCTCTAAGTCATAATGAGGGTGTTGGCACTTGATTGTGGCATGCCACTCACCTTTCCTGCCCTGATGAAGTCATTGGACCTCTTGCAGCACTATTATCCATGAGCGTGGGACCACTCTCCAGCTGTTCACCTCAGTCATTTCCAGCCACACAAGCTTGGCTTCAGAGGCAAGTTTTGTCCTCCCATCAACTGGGAGCAAGATGTCTCTGTGGGCCCTGATAGCCCACAGCAGATCCCCTGGGATGCCTTAGAGGGCTGGAGGGCAGTCTTTTCCTTTTTCCCCTCATTCTAATTGCCTCTCAGTTGGAATTTGTAGAATGCTTCCATTCTGTCCCTCACTGGGGTCCCTTTAAATACTGAGGCTTCAACAGTCAGTTACGGGTTGTGATCACACTCGCCTGCTCCGAAAACCCAGAAGCTAATGCCATGCCTCAGTTAACGAGGCATGGAAAAGCCCACTTGATGAACTTAGTTTCCTGACCTGCTGCTGGCCTCTGCTGTGAACGGGTCCAAAAGTTAAAATACAGCCCAATATTTCACTCAGTTACATGAATCTGGTGTATTGGGTCCAAATCTGAGTGCCACACTTTGAGAAGGATGTTAAGGCCTTAGAGAGGGTGTTGAGGAGATTTACTAGAATTGTTCCAGGGGTGAGTGATTTTAGTTATGTGGAGACACTGGAGAAGCTGGAATTGTTCTCTCTGGAGCAGAAAGAAATGTATAAGAGTTGTTCAAAATTACGAAGGGTTTTGATCAAGTAACTTATGCAGGTCAGTAACTAGGAGGCAAAGATTGAAGGTGATTGCCAAAAAGAACTAGAGGGGAGATAAAGAGAAATTGTTTTAAGTAATGAATTGTTATGATCTGGAATGTACTGCCTCAAACAGTGGTTGGTGCAGATCCAATAGTAACTTTCAAAAGGGAATTTACAGGGCTGAGGGGAAAGAGCAGGGGAGCGGGGCAAATTGGATAGTTAATGAGTTGACATAGGCATGATGGGCTAAATGGCCTCCTTCCAGTGCTGTATCATTCTACAATGTCAAATAAACTGCAATACTTTGGGGAAGGCTTCTTTTGGTAGCTATTTAAAAAAGGCTCGAGTAAAAAACGGGTGAAATGGTTTCATTTGATAAAATGGAAAAGAAAATTGTGCTGCAGGGGTTTCACTGATTTGGAGGTAAAAGGGCAATTGAAAATAGCATTGTTCATCAACTTCAGGCAGGCTTGATTTAATAACATTTATTTATACAAGTTACTCAAACATAAATGATTCCAGCTTTTAAGGATAGCTATTGAAAGTAATAAACACAGCAAGCTTGATTAGATCAAGAACAATTGGGCCATCAGAGATCAAATCCATAATACTAAACATTGGCAAAATACCAGAGTACAGGCTTGGCTCCGGAATTGCATGAAAATGCTTGTTTCGTTTAGATCCATGAAACTGCTACAATATTTATGTCTACAATGGCAGTGTTTTTCTACAGCAGTTAGGAAGGAATGCCTTTCACCATGCATTTAACATAGAATGAGACAGCACAAAAGGAGGCCATTCAGCCTTCTTTTCTGTGCCAGCTCTTCGAAAAAATTATCCAATTTATCTCACTTTGCCTGTTCTTTCCCCATAGCCTTGTAAATCCTCTCCCCTCCAAATATTTATCTTACAGCCTTTTGGATATTACTATTGAATCTGCTTCCATCATCTTTTCAGGCAGTGTGTTCCAGATCATCATAACTTGCTGTGCAAAAGGATCTCTCAAGTTGCCTCTGACTCTTTTACCAATTACCTTAAATCTGTGTCCCTCTGGTTACTGACCCTCCTGCTAGTGGAAGCAGTTTTGCCTTACTTACTCTTTTAAACCACTCAAGATTATAAACACTTCTATTATATTTCACTTTAACCGGTAGTGTAGTGATAATGTCACTGGACAAGTAATCCAGCAGCCTAGGCTAATGCTCTGGAGACACGGATTCAAATCCCACCATGGCAGTTGATGGAATTCGAATTCAGCTAATAAATCTGGAATATAAAGCTAGTCTCAGAGATAGTGACCATGAAACTATTTTCAATTGTCGCAAAAATCCACCTGTTTCACTAATGACCTTTAGGGAAAGAAATTTGCCATTCTTATCTGGTCTGACCTATGTGTGACACCAGACCCACAACTGACCATAAGACATGAGCAGAAAAAGGCCACTCGGTCCATCGAGTCTGCTTCGCAATTCAATGAGATCATTGATGACCTGATAATTCTCAACTCCACTTTCCTGCCTTTTCCCCATAGCCCTCGATTCCCTTACTGATTAAAAATCTGTCTATCTCAGCCTTGAATATACTTAACATATCCCTCTGTGGTAAAGAATTCCACAGGTTGACTACCCTCTCAGAGAAGAAATTCCTCCTCATCTGTTTTAATTGGGTGCCCCCTTACTCCGAGATTATGCCCTCTGGTCCTAGACTCTCCCACAAGGGGAAACAACCTCTCAGCATCTACTCCGTCAAGCCCCCTAAGAATCTTATATGTTTCAATCAGGTCGCCTCTCATTCTTCTAAATTTCAATGAGTACAGGCCCAACCTACTCAACCTCTCCTCATCAGAAAATCGCTCCATACCCGGGATCAACCAAGAGAACCTTCTCTGGACTGCCTCCAATGCCAGTATATCTTTCCTTAGAAAAGGGCACCAAAACTGTTCGCAATATTCTAGGTGTAGTCTAACTAGTGCCTTGTATAGTTTTAGCAAGACTTCCCTATTTTTACACCCTATTCCCTTTGAAATAAAATTCCATTGGCCTTCCTTATTACCTGTTGAACTTGTATGTTAGCTTTTTGGGATTCATGCACAAGGACTCCCAAATCCCTCTGTGCTGCAGCTTTCTGCAGTCTTTCACCATTTAAATAATATTCAGGTCCCCTATTCTTCCTGCCAAAGTGCATAACTTAACATTTTCCCACATTATATTCCATCTGCCAAGTTTTTGCACATTCACCTAACCTGTTTATGTCCCTCTGTAGACTCTTTGTGTTATCCTCACCACTTGCCTTCCCACCTATTTCTGTGTCATCCGCAAACTTGGTGATAGTACATTCACTTCCCTCATCTAAGCCATTAATATATATTGTAAATAATTATGGCCCCAGCACTGATCCCTGTGCACTTCACTAGTCACAGGTTGCCAACCCAAAAATGCCCCCCGTATCCCAACTCTCTGTCTTCTATTAGTTAGCCAGTCCTCTATCCATGCTAATATACTATCCCCAACACTATGGGCTATTATCTTAACAAGTAGCCTTATGTGCGGTGCCTTATCAAATGCCTTTTGGAAATCCAAATACATTACATCTTCTGGTTCCCTTTTATCTATCCTTTTTGTTACCTCCTCAAAGAATTCTAATAAATTTGGTAGGCATGATTTCCCCTTCATGAAGCCATGCTGACTCTGCTTGATTAGATGATGTATTTCTAAATGCTCTGCTATTACATCCTTTATAATAAACTCCAACATTTTCCCAATGACAGATGTTAAGCTAACTGGTCTATAGTTACCTGTTTTTTGTCTCCCTCCCTTTTTGAATAAGGGTGTTACATTGGCTGTTCTTCAGTCCTCTGGGACTTTTCCAGAATCTAAGGATTCTTGGAAGATTACTACCAGTGCACCCACTATCTCTGTAGCTACTTCCTTTAATATCCTAGGATGCAACCCATCAGGTCCAGGGGACATATCGGCCTTTAGCCCCATTAGATTCCCTTTTCTCTAGTGATAGTTATTGTATTTATTTCGAACCCCTCCCCCCACCCGCGCTAACCTTTGCCCTTGATTATTTAACATTTTTGGAATGGTATTAGTATCTTCTACCGTGAAGACTGAAGCAAAGTATTTATTCAGCTCCTCTGCCATTTCCTGGTTCCCCATTATTATTTCCCCAGCTTCATTCCCTAAGAGGCCTATGTTCACTTTGGCCTCTCTCTTCCTTTTTATATATTTAAAGAAACTCTTACTGTCTGTTTTTATATTACTTGCTAGTTTACCCTCAAAGTTTATTTTCTCCCTCTTTATTTTTTTTGGTCCTCTTTTGTTGGGTTATTAAACTTTCCCAATTCTCTGGCTTACCACTAATCTTTGCCACATTGTATGTTTTTTCTTTCAATTTGATGCTATCCTTAACTTCCTTGGTTAACCATGGTTAGCTTATCCCCTTGCTTGAATCCTTCTCCCTCACTGGGGTATATCTTTGTTGAGAGTGCTGCAGCAGCAACACATCACCCGTCCTGCCATCGCTATCGTATTTTATTCAATTTATTAATTAACTACTCTTGTATCCCCACTCTTTACACTTTTTATTATAATTATTTTTTATATCCAATGATATCAAACTTATATTTAACAAGCTATCTTTAAGAAAAAGAGAAAAAAGACTAGAGATCTAAACACAAACTAAAGACTTTACTTTAAAGACTAGAAATACTCACCAATCCTACTCACCAATCAACTGCTGTCCACACTCTTTTCCCTGGAGTCCGAGCCGCAGACATTGCGCCACATCAAGGAGGGGAAAGTTACCTGGACCTCCAGGAGGCAGCCACACCCCTCAGATTAGGTCATTCAAATTTGGTCTGTGATCAGGGACAGGAAGGTGTGACTGCAGGTGAAGCAGGTATGGGGATCCAGGGGGTAGCATTCGAGGAGCCTCGGCTCCTTTAATAGTCTCACACGCTTCTCTCACACTCTCGCTGTAAATGACCACACTTTCTCTCGCACTCTCTCACTGTAAATGACCACGCCATTTCTCTCGCACTCTCACTGTAAATGCCCTCTGAAATGACCTAGCAAGGGTAATTAAGGATATGCAACAAATGCCCATATCCCATGAAAATAATTTTTAAAAACTTCTCTTAGGACAGCTTCTCCAGTCCCTCCACGTAACTGAAGTCTCTCATCCCTGTTACCATTCTAGTAAATCTCCTTTTCACCCTCTCCTTCCTAAAGTGTGGTCAGAACTGGACACAATACTTTTTCTGAGGCCTAACCAGAGTATAGAAAATCCAGTTCTGTACTCATGTTGTTCGCAAGAGAAATTCATCCTCTTTATTTTGCTTTTGCCCAAAAAATAGATCAATTTTGTGACAAGTGATTTAATCCAATAGTCCCACTCCCTCCTGTACTTTCCCCATCATCCTACAATATTCTCCTTTTCAAGCGTATATCTGATTCCCTTTGAGAGTTACTATGGAATCTGCGTCCACCACCCTTTTCTATAGTGCCTTCCAAATTGTAACAACTTGCTGAGTAAAAACAAAATCTCTTCATTCACCTCCTGGTCCTCTTGCCAATTATCTTAAATCTGTGTCCACTGGTCACTGACTCATCTACCAGCGGAAAAGGTTTCTCGTTATTTACCCCATCAAGACCCCTCATAATTTTGAACACAAATTTATGCATCATTGTGATTGACCAGAATATTGTCCTTACAAATGGCATTGTCTTTATTTTGAATTTTTGAACAGTTCCTGTGTTGCATCCAAGTATGAAATACCTGTGTCTTCAGTGAAGGTGAAGGATGGACTGCTTTCAACTGCAGGCATTCCTTCACAACCTAACTTGCCTAATGATCCACAACTCCTATCCAAGCACCCTACAACCATGGTGGAACCAGGAGACATTATTTTACTAAAATCACTACAGGTAATAACTGTTTTAAGTGTGGAAATGTGTTAATGTGAAAGAATATCCGCAAAATAGAAAGAAAGACTTAGAGTAGAATTTTCTTGGCTCCAGGATAGCGTGAATGGAGGCAGGGGGCCAGAAAAATGGTGTGGAGCCACATCAGGCTGGTTCCCCATGCATGGATCTGTTTAGTCACATGTTCTGATTATGGGCACCACATTATCCTGTTTCCAATCTTCATGTTCTAATTAGTTTCCTCTGGCTCTCTCATAATGATTGCAATGCCTCCCAAATTTTTTCCATGCTCTCTCATCGCTAGAATAAAAGACATTTATTTCTGGGGATTTATTTGTTTTCAGTCCGTTTACCTTATCCAGAACATCTATTTAATTGATAAAACTTGGGGCATCTTTGGCAAGGGTGTGTTACTCAACCTTGCTCTTTTCATTCAGAATATTTGCGATTTGGTGTTCATCCTTGCCTCACAAATCACACATGCACAAACATACGAGTGAGGAGTAGGAGTAAGCCATTTGGTCCTTCAAGCATGCTCCGTCATTCAATAAGATCATGGCTGATCTGATTTTAACCTCCAGCCTACCCCTGATAACCCTTCACCCCCATGTGTATCAAGAATCTATCTAGCTTTGCCTTGAAAACATTCAAAGGGCAAAATTTTACATTTGGCGTGTGGGCTTGCGTCCGACATGCCGGAACGTAAAATGACCCGTGATGACGTTGGGTGTGCGTCCCGACACGATCGCGAATTTGCGCGATATTTCATTCGGCAGGCGCCAGGTGACTCCGGTGCGCACCCGACGACAATTGAAAGGCCTATTAAGGCCATTAGGGACCTAATTAACCTGAATTTTACGCTGCCCCCAGACAAGAAGGCCAAGCGGCCTTTACATTTTTTAGGAAACCTCATCCATGAGTGGAATGAGGTTTCCTAAAGCTATTACAAATTTAATAAAAATTTTCATCTGAAATTAAAAACATGTCCCATCTTATGTGACACAGTCACATGAGGGAACATTTCATTGAATTTTTATTGCATTTATTAATTTTTCCAAAAATCGCTTCAATCTCCCTGAGGTAGCTCCGTGCCTCGGAGATTGAAGCGCTCTTTCGCGCGTATGCACGAACCAGGTGCCAGGCCTGCTCTCCCTCCTCCCCACGCCCGCATAGGTATACCGCTTGCGATCCACCCAGGAGGCTCGCCTGTGTGAAATCGCGGAGCAGAGCCAATCGCGGGCGGCAGTTGGTTCCCTAACTGCCCCTGCCCGCTCCCGCCAAGCCCACCCAACGATTGGAAAATCCTGGCCAAAGACTCTGCTTCCACTGACTTTTGACAAAGGGAGTTCCAAAGACTCACCACCCTCTAAAAGAAAAAACTTCTCACCTCTTTCTTAAAAGGGTGACCTCTTATTTTTAAACAGTGACCCCTAGTTCTAGATTCTCCCATAAGTGGAAACATCCTCTACACATCCACCCTGTCAAGACTCCTCAGGATCTTATATGTTTCAATCAAGTCGCCTCTTACTCTTCTAAACTCCAGCAGATACAAGCCTAGCCTGTCCAACCTTTCCTCATAAGACACCCCACCCGCTCCAGGTATTAGTCTGGTAAACCTTCTCTGAACTGCTTCCAATGCGTTTACATCCTTCCTTAAATAATACAGCACTCCAGATGTGGTCTCACCAGTGTCCCGTACAATTGAAACATAACCTCCCTATTTTTATATTCAATTCCCCTAGCAATGAACGATAACATTCTATTAGCTTTCCTAATTACTTGCTGTACCTGCATATTAGCCTTTTGTGATTCATGTACTGGGACACCCAGATCCCTCTGCACCTCAGAGCTTTGCAATCTCTCACCATTTAGATAACATGCGTCTTTTTTTTTTCTTCCTGCCAAAATGGACAATTCCACATTTTCCCATATTGTACTTCATTTGCCAGATCTTTACCCACTCACTTAACCTATCTATGTCCTTTTGCTGCCTCCTTATGTTCTCTACACAACTGACTTTCCTATCTATCTTTGTATCATCAGCAAATTTAGCAACCACTCCTTCTGGCCCTTCATCCAAGTCATTTATATAAATTGTAAAAAGTTGAGGCCCCAGCACTGACCCCTGTGGTACACCACTCATTACATCCTGCCAACCAGAAAAAGATCCAGAGGCTACCCTCTGTTTCCTGTTAGCCAGCCAATTTTCTACCCATGCCAATATGTTATCCCCTACAGCACAAGCTTTTATTTTTTGCAATGATCTTTGATGTGGTATGTTATCAAATGTCTTCTGGAAATCTAAGTACAGTACATCCACCAGTTCCCCTTTATCCACAGCACATGTGACTCCTTCAAAGAACTCCAGTAAATTGGTTAAACATGATTTCCCTTTCACAAAACCATGTTGCCTCTTCCTGATTGTCCTGAATTTTTCCAAGTGCCCTACTACAACATCTTTAATAATGGCTTCTAACATTTTCCCTATGACAGATGGTAAGTTAAGTGTCCTGCTTTCTGACTCCCTCCCTCTTTGAATAAAGGAGTTACATTCACTATTTTCCAATCTAATGGCACCTTCCCCGAATCCAGGGAATTTTGGAAAATTAAAACCAATGCATCAACTATTTCACTAGCCACTTCATTTAAGACCCTAGGATGAAGTCCATCAGGACCCAGGGATTTGTCAGCCCACAGCTCCAACAATTTGCTCAGTACCACTTCCCTGGTGATTGTAATTTTCCTGAATTCCTCCCTCCCTTCCAATTCCGGATTTGCACAGAAGGCGGAATCCTCCCAGATTTGCACTAAGTGCAGTAGCAGGCGGGAAAAATAACATTTTACCTGCTGGCTGTAATGGCGGCTTTTCACGCCTTATCATCCCAATCCTGCCTCATTAATCATGCATTCCCAGGAAACACGCCTGGTGGGCAGGCTCTCATTTGCCCACCACGCCATCACCTTGCTGCTTCCTCACACCGAGTGCCACATTTAAAGTGCTGACGCCTGCACACCTCTCTGTGCTCGGATAGGAGTTGTGGATCATTAGGCATCCAAAAGGCATTTCAGGGATGCATCACTGAATCGGGGGCTGCAGTCTTCTTGTCTTGTGGGTCCATGTCCTCTGTGCTGCAATCCAGCCCAGGATTGCAGCACAGAGGACATGGACCCACAAGACAAGAAGACTGCAGCCCCCGATTCAGTGATGCATCCCTGAAATGCCTTTTGGATGCCTAATGATCCACAACTCCTATCCAAGCACCTCCAACCATGGTGAGGACGAGGTCAAGAAGAGCTCAGTGACCTGTCACTGGAATTCCTTTTGGAGGCCTGCCATGATGTCCTCTACCCTCGCTCTGGCCACAAAAGGTCCAGCAATCTCACCACTCCGGCTTGGTAGGCAATGGCAGTGGTGATCAGTGCCAATGCTGCACAGAATGGTGGTGACCATCCAATGCAGAATGATCTCATCTGTGCCGCCAGGGTAAGGCGGCCATCTCATCACTCTGAACTCCCACACTCAAGCCCATCACACATTCACTGGCATCTCACGCACTGCCAGCTCAAGGGACATCACCACTCACACTCTCACACACACCCTCACATCTCCACCTGGCCTCATTTCCCCTGGAGACTGTCTCCTCAGCACTCACCATCCTGAGGCCACTTCTACAGATCAACTTGTGCACCCACACACACCCTGGGTTACCCCACTTTCCTAGTACAGCCCTCGCCCTGCAGTCTCTTCCCTTGCCTGAGGCCGCATCTCCCCCTGCCCCAAGCAAGCCCTAGCCATGCAGCCATTGAAAAGTCAACCCCACCTTGCGACTGATCTGGTAGGTGGAGACCTGCCCGTGAGCCCCTCTAAAAGTAATGTGGTGCTGTCTGCAAAGCCTGGCGCTGATGACCAAAGCAATGTAGGCAAACACACCTCGAAGTCCCAAGCGAAGTGCAGCTTGCCATGTGCACATCGCTTATGTACATTTGCGAAACACACTGGCACGCTTGAATGATCCAGTGTTGGGGGGACGACTCCGGCGGGCTAGCCTTATAATATTATGCAGATGTATTACAATGAAGTTCCCAACATCTGGTGGCGGGAAACACGGCCCGCCATTGACAGGCAGAGCGGAAGATTGCAAACAGGTTTCACGACATCGTGAAACTGATTTTTGGCCTTCTCGCCACATTTTCTGCTCACGCTGCCAAACACGCCCGCTGCCAACCGGCATGAAGAATTCCACCCAGAATCATACAACCTTGTTGCACAGGAGGACATTGATTGTTCCATTGTGCCTGGTCTGGTTGTTTGAGAGAGCTCTTCAATTAGTCCCTCTCTCCTCAGTTCTTTCCCCATAGCACTGTATATTTTTCCTTTCCAAGTTTATATCCAATCCCCATTTTAAAGTTATTATTGAACCTGCTTCCACTGGTCCTTTCCAATCACAAAACTGGCCATGTCAAAAATATCTCCTGCTCTCCCTTCTGTTTCTTTTGTCAATTATCTTAAACCTGTGTGCACTGGTTACTGATACTCCTGCAAATGGAAACCGTTTCTCCTTATTCACTCTATCAAAACCTTTATTAAATTGAACACATCTATTAAATCCCTCCTTAACCTTCTTTGCTCTAGGAGAACAATCTGAGCTAATCCAGTCTCTCCAAATACATTCTGTTACAACTCTGTATTGACAGGTTTATAAACAAGTTATCTCTAAACAGGTTTATGATTTTGCGTATGGATGAAATTTTCCTTCCTTCTGAGTTAAAAACAGTTTTAATAGGGGAAAGAATTCAGTTGACTGTGAATTGGAAAAACGGTCAATGTAACACCAATGTTCAAACTAGATAACCATAGTAATTTATAGGCTTGGGAATAATAAGAAGTAGTGTATGTTGTGCGTACCTGCTGAAAGTTTTGGAAATAAGTTTATAAATGAGGATTGTTCCTTTACCAAGACAAGGCTTATTTATTTTATAGAATAAGATCACCTTCAGAACAAGAGTGCCAAATGCAGGCAAACATGTGGTTATGGTGCATTTTTATCAGCCTTTGTACCCAGCATTCCCAGTTGAGGTGATGGTGGATGGAGGCCGTCCCTATGATGGTGAGTATATTAGTCAATAATTGGACTGTGCCGTTTTTGAACATTCTCCAGCCACTGCACTTCAGGATGGGTATATTGGCCTTGGATTGATGTAGCACAGATTCATCAGAATAACAATAATACCCATGCTGGCACAAGTCGTCACCAACCGCTCCCCCCCCCCACCCCCCCCACCCCCCCCGGGCCACTGATCCGCTGTGACGCAGCAACCCTCCATGTAGCTCAGCGGATCAACAAAAACAAACGCCTCCCCATCCACCAGGATCTCACCATCATTCCTCACCTCTGCTTGAAGCCTTTTTGGACCCATGCACATGATCTCAGGCAATGCGATTTCAACCCTGAAGAAGCTTGGAAAAATGAATGTTCCTTACAAGAAGTCACGAACAAACACCTTGTGGAAGACTCAACACAGAAAGTCCCTGGTTTCAACCTCTCACGAAGCTCATGGGCCTCCCTAATCCACATCCGTACAAACCATGGCAGATGCTGATACCTGATGCACAAATGGAAAATTAAAAACTCTTCTGTGTGCAACTGTGGTAACTCAATGCCTAACTCATCAATACAAAGGAGATATTACAGCGATACACGACGCCACAACTTATGTAATATCCTGGCTTCACCACCTTGCTGTAAAATTATAGTTGTTGCTCTATACCCAGCCAATCGAAAGAAGAAGAAAAACCAGAATAATACTGTCCAGTTATGAGAACAGATTGCATGGACTAGGCTTGTATTCTCTTCAGTGTGCAAGATGAAGGTTGTGATCTAATTAAGACAATTAAAGAATTTGATAGGCTTAGCGGTGAGAACCTATTTCATCTGGTGAGGGAGTTTTTAAAAAATTTGTTCATGGGATGTGGGTGTCACTGGCTAGGCCAGCATTTATTGCCCATCCCAAATTTCCCTTATTCAGAGGACATTTAAGAGTCAACTACATTGCTGCAGGTCTGGAGTCACATGTAGACCAGACCAGGTAAGGACAGCAGATTTCCTTCCCTAAAGGACATTAATGAACCAGATGGGTTTTTACAACAATCGACAATGGTTTCATGGTCATTGAACTTTTAATTCCAGATTTTTATTGAATTCAAATTCCACCATCTGCCATGGCAGGATTCGAACCCAGGTCCCCAGAGCATTACCCTGGGTCTAGGGATTACTGGTCCAGCAACAATATCACTACACCATTGACTCATAACCTTAAATTTATAGCTAGGTCATATAAGTGTGATGTCAGGAAGCATTTTCATCACAAAGAAGCAGCCAGGTTTGAGAGTTAGTGAAGAAAATGGAAAACCTACTGAGGAGTCTGAAACATTCTGAAAGGTAAGTGTGAAGTGTTTCACACCTTCAAATGATACTATTAGGTGCAGTATTATAATGTAGATGTATTTTTAATGCAGTGATTCATCATGAGGATCTGCCTTTAAAGGTCAGGTGACCCTTACATTGACCAGCCTTGTGTATTTGTTCACATGCATTACAGTAGTTTTCCAATGGAAAAAGCACCATGATGCAGTGAAAAATATTGCAAAATGTCCAATCAGCCTGTGCTTTCATCTTTTCTGATTTAAAAAAAAAAATTGGTTGTGACATTTGAAAAAATATCCAACTACAGACTTCAAAATTGAAACAAGCACCTGTTCTTTCCTTCCCAGTGAATAGTCTATTGCTGTGGTCATTATCAATGCTTCACTGAGTTTCAAGTGCTAAAGGGTTTCAGCACAGTAGATTTTCCATTTATCAGACAATGAATAACAGTTTTGAGAGGTTATAATGACAAGATTGCCGCCTTGATGTGGTTTCTGGTTTGTTCACACAAGCTAATAGGATTACAAGTGTTTTTTTTTTAATTTGCTCATGGGATGGGGGCGTTGCTGGCTTGGCCAGCATTTATTGCCCATCCCTAATTGCCCTTGAGGACTGAGTGCTTTGCTAGGCCATTTCGGAGAGCATTTAAGAGTTGACCATGTAAGCTTTTTCACATGGAGGAATGTACTTTTTTCTCAGTATCAATGATTATGGAGGTTTTTATTAGATGGTGAGAGGTTTATTTTTTCCCAAGAAATTTAAAATATTTTCCATTGGTACTGCATGGAATCTGAGGACTGCAGTGGCTATGGAGGATACATGGTGAGGGGAGGGCATAGAGGTGGCATGAGTAATATCAGGGCATGGAGGATACATGGGGGCATAGAGGTCACATGGTAGGGGAACAATGGAGATGAGAAGTGAGGTTTAGGGGTCTTGAATCAATGTTGAGAGCTGGGTTGGAGAATGGAGGGGGCCTTCCAACTGGCCCACCTCCACACCCACACTCCTGACGCACTCTGGTGTAGCTTGCAAACTGCACTCTGAACCCGACCCTGGTGACAAAAGACAATAATGCCATGTGAAGTCCCGTGTGGGTCGAGTGTGCAGTTTGTGAGCTGTGAAAGTGCACAGGTTGGGTTTTCCCAAGCTCAGTGGAAGATTCAGCCCTGAGAGTCAGTTGAAAATTTCACAACTGAGATTGATGGATTTTTCTTGGATTAAGGGCTATGGAAGTAAAGAGGGTAAACAAAGTTTAGATATATATCAACTATGATTAAATTGAATGGCGTAACAGGCTTGAGAGGCTGAATGGTCTACTCCTGTTCCTATGGGCAGTCCTTAATTTTGGTTATGAACTTCATCTGTTTTTTTAGGATTCTTTACTGCTTTCTTCTGTCCGCATGGTTTTGGATGCCGCAACCAGGTCATTTCAGGGAATAGAATAGAATTGGATATAAACAACCTGGAGTTGTCCATCATTCTCACTGTTCCAAAAGAGAAAGCACTTTGGGTGGTAAGTTTTGAACAAATACTAGCAGAATTATTGCTGCTGGGTTTCTTGGATAACTTACATTTATATAGTGCCTTTAATGTAGTAAAATATTCCAGGGCACTATCAAACTACTTTTTGACATTGAGCCACATAATGGACAGGTGAGCAGAAACAGCTTTAAGGAGCCTTTTTTAATACTTTATCAGGATGTTGGCATCACTGGATAGACCAACATTTGTCTCCCATTCCTTGTTACCCTTGAGAAGGTGGTGGGGAGCTGCCTTCTTAAACCGCTGCAGTCCATGTGGTGTAGGTACACCCACAGTGCTATTAGGGAGGGAGTACCAGGATTTTAGCCCATTTTAAAGGAGGAAAAAAAAGAAGAGGTTTAGGAATGGAATTCCAGGCCTTAAAATGTACTTAACTGGCAGTAAAGTTATTTGGGATGTTCTGAGGTTGTGAAAGGCACAAGATAAATTCAAATCTTTCTTTCCTTCTTTCTTCTGCACTGCACCAGGGAACAAGATTATCATAGGATGACCACTTTCATTCTGCCTTAAAGCAGTAAAGTATTTTAGAACCACAAAACATAGTAACATAGAAAATAGGAGCAGGAGTGGGCCATTCGGCCGTTCGAGCCTGCTCTACCATTCATTATGATCATGGCCAATCATCCAACTCAATAGCCTGCTCCCACTTTCTCCCCATATCCTTTGATCCCTTTTGCCCCAAGAGCTGTATCTAACTCCTTCTTGAAAACATACAATGTTTTTGCCTCAACTACTTTCTGTGGTAGCGAATTCCACAGGCTCACCACTCTCTGGGTGAAGAAATTTCTCCTCATCTCAGTCCTAAATGGTCTACCCTATATCCTCAGACTGTGACCCCTGGTTCTGGACTCCCCTACCGTCGGGAACATCCTTCCTGCCCCTGTCTAGTCCTGTTAGAATTTTATAGGTTTCTATGAGATCCCCCCTCATTTTTCTGAACTCCAGCAAATATAATCCTAACCGACTCAATCTCTCCTCATATGTCAGTCCCACCAGGAATCAGTCTGGTAAACCTTTGCTGCACTCCCTCTATAGCAAGAATATCCTTCCTCAGATAAGGAGACCAAAACTGCACACAATATTCCAGGTATGGTCTCACCAAGGCCCTGTATAATTGCAGCAAGACATCCCTGCTCCTGTACTCAAATCCTCTTGCTATGAAGGCCAACATATCATTTGCCTTCTTGACCGCCTGCTGCACCTGCAAGCTTACCTTCAGCGACTGGTGTACGAGGACACCCAGATCTCGTTGCACATTCCCCTCTCTCAATTTATAGCCATTCAGATAATAATCTGCCCTCCTGTTTTTGCTACCAAAGTGGATAAGCTCACATTTATCCACATTATACTGCATCTGCAATGCATTTGCCCACTCGCTCAGCTTGTCCAAATCACACTGAAGCATCTCTGCATCCTCCTCACAGCTCACCCTTCCACCCAGCTTTGTGTCATCTGCAAATTTGGAGATATTACATTAGTTCCCTCATCTAAATCATTAATATATATTGTGAATAGCTGGGGTCCCAGCATCGATCTCTGCCGTACACCACTATTCACTGCCTGCCATTCAGAAAAAGACCCGTTTATTCCTACTCTTTGTTTCCTGTCTGCCAACCAGTTTTCTATCCATCTCAATACACTACCCCCCAATCTCATGCGCTTTAATTTTACACACTAATCTGTTATGTGGGACTTTGTCAAAAGCCTTCTGAAAGCCCAAATACACCACATCCACTGGCTCCCCCTCATCAACTCTACTAGTTACATCCTCGAAAAATTCCAGTAGATTTGTCAAGCATGATTTCTCTTTCGTAAATCCATGCCGACTCTGTCCGATTCTGTCACTGTTTTCCAATTGCTCAGCAATTAAATCTTTTATAATGGACTCTAGAATTTTCCCCACTACCAACGTCAGGCTGACTGGTCTACAGTTTTCTCTCTACCTCGCTTTTTAAATGAAGGGCTTTGTTCAAAGATCGTTATTATAGCAAAGAGTTATCCAGGAAGGGAATATCCTGCATAGTCAATCTTAACATATAAGAGCAATTTTGATAGGCACTAGAAGAAGAAACCTATAAAGAGTTCAAGAGTAAAGCAGAAAAAGGGAATAAAAGCAGATGACCTGGAAAATTGTTTTCCAGTATTGGGGGTGGGAATGCCAGTACTGTTCCTGACCCTGAATGATGATATCCAAGGTGCTCTTGAGGATGAGATAGAGGGAGGTGGTTTGCATTGTTGTAATGTGGGGTAGAAGGGATCACTCCTGCTCCATGCAGCTCTATATTCAGATGAATATGAAAGAGGCTGGTTCATGTCATGATGTGCTGTGTGAGTTCAGCCCGCAGAGATTGAAATCTGAGGGTGAGCGCTAATTGAAAGTGGCCCTCCAAAGAGCAGCAGACTCTAATTTGAATACCTTATTCTGCAAATGTTCCATCGTGTACCCCTGCTGCCAGCATATCACAGAACTGTAGAAAGGCTGTGGTGCAGAAAGAGGCCATTCAGCCCATCGTGTCTGCACCGGCCAAAAAGAGAAAAAAGAACCTAGCCGCTCATTTTAATCCCACCTTCCAGCACCTGATCCATAGCCTTGCAGGTTACAGCACTTCAGATGCAGATCCAGGTACCTTTTAAATGAGTTGAATGTTTCAGCCTCAACCACCAACTTAGGCAGTTAATTCCACACCAACCTTATCGAATATGGCAGGCAGTGCGCTTCAAGCTGGGATTGTGCCCACCACATTGAGTTCAGTATATCGATTAACACTGGCAGAAGCACTATGGACCAATTGGCCTGCTTCTGAATTGAAATTTCTATGTAGGAATCTCTTTGTAGTGCTAATTTACTTCCAAAAGCATAACTGTCTGAAAATACTTTTCTTTCTTAGGACTACGTCTTAATTCTTCCTTCAGAGAGTTATGATCCTGACTTAAGAAATGAAAAACCTCTGGATAAATCATTTGATTTCATTACTGACTGTGGTGGAAATAGCTTTTACATCGAGTGAGTATAATTAACTCTTTGGTGTCCTTTGTGTTTTATATTCACTTACAGCCAAGTAGAAAATAATTGGCTGGAATCTCCTAGGACTAAACTGCTGTTTTACTTTGATCAGGCTTGTCTTGGCAATAACTGTGAAGCAGCTAACATGAGTGTAGAATAGAATTTTATATGCTCTGGTTAGACCTCAGCTGGAGTATTGTGTCCACTTCCAGGTACCACACTGTCGGAAGGATGTCAACGTAGAAACATAGAAACTAGGAGCAGGAATAGGCCATTCGGCCCTTCTAGCCTGCTCCGCCATTCAATATGATCATGGCTGATCATCTATCTCAATACCATATTCCTGCTTTCTCTCCATACCCCTTGATGCTCCTAATATCCAAAACATTATCAATTTCTTTCCTGAATATACTCAGTGACGCGGCCTCCACAGCTTTCCGTGGTAGAGAATTCCACAGGTTGACCGCCCTCTGAGTGAAGAAATTTTTCCTCATCTTAGTCCTAAATAGTCTGCCCCATATCCTGAGACTGTGACCCCTGGTTCTAGACTCCCCAACCAGAGGAAACATCCTCCCCGCATCTAGTCTGTCTAGCCCTGTTAGAATTTTTTACGTTTCAATCAGATCCCCTCTCTTTCTTCTAAACTCAATGAATACAGGCCCAGTTGAACCAATCTCTCCTGCCATCCCCGGTATCAGCCTAGTGAACTTTCGCTGCACTCCCTCTATGGCAAGTATATCCTTTCTTAGGTAGGGAGACCAAAACTGCACATAATACTCCAGGTGTGGTCTCACCAAGACCCTGTATAACTGCAGTAAGACATCCTTAATTCTGAACTCAAATCCTCTTGTAATTAAGGCCAACATACCATTTACCTTCCGAACTGCTTGCTGCGCCTGCCTGTTACTTTCATTGACTGGTGTACAAGGACACCCAATCCCTTTGTACATCCACATTTCCCAATATATCACCATTTAAATAATACTCTGCCTTTCTGTTTTTCACAACGAAGCATATACCTTCACATTTATCCACATTATACTGCATCTGCCATGTGTTTGCCCACATACACAGCTTGTCTAAATCGCCCTGAAGCCTCCTCGCATCATCCTCACAACCCTGCCCACTTTTGTGTCAGCAGCAAACTTGGAAATATTGCATTTGATTTCCTCACCCAGGTCATTTATATATATTGTGAATAGCTGGGGCCCAAGCACTGATCCCTGCGGTACACCACTAGTCACCACCTGCCATCCGGAAAAAGACCCATTTATTCCCATTCTCTGGGCAGAATTTTGCCCTTGGTTGGCGTGCGGGCCCCACCGGCTCGGCGGCGGGCAAGCAGCCAACCCCCACCGCCGAAACGGGGCCCATCGCCATTTTGAGTGGGTGGGCCAATTAAGGCCCACCCAGCGGCCTGCCCGACAGGAAGCGCTATGCACTTCCTGTGCAGGGGGGTAGGGATTCCCCATCTGTCAAAGTGCGCTCTTTCGCGCAAGCGCACGATCGAGCGCACTGCTCCCTGAGATGAAGTACTGCCTCAGGGAGATTAGTGACACTGTCAAAAACCTAAAAAATAGAGAAATAAAAGTATTATTAACATGTCCCCCTCATGCGATAATGTCACATGAGATGGGACATGTTAATAAATATCACATGACATTTATTAAAGTTTTTAAAAAGGAACATGAAACTTCATTCCGCCAATGGATGAGGTTTCATGTATTATCAGAAGCCCGCTGGGGCTCCTGGCGTCATCCCGCGTCATTTTCCCGTCGGCGATTTGGGAGCGGGGCCCGCTCGCCGACGGGAAAATTCTGACCTCTGTTTCTGGTCTGTCAATCAATTCTCAGCCCATGCCAGTATATTACATCCAATTCCATGTGCTTTAAATTTGCCCACTAGCCTCTTATGTGGGACCTTATCAAAAGTCTTCTTGAAATACAAATACACCACATCCACTGGTTCTCCCTTATCTGTTCTACTAGTTACATCTTCAAAAAACTCCAGTAGATTAGTTAAGCATGATTTCCCTTTCATAAACCCATGCTGACTTTGTCTAATCCCGTTAATGCTTTCCAAGTGTTCTGTTACCACGTCTTTTATAATAGACTCTAGCATTTTCCCCACTACTGATGTTAGGCTAACTGGTCTGTAATTCTTGTTTTCTCCCTCCCTCCTTTTTTAAATAGTGGGGTTACATTTGCCACCCTCCAACCTGTAAGAACTGCCCCAGAGTCTATAGAATTTTGGAAGATGACCACCAATGCATCCAATATTTCCAAGGCCACTTCCTTTCGTACTCTGGGATGTCGATTATCAAGTCCTGTGGATTTTCAGCCTTTAACTCCATTAATTCCTCCAGCACCGTTTTTTAAATAATACTGTTTTTCTTCAATTCCTCCCTCTCACTAGACCCTTGGTTCCCTAACATTTCTGGGGAATTATTCATGCCCTCTTTTGTGAAGACAGGACCAAAATGTGTGTTCAATTCTTCTGCCACTTCTTTGTTCCCCATTATAATTTCCCCCGTTCCTGACTGGAATGGACCTATACCTGTCTTTCTAATCTTTTTCTCTTCACATATTTATACAAGCTTTTACAGTCAGTTTTTATGTTCCCTGCAAGTTTACTCTCATACTCCATTTTCCCCTTCTTGATCAATCTTTTTGTCCACTTTTGCTGAATTCCAAACTGTTCCCAATCCTCTGGCTCGCTGCTTTTTCTGGCAATTTTATATGTCTCTTCTTTGGATCTAATACTATCCCTAATTTTTTTTGTAATCCATGGTTGAGCCACCTTTCCTGTTTTATTTTTGCGCCAGACAGGAATGAATAATTGTTGTAATTCATGCATATTAGCCATTACCTATCCACCATCAACCCTTTCAGTAAGGTTTCCCAATCCATCATTGCCAACTTGCGCCTCATACACTTGTAGTTCCCTTTATTTAGATTCAGGACCCCGGTTTCAGATTCAACTTCTTCATTCTCCATCTTAATGGACAATTCTATCATTTTATGGTCGCTCTTCCCCAAGGGACCCCACACAACAAGATTGTTAATTAATCCTTTCTCATTGCACAATACCCAGCCTAGGATAGCCTGCTCTCTAGTTGGTTCCTCAACGTATTGGTCTAAAAAACCATCACGCACATACTCCAGAAATCCTCCTCTACAGTATTATTGCTAGTTTGGTTTGTACAATCTATATGTAGATTAAAGTCACCCATGATTACACTTGTACCCTTATTGCATGCGTCTCTAATTTCCTGTTTAATGCCTTCCCTTACATCGCCAATACTGTTTGGGGGGTCTATAGACAACCCCCCACTGACGTTTTCTGCCCCTTAGTGTTTCCTATCTCCAACCAAACAGATTCTACATTGATTTTCTGAGCCAATATCCTTCCTCACTATTGCATTGATTTCCTCCTTTACTAACAGTGCTACCCCACCTCCTTTCCTTATTTGTCTGGCCTTCCTAAGTATTGAATAACCCTGGATGTTCAGTTCCCATCCCTGGTCACCCTGCAGCTATGTCTCTGTAATTGCAACTATATCATAACCATTTATATCTATTTGCGTTGTTAATTCATCTACCAATACATCAAAGCCTTAGAGAGGGCGCAGAAGGGATTTACTAGAATGGTACCAGAGATCAGTTACATAGAGAGATGAGAGAAGCTGGGATTAATCTCCTCAGAACAGAGAAGATTCAAAGGAGATTTGAATTGAGATGTTCCAAATCATGAATGGTTTTGATAAAGTTTTTAGGGGAAACTGTTTCCACTGACAGGAAGGTCAATAACCAGAGGACAGATTTTAAGGTAATTTTAAAAATTCTTTCACGGGATGTGGGCTTCGCTGGCTGGGCCAGCATTTATTGCCCATCCCTAGTTGCCCTTGAGAAGGTGGTGGTGAACTGCCTTCTTAAACCGCTGCAGTCCATGTGGTGTAGAAACACCCACAGTGCTGTTAGGGAGGGAGTTCCAGGATTTTGTCCCAGCGACAGTGAAGGATATAGTTCCAAGTCAGGATGGTGCTGCTCAAGGTCAGCTTTTTAGTTTACATCTTACTGATTGTCATATCCTGGCCCTTTCTAAACACTTGCATAGATAAGTGGGTGCACAAGATGCCATTCTATCATCTTAGGAATGTCAACATCCTCTTTCCAGGGAGAGAATCAATACTGTTTAGCTAATTCCATAAAATGTAAAAACTACCCACTTATTAAAGACCCCAATTTCTTACAACACACCTCTCACACACCCAAACACCCCTCACACACACACACACCCCTCACACACACACACAAACACACACACACATTAAATCATCCTAACACTCACTCGCTCGCCCTTACATGCACTCACTCCTATCCTCACACTCACTTACTCATCCACCCTCACACTCACTCACCTATCCTCACACTCACTCACTCACCCACTCACACTCACTTACTCACCCACCCTCACACTCACTAACTCACTCACCCATCCTCACACACTCACTCACTCACCCACCCTAACACTCACTCACCCACCCTCATACTCACTTACTCCCTCCCACTCACTCACTCAATCACTCATCCACCCTCATCTTACTCACTCGCCCTCACACTCGCTCACTTACCCACTCTCACTTACCCTCACACTCACCCACACTCGCTGACCCTCTCATGCACACTCACCCACCCTCATACTCACTCACACACACCCACCCTCACACTCACTCAACCTCCCACCCACACACACACTCATCCACCCACCCTTACACACACACTCACTCACCCAGCCTCACACACTCACTCACTCATCCACCCACCCTCACACTCACTCTCTCTCACACACACACACGCTCGCTCACTTACGCACTCACTCACTCACACTCACTCACCCACCCTCACATGCACTCACTCACCCATCCTCAAATTCACTCACTCAGCTACCCTCACTCACTCATCACACTCACTCACTCACCCTCACTCACTCACTCGCCGACCCTCACTCACTCACTCACCCATACACTCACTCACTCAACCATACACTCACTCGCTCAACCTCCCTTACACTCACTCACTGACCCATCCTCACACACACTCACTCACCACCCTAACACTCACTCACTCACTCGCCCACCCTTGCACTCATTAACCAGTCCTCACAAACACTCATCCACCCTCATACTCGCTCACTCCCCACCCTCACACTCACTCAACCTCTCACCCTCAAACTCACTCACTCACCCGCCTCACACTCACTCACTCACCCACTTTCACCCACCCTCACACTCACCCACACTGGCCCATCTTCACACTCATTCACTCACCTGTCCTCATACACTCACTCAGCCACCCTTACACTCACTGACTCACCCAACCTCACACTCACTCACTCACCCACCCTCACACATACTGACGCTAACCCACCCTGACTTGCACCCACCCTCACACTCAGCCACCTTAACTCTCACCTCCCCTCATTCTCAACCTCTCACTCACCCACTCACTCTCTCACTCACCCACTCACCCTCACTCTCACTCTCTTCCTCACTCACCCACCCTTACACACACACTCTCACTCACTCGTTCACCCACCCATCCTCACACACACACTCACCCACCACCCTCACACACACACACTCATCCAACCAACCTCACACACATACACTCACTCACCCAACCTCACACACACTAATTCACCCAGCCTCTCACATCCTCTCATTCACTGACCGACCCTTCACACACACACTCACTCACCTACCCACCCTCATGAACACTGACTCACTCACTCATTCACCCACTCACACTCACTCGCCTATCCTCATACACACAGCCACTCACCCACACTCACTCATCCATACTCACAGTCACTTACTCATCCATCCTCACAAACACTCACTCACCCACCTAACACTCACTCACCCGTCCTCACATCCACTCACTTACTCACTCTTCCACACACTCACTCACACTCAATCAATCACTCACCCACTCTCAACTCACTCACTCACCCTCACATTCGCTCATTCACCTACTCTCACCCACCCTCAAACATGCTCACTCACCCTCATACTCACTCACACACCTATCCTCACACTCACTCAACCTCCCACCCACAGGCACACTCATCCACCCACCCTCACACGCACACTAACACACCCACCCTCATCCTCACCGCATTTCCCACCCTCACACTCACTCACCTACTCTCATCCACTTGATCCACACTCACCCACGCTTACCCACCCTCACACTCACTCACTCACTCTCACTCGGTAAATTGGCTGGCTGAGGCAGGGGTGGTGTAGGTGCGATGAGAGCGGAAGAGAGACCTAGACCCAGGCCTGTGGCCTAGTGTCGCCTGAACGTGGATGCTCACCAAGGGGAGCGCCAAGAGCCGTTGGAACGTAGCGAGAACTGGGGAATAGCAGCCAGAGTCAGGTCAAAGCATCTGGAGCCAGCGGAAGGTGGCTGAAGCTGAGCAGAAGCACTGGGAACCAGGAAAAAGCGACTGGAGCCACGGGAAAGCTATTGAGCCTATCAGCAGCAAACACAGGAGACAAACAGGCTGTGATTGGAGGAGCAGTTCCCCGCAGAAATATTCAACCTCACTGACCATCTTACTGTTGTTTTCAACAATCGCTGCAGGGACCACATAGACGGCTGTGGGTTGCGGGCAGCAACTCGCAGGTTGGATTAGCCATTTCTAGGTTGTCAAGGTCATGGGTTTGGTTATTTCAAGTGGTGTTCTGCATGGAGGAGCATTGATTCATCAGCTGAGGGAAGGAGGTGGTGGGGGTGGGGGTTAAGGTGGAAGGGGGTTAAGGTAGGTGGTAATCATTAGGAGGTTTCCTTGCCCATGTTTGACTCGATGCCATGAGACTTCATGGGGTCCAGAGACAATGTTGAGGACTCCCAGGCCAATTCCCCCTCCTGAGTGTACGCCACTGCCTTCCACCTCTAGTGGGCCTTTCCTGTCAGTGGGACAGGACATACCCAGGGATGGTGATGATGGTGCCTGGGACATTGTCTGTAAGGTATGATTCTGTGACTATGACTGTGTCAGGCTGTTGCTTGACCAGTCTGTGAGACGCTCTCCCAATTCGGGCAGAAGGCCCCAGATGTTAGTAAGGAGGACTTGGCAGTGTCAACCGGGCCTGGTTTGCCATTATTGTTTCTGGTGCCTAGGTCGATGCAGAGTGATCCATCTGGTTTCATTCCTTATTAACTTTTCTGTAGCAGTTTGATACAACTGAGTGGCTTGCTCGGCCAGTTCAGGGAGAATCAGATTATTGTGGGTCTGGGGTCACATGTAGGCCAGACCAGGCAAGGACAGCAGATTTCCTTCCCCAAAGGGCATTAATAAACCAGATTGGTTTTTACCACAATGATTTCAAGGTCACCATCACTGGGAACAGCTTTCAATTCCAGATTTGATCATTGAATTTAAATTTCACCAGCTGCCGTGATGGGATTTGAACCCATTTCCCCAGGAAATTAGAATGGGCCTACGCTTACTAACCAAGTGACATCACCACTACGCTACGGCCACTGCTTTCCTCCTTCCACCCCCCACTCCCCCCACCCCCACCTTCCCCCGACTCCCCCCCCCACCTCCCCCTCACCAATTCCCTCTGGTAAAGTAACCAGAGGTAAGATGGGAAGAAATAGTTTTTAAAGCAAAGCAAAGATTGGTGGAAGCAGATTGATTAGTAACTTTCAAAAGAGAATTGGATAAATTGAGGCTGGAAGGGCTGAATGGCCTCCTTTTCTGCTGTAAAGTTCTGTTATTTAAGGGTCAAACAGCCTCAGCTGTTCAGTCTCCCACTTTAAATACAGTTGGAGTCCCGTATGAAGACTAGAATATAAGGCCAGGACCTAAATATACTGGCTTAGCAATACAGGAATGTTAAGCTGCCAGAGGCACATGCAATCTTTTTGGAATTGGGCTGTGCATTCCCACAGAAATGTTCTATGAAGCACAAGATTGTTGGAAACAAAT
Organism: Cetorhinus maximus; assembly: GCF_964194155.1. Taxonomy (NCBI): domain Eukaryota; kingdom Metazoa; phylum Chordata; class Chondrichthyes; order Lamniformes; family Cetorhinidae; genus Cetorhinus; species Cetorhinus maximus. Next base: position 176,182,389 of record NC_135882.1, on the reverse strand, counting down.
CCTCCAGAATGAGTAAGTATTTAAATGCACAAATCAAAATGTTGCAGCGACAGAAAATCTGAAACAAAAACAGAAAATATTTGAGTTAAATAGCAGGGCTTTGAAATTTACAGGGCAATAGGTAAGGAACAGAGGGAAATGGGACTAATTCAATAGCTCTTTCAAATAACCAGCACAGGCATAATGGGCCAAATGGCCTTGTTCCGTGTTTGTGATTCAATGATCCAGTACTTGTGGCACTTGCAGCTTTTTCTACTCATGAACAGACAGCTAATATCAATTGCCCAGGTAGTACACTGTAGAGTAGTAGCAAGTCTCAGGTTTCAGCTACATATTTTGCCAGAGTGAGAAAAGCAGTCATGTCATGAAGCACCTGTACCTCTCTATTTCACCTGTTCATGACTGAATAGGAAATAGCATCTGGAAAACCCAGGATCTTTTTGCCTTCCCGGCCATAGATTAAGCTGGGACTGCCATAATTAGCAGAATAAAAGAGGGGAAACTAAAATTAAAAACAAATACTGAACATTCACAATTATTATTATTTAGATAGTATTATGAAATAAAGAAATAATTGCATTTTTATAGCACCTTTCACAACTTAGGAAAGGCTTTACAGATATAATTTTGAAGTGTGGTCACTGTTGTAGAGAACAAAGCAGCCAATTTATCACAGCAAGTTCCCACAATCAGCAATGTGATAATGACCAGATAATCTGTATTTTTATATGATGTCGATTGAAGGGTAAATATTAGCCCTAGGACACTGGGAAGAACTCCCCTGCTGTACTTCAAAATAGTATTTGGGATCTCTTACATTCACCTGAAGGATGGATGGTGTCTTGGTTGATTGCATCCAAAAAGATGCAAATAGGAAAGATGTATAAAAATATTAATGCTTGTGGGAGAGTCCAAAACAAGAGGACATAAATATTAATATAAGAATATAAATATAATATAAGTTAGTCACTAATAAACCTAATAAGGAATTCAGGAGAAACTGCTTTACCCAGAGATGGTGACAATTTTTATATTCTTTCATATCAATAATGCTATCAATGGTCACCAATTAGTCATCAACAGTGCTATCAAGTGGCACTTGCTTAGCAATAACCAGCTCACTGACACCCAGTTTGGGTTCCACCAGGGCCACTCAGCTCCTGACCTCATTACAGCCTTGGTTCAAACATGGACAAAAGAGCTGAACTCCCGAGGTGAGGTGAGAGTGACTGCCTTTGACATCAAGGCTGCATTTGACCAAGTTTGGCATCAAGGAGCCCTAGCAAAACTGGAGTCAATGGGAATCGGGGGAATACTCTGCTGGTTGGAGACAACCTAGCAGAAAGGAAGATGATTGTGCTTGTTGGAGGTCAGCCATCTCAGCTCCAGGACATCACTGCAGAAGTTCCTCAGGTTGGTGTCCTCGGCCCAATCATCTTCAGCTGCTTCATCAATGACCTTCTTTCCATCATAAGATCATAAGTGGGGATGTTTGCTGATGATTGCACAGTGTTCAGCACCATTCATGACTTCTCAGATACTGAAGCAGTCCATGCCCAAATGCAGCAAGACCTGGACAATATGCAGGCTTGGGCTGACAAATGTCAAGTAACATTCGCACACACAAGTGTCAGGCAATGACCATGTCCAACAAGAGAGAATCCAACCATAGTCCCCTGATGTTCAATGGCATCACCATCACTAAATCTCCCACTATCAACATCTTGGGGGTTACCATTGGCCAGAAGCTGAACTGGACTAGCTATTTAAATACTGTGGCTACAAGAGCAGGTCAGAGGCTTGGAATCATGCGATGAATAATTCACCTCCTGGCTCCCCAAAGCCTATCTACCATCTACAAGGCACAAGTCAGGAATGTGATAAAAATACTCTTCAGTTGCCTGGATGAGTGCAGCTCCCACAACACTCAAGAAGCTTGACACTGTCCAGGACAAAGCAGCCTGCCTGTTTGGCACCACATCCACAAACATTCACTCCCTCCACCACCGACACGCAGTAGCAGCAGTGTGTACCATCTACAAGATGCACTGCAGAAATTCACCAAGGTTCCTTTGACAGCACCTTCCAAACTCATGACCACTACCATCTAGAAGGACAAGGGCAGCTGATAAGATGGGAATACCACCGACTGGAAGTTCCCCTCCAAGTCATTCACCATCCTGACTTGGAAATTTATCACCGTTCCTTCACTGTCACTAGGTCAAAATCCTGGAAGTCCCTTCCTAACAGCACTGTGTGTGTACCTACACCACATGGACTGCAGCTGTTCAAGAAGGCAGCTCACCGACATCTCCTCAAGGGCAACTAGAGATGGGCAATAGATGCTGGCCCAGCCAGCGAAGCCCACAATTCAGGAATTAATTTTTAAAAATAGGATGTGGGCATCGCTGGCTAGGCTAGAATTTATTGTCCATATCTAATTGTCCCTTTGAGGAGGTGGTGGTGAGCTGCCTTCTTGAACCGTTGCAGTCCCTGTGGTGTAGGTACACCCACAGTGCTGTTAGGGAGGGAGTTCCAGGATTTTGACCCAGCGACAGTGAAAGCATGGTGACATTGGAAGAGATGGTGATGTAGTGGTAATGTCACTGAACTAGTAATGCCCACTATGGCAGCTGGTGGAATTTAAATTCTATTAATAAATCTGGACATCAGCTGTCCTTTCATAAACTAGCAATCCAGAGGCACAGGCTAATATCCTGGGGACATGGGTTCACATCCAATTATGGCAACTGGTGGAATTTAAATTCAATTAATAAATCTGCCCTTGAGAAGGTGGTGGTGGTGAGCCACCATTTAATGGTGACCATGAAGCTATCACCATAAAGAAAAAACCCCATCTCGTTCACAAATGTTCATTAGGGAAGGAAATCTGCCGTCCTTACCTGGTCTGACCCACAGCAATCTGGTTGACTCTTAAAACTGCCTTCCAAAATGGCCTAGCAAGCCAGTCAGTTTAAGAGCAATTAGGGATGGGCAACAAATGCTGGCTTTCCAAGTGACGCCCACATCCTATGAAAGAATAAAGAAAAAAAATAATTCCAAGTCAGGATGGTATGTGGCTTGGAGGGGAACTTACAGGTGGTGGTGTTCCTAAACAGCTGCTGCCCTTGTCCTTCTCGGTTGAAGAATGCAGGACGATCCAAAGAGAATTAGATATATACTTTGCTACCACAAGTAATGGTTAAAGGAAATACTACAGACGCACTTAAAGGGCAGCTAGAAATGTACATGAGGGAGAATAGAAGGTTATGCCAATAGGATCAGATGAAGTTAACTTGTAGGATGTTTCAATGGAGCATAAATACCAATTTAGATCTGTGCTGGAAATTCTATGTAATTCTGTTTTTCAGTCCAGCTACATCATCCCAATTCTGTACAGACTCTGCTAAGTCACTCGTGGCATTCTACAATAATGGAGCTCTATCCTGTCAGTGTAATGAAGAAGGTGCCACCAGCCCTGCATGTAATCCATTTGGAGGCCAGTGTTCCTGCCGGCCAAACGTTATTGGACGTCGATGTGACAGATGTGCCACTGGCTATTTTATGTTTCCCAATTGCCGACGTAAGTAGGCATCTGTACAATTGCAAAATAATCAGGCAGGAGAGTTATATTAGGCACTTTGAGACATTTTGACAATATAACAAGGCACAATAAATTCTATCTAGTTATAAATTTATTTTCTATTTTTGGAGATGAAATTGTAAAACTCAAGCCATATCCTAAATTGACTTCCCTGGTAATGAGGCCATTCTATCAAAGACAGGAGACATAGCAGCATCACCAGACAAGCGCAGTCCTATTGTCTATTGCTGCCTCCCTCCCCTGATGATGTGATTGCAGAATTGTAGTGGTACAGTAAAGAATGGGCTATTCAGCCCATTGTAGCTGTGTGAGCTGTTTGAAAGAACCTTGTAAAATTTTCACGGCATTGTTACAGCACAGAAGGAGGCCAATCAGCCCGTCGGGTCTGCACCGACTCTCCAAATGAGCATTTCACCTAATGCCATTCTCACGCATTCTCCCCATAACCCTGCAGATTGTTTCTTTTCAAATACTCACCCTAACTCCCCCTTGAATGCCTCCATTGAACCCGCCCCCACCACACTCTCAGGCAGTGCATTCCAGACCCTAGTTACTTGCTCTGTGAAAGAGATTTTTCTCATGTTGCTTTTGCTTCTTTTGCCAATTACTTTAAATTTGTGCCCTCTTATTCTTGATCCTTTCATGAGTGGGAACAATTTCTCCCTATCTACTCTGTCCAGACCCCTCATGATTTCGAATACCTCTATCACATCTTCTCTCAGTCTTCTTTTCTCCACAGAAGAGTCCCAACTTCTCTAATCTTACCTCATAACTGAAGTTCCTCATCCCTGGTACCATTCTTTTTCTCCTTTTCAAATATTTGTCCAGTTCTAATTTTCATTTGATCATATAGTATTATGGGCCTGAATTTTCCCAGGTGGATGGCAGTCCCAACATTGGGCTCAATTCCTGATCGCAAACCCAGGAGTAGCTGTGGTGGAACTCCAGAGGAGGCCAAGTAAGAGCTCCGGGCACCTTTCCAATTGGAAATGGAGGCTGGGCTCCAGCACTGGGAGATCGATTCAGCGTGTCCTGTGGAAAGGGCCTCCAGCCTCTTTCTCAGGAGCTCAGGAGGGGCAACATCGCCATGGGGGCACCTTCATTTGGAGGGGTGCGGCTGCCATTGCAGCAGGTACATCAGCGGGGATATCAATGAAATGACTATAACACCATGCCTTCTGGTTGAGGAAACCTGAGCATTACGATTTACTGTGGGCAAATTAATAAATGGCCTCAAATGTTTCACATCTCTGATCTCCCACTGTGAAGCCACCTTTGCTACATTGCCTGGCTCTGTGAACAGTCAGGAAAATCTCAATCCACTACCGGAATAAGGGTTGATTGCCTTATTAAGTACCCTAATAGGCTACCTGCTGCAACTATGCAGGTGGCTGTACCACTAGGAGCCTGCCTCCATAAAAAGCGCATAGAGGCAGGAATGTGTCACCAAGCCAGCCCACCATCTCCAAAACTGCCCCCATAAGGATGAATACATGCCAAATGTCAGTATTTGAGGGGTGTAGTCAGCTTTTGGTGATAACATGCAGAGAAGACCAGACTCTCTTCCTCTCAGAACCAATCTACCCAAGACCAACACTAATAGAATTGAGCCTCTATATCATACGGATAGCAATGAAGGGCAAACATGGTCTGTTGGGCAGAATGACCTGTTTTCATGTAATAATTTCTCTGTAATTAATTTCTGGCTTATTTAAGAAGAATATATGTTGCTAAATCACATCCATCTATTTGGTATAATTTTGTATCGATGTATCTGATACCCACTTGGATCAGTTCAAAGTCTTATTTGTTATAAAAAATGTAATTTGGGGAACAAAAGAAGCAAACTTCCTGCATTTTTTGTTTCATCTTAAGCATGCAATTGTGGAAGGCGCCTGTGTGATGAGGTCACAGGCCAATGCATCTGCCCTCCTCAAACTGTGAAGCCTTCATGCGAAACATGTATTAAACAGACCTTCAGTTACCACCCTCTGGCCGGCTGTGAAAAATGCAACTGTTCCCGAGAAGGAATCACCACACCTGCAAATCCAGACTGCAATCGACAAACTGGGCAGTGTCGGTAGGTAGAACTACACTAAACAATGCTCGCACTTCTCACTGGTGTCGCTGAAATAGTTGGCAACAAACACCAACAACTTGCATTTATGTAGCATCTTTAATGTAGTACAACTTTCTCAAGGTGTTTCACAGGAGTGTTTTCAAACAAAGTTTGATACCAGTCTGTATAAGGAAATATTATGACAGCTTGGTCAAAGAGGTAGGGTTTAAGAAGCATCTTAAAGGAAGGAGAGGCAAGAGAGGGAATTCCAGAGCTTAGGGTTTTGGCAGCTGAAGGCAAGGTTGCCAACTGTGGAGCAGTTAAAATGGGGGATTTTTCAAGATGCCATATCTTGGAGAGTTGTAGGACTGTAGGAGGTTACAGAGGTTGGGCGGGGTGAGGCCATGGAGGGCTTTGAAAACAAGGATCAGATTTTTAAAATCGAAGTGTTGCTGGACTGGGAGCCAACGTAGGTCAGCAAGCACGGGGCATTTGAGTTAATGGGACTTGGCATGGGTTAGGATACGGGCAGCAAAGTTTTGGATGAGCCCAAGTTAATGTAGGGTGGAAAATAGATGGCCAGCCAGGAGAGTATCGAAATAGTGGAGGTATGAATGACTGTTTTCGGAACTGAAGAACTGTGGCGGAGCTGGAACCAGGCACTGGAATGACCATTCAGTAAAAGATTCAGGATCTTAAAACGGTTAAACAAAAATCAAAGACTGTGGGCGGGATTTTACAGCCCTGCCCACTGCCGGGATCGTCTGGTCCCACCAAAAGTTAATGGACTTTTGGCTGGGCCGCTGAATCTCCCACGGGCGGGTCCCACCACAACGGGGCAGTAAAATCCCGGCTGATGTGTATGCAAAATATGCACCACATGAAACAGTATCTCATCTCTGAGATATCTGATTGCAGATGGAAGCACGTTTCAAATATTATGGTGGACCCTTAAAATATCCATAAAATTAAAAACTATTAATAGATAGAATGTGCAAGATTATGGGGATAAGGCAGGGGAGTGGGACTAGGTGGAATGCTCTTTCAGAGAGCCAGTATAGACTTGATGGGCTGAATGGCCTCCTGCACTGCAAAGGTTCTGTGATACTGTAAATGTAGCAGATTACTAGTATGCATAGGTCCAAGAGTAGCCTCATCTTACTGCCTCATGGTTTCAATGAACAGAGTGTCTGATCATTTTCCCAGTGCCCAGATAAGTAATCTTTTAATAGCTCTATTTCCTGATATTCCTTCTTCAGTGAATGGGACAATCGATAGTTTATTCCTGAAATGATGCTTGAGGTATTTTATAGTATTCTTTAATGGTCTTATTTACAATGTTTACTTTCCAGTTTTCAACATTGCCTTTCTTGGATTCATTAGATCTTCACAGTGTTATAGTCATTTAATAGGTGTCAGCTGTGGCTCAGTGAGTAACCTTCTCAGGGCCAGCTTTTCAAATGGGTCGGGGCTGAGATCGGATTTGGGGAGGCACGCATCTTCATGCCACTGGCTTCCATGCTGGTTTCCGCTACCATCCCAACCCCAAGCCATTTTCAATGAGGGCAGCATCAAGTCGGATTGGCCCCAATTCAGGGCAATTAATGCCCCGTTCCCACGCTGACTGAGATTATCAGTCGGCAATGCAGGTGGTCCACACTGTGGTCCAGACTGACATGGCTGGCTCCGAGTGGGGAATGAGGGGTAGTTGGGAGGTGGTGGGGGTGCTGTGGATCATGCGAGAACCCCCACCCCCCGCCCCATAATGGCTGCTGGGCCATAGCTGCAACCACTCCCAGAAGGAAAAACAGCTCGGACCAGCATTCTTATTTCCCAGTTTTTACTTCTGGGACTGGCCACCACCCCGTGAAGGGGTTATCCCTCCATAATCATAGCCAGGCAGCTGTGGCCATTTTAAAATACAAAAATAACTGACCCTCTTCAGAAGGCACCTCCATGTTGAAATGCTCCTTCTCTCTCTCCACATCTGCAGCCCCCACCTCAACTGGTGGGGGGCTGACAATCTGTTCGATCCGTTGTCCTTCCAGTCTTGGGAGCCTGCCCACTACTTCTGATTGGTCAGCAAGCCCGTTCCCTGCCATTAATTAGCCCGGGGGGGGTTAGTGCCGGGAAGCGAGCCGGCAGCAGGGTTCCTAAACCAGATGTGAAACTCCTGGTCTCTGAGTCAGAAGCCTGAGAGTTTAAGTGCCCCCCTAGAGACATGGGGTAAAACTTTTAGCTCGGCAGGCGGACATGCGCCCGACCCAACCAAGCGTAAAATGACGCGCAATGACACCAGGCGAGCGTCCCGACATCATCGCGCACTCACACGATATTTCAGTCGGTGGGCACATGCCAGAGTCGGCAGCACGGCCTGCCAACAATTAAAGGGCTTATTAAGGCCATTTAAAAGTTAATTAAAAGAAGTTTTGCGCTACTTGTCCAACCTTATGGTTGGCGGGCAGGCGAAAAGGCCAAGCGGCCTTTGCACTTTTTTGGAAACCTCATCCACGGGCAGGGTTAGGTTTCCAAAAGCAAATTAAAATAAAATAAAAGCTTTAATTTTCATTAATAACATGTCCCTTCTTATGTGACAGAATAACATGAGGGGACATGTTTTATAACATTTATAAAATCTTTATTTTTCTTTTTTAAACCTGTTCATCTCCCTGAGGCAAATCTGTGCTTCAGGGAGATTTGCCAGCGCGCAGTCGTGTGCATGGGCAAAGTTCGCACTCACCCCGCTCACACTCCACCTTTGCCTGCACAGGCAATGCTGAGCGCTGCAGCTCGCGTTTTACGCTGGGCGGGTCTTAATTGGCCCGCCAGCGTGAAATCACCTTTCGGTCGGCTTCCTGACCGCCCCCACCCACCCCCGCCAAGCCCCCCCTATTAGCACATAATACAGACTTTCAGTCTCAGCACAGAACTGAGGGAGTGCTGCACTATTGGGTGGCGGGGGTGGGGGGGGCCTTTGGGATGGGTTGTTAAACCAAGGCATAACCCATAAGAAGTTCGTCTACCTCTACTAACTACACTTTCCTGCCCAATCCCTAATTTCCTGCCTTATCCCTATATCCTTTGATCCCATAGACTAAAAGCCTATTGATCTCAGCCATGAATATACACAATAATTGATCATCCACAACCCTTTAGAGTAGAGAATTCCAAAGATTCATTACCCTTTGAGTGAAGAAATTTCTCCTCAATTATTTTATCTATGGCTTTTTAAAATTCATTTATGGATGTGGGTGTCGCTGGCTGGGCCAGCATTTATTGCCCATCCCTAATTGTCCTTGAGAAGGTGGTGATGAGCTGCCTTCCTGAGACGCTGCAGTCCCTGTGGTGTAGTTACACCCACAGTGCTGTTAGGGAGTGAGTTCCAGGAATTTGACCCCTAGGGAAGAATTTTCCCGTTGGTGAGCAGGGGAGGGGCTCACCCGCTGACGCATAAAATGACACACGATGACTTCAACACGTGTCATTTAGATTGTCAGTTCAGCGGCCTTTAACAAAGTAATTGAAGCTGTTAAGAATGCTGCCCATCCAACCTTAAGGTTGGCAGGCAGGCGAAGAGCCCAGGCGGCCTTCGCATTTTTCATGAAACCTCATCCACGGAGGTTTCATGAAGGGTTCATTAATTAAACAAAATTTTTTGAAAAAACTAATGGGCATGTCCCAGCTCAAGTGACAGTTTCACATGAGGGGACATGTCCTTAAAATTTTGTTTGACCTATATTACATTTTTCAAGACTTAAGCTAATCTCCCTGAGGCACCTCTGTGTCTCAGGGAGATTTCTGCTCTCTTTCATGATTCAGGAATCTGCCCCGCCTGCATAGGGAGTGCTCAGCCTTGGCCTGTCCACATAAAATGGTGGCGCGCACCCGATCGGGGGCGCCAATCAGGTTCGCGCTCGCTCCTGCCCGCCCCTGCACAACCGCCCCCAACGGAGGGAAAATCCAGCCCCTAATTCTAGATTTCCCAGCAGAGGAAACAGCCTCTTAGTTAAAACCCTGGCAAGACCTCTCAGAATCTTATATGTTTTAATAAGATCACCTCCTTCTTCTAAATTCTATGGAGTTTAGGTCCATTCGATTCAAGGCACCATCTGCCTTCTCAGAACCCATGGCACTGCTTTGAAGATGGACAGGGGGCCAGTGTACTGGCCAATATTTATCCCTCAGCTAACACCACTAAAATCATTATAATCATGACAATATTTCAAAAATATTCTGTCCAGTATCTGTGAAGCACTTTGGGATATCCTGAGGTTGTGAAAGACGCTATATAAATCTTAGTCTTTCTTTATGCATCAAGTAATGGGACTAAGGGGAACATGGCAGAGTTAAATTCAGCCAACTTGCTTCTTAATTTTAAAAGTAATAATATTTATCCAAAAACAAATATATTGAAAATACTAAGAGTCAGATTATTTTAGAAAGAAATGCGTTCCATAGACCCGCTGTGAGCAATTTAATTTCATGTACTTTTTCCATTTAGATGCAAATCAAAAGTAACAGGCCGCCAGTGTGACCGCTGTTCTGTTGGTTACTCCCGTTACCCGGACTGTGTTCCCTGTAACTGTAACCGTGAAGCAACACAGCCGACGGTGTGTGATCCTATAACCGGACAGTGTCTTTGCAAGGTCAGTCCTAAGGTGTTTAACCATTTTCTAAGGGGGCAGTTGGAAGTACATTGCAAGTAAAGAGAAATTATTATACACTATCATTTTCTCATATTAGACTAAGAAGGAGGCCACTTGGTCATTGTGTCTGTGCCGATTCTTTGAAAGAGCTATCCGCTTAACCTTACTTGTCACCACTCTTTCTCCATAGCCCTTCCAATTTTTTCTTTTCAAATATTTATCCAATTTCCTTTTGAATGTTACTGTTAAATCTCCTTCCTCCTGTTTCAGGCAGCAAACCTTAACAACTCACTAGGTTAAAACATTTCCTACATCTCACCTCTGGCACTTTGACTTAAATTGGCGTCTTCTGGTTACCAAGCCTCCTGCAAATGGAAACCGTTTCCCCTATCAACACCACAACCCCATCCCCCAACCCAAACCACACCCCCCCCCCCCACCGCCACACACACTTACACTTATAGTTTTGAACACCTCTATTAAATCACCTCTTAAACTTCTCTGCTCTGGGGAGAATAATATCAGTTTCTATAATCTCTGCACATAACTGAATTCCCTCATCCCAGGTAGCATTCCAGTCAATCTCCTCTGCATCCTTGGCAAGTGCAGTCTGTGGATTGATAAGGACCCATGCAATAAATTACTTCTTGTTCATAATAGTCACTCCTCACAAGGATTGGAATTTTTCGGCATTATAAATGCATTTACACTCACAGATTGTGTCTGCCATTCATCACCAACAGAGTTTCTGATCGTAGCCTGGCTGACTATTGGGAGAGATGCCAAGCAGAGGAAAGGGAAAAAGGCAACATTACAATGTCAATTTGAAAAACAAATTTAAACAGCAAAGATGTCATTAGTTAGAGGAAGTAAATGGAATGATTCTGTAGCTTTGACATTATACAGAGCAAATATTAGCATACCAAGGCTTGATGAATTATTTTTTATTTCTTTCCTATCGCTGCCATTTTAATGGAGACTTAAGCTATTTAACATGCATACATGGAATCATAGAATGATACAGCACCGAATGAGGTTATTTGGCTTGTGGATCCTATGCCACCTCTTTGAAGAAGCTGTCCAATTAGTCTCAACTGTTAATGATTTTGAACACCTCTATTAAATCCAAGTTTCTTCAGCATATCCATATAACTAAAGACCCTTGTAGCTAGTGGCATTCTAGTAAATCATAGAATCATAGAATGGTTACAGTGTAGAAGGAGGCTGTTTGACCTGTAATGTCAGTACCGGTTCTCTGCAAGAAAGGGTGTAAGGACAGTCCTAGCAACTACAGGCCGGTTAGTCAAATATCAGTGGTGGGTAATGTTTTGGAATCCTTAGTCGGGGGAAAAACAATCAGCAGGCACTTGGAGAGTTTTGAGTTAATTAAGGAGAGCCAGAACAGATTTGTGATGCTTGACTAATTTAGTTGAATTTTTTGATCAAATAACAGAAAAGGTTCATGAAGGGAATGTGGTGGATGTTGTCTATATGGATTTTAAGAAAGCACTTGACAAGGTCCCGCATAAAGGGTTGGTTTACAAAATTGTGGCTTATCGAATAGGAGGGCCAGTGAGCAATTGGATAAAAAAAACCTGCTTAAGGATAGAAAGCAGTGAGTCATGGTATGTTATTTTACAGATCGCAGGGTAGTAAAAAATGGTGTTCTCCAAGGGTCAGTGCTAGAACAACTTTTTTATATATATAAGTGACCTGAACCTTGAAATACAGAGTAAAATTTCAAAAATTTTCAATAATAACAAATTTGGAATAGTGGCAAACAGTGAGGACACTACAAATTGCCTGCAACAGGGTATAGGTGGACTATCAGAATGGGCAAACAAGTGGCAGATGGAATTTAATACAGAGAAGTATGAGGTGATGCATTTTGGTAGGAGGGATAGGGAGAGACAATATAGAATTAATGACAAAGTTCTAAAGAGTGTGCAGGAAAAGAGGGACCTGGAAGGGCATGTGTAGCGATCTTTGAAGGTGGCAGGACATATTGAGAGAAGTGTGTGGGATCTTGGGCTTCATAAATAGAGGCATTGAGTACAGAAGCAGGGAAGTTGTGCTGAACCTTTATAAAGCTCTGTTTAGGCTCCAACTAGAGTTTTGTGTCCAATTCTGGTCACCGCACTTTAGAAAAGATCTGAAGGTCCTTGAACATAAGAACATAAGAACTAGGAGCAGGAGTAGGCAATTCAGCCCCTTGAGCCTGCCCCGCCATTCATTACGATCATGGCTGATCTCATTTTGGCCTCAACTCCTGAGCGAGTGCAAAGGAGGTTTACCCAACATGGTTCAGGGATGAGGGGCTTTTAGTCACAAGGTTGGAGAAGCTGGGGTTGTTCTTTTTGGAGCAAAGGATATTGAGGGGAGATTTGATAGAGGTGTACCAGACTATGAGACATTTAGATAAGGTAGACAAGGATAAACTCTTCCAATTAGCTGATGATACAAGGATGAGGGGACACAGATTTAAGATTTTGGGCAAGAGATGCAGGGGGAATGTGAGGAAGAACTTTTTTACATAGTGAATGGTAATGACCTAGAACTCGCTGCACACAAGGGTGGTGGAAGCAGAAACAATCAATGATTTCAAAAGGAAATTGGATGGGCACTTGAAGAAAATAAACTAACGAGACCGAGTGGGGGAGTGGGACTGATTGGATTTCTCTGGTGGAAACGGCAAGGGCTTGATGGGCTGACTGGCTTACTACTGTGCCATTAGTGACTTTATGATTCACGTATTCTAATTTCACGGCATTAAGTTATATGCAGAAGGAAATTTTAATGATCATCTTGAAATGATGATAAATTGAATTATGCTGTTGGAATGGTCTTTGGAAGCTTATTACTATTTCAGAATAACTTGCATTTACACAGACCCTTTAACACAAAAAAAGTCACATAATACCTAGGAACATAGGAACAGGAGGAAGCTATTCAGCCCCTCGAGTCTGTTGGATTATTTAATTAGACCATGGCTGATCAATATCATAACTTTTTGTACATCCACCTTGCTTCTGTTATGGCACAGCAGATAGTAAATGCTGAACTGTTCAAATCCCAGAGGGAAATTTGAAACAACTGCCATAGCTGTTTTGCAATTTGTATCTTTATTTTGAGATGTGTGCCTTGAATTCAGTAGTAATAATTCCACCAAGTCTTAGAGATTTTTCTATAAGAAATAATTTTAAGCACATACATAGGTCTACAAATTGCTACTATGATAACACCTAGCTCCCCTAATTAATCTGACTCCGAGTTACACCCCCGTTAAGGCAACAGTAAAATCAAAATAGATTTTAACAGACCCAGGCAAAGCACACAATACCCTGGACAGGGATATTCACAGTGAATTCTCTTAGCTTCGGTTCTTATAGGCAGCAACTTAGTACATAGAGGCTGGAGGCTTTTCACGCTTGTTAGATCTTAGAATTCCTTCTTCTCCTTACACATAACCTCATCTCCTTTATATATTTTTCTCCCTTTTAATGTAAATCCCATTGTCTCAATATGTCTTTGGACTTTACATTTCTAATGAGAAAAATCTTTCATAGTACCAATTTTATCAGTAAGCTTTGAGAAAAATAAACACACTGTTTAGCTTCTTCTGGATAAGTGTAACATTTCACCCTCTCTTTGAAATTCAACTACTCTGGTTTATCTGAAAATGCAAACCCCACATTCTAAAACTTCAGCCATGTTTACTTATTTAGCATTTCAAACCTAGCTTCTCTTCTGATATATCAAAGCCTTCAGACCAGCTGTCTTTAATTCAGTTAAGTCCCACACACACACAAACACTATCCAGACCACACTATTCCTACTTTACAATAAATCCCAATAACCTTATAAAAATTATTATATTTCATGACACTTCTATAACCCTTAATGCTCTTATCCAACAAAAAACTATCAAATCTATCTATCCTCCACCCTATCACAAACCTTCCCTTTTGTTCTTCCTTTCCTCTCCCCTGCCCCTCCCCCTTCCACTTGCTCAAAACCTATTACATTTTTATTCTCCTTCAGTTTTGTTAAAGGGTCATCGACCTGGAGGAATGAACTCTGTTTCTTGCCACCGTTGCTGCCTGGCCTGCTGAATATATCCAAAGTATTTGAGACTTCCAGCACCTGCAGCATTTCACTTTTATAAAAAATCTCAGTCTTGAAATTTTCAATTGACTCCCAGCTTCAAGTATTCTTTGGGGGGAGATTTCCAGATTCTTACTACCTTTTATCTGACAAAGTGCTTCCTGACATCACCCCTAAAGACCCTAGCTTTAATTTTAAGGTTATACCCCTTTTGTTTTGTACTCCTGCCACCAAATAAAATAGGGCAGATGTGGGGAAACTATCAACTCCTCCAATCTTAAACATTGCAATTAGATCACCCCTTAATCCTCTATATTGAAGGGAAAAATCTGTCTGGATAATTTAACCCTGTTAGCCCCGGTATCATTCTGGTGAACGCACACTGCATCCTCTCCATGGCCAAAATATCTTTCATCAAATGCGGTGCCTGGAACTGAACACAGTTCTCCAGATGTAGTCTTACCATAACTGTATACAGCAGTTGCAAAAATTCCACTGGTTTGCATTCCAGCAGCCTTGAGATTAAGCCCAACATTCCATTACATAGTATTACATGATAATTACAGCACAGAAACAGGCCATTCAGCCCATCTGGTCAATGTCAATGTTTATGCTCCACATGAGCCTCCTCCCACCCCTCTTCATCTAACCCAACCAGCATAATCGTTCTATTTTCTTCTCCCTCCTGTATTCATTTAGTTTCTCCTCAAAATATGCTATACTATCCACTTCAACCACTCCAAATGATAGCTAGTGTAAAACTGCTCTAGAAAAATGTAAAAGACTGAGTGCTTAGTACACACTTGTAGGTACAATAGCTTTCTGGAAATACTACTAAATCCAACAGTGACTGCAGATTTCTTTTCAGTGCCACTTAAATTAACGTGTTTCTTGCTATTAAAATTCTAATGGGTGATAAGTGAAATTAATTGTTCCTTACAAAAATCTTCTTGCAGCATTACAAGGCTGTTTTGTTTCAAATTGACATTGGATGAACAGTTAACTACAGCAATGTCACTTTTATGCATGACTTTATTCTAGGTCCATATGATTGGATTCACCTTCTTGATTTTTTTTATACCAGTCGACTAATTTTTAATAATTACTGTATACAGGCTCCTATATAGAGGCACAATCAGATAATGATAGTGAGCGAGAGAGATGATATTACAAGAAATGACCAAACTTTGGTTAAAGAGCTGGGTTTTAAGGAGGGAGGGAGTTCCAGAGTGGACTTAGACCACTGAAGGTGCAGCTGCATTGTAGCAAAGAGGCAGGGGGGAGCTTCACGAGAGACCTGAGTCTGGGAGAGTATGCGGCTAGATTGAAGTTACAGGGGTAAGGAGGGACCAGGCCATGAAGAAATTTAAACATGAGAATTTTAAATTTGAGACACTAGGTGACCAGGAGCTGTAGAGGCTGGGGATCAATGGAAAATTTCAAAATTGAGGTTGATTGATTTTTGTTGGGTAAAGATATTAAAGGATATGGAACCTAGCCAAATAAATGGAGTTAAGGTACAGATCAGGAATGATCCAGCTGCATAGTAGAACAGGCTCGAGAGGCTGAATGGCCTCCTCCTCTTCCTATAAACCAATTTCAGATGGGGTAATAGGTAAATGGGATTAAGAGAGCAGGAGAGTGTCATAGTCAAGATGGGCTCAGAGCAGGTGTGTGGCATGAGGAGATAGGAGAGAAGCTAGAGAGGCTGGTTCAGGATTGGGGAATGTCGAGCTTGCTGCGTGAAGGAATGTGGCAGAAGCAGTGGAACAGTTGTTCTGAATCTTTGGGTGGAATTCTCCTATCCTGCCCATGGCAGGTTTCATGGCGGGTGAGAGTGGAGAATTTAGCAGGAGGCCAAAAATTGAAAACATGCCAGTGTAAAAATACTTTGCTATTCTCCCGATGGCAGGTTAATGGCAGGTTAAAGGTTGGGTATCCCGCTGTACAGTGGCGTGAACACCATTTGCATTCATTACTATCTCATGAATGCTCATTAAATTAGCTTCTTGCCAGAATCACATACTGCCTTCCAATCTTGTGTAACGCCAGCAAGAAAGCATGGTCGGCCTGAAGCTTGTTTGAAAAAGGGTAGCATCAGACCTTACTTCACTCGCAAGTTTGAGATGAGCATAGCACAAGTAGCCTACCTTTAATAACACTGCACCGGTCTCGTCATGATGCCAGTGGAACATCATACTGCTGGGGCTGTAGGGTTGGCCTGTTCCCAGTGTTTGCCTCCATAGTCACAAGGACACCTCTGTGTAGTGGTACTCAGGCAGGGCTCAACTTTCAGACACTGACCAGTATTGCGACCTGAGGAGGTGTCAGTGTAGGAGTGGTTTGCTCCTGGTGGGCGCCACCATTGTCCAGAAGGACACCACTGTTCAGCAGTATTCACACAGTGCTGAGCATACAGAAACCGGCATTTCGACCGGGGAAGGAGTAGGGAGGGGTCAGTGGTTGGGAGGGGAAGGGCCAACACAAGGGGTTGATGAGGAGAAGGGGGCATGATGGAAGACAGAAAGGGGCAGGAAGGCTTTGCAAGGTGGTGGAAGCAGAGGGGGAATGATGGGAGGCAAAGGGTAGGTGGGAAACTGGAACCCGACAAGAATAACTGAAGCAGTGACAAACAAGGGGGTGAAAGGGATATCACATGCATGAAGACTCTCTAATAGAAAAGTTGGGGTAGGTGGGTTGTTAGTGTGCCACAAGGGGGATGGATTGCATGCAAACTCATAAGTTGAGGGGGTGTTGCTGGGAAGGGAGACAGTGTAGTTTTCGGTCCTGAGGGTAATGGGGAACTCTGTGAAAGTCAAAGTCCTTGGTCTGGGGCTTGCAGTCAGGAATCAGAGTAGAGACACCCCTGGGCCTCTGTGGAAAGCAGTCAGAGAGCAGAGATACTCCTGGGGCTCTGTGGATCTCACAGTCAACAGTCATAGAGTAGAGACCATCATGGGGAGCAGCAGGCATGCAGCAGGAGTAATCATTGGGAGCATGGTGTACTCCCACTCCGCGAAGGGGCAAGGGTTCTGTGCTCAGTCAGTATAATGTACAGCTTGGTGTGCAAGGCTGTCTCACAGTCACTGTCCATGGACTTGTCTGTCTCTGTACTGGGCTGCAGATGGGATGGTGATAGTAATGGGAGGCATCAGCAGCCTGTATTTGGGGAACGCATAATAAAGGGGGGTGGGGGGAGATGGGCATGTGAAGCTTTTCTGTGGGGGAGGGGTTCACCTTGGTAGGTGACTGTGCACACAGCCTCCAGATGGGGAAGGTAGAGGTCCACATGGGGCATGGGCACTTCAGTAGTGCTGGGCCCAGGGGGAATGGTAGGAATATCCACCACAAGTATGGGATCCAGTATTATTGGGGGAGGGTGGAGAATAACTGGAGCAAGCTCTACCTTCACATCATGAGGTTCCAGCTAGATTTCTGGGACACAGACCATGAGAGGGGGACCGTTGAAGCTCGTTTTGAAATAGTAATGTAGGACCAGCATCTCGCTCTACTGGAGTTATGGTGCAGTTATAAATCAAAAGTAAAAGTGAATCTGAATGGGAGGCTGTGTGGGAGGAGCACAGTGCTGGAGTAAGGGGCCCTTTCTGGGAGCACCCTCTAACTTGTTGGTGCTGCAAGACTGAATTGGAGTCTTATGACAGAGGAAGGAAGAAGATCTCCTTGTGAAGAAAGCCATTAGAAGCCAATGCCTTTATCAGCGCTGTAACAGGGATACTCAGAAGTCAATGGCTTAACATCACATTCACAGCATATCAGCATTAACACATCAGAATGTGAAATTTGGGAATGCAGGCAATCGGTAAGAAGGCACAGGTACAGCATATATGGCATTGCATTGCATTAATGGAGGCCCATCACATGCTCTCCGGAATTGGAATTCCTAATGGGCCAAAGGGCATCCAGTCATTAATCACCATTATTGATCATTAGAATGCCAAATCAGAGATTGGAGCACTGAGCCAGGTTAGGTAGCGCTTGTCATTCAAACCTTTTCATAACAATGAGGGATTCAGATGTTACGTCTCTGGGATGGCATCTTGGTCACCTCAGTGTGGGTGGTAGCACCTCAAAGACAAGGCAGCATCAATGACAATGCAAGTAGGGCAGAAAACACTATAGACCATCACAGTTGTTGTAGGTAACAGATTGTGAGCCTCAGTATCTTGACCAGTAACTCTTCAATATTTCATTTCATTTCAGAGAGAAGGTAAAAGCAAAAATGGATCCAAGGCTCAATTATCATCAATAAGTTACTGATGATTAATGACTGGATACCCTTTGGCCCATTAGGAATTCCAATTCTGGAGAGCATGTGACTGGCCTCCATTAATGCAATGCCATATATGCTGCACCTATGCCTCCTTACCAGTTGCCTGCGTTCCCAGATTTGAGGGTCCTAATGCAATGGAGGAGGTGAAGGACGGAAAGACGACACAGAGTGCAGCTCCAGGAGGTGGCCCCACCTGGTGTCCAGGCTCAAGGGGAACCACAGCAAGAACAAGAGGGTCAGAAGGAGAGACCCAGACAATGGAGACAAATTGCCAGACCAAGGGTATAGTGAAGAAGACTCTACTATTTACAAATGAGTGAGAGACAATGCCGGGCATGTCTGCGCTTGTCCCAATTTCTGGTAGATCGCATCTGCTACATTCTTCGTGAAGACCTGATGCCCCATGGAGTGGGAGGCTATCTCCTACCAGTGACTTTAATGGTGACCACAGCGCTAAATTTCTTTGTCTGTGGGTCATTCCAGGGATCTACAGGGGACCCGTGTGGCATTTCTCAGTCCACAACACATAGATGATTAAAGGAGGTCACAGATGCCCTTTACATCTGCTCTGGACAAAGATAGCCAGGCTGCGAGATTCATCGGCTTTGCCGCTATCTCAAGTTTCCCAAGAGTGCAGGGTGCAATTGACTGTACCCATGTGGCTTTAAGGGCTCCATTGCAGCAGCCCCTAATGTTTATAAACCGCAAAGCCTACCATTCCATGAATGTACAACTAGTGTGTGATCATCGAAAGCACATACTGCACGTTTGTTCCAGTTACCCTGGAGTTGCCATGACTCATGCATCCTGAGTTACTCCCAAGTGCCTGAGATTATCAAAGGGCCTGAACGTCTGCAGGGATGGCTGCTTGGAGATAAGGGGCACCCACTGAAACGCTGGCTGATGACATTGGTGCGTCCCCCTTAGAGTAGATCTGAGGAGAGGTACAAAGCCTCTCACAGTTCCACACAAACCCTAATAGAGCAGATCATTGGGATTCTGAAGATGCGCTTCAGATGTTTGGACCACTCAGGTGACGCACTACAGTACACTCCTGATAGGGTTTCGTGCATCATTGCTGTGTGTTACACCCTTCACAACCTCACACTGCAAAGAGGTGATCTTGCCAGAGGGTGAAATGGAGGAGAACGAGAGCTCTTCAGAGGATGAAGAGTAGGAGGCTCAGGAACCTCAAGAGGGTGATGAGAGTCAGTTTGAAGGTGATGATTCCACAGATGAAACAAGACATGGAAGACGTACCTGTGACACTTTAATCGCTGCCAGATTCATTGGTAGGAGGAATAAAGTGAAGGCAAAGGGAGAAGGCCCAAGTCCTCCTGGCCCTCAATGTCATTCCCTTTCATCTCAAGGAATTTCCAAACAAACCAAATCAAGAATGAGTCCAGCATTGACACTTGCACCTTCTGGCCTCATGATTCACCAGGGGCCCTCTGTATGTGCTCGCTCTCGGAACTGAGAGTCCACTCAACAATGAGAGCAATGCAAGAAGTGACTTGAAGCAGTCCTTGCCACATAATTAAGAAACTACAGTGGACAGTGAGCTGAGCACATGGTTAGGGATCTCCTCCTCCTGTCCGTGTCTTGTCCTTTTCCACTATTACTAAGGACACATGTGCCGCTAATCAGTCGAGGTTGATGAGCTTCCCTCACACAATGGCCTTCCGTGAAGAGGAAGGGTTAGAAGCACATAAATCACAAACTTCTAATAAAGATTTTAACACATCTCCCTGACCTTACACAAGGGTACGGAGACAATCTTCAGTGAGGTTGCTATAATATGAATGTGAATCTCACAAAGGGAGACTGTCACTTGGATGGATAAACCTCAAAATAAGAGGATTCCAATGTACATAATCACAATGCCTACAGGTGACCAAGCCATTCACAGAAACATCAAATGTATTTACAAAAGTGCAACATTTTTGCTGTGGTAACACATCTGTGACCAAAAGTGATTTCAAAATGTCTTAATCTTCCTAACCCGACCACTATGCCTTGGTGCACCTATCCCCGATATTCGCAGCAGAGGCAGAGGCAGTGTGCTGACTGCTATGTCCTGATGTCTGTGTTTACCTTGGCAGATGTCCTCTGGTGGCCCAGGGCCTGGAGGGCCCAGCCTGATAAGGGTTTTGTGCTTAGAGGCAGATCCACCCTCCTCGGCCTAAGCAGCTGGAGTGGATGGGATCACAGGCAGAGGGGACTGTGGGCATATGCACACCCATGGAGTGTCATGAGAGGATGCCCCTAGGGTGTCCAGATGACCAAGGGCCCTGCTCTGACTTCTTGAGGCGATGGTGCACCTGGAGGGAGGTCAAGGTGCCTCGTCCCCCTGTCGCCTACATCTTGATAGTGCCTACCAGCGTGTGTGAGACCATGGAGTCCAGGGCCAAGTGCAAATCTGGCAAAACCTGCTAGACCAAGGTGTTCATGGTGGTTGCCAACCTTCCCATGGTGACCTCGAGGTGCTGGCATGTCGGAGCCACAATATCAGACAGAACGGGAACTGACTCCTCCACCCTTCACTCTAGTCTGCTGAGTGACTGCTGAATATCTGCCTGAAGTTCCGCTGCCTGTTTTTGCATCTCCAGCATTGAGTTGACAGCCGCTTGCAGAAGCTCATCATTTGACCCGGACTGAGCAGGTGGCTCGTCTCCAACAGCTTGCTGAGTGCCTGAGACCTGGGCTATCCCTGCCTCCGACTGCTGCGGGGACGTGTCAGTGAGATGTTCTCCAGTAGGTGAGCCGGAGCCTAATCTAGAGCTCTGCTGCACTGAGGTGTGTGTCACTGTGCTGGTGGAGGGTGCAGGTGAGTGCTGTGCTGGTCTTTCCTCAGCTTCCTCTTCGGATGTGGTTAGGGGGCTGGGACTTATGGTGGGCTGCCTTGTGGGCCTCGATCTGCTGGTGCAGATAGAAAATTGAGTTTTAGCTGATAAGGATGAGGAATATAAGACTGTGTAACACTCACTGTGCTTATCATGATGCGATGAGCTGTTGGAGATGTGATCCATACAGGGTTGCTGAGACAATCCAATCTCCCCTTCCCCACAGGAGCGATCCCTGTCATTCCCAGCAATCTCAGCTGCAGTGTCCTCGAACTCACTGAGGGCAATGATGTTGGCCGTGCCCCCCACTAGATCTGCACTCTTTCCCACCTGTTGCGGGCAAACCTTCCCTGGATGAAGACAAAAGAAAGGCACGTGACGAGAAGGGATGGAGCTTAGGTTGGAAAAGATGTTTGCCCCATGTGTGTGGTGAGCCCTCCCCAGCAGCTCTGAAGATGGAGAGTGCGCAGCATGATAGATGGAACGGTGGCAACGTGAAAGGTTCCGTTAGTCAATCAGTGCTGATATGTGTCCCCTGCTAATGGTTGTGTGATATTCCTGAAGAGAGCAGCCCTTGGACTACACGATGCCATGATGAGAGTTTGATACTGGAGGGAGTTGAAGGATGACTTACCCTGGTGGAGCAGATGAGATCATTCATCCTCTTTATGCACTGGATGGCGTTGCAGGTGCAGTGGGCAGCCGCACTGACATCCTTTGTGATGGCCTTCAAGCCAGAGAGGTGAGGCCGGTATGCTTCCTGGATCTGTCCCTGGGATACAGAACATCTCTATGCACCCGCAGTCCTCTGATCAAGGCCTCAAGGGCCTGATGGGTGAAGCAGGGTGCAGCTTTCTTCTTTTGCTTCGACGACATCTTGAACAGTCTCCTGGATACAGGTTTGCTGGAGAGTGAGATGTGTGTGCTCCGGTGGCATTTAAATGTGGTGCCCAGGCCTTCGACATGACAGGTAACAGGGGGGGCAGACGAATCAGCTCCAAGTGATTCAGAAAGATGTGCTTAATTAATGAGCTTCTAAGTGTGGGATCAGGCGCAATTTCCTGTCCTTCCAAGTAGCAAATTTTGTGCACCAAAACCCGCCTGCCACCGCACTTCGTTTCAAAAACGGACATTTCCGTCCTAAGTGACAAAGCAGAACGTGAGCTTCTTGCGCTTGTTAGAGGTGGGGTGGAAGACGATGTAGATATCCAACATCGGAGGGGCTCAGGTAAGCTTTGATTATGGAATTATCCGGATGCTTTATTGAGTGTAAGATTTTTGGTATGTTTATTGTCACTTTTCTATGCCAGTTATGCATTTAAAGATGTTGAAATACAGTTCCAAAAGGTGATGGAAATCTAAAATTAAAATAGAAGATGCCGGGAATGCTCAGCATACCAGGCAGCATCTGTGAAGAGAGAATTCTGATGGAAGGTCATCAGCCTGAAATGTTAACTCAATTTCCTTTTTTTTTTCTTTATTAATTCATGGGATGTGGGTGTCACTTGCAAGTCCAGCATTTGTTGTCCATCCCTAATTGCCCTTGAACTGGCTTTCTAGGCCATTTTAGAGGGCATTTAAGAGGCACATGATGGCCAGACCAGGTAAAGACTGCAGATTTTGTTTCCTAAAGGACATTCATGAACCAGATGAGTTTTTACAGCAATCACATTTCCTGAGACCAGCTTTAAATTCCAAATCTTATTAATTAAATTTAAATTCCACCAGCTGCCATGGTGGGATTTGAACCTGTGACCCCAGCACATTTGCCTGGGCCTCTGAATGACTAATCTAGTGAAATTACCACCGCACCACTGTCTCCCCATGAGTCATTTTCTGCACACATGCTGCCAGGCCTGCTGAGCATTGAAATACGGTTACTTTGGCTGGGAATTTCTGGCCCCGGCAGTGGCAGACATCATCGCAGGT
The DNA here is from genome assembly GCF_964194155.1 of Cetorhinus maximus. Taxonomy (NCBI): domain Eukaryota; kingdom Metazoa; phylum Chordata; class Chondrichthyes; order Lamniformes; family Cetorhinidae; genus Cetorhinus; species Cetorhinus maximus. The sequence goes on along the minus strand of NC_135882.1, from coordinate 176,158,913 downwards.
GGGACCAAACTGCTCTCCAAATGTTCCCGTCCCGCCCGTGACAATGCCGGAAAATCCCGCCCTTTATCTCAGAGTGACCAGGCCATTACATTCAACATGAAAAATAATATTTATACAAACTTCAAATCTTTCTGCTTTAATCATTTCAGGAGAATGTTATGGGTGCACATTGTGATATTTGTCAACCTGGCTCATTTCATCTGGATCCAGTCAATCCCAAAGGCTGCACAAGCTGTTTTTGCTTTGGAGTAACAAACAAGTGTCGGAGCTCCAATAAGCCCAGGACTAAAGTGAGTGAAAAAAATCTGAGTCCTCAATTTTGAATTTCTTCCAAATATATGGTTTATATCTGAAGTAATCTCTTATTCTTAAACTGTGTCCCGCTAGTTCTAATCTCACCCACAAGAGGAAACATCCTCCCAGTATCTACCCTATCAAACCCCCCTCAGGATCTTATATGTTTCAATAAGATCACCTCTCATCCTTCTAAACTCCAATGGGTATAGGTCCAACCTGTTCAACCTTTCTTCATAAGATAAGCCCCTCATCCCAGGAATGAGTCAATTGGATCCTCTCTGAACTGCTTCTAATGCAATTGTACCTTTTTTCAAATAGAGAGACGAAAACTGTGCACAGTATTCCAGATGCAGTCTCACCAAGGTTTTGTACAGCTGCAATAAAACTTCTCTACTTAATAAATAAAAAGTGTTTAAAGAATTTCCTTTTAAAAAGACACAAGTTTTCAATGTCCCGGAGATGTTTCATTACTCTTGCAATAAATGCCAACATTCCATTTGCCTTCCTAATCACTTGCCGTACCTGCATATTAACTTTTTGTGATTCATGTACCAGGACATCCAGACCCTTTGTACCACTAGTGCCTCTATCATTTTGTAATATGGAATGGTGAGCTAGTATTTGGTCAAGCTAATGAATTACTAATTAATTCACAATACATTTATCAGATAATCATCTAATGTATAAAGGTACACTACTTTCACAGTAGAACACTTTTTAATTGTTGATTTAGTTTTGATGTTGCAGTTCAGATTTGTACTTTCTTTTAGCATATGCAAATGAAGAAATGGAATTTATTCACGGGGAATAAGCAAAGCATTCCAGTTGTTTATAACCAACGGAGTAACACTGTCGTAGCTGATATACAAGAACTACCTGGTGTTATTCGTGATTTATACTGGCTAGCCCCAGAGTCCTACCTGGGAGACAAGGTGAGTGAAGCCTAAGGCTTTAGCATTTCATCAAACCGTAAGATGTTACAGGCCGTTCAGCTAATCAAACCTGCGCTGTGTTACTAATCTCACTCTCCAACTCATTCCTCGTATCCTTTGTCACGATTGTGTAATAATGATATCACAGATATTAAGGACAACTGTTTAAAGGTCTATTTCTGTTTTCAAACTTTTACATTAGGTTTAAAAGCATTTTTTCAAAATAGAAGTATGATAGACAACCTGGTACCTTTTCTGAGTTTGTTCAAAGCTTGTCAGACTCTTATCTCTAGAGCTGGCTATGAAGAGTCATTAAAATGCAAAGACTCCTCCAGGGATGTCCACAAGGTGTGATAACCGTTTGGCTTCTAAGGGAACAGGAGACAGGAAGGGACTTCAAAGGACCTCAACTTAATTAACTTCCTTGCTTGTTTAAAACAATGGCTTATTGAAAATTAACATAGCAGCCATTTTTGTGTTTTTGAACCGTATAAGGGAGGCTGTAAGAAGCCATCTTGTGAGGCAGGGTGCAGAACCCCCAGGAAAAACTCTGGGAGGCAACATGAGAGAGGGCTCTTGGCCAAGGGAAGAAAAAGAGGAAGGTACTAAGAAATCAACTGCTGTTCTGCTGAAAGAGTCCAGGCAAATCTGCAAGTGCATTAATGTTATCACTTTTACTTCAGTAACATTCAGCAGTTGTTTATATAATAAATGAACTTTTATCCTGTTTAAGGCTTTGTTAGCTGGTTAATTTTAAATTGGATCATTTGCAAATTTGCTATATACACACACACAAATTCTTAGTTCATGGACCACTTTGAGGAAATGCATTTTATGTGGTTGTGATACCTTTAATTCCTGCTTTATCAAACAACTATTTAATTTTTTTTTAAATGATTTCTGGATTCAGTTTGTGACACAGTTATATCTGCTAACTACAATCTGTATCAAGGTTTTTTTTCTAACTTCTCCTTAAATGCTGTTTTTAATTCTTATGTGGATTCTTATCATCAATGGCAAGGGCAGCCATTATTACCCATCCCAAATTGCCTTTGATATTTGTGATTATCTTCCATACCAAATCTTCCATACCCTATACCAAATTGCCTTTGCTATTTGTGATTATCTTCAATTTTTGCCCTATCCTTAACATCAGGTTGACCACTGTGAATATCACTAGAACTACTCAGAACCTTTTATAACCTTGAAGAACTCTCCTAAGTCACCCTTTTACCTGCTCAGCTTTAAGATTAAGAGCCCTCAATCCTAATTGCTTAAGCAAGGCTTTAAAAGTAACTTTACATCTATTTTCCATCAGGTCTCATCATATGGTGGCTTCCTGACATACCAAGTAAAATCCTTTGGCTTACCAAGTGAAGGGATGACTTTACTTGAGAAAAGATCTGATGTCGAATTGAGGGTGAGAACTGCTCTTTCTAGATGAGAAAACAGAGGGTATATATAGCCAGGATGTGGCACTGATATATGAGTTGATCACAGAGGGGACATTTATGTGCAGTTTTCCCACTGCGTTCAGGTCTGGGCACATCAGGAAGAATGTATTTACCTTGGAAAAGATGCAGCTCAGATTCACCAGATTGATACCTGGGCTGAAAGGGTTAAATTATGAAAACTGGTTGCATTGACTAGGCTTGTATTTCCTCAAGTATAGAAGAATAAGGGGTGATTAATTCAGGTAATAAAATGATTAAGGGATTTGATAGGATAGGTGGAGAGAAACTATTTCCTCTGGTGGAGGTAAGTCCAGAACAAGAGAGCAGAACCTTAAAAACTAGAGCCAGGCTATTCAGGGGTGATGTCAGGAAGCATTTCTTCATGCAATGGGGAGTGGAAATTCAGAACAATCTCCCTCAAAAAGCTGTTCAGGCTGGGAGGATCAATTGAAATTTTGAAAACTGAGATTGCTATATTTTTGTTGGGTCAGAGCATTAAAGGTCATGAAACCAAGGCAGGTAGTTGGAGTTAAGAAACAGAGCAGCCATGATCTAACAGATTGGTGGAACTGGCTCGAGGGGATGAATGGCCTCTTCCTGTTCCTATGTTCCAAAATGCACTCATGAAAATGAAGTCAATAAGATAATTGTAATATGCATGTAGTCAGTTCCAGCAAAAGTATTTTGCTTGAAATAATCTTACAAAGTTACTTTAAAACTTCTGAATTGGAAGCAAGCTACACTGTGCTACACAACAGTGATTGCCAAATTTCCTTGGCTATTCTTGCAAGGTCCTTATCAAACTATGGCTGGAATCCAGAAGGGCCACTTAGAAATAGTTAAGAGCCACCTGCCCAGTGTTAACATTAACTACCAAAGCTTGAGGTGTCAGCTGTGGCTCAGTTCATAGCACCCTCGCCTTTGAATCAGAGGGTTGTGGGTTCATGTCCCACTCCCGGAAACCAAGAACTGTGATTGTACTCGAAAGAGTTGCAATCTGTGACTGTTGATAACTCGAAAGAGTTTAACTACCAAAGCTTCATAGCACCCTCGCCTTTGAATCAGAGGGTTGTGGGTTCATGTCCCACTCCCGGAAAACCAAGAACTGTGATTGTACTCGAAAGAAGTTGCAATCTGTGACTGTTGGTAACTCGAAAGAGTTTCCACTTGTCCAAAAGTACCCAGTTAACTACCAAAGCTAGCAGTTGTTGATTTCCTGGCTATGTCCAATCTAGGTGCATTCATGGAACTTGGAATGGCCAGTAAGTTTAGGAAGGACCCAAGTGGAGTCTGACCAGATCAGTGAATCTGGTGTTGAACAGAGTGAGATCTACCCTGTTCTCCAAAATCCTGTCAACTTTCTCATCTGCCATTCAAGTAAAGTCTTCCTCTGAAGGTAGAATAGTTAATACTTTTAATTTAAAACATTATACACAATGAATGTACAAACAGTATAAGAAATTCTAAACGTAGACTTTTCATCAGGTAAATATAGACTTTTGTATTTTAAGGGTGAACAAATGACCGTTGTTTATTTTGATCCACGGAATCCGCTTCCAGATCGAGTTTACCACGGACGAGTCCGGCTTCTAGAGGTAAGCATAACATTATCGATGATAGTTTGATAATCTATTATTATACTTAATCAAAATTGGATCAAATTTCACAGCTCAGAAACAGGCCATTTGGCGCAACTGATCTATTCCAATGATAATATTCCACACAAGCCTCCTCCAACCCTAATTCATCTCACGCAATCATCATATCCTTTATTCCTTTCTCCCTTGTGTTTTTACATAGCTTCCACTGAAATACACCCATGCTATTCACCTCAACTACACTTTGTGGTAACAATTGCTGCAGGAGTCCCTCAGGGTCCTAGGCCCAACCATCTTCAGCTGTTTCATCAATGACCTTCCAGCCATCATAAGGCCAGGCTTGGTGATGGTCAGTACCATTTGTGACTCCTCGGATACTGAAACAGTCCATTCCCACTTGCAGCAAGTCCTAGACAACATCCAGGCTTGGGCTGACAAGTGGCAAGTAACATTCATGTAACACAAGTGCCAGGTAATGGCCATCTCCAAAAAGAGAGAATCTAATCATCTCTCCTTGACCTCCATTTGCATTACCATCGCTGATTACTCCACCCTCAACATCATTGGGGTTACCATTGACTAGAAATTGAACTGGACTTGCCATATAGATAACATGGCTACAAGAATAGATCAGAGATTGGGAATTTTTTGGTGAGTAACTCATCTACTGACTCCCCAAAGCCTGTCTAACATCTGTAAGGCTCAAGTCAAGAGTGTGATGGAATACTCTCCACTTGCCTGGATGCGTGCAGCTCCAACAACACTCAAGAAGCTCGACTTCATCCAGGACAAAGCAGCCCGATTGATCAGCACCCCATCAACCATCGTAAACATTCATTCCCTCCATCACTGGTGCACAACAGCAGCAGTGTGTACCATCTACAAGATGCACGGCAGTAATTTGTGACGCCTCCTTCGATAGCATCTTCGAAAAAAGTGACCTCTACCACTTAGTAGGATAAGGGTAGCAGATGCATGGGAACACCACCATCTGCAAGTTCCCATCCAGGTCACTCACCATCTTGACTTGGAACTATATCATAGTCAATAGGTCAAAATCTTGGAACTCCCTCCCTACCAGCATTGTGGGCCTGCACCTCATGGACTGTAGAGGTTCAAGAAGGCGGCTCACCACCACCTTCTGAGGACAATTGTCGATAAATGCTGACAATCAGACTAGCTCTTTGAAGGATAGGAGCTGAGTTTCCCTTGTGAGGAAGACAGAATTTTAAAGAATTTTTGTGACTCACAGTGATCACTGATGTCTGGATGGGTTGCTGAGAAATTAGTGGATCTGTCTTGGTTGTGTGCCATTTAACGTGCAGTTTTTGGTGTGTTTGACCACAATTTGCCTGTTAATTCGTGTTTACATCATGTTAATTCTGGATCTTAGAGTATAAGATAGATAGTGTTGACTGTTTACTTTGCTGGCATTTGTATAGAAAAAAAATCAAAAGTTCTTTTTAGTTAAAACAGTGGAATATTGTGGCTTTATTCTTTCAGTAAATACCTGGGAATTCAAATTTCTTCTACTTCACAGCAAAAGTTATTGGTTCCTAACTGAGTTATGACAATACAAAGAATGTTTTACGAGGATGATACCAGAACTGAAAGCTTATAAATATCAGGAGAGACTGAACAGACTGGGGGTTCCTTTATGCTAAAAAAAAAAGTTGAACGTCTAAAGAGTTCCCTAAACTTATGCAAAGGGTTTAATAGGGTAGAGGTACAGAATATGGGTGAAATTTTATCAGAAGCATGGACGTCCCGAAGTCAAGCCCATATACAAGCTCTAAGCTGGTTCTACTCCAGCCAAATTCCACGGGTACGATCTTCACCTAAAGACACTCTATTCCAGATCTGTATAGATTTGCTCCCAGGTCTAGCCTTCTTGGTCTTCTTTTCCAACTGAGCTGACCTACTTCTGAGACTGGGTCTCCCCTGTGTTGGCCAGGCTACACTCCAGTGTCTAAATGCAGGTATGCTCCCAGTCCCTCAGTCACGCTGCTGCCAACAACTACTGTTCACCATCCAGCTCTCTACCAGATAACCACTCTGGGCTTTTCTGAATCCCAACACCCCAGCTGAGCTGCTACCAACAACTAAAACTTCACTGAGCTATATCAACTCTTCAGTAGCACAGAGTTATCACCTGCACCTGGGCATTTCTGAGCCCCAACACCCCACGGGCTTCTCTGAGCCCCAGGTGCACAGAGCTAGCGACCTTCTGCTGCCTTTTCAGCTACCGACGAAACTTGTCACGTGGGCTCACTTTCTCGCCACACACAGGTCCTGTGGTTGTTGTTTCGCACCACACCACCATGCAGGCACAGTGCTCAATCCCTATAGAACTATCAAAAGAATGGCAGAAACCAAGCATGTGTGCTTATCCCTGTCACACTCTGCACTTGTGCTGGAGCCTTAAGTTTAAAATTCAGACTTCTTCACAATATGATACCAGGTAGAATAATATAAAAATTCAATGAGAAATTAAGTACTAATTATCTGTTCTATTAACAGGATAATTTTCAGCATGCTGTCATTAATACTCCAGTAACTAGGGAAGACTTCATGCTCTTGTTGAGTAATTTGGAAGATCTACAAATTAGGGCCCTTTATTACTCGCAAACACAACGCCTTTCCCTTGGCCAAGTTCAGCTTGAGGAAGCTTCAGTTTCTGGAGCTGGAAGTCCTGCTACTAATGTGGAAGTGTGCTCATGTCCCCCAAACTACTTGGGAGATTCCTGCCAGGTAGGACCTGTCATTCACTGAAATACACATTTTCTGTGATATGCAACATGTCAGTTTTTCTTAATGTTTTAATTTTAGCCTTTCAAAAAAAACATTGGATGTTTTTATAACTGGATATTTTGCTGTTCAGTCTGTGACATAAACTGTTGTTTAAAATCCAACGTCCCTTGATCTTTTAACATTGTGGAACAGGCATTTTCGGAATGGAACCTGTTAACCGAATAACTGTCACAGGGGTTGATTCTGCTGGGATAGAGGTTGCTCATAAGTTAGTCTTGGAGCTTTCTACAAATGTGCATTGGTCCTTATTTCTGTATGACTTTACATCACAAGTTTGTCCATATGTAAAACAATCTGTTTTTTGACTTCTTAAAATATGTAAATTGCCTCAAATTACTTTTGATAGATTATTAGTTTAATATTTTTATAAGTTGATTGTATATCTGGTGGTCCGTTCTGCTCAGTAATGTAGTAACTGTACGGGTTTAATAAATACTACACTGATATGTCTGACATTTGTAGCATCTTTTGTTTTCCCCTTTGTGATGGTTTTATCTTTGCACATATTTATCTCTTGTGGTCTTTAAATTTCTTGCTGATTGATTTCTGCAGCTAATGTTTTCAGTTTTTACTGTGGGGTAATTTTTATTTGATGTCTAATCTAACCAAATAATAACAAGAAAAATGTCCAGAGTATTGACTTGCTCATTGGTTAGAAAATTTGGGTTTGAACAAGGTAACGATTTTGTGTTGTAGCCGTTGTTTCTTCAGTTAATACTTTTATGTAGTCATTGGAGAAATGCATATTTGTTCATATTCATTCTCTGAAACTTTCGGTGCTGTAAATGTTGTAGATCCATTCAAGGAAACTGTGTAAATTGCGTTATTTTACATTAATATGCAGCTCATATTCTGATTTATTGATATTGAAATTTTTGCTTACCTCCACATCCGTAATATCAAGCGACCCAGTTCCTGCCTCAGGCCATCTGCCACTGAAATCCACATCTGTATTTTTGTTCCCTCTAGATTCGACTATTCCAGTGCTCTGCTGGCTGGCCTCCCATACTCCGTTCTCAATAAATTTAGGATTATACAAAACTCTACTGCCCACATTCTAATTTGCACCAAGTTCCGTTCACCCATCTCCCTTGTGCTCACTGACCGACACTTGCTCCCGGTTTGGCAACACCTCAGTTTTAAAGTTTCCATCCTTGCAATAAAATGGCTATATGACCTTGCACCTCCCCATAACCTCCTCCAGCCCTACAACCCTCCAAGATCTCTGCGCTCCTCCAACTTTGGCTACTTACACACAGTTGATTTTAATTGCTCCACCATTGGCGACTGGGTCTTCAGCTGCCTGAGTTCTAAGCTCTTATTCCCTCCCAACCTCTCTCTTTTTCTCTGTCCCTTTAAAACACGCCTTCAAACCTACCCTTTTTAGATAGCTTTTGATGACCTGAATTATGTGGTTTGGTGTCAAATGTGGTTTCATAACAGTGAATGACCCTGAGATGTTTTACTATGTTAAAGGTGCATTTAGTGCAAGTTGTTGTTGTTTTGAGGGGTATTCAAGTTTTGCTCTTCTTGGGCTCATTGAATGCACATGACAGAGCCCCAGGGTGAAGTATAAAGTTTAAAACCATGTTACCATTAATTATCACATACCTTAAGCCATCGATACAAACTAACCTTGGTGTTCTTATTTAGGATTCAGCCATTAGCTGTGGCTCAATTGACAGCACTCCAGCTCCTAGGTCAGAAGGTTGTGGATTCATGTCCTATTTGAAAGAACTGAGTAAAAATCTAGGCTGACAATTCAGTGCAGTACTGAGGGAATGCTGTACTATCAGAGGGAGGCTATCTTTCATTTGCGCTATTAAACAAAGGTCTCATTTGTTCTCGGGTGAATCTAAAAGATCTCATGGCCACTATTTGGAAGAAGAACAGGAGAGCTCTTGCTGCTGTCCTGGCCAATATTTATCTCTCGAACAAATCGCCAAACAGTGACAGAAGGGGTGGTGACCAGAGAATACATAGAAACATCGGACTTAGGAGCAGGAGTAGGCCATTCAGCATTTCAAGCCTGCTCTGCCATTCAATAAGATTGTGGCTGATCTGGTTGTAGGCTCAATCCCACTTTGTTATCCACCCCTGTAATCTTTGATTCCCTTGCCTTTCAAAAATCTGCCTAATTCAGCCTTGAATATATTCAATGACCCAGCCTCCACTACTTTCTGGGGAAGAGAATTCCGCAAACCAACAACCCTTTGAGAGAAAGAAGTTCTCATCTCCATCTTAAATGGTAGACGCCTTATTCTTAAACTGTGAGCCCTGGTTCTGGGGTCTCCCACAAGTGGAAACATCCTCCTGGTATCTACCTTATCAAGTCCCCTCAGGATCTTACATGTTTCAATGAGATCACCTCTCATTCTTCTAAACTCCAATGGGTAGAGGCCCAACCTGTTCAACCTTTCTGCATAAGATAAGCCCCACATCCCAGGAATGAGTCAAGTAAACCTTCTCTGAATTGCTTCTAATGCAATTATATCTTTGTTTTCAAATATGGAGACCAACACTGCACACAGTATTCCAGATGTGGCCTCACCAAGGCCCTGCACAGCTGCAGTAAAACTTCCCTACTTTTATATTCCATTCCCATTGTAATAAATGCCAATATTTATTTTACATTCCTAATCACTTGCTATCCCTGCACATTAACTTTTTCTGATTTATGTACCAGGACACCCAGATCATTCTGCAATCTCTCTCCATTTAAATAGTGATGCTTTTCTATTCTTCCTGCCAAAGTGGACAAGTTCACATTTTCCCACATGAAACTCCATCTGCCAAATTTTTTCCCACTCACTTAACCAGTCTATATCCCTTTGTAGACTCTCTACCTCCTCGTGGCAACTTACTTTCCTACTAATCTTGGTGTCATCGGCAAATTTAGCTACCATGCATTTGGTTCATTCATCCAAATTATTGATAAAGATTGTAAATAGCTGAGGCCCACAAATACAAAAATAATTGGCAGAAATGCCAGAAGCCATCTAAGGAGACATGGGCCTGAATCTTCCGGTCAGCGTGCGCGGATGTGTCCTGCTCGCCGACGCATAAAATGACGTGGTGACGTCGGGCATGTGTCCCAACGTCACCACGCGTCATAACAATCTTCAGTTTGGCGGATGCACACCAGAGTTGGCTGCTCGCCCGCCGAACTGTCCAAGGCCCATTAAGGCCATTTAACAACTACTTGAAACAGTTAACAGGGCTGCCAGTCCAACCTTAAGGTTGGCGAGCAGGTGAAGAGCCCAGGTGGCCTTCGTGTTTATCATGAAACCTCATCCACGGGCGGGATGAGGTTTCATGAAGGTATTGCCTGGGATGAAACATTTAAGTTATGAAGAGAGGTTGGATAGACTTGGGTTGTTTTCGTTGGAGCAGGGAAGACTGAGGGATGACCTGATCGAGGTGTGCAAGATTATGAGGGGCGTGGACAGGGTGGATAGGGAGCAGTTGTTCCCCTTAATTGAAGGGTCAGCCACGAGGGGACATAAGTTCAAGGTGAGGGGCAGGAGGTGTAAGTGGTGGGGGGGATATGAGGAAAACCTTTTTTACCCAGAGAGGGGTGACGGCCTGGAATGCACTGCCTGGGAGGGTGGTGGAGGCGGGTTGCCTCACATTCTTTACAAAGTACCTGGATGAGCACTTGGCATGTCATAACATTCAAGGCTATGGGCCAAGTGCTGTTAAATGGGATTAGGTAGGTAGGTCAGGTGTTTGTCACGTGTCGGTGCAGACTCGATGGGCCGAAGGGCCTCTTCTGCACTGTGATTACAAGCTAAGTAAAATTTTTAATTAAAATTCATTGACATGTCCCAGCTCGTGTGAAAGTGCCACATGAGGGGACATGTCTGAATATTTTTTTTTTCCTTATTTCAATTCTTCATAATCAAAGTAATCTCCCTGAGGCAGCTCCGTGTCTCAGGGAGATTCCTGTGCTCTTTCGCGCGCATGTGGGAAAGAGCACAGGCCCCAACTCTCCCTCCTCCCCCCGCCCGCACAGGGAGTGCTCAGCACTTCCAGGTGCGTGTCACACTGGGTGGGCCTTAATTTGCCCGCCCACGTAAAATGGCGGCACGCAGCTGATCGCAATCGGCTGTGCGCCTGCCCGCGCCTGCTCTCGCCCAGCCCGCCCGATGGGGAGAAAATTCTCCTCATGGACTTGTAACAATTAAAAAGTATTGGAGATGTACTCGAAATTGATTAATTTAAGGAGTACAGGGAAAGAATATGTGAGTGGAACTAATTCGATAGTTCTTTTGAACAGCCAGGACAAACACGATTGGCCGAATGGCCTTCTTCTCTGCTGTAAAGCTCTATGAAATGAAGAACTAGTAAACTTGTTTTAGTGGTGCTTAAGGGAGGAATGTTGATCGGGGTATCAAGAGGACTCTCCGCTTTTCTTCTAAAAGGTCTGTTGGACCTGTTATGTCCACTAACGTTGCCTGAGTTTAACATCCTGTCATTAAGGATATTCCCCAAATGCTGTCAAAGTCCCTCAGTGCTGCACTAAGGTGCCAGCCTTGAATTAAATGCTCGAGTCCTGGAATGGAATTTGAGCATAGAACATCGAGTCAAAGGCTGTGTGAACTAGCAACCAAGCCAAGATAATGCTCATTGGTATGGTGTGTGATTTTGTCTTTTAGGGTTTAGCGGTGTTATAGCATACAAGAATTCATGAAGTGAAGGCCACTGATGATATATGAATTGGAGCAGCATTCAGAGTGTTAATATTATTTGGTGTGAGAAAATGTAATCTCCTTTCTGGAGTGAGAGAGAAACAATCTAGCCAAGGTACAGATAGCTTTTACAGCATTCTGTTTTAACTTCAGTTAAAGTTACACTGCTTTTGACTTCTGACAATATTCTAATTGTGCTAAGATTGCAATGGGAGTTCCCACATTCACAGCTGCAATCTTAAAATATTTTAACAGCTGTTTAAATATTTGAAATGGAAATATAATTTAGAGTGAAAAATTGAATCTCCAGGTGTGACCTTTGATTTATAGCTAAAGTGATTAGATAATTTGCTGCCTTTATATTGCTAAATAGTCTGAAGTCTCTTTGATAGGCTGTTGTAACAGCACAGTCCTCCTTCCCTACCTTCAAATGAAACACAAGATATAAGAACCAGAAGTAATAATCAGTATTGATACACGCACCAAAATTGGGCCATGCAGGCAATTTATGTTGCTTACGTCGCCCATGTCACATGCATAAACAAAAGTAGAATACTGCAGATGCTGGAAATCTGAAATAAAAACTAACAGGAAATTCTTGGAGATGCACATCTGGGCAGGCAAAATCTGTGGAGAGAGAAGCAAAGTTAATGTTTCAGATGGATGATCTTTCATTAGAACTGTCTATGCTCAAAACACGACTTTCTCAAGAAAAGAACTGCCAAATCAAGTGCATTTCCATCTTTAAACATGCATTAGTAACTCCCAACCTCCCTTTCCAGTCTACACTGGTCACCAGACTGCAGTTGCCTTGGGGAAGTAACTGAATGGGGTTAGCAGCATGCCATCACTAGAAGGGAAGTGTCATGTGATCCAGTCTCAGTTTCACTTTGGCCTGTGAGCAGAACAAAGCACAGCTCTGATGCCTTCAAGTTTGTACCTTTGTATATCTGCTCTTATGTGCCTAGTCTAAATAAATGAACCCACAATGTGTTTACCCAATCGCTTATGAGTGCTTGGTGCCTTTATATCATTAAAGCAACGTGACATGGTGTTCAGCGGTGGTCAAACAGCTTGGCAACAAGATTAAGTGCAGATAAGACATGGTGAATAACCTTAAATAGTACTATGAGGAAAGAGATGATTCTTGATGTGCTGGTCAGACCACTATCAAGTTGCAGCATCGGAGAGCGTTGAAATTGCAGAGTGTTGACTGTACAGAAAAGCTTTCAAGGCACAGTGCTGGGATAGTGCCCAAATAAAGAGCTGGTAAGCAAACAGATCCCTCATGGTGAGTAGGACAGTGTGTCGAGAGAACCAGCACCGGGTTAGCTTAGTCGGGAAAGATGCGAGACCACGGTGTGGGCCCAATCGATAGCGACGGAGGGTTAAACAAAAAAAAACCTCATAAAAATCAGGCCAGAGAAGGTTGCAATTATAATGGGCGGAGCTTCAGAAAAGCATGCGAAAGCAGCCAAAGCGACACTCATCCCAAGTACTATAGGAGAATGAAGGTCAAAGGGATATTGTCAAAATGTCCACAAAATTCCCCACTTTAAATTGGGATGCAGCTGACTATCCAAATTCAGAACGTTTAAACAGCATACAGAGATATAGTTCCTTGATTCAGGTGTGTCTGAAGCAGACAAGCAAGCCATAAAAATTCACCTAGCAATTGAGAATGAAGGTTTACACAGGCTGAACACGTCAGGATTAACAGAAAAAGACCTAAAGAATCCCCAAAAGATATGGACTATATTTGAAGACCACTTCAGTATCAGGTTAAACTTCCATATTTGTCGACTAGAGTTCACGTCATTTTGACAGCAGCCTACAGAATCCATAGACCACTTTGTCAGCAGATGCAGAGGAAAGGGTACATACTGTGATTTTTCAGACGCAGAACTAGAAGACAGAATTGTTAAGTTGGTAATTGCATCCACTCCTATGGAAGCATTTCAGAAAGACCTGCTAGACAAACCCAAAATGTATACCACTGAAGAGCTACTTATGGATGGACGTCAGTACAAAGTGATTCTCACAGTTCAACAAAGCTTATAGGTCCTAAATACAACCCCAATTTTGACATGCTCACTAGAACACCCAAACTGAGCAAGGCATGTGGAAGGAGTGGTCTTCTGCATGCACCAAGGAAATGCTCAGATTTCCAGCAATTCTGCAAACCATGTGGCAGAAAGGGCCATTGGCAGCGGCAGTGCGCTAGAGCAAAGGCTGATGCAGATACAAAGAGCTGTGCACTGATCCAAACAGACCCTACACAACCGTATCTTCAAGCAATAAGAATGATTATCTGGTATCCCATTAAAAACATATACATGAAGTGATTGACAAACCAGAAAATGACGATGATGGGCACAATGTGACAAAGAGCAGTGAACACTTTTCACACTGTCAATCTCGTGGAAAACATAGATTTCATCTCACCATCTGAAGTGTTTGTCAAGATTCAATTATCTGCTCTAAGAAAGTTGGTAACCACTCGATATTGGCCAAGATTGACACAGGGCCAAGCAACAACTTACTGTCTCTGTCGATTCTAAAAGACATGTACCACAGACATGGAAGGCCATGGCAAAACTTACTACTGCAAAACTTTTGATGTACAAAGGTTCACTAATTCCATGTGTAGGATCCATAGTCCTGGAGTGCAAGTACATCCAATTCTCCTGGGTGTCACAGATGTTCTACATTGTGGAGACTAAAGGCCCAGTGAATGCAGGTCTACCAACATGCTGTGACCTCACACGAGTAACAATCCATAGGATTTGTCAGACATCACCTAGCAGATTAACCTCAAACTGCTCTTATCGCCTTAGTTCATGACCTAACGCCAAAATATCTAAAATGTTTTGACAAAATGGGCAGTTTCAAGGGAGATGCAATGTTACACTTGCAAGAGAATGCAAGTCCGTCAACTGATCTGGTACATTTTGGCACAATGCAATACTAGCAGCTACAAGAAGAAGCAGTGAAAGATTCCACACTGTGGAAATTGTGGAAAACCATCATCAAAGGATGGCCGGATTTGATTCAGCATGTCCACGAACATGTGAGACCACTTGGGCCTTACTGGGATGAGGTAGGCATCTCCCAGGGAGTCATTTTTAAAGACGGGCAGGTTATCATATTGGAATCTTTGCAGCCTGATGTTCTCCAACAATGTCATCGCTTGCACAAGAACACAAGAAATGGGAGCAGGAGTAGACCATATGGCCCATCCAGGCTGCTTTGCCACACATGAACTGAGATCGACTGAGAAGACTCTCGAGAAAGAGTCTATTGGCCGGCTATGAACAATGACATTGAAGTTGTTATCAAGAAGTGCATAGCATGTCAAGACCATATACCAATTCAGCACACAACACCACTGATTCCACATGAGGTTTCCTACCTATCCTTGGTCCAAAATCAGATCTGACCTCTGTCATGTCAATGGCACTGACTTCATCGTCATCGTCAACTATTTTACAAAGTGCCTCATTATTCCACAATATATCAAGCACAACTTTCACACAGGCTCCAAGTGCTATTTTCAGTTTATTTGTTGTGCCTAGAAAGAGCATTAGGGATAATGGTCTGCAATTTATTGGTAAGCCAATTCAGGATACGTGTGAGAAGTGGAATATCGTTCGCACTACTTATCTCTTCATTATCTTAAATCTAACGGCCTAGCCAAACAAATGATTTGCACGGTGAAATCCCCAATTCTCAAATGTAGACAGACCAAGCAAGCTCTACACATTGTGCTGTTATATCCGAGTGCAACATCTTTAAGTACAACTATTCCATCCCTGCAGAGCTCATGTTTATCAGACCAGTGTGTACCAATTTACTTACTCTTACCCATTCTACTCTCTCAGAAGCTAGAGAGCAACTTTTAAAACTGCAAGAGAAGATGACAGAATTGCCACATTTATAATTGGGACAACAAGTTCGCATCCAGAATCCCACAGAAGGTGTGTGGCAACCAGCCAAAATGACAAGAATTTGTTTGGACCCAAGGTCCTATGAAGTTATTACACACAAAGTACAATGGTGAGGCGTAACCGAGGGCAAAGCAGATTCATTCCAGCTCTTCAACCCCATGGTACAGTCCTATTACATCTAGGACAAGGTCCAAAACGAAACCAGGAACAACATCCAAGAATTGCAATCTCATTGATCACTATGAGCAATGAAAGAAACTTCCAGACAAGGTTACCATTACAAGATCTGGGCATACCAGCAGATTATCTCTATGTTTTAGAGACTCATAGATTCACCATTCCTATATGCTTATGTGATGGTAACTAAATACGAACACGTATTGTAAATAGTTTGCTTCTTTGGAAGGGGGGGAAAGTATCTTTAAAAAGAAAAGGGGATATTGTAATATGCCTTTAAGGGATAGCAGCATGCTATCACTAGAAGGAAAGTGCATCATGTTATCAGTCTCAGTTTCACTTTGGCCTATGAGCAGAACACAGCACAGCTCTGATGTCTTCAAGTCTTTACTTTTGTATACCTGCTCTTATGTGCCTAGTCTCAGTAAATGAACCCACAATGTGTTTGCCCAATCCCTTGTGAATGATTGGTGCCGTTATACCATATATAATGTCATTATAACAAAACAACAGTTCTCATGTAAAAACCATCATTAGATGTCTATTCAATGAGTTAAATTTTACCAGCCCTTTGGCAGTGGCCTGGGAGGCAGATAGGCTAGCAAATTTGTGTGCGGGAGGATGTTCCCAATGTTTTCCTTCGCCATGCTTCAGTCTTCCCAATACTTGGAGAAAATTTCTGCTCAATTAAATACTGGGAAAAGTGGAGCCATTTTTTTCGGTCATTGCCCAAACTCCATTACCTAACTAAAAGCAAAATACTGCAGATGCTGGAAATCTGAAATAAGAACAGGAAATGCTGGAAAAACTCAGCAGGTCTGGCAGCATCTGTGGAGAGAGAAACAGAATTAATGTTTCGTGTCCATATGACTCTTCAGCTCTGAAGAAGAGTCATAAGGACTCAAAACGTTAACTCTGTATCTCTCTCCACAGGTGCTGCCAGGCCTGCTGAGTTTTTCCAGCATTTCCTGTTTTTATTCCATTACCTAGCTACTGATTCCATCCTTCTCCCTGACAACAGTCTGCTACTAAACCAGACTCTTTGCAACAGTTGATATCGAGATGAGCTTCTGACCTCATATTCATGCCAGCACTAATACTACCCAACCCACAAACATTCGCTCCCTCCACTACTGATAAACAGTGGCAGCAGTGTGTACCATCTACAAGATGCACTGCAGAAACACACCAAGGCTCCTTAGACAGCACCTTCCAAGCCCACGACCAGTACCTTGAAGGACAAGATACATGCGAACACCACCACCTGGAAGTTCCCCTCCAAGCCACTCGCCATCCTGACTTGGAAATATATCGCCGTTCCTTCACTGTCGCTGGGTCAAAATCCTGGAACTCCCTTCCTAACAGCACTGTGAGTGTAGCTACACCACATGGACTGCAGCGGTTCAAGAAGGCAGCTCACCACCACCCTCTCAAGGGCAATTAGGGATGGGCAGTAAATGCTGGTCTAGACAGCGAAGCCCACATCCCTTGAAGTAAACAAAAACTTATTTCCACCTCCTTAACATTGCCTGACTTCGCCCCTGCCTCAGTTCATATGTTGCTCAAACCCTCATTCATGCCCTCATTACTTCTAGACTTGACTATTTCAACACACTGCTGGCTGATCTCCCACATTCTACACTCTGTTAACTTGAGTTCAAGCAAAGCTCTGCCCATGTCTTAACTTGCAGCAGGTCCCATTCCCCTATACTCACTTTGCTCGCTGACCTACATTGGCTCCCAGTTAAGCAATGTCTTGACTTTAAAATTCTCATCCTTGTTTTCACACCTGTCCATGGCCTTGCCCCTCACTATCTCTACAATCTCCTCTAGCCCCACAACCTCCTGAGATCTGTGCGCTCCTCTAATTCTGGCCTCTTGTGTGTCCCCAAGTTTAAATGCTCCACCATTGGTGACTGTGCCTTTTAGTTGCCCAGGTCAAGCTCTGGAATCCATTCCCTTTATGTCTCTGCTTTTCTACCTTGCTTTCCTCCTTTAAGACACTATCTGACCAAATCTCTCCTTATGTGGCTTGGAATCATACTTTGTTTTATTATGCTCCTTTGAAATGCCTTGGGACTAAGGAAAATAGGAATTAGGAGCAGGAGCAGGCCATTTGGCCCCTTGACCTGCCCTGCCATTCAACAAGATCATGGCTGATCTTCGACCTCACTGCCATTTTCCCATACTATCCCCATATCCCTTGATACCTTTAAAACATCTATCAATCTCTGCCTTGAACATACTCAATGATTGAGCCTTCAAAGCTCTCCCTGGGGTAGAGAATTGCAAAGATTCACCACCCTCTGAATGAAGAAATTCCTCTTCATCTCAACCCTAAGTGGCCTACCCTGGATGTTTAATTGTTTAAAGTGACTTTTTAAAAAAAATTTCATTCATGGGATGTGGGCGTTACTACTTAGCCCAACATTTATTGCCTATCCCTAATTGCTCTTGAGAAGGTGGTGGGGAGCTGCCTTCTTGAACCCCTGCAGTCCATGTGGTGTACATACACCCACAGTGCTGTTAGGAAGGAAGTTCCTGGATTTTGACCCGGCTAGAGTGAAGGAACGGCGATATATTTCCAAGTCAGGATGGTGAGTGACTTGGAGGGGAACCTCCAGGTGGTGGTGTTCCTATGCATCTGCTGCCCTTGTCCTTCTAGATGGTAGTGGTCATGGGTTTGGAAGGTGCTGCCTAAGGAGCCTTGGTGAGTTCCTGTGGTGCATCTTGTAGATGGTAACACTGCTGCTAATGTGCGTCGGTGGTGGAGGGAGTGAATGCTTGTGGATGGGGTGCCAATCAAGCGGGCTGTTTTGCCCTGGATGGTGTTGAGCTTCTTGAGTAATCTAATGTTGTTGCTTAGATAGCAGAGAAGTTGAACAAATATTATGTGTTTCATCACAGTAGAAGACACAAATAAAGCCCAGAAATAGATGCAAACCAAGCAGAATAAGAGTGAGGCACTTAAGATAGTATCAGCAGAGATGAAGTACTAAAGAAACTTAAGAGACTAAAAGCCAACAAATCTCCAGGATTTGATGACCTACAACCTTGGGTTCTAAAAGAGACAGTGGATGATCTGTTTCTGATTTTCCAAAATTCCATAGGTTCTAGAACAGTCCCTGTGAATTGGAAGGTAGCAAATGTATCACTGGTATTTAATAAAGGAGAGAGTGAGAAAATAGGAATTACAAGCCACTTAGCCTGACATCAGTCATTGTGAAAATGCTGGAACCGATTGTTAAATAAGCCTTAATGTACTTAGAAAATCAGAGTATGATCAGACAAAGTCAACATGATTTTACAAAAGGCACATCATGTTTGACAAGCTTATTAGTTTTTTGAGAGTGTAACTAGTAGATAAAGTGTACTTGGATTTCCGAAGCACATTAGATAAAGTGTCACATGAAATATTAATGAGCAAGATAAGGGCAAATGGAGTTGGAAGTGATATATTAGCAGGGACTGAGGATTAGTTAACATTCAGGAAGCATAGAGTAGGGGTAAATAGGGCAGTTTCAAATTGGCAGGCTACATACGAACATATGAATTAGGAGCAGGAGTAGGCCATATCTAAAATGAGTGCCACAAGGATCAGTGCTGAGGCCTTAGTATTTTACTATCATAAGAACATAGGACTTAGAAGCAAGAGTGGGCCATTTGGCCATTTGAGACTGCTCTCCATTCGATAAGATCATGGCTGATCTGGTTGTGGTCTCAACTCCACTTTCTTGTCTGCCCCCCGTAACCCTTTACTCCCTTGACCATCAAAAATCTGCCTAACTCAGCCTTGAATAAAGTCAATGACCCAGCCTTTATTGCTTTCTGAGGAAGACAATTCCACAAACCCTCTTAGAGAAGAAATTTCCCCTCATCTGCATCTTAAATATGGAAGACCCTAGTTCTAGTCTCCGCCACAAGAGGAAACATCGTCCCATTATCCACCCTATCCAGGATCTTATATGTTTCAATAAGATCACCTCTCATTCTTCTAAACTCCAATGGGTCCACCTCTTCAATCTTTCTTCGTAAGACAAGTCCTTCATCCCAGGAATGAGTCGAGTGAACCTACTCTGAACGGCTTCTAATACAATTATATCCTTTTTCAAATAAGGAGACCGAAATTGTACACAATACTCCAGATTTGGTCTCACCACGGCCCTGTACAGCTGCAGTGAAATTTCCCACTTTTATATTCTATCCCATTTGCCTCCCTAATCACTTGCTGCACCTGCATGCTAACTTTTTTGTGACTCATGTACCAGAACACCCAGATCCCTCTGTACCGCTGAGTTCTGCAATCTCTCTCCATTTAGATAATATGCTGCTTTTCTTTTCTTCCTGCCAAATTTGATAATCTTGCATTTTCCCACATTATACTTAATCTGTCAATTTTTGCCCACTCTCCTAAACTATCTGTGTCCCTTTACATACTCCTTATGTCTGCTTCACAATTAACTTTCCTGTCTATCTTAGTGTCATTGTCAAATTTATCTACCGTATGCCAGTACCTTCATCCAATTCATTGATGTAGATTGTAAATAGTTAAGGCCCCAGCACTGATCCCTGTGGCACACCACTAATTACAGCTTGCCAAAGCAAAAATAATGTATCCCTACTCTCTGCTTTCTGTTAGCTAACCAATCCTTTATCTATGTTAATATGTTACCCCTGCACCATGAGAAGTAACCTTTGATGTGGCACCTTATCAATACAAGTACACCACATCTACAGGTTCCCCTTTATCCACCTTGCTTGTTACTTCCTCAAAAGACTCTAATAAATTAGTTAAACATGATTTCCCTTTCCTAAAACCATGTTGACTCTGCCTGATCTCATTATGATTTTCTAATTATCCTGCTATGACCTCAGTAATAATGGATTCGAACAATTTCACTATGACAGGTATTAGGAAACTATAGGTCAGTTAGCCTGCTTTCTGTCTCCCTCCTTCCTTAAGCGTGGGTTTTACATTTACTATTTTCTAATGCACTGGCACTCTTCCAGATTGTGAGGAATTTTGGAAGGTTATAACCAATGCCTCTACGGTCGATACTGATAGGCCAGAATTTTGCGGCCCGTGGGAGGGCGCGCGCCAGACCGAACAGGTGTAAAATCACGTGAGATGATGTCGACTGAACGTCCTGATGTCATTGCACCCTCGTGCGATATTTCGCTTGGTGGGCGCATGCAAAAGTTAGAAGAGCACCCGCTGACAAGCGGGCAATTAAGCTCATTAACAGCGCAATTGTAAGCGATTTTGTGTGGCCTGTCCAACCTTACGGTTGGTGGATGGGCCAATCAGCCAGGCAGACTTTAAATTTTTGATCAAGCCTCACCCAAAGGGGGGATGAAATCTCCTTTAGGATTTAAAATAAAAAGAAATACCTGGGGACTTTTTTTATGAGGTATGCTTTCAGGTGCTTAATTGTGCTGCGTGGACATTTTTTTGCAGCATTTTTGTGCTTTTATTATTTGGAGGTATGCAGCTCCCTGAGGCATCTGTCCGATTTCAGGGAGCTCAGTGGAAGCCTTCACCAGCACCCGTGGTCATGTCAGCACTCGCCCTCTTTCTGCCCCCATGGGCAGTGCTGAGCCTTTCTCAGAGCTCGTTTCATGCTGGCTGTCCGTTAATTGGCCAGCCAGCATGAAATCACGGTTGGGGACTGATTGCAGTCAGGGACCAGTTTCCCGTCCGCTCCCTGGCCCACCAATCGCTCGCGCCCGATGAGCGCTGAATTCATGCCATGACTTCGACGAAGAGACTGAGCACAATATATCTTAGTTTGCTTTCAAAACAAAGCTATGTGAGAATGTAAGCTGTGAGGAGGACACAAAGAGGCTGCAAAGAGATATAATTAGTTTAAGTGAATGAGCAGATGGACTATAATGTAGGGAAGGGTGAGGTTACTCATTTTGAGGATAAAAAAAGATATTTTTTAAATTTCATGAGACTTCTAAATGTTGACTTTCAGAGACTTGAGTGCGTTTGTATAAAAAGCACAAAAAATAGCATGCAAATACAGCAAACAATAGGAAGGCAAATGGCATATTGGCCTTTGTTCAAAGGCAATTGGAGTACAAGAATGAAGAAGTCTTGCTGCAACTGTATATGACTTTAGGGGAATCACACCTACTACAGTGTACAGTTTTCACCTTGTTATGATCCTTGGCTAGGCCCCCAAGTTGTTGATAATACCTGGTTAGGGACCAATAATGTTTTGTTTAAGGGTGATAAAGTTTGAGATTTAAAACACTTGCTCAGTGAATAAAGCCGTGAGATTCCACAGGTTTTGAACAAACAAAAATAAACGTTACTATACAAGGTCAGAAAGATAAAACAATTTACGATATCTATCTTATACTCTAATATTCAAGGTTAATATGAGGTACATGTGAATTAACAGGCAAACTGTGGTCAAACACACACCATACTGCAGAATAATTGCTAAATGCGACCAAAGCACAGTCCACGGATTTCTCAGCAACCCACCTGGACATCCGTAATACTGTGAGTCAACCAATCTCATTGAAACTCTGTCTCTCTCACGAGGGATTCCATTCTTCACCTTCGAAGATTTAATCTTGGGGCAGGAACTTCCATTTTCAGGTCGGGAGAGGCACAGCCGAATCAACTGTGCACCCACCAACCAGTCAACGGCCTATTGAGGCCATTGAAAAACTAATTAAGGTAATTAATTGACCTGCCCGTCCAACCTTAAGGTTGGCAGGCAGACCGGGAGCCCTGGCGGGCTTCAGAAAAAGCATCAAACCTCATCCACGGGTGGGATGAGGTTTCATGACGGTATTTAAACTTTTATCAAATCTTTCAAAAGGGACCTGTGCCCCAACAGTCCGCAGCACCGAGTAACCAATCTTTGGCTGTCACTTCACTTAAAGTCTGCTACCCGCAGCCTTTTCCCTGTTTGGAACCTGTTTCCGGGTTCCTCTCTTTTTTACCTTAACTTAATGGGGACCTGTCTTTGTACCCTACCTGGGACTTTTGTTTTTGGCACCTCTCCCTGTCCCCCGCCTGGGACACTAGCCTTCCATGGTGCTCCGCTCCCAGCCACATGACCTTTTTTTGTGCCGCTTTTATTCTTGCACATGCACACTGGGCCCAAAGAACGTAAAAATTGCAGAATTCGCATGTCCATCCCGCTCCTGCTCATGCGTAAGAGCTACTTCAGCCAAGCTTTCAGTGACCTATCCGAATATCTCCATATTTGGCTCAGTATTAAATTTTGTCTGATGACACTCCTGTGAAGCACCCTGAGATGTTTTACTATGTCAAAGGTGCAATATTAATGCAAGTTATTGTTTTTAAGGGGGATGTTTTCCTTTCAGTAATGCTATGTTTGCAGCTATTCCTGATGTTCAGCTGTCTTCAAAGCAATTAATGAGAGCTTTTTAAAGTTTGGCCCTTTTGACCTTACTTCAACTGTATTTTTGGAATACGAAACCAGTATTGCTTTAAAAATGATCAGAAGCAGTTTAATAGCTGCTAGCATTGGATGCCCCACCCCTTGGAACTTGTGCACTCCCCTGAAAGTCACTGGATCTATAGTTATTGGTTCAGTAGTCTTGTACTGTTGGCATAGTAGCATTTTGTTATGTTTCCAACTGGTTTGATGTGGTTCCAAAACACACAACATACTGTTGCGCCATTCTTCAGTTAGAAATTTGTACATGAGCCACAAGTTCTTCTGGGATAGCTTGCAAAAGTTATCTGGTTACAAGCTCTTTGCTGTTGGCTGTGGTGTGTAATTTCCAAATCCACAATTCTCATTATAGGTGTGTTTGATATCCGGAATGTCTGGACTAATCAGCTGGTGAACAGTCATAATATACTGTGGACTTGAGCCCTAGCAATTTTTTGCAGTGTCTTCCTCTTTTACCTTGTTTTACTATTCGAACTTTTCTTGGAGAATTGCAATTTTTAAAACTATTAATGAAACTATTAAAAACATTGTGGAAAGGAAAAAACAGTACATAGGATATTGCTGAAGAGAGGGACATGTTGCCAAAGCTTCTTACATAAACATAGCAACTAGGAGCAGGAGTAGGCCATTCGGCCCTTTGAGCCTGCTCCGCCATTCATTATGATCATGGCTAATCATCCAACTCCATACCCTGCTCCCGCTTTCTCCCCATACCCTTTGATCCCTTTCGTCCCAAGAGCTGTATCTAACTCCTTCTTGAAAACACACAATGCTTTGGCCTCAACTACTTTCTGTAGTAGCGAATTCCACAGGCTCACCACTCTCTGGGTGAAGAAATTTCTCCTCATCTCAGTCCTAAATGGTCTACCCCGTATCCTCTGACCCCTGGTTCTGGACTCCCCCACCATCGGGAACATCCTTCTTGCATCTACCCTGTCTAGTCCTGTTAGAATTTTATAGGTTTCTATGAGATCCCCCTTCATCCTTCTGAACTCCAGCAAATATAATCCTAACCAACTCAATCTCTCCTCATATGTCAGTCCCATCGTCCCAGGAATCAGTCTGGTAAACCTTCACTGCACTCCCTCCACAGCAAGAACATCCTTTCTCAGATAAGGAGACCAAAACTGCACACAATATTCCAGGTGTGGTCTCACCAAGGCCCTGTATAATTGTAGCAAGACATCCCTGCTCCTGTACTCGAATCCTCTGACTATGAAGGCCAACATACCATTTGCCTTCGTTACCGCCTGCTGCACCTGCATGCTTACCTTCAGCGACTGGTGTATGAGGAAACCCAGGTCTCGTTGCACATTCCACAGGCTTCCATACCCTGCACTCATTAGAACACAAGAATGCACCTCAGGCAATCAATCAGCACCCTTTTCTCTTGTCGTATAAATTGTTGATCATTTGAAATTTGGCATTTTTGTGTTTGTCCTGATGAGTGCTTCGGCAACATGTCTGTCTTTACAGCAAGATTCAACTTCTGTAATACCAAGTGACTGAGAATATACAATCATGTAATGGTTACAGCACAGAAGGAGGCCATTTGACCCATAGGGAAGAATTTTCCAGTTGTCGAGCGGGTGTGGGGCATTTAGATTGGCTGTTCGGTGAGTGCGCAACTGATGCGGCTGCACGCCCACCAAACTGCCAAAGGCCTATTAAGGCCATTAAGAAAGTAATTAAAGTTGTTAATAATGCTGCCATCTAACCCTAAGGTTGGCGGGCAGGTGAAGAGCCCAGGCGGCCTTCGCATTTTTCATGAAACCTCATCCACAGGCGGGATTAGGTTTCATGGAGGGTTTATTAATTAAATAAAAAATTTTGAAAAAATTAATGGACATGTCCCAGCTCATGTCAGTTTCACATGAGGGGGACATGTCCTTAAATTTTTTTTTCCCTTTATTAAATTTTTCAGTTCTTAAACTAATCTGCGCTCTTTCGTGCGCATACGCGAAAGAGCGCAGGCCGTAACTCAGGGAAGCCCCCCCGCCCACACAGGAAGAGCACAGCGCTTCCGGGTGTGAGTCACTCTGGGTGGGCCTTAGTTGGCCCGCCCATGTAAAATGGCGGCGCGCTCCCGATTGGGGGCGCCAATCAGGTTCGTGCTTGCTCCCAGCCACCCCCGCACAACCCCCCTGACGGGGAGGATAATTCAGCCTCTAGTGTCCATGCTGGCTCTCTGCAAGAGGAATTCAGCTCATACCACTTACAAGCCCTGCTTTCCCTATAACCCTGCAAATTCTCTCGCTTCAGACGTTCATCCAATTCCGTTCTGAAAGCTACAAATGAATCTGCCTCTGCCGCGTCTCAGGCAGTGCATTCCAGATCCTAACTACTCACCGCTGTTTTTAAAAAAAAAAAGGGCTTTTTCTCACCTCACTGTTGATTCTTTTATCACTCACTTTAAATCATGGTCCTCTGGTTCTCAGCCCTTCTGCCAATAAGAAGAATTTCTCTCCATCTACTCTGTCCGGATTCCTCAAAATTTCGAACACTTTAGCCTAGGCCTGTTCCTAGATTTGTCCATTCAGCCCTCCAGCCTGTTCTGTCATTTAGTTAGACATGGACACCTTTAGCGCCTGGATCAGAAGGTTGTGCGTTCAAGTCCCATTCCAAGAAACTTGACAACAGCTTATATATGTACATAGCACCTTTTAATGTAATAAAACATCTCAGGGTGCTTCACAAGAGTATTATATAACAAATTTTGACACTGAGCCACATAAGGAGATATTTGGTCAGAAGACAAAAATCTCAGTTAAAGAGAGAGGTTTATTGTAGTGGGTGTCAGTGGCTAGGCCAGCTTGCCCATCCTTAATTGCCCTTGAGAAGGTGGTGGTGAGCTGCTGCCTTAAACCACTGCAGTCGCTGTGATGTAGGTACACCCACAGTGCTTTTGGGAAGGGAGTTCCAGGATTTTGACCCAGCAACAGTAAAGAACAATGATATTGTTTTAAGTCAGGATGGTGGTGTTCCCATGCACCTGCTGCCCTTGACCTTCTAGGCAGTAGAGGTGATAGTTGTGGGAGGTGCTCTCGAAGGAGCCTTGGTGAGTTGCTGCAGTGCATCTTGTAAATGGTACACACTGTTGCCACTTTGCGTCGGTGGTGGAGATAGTGAATTTTAAGGTGGCGGTTGAGGTGCCAGTCAAGCGGGCTGCTTTGTTCTGGATGGTGTCAAGCTTCTTGACTGTTGTGGGAGCTGCACTCATCCAGGCTAGTGGAGAGTATTCCGTCATACTCCTGACTTGTGCCTTGTAGAGGGTGAACAGGCTTTTGGGAGACAGGTGGTGAGTTACTTGCCACAGAACTCCCAGCCTCTGACCTGCTCTTGTAGTTGCAGTTTTTATACGGCTAGTCCAGTTCAGTTTCTGGTCAATGGTAACCCCAAGGATGTTGATACTGGGGGATTCAGCGATGGTAATGCCATTGAATGTCAAGGGGAGATGGTTAGATTCTCTCTTGTTGGAGGTGGTCATTGCCTGGCACTTGTGTGGCATGAATGTTACTTGCCACTTATCAATCGAGACTGATTGTTATCCAGGTCTTGCTGCATTTGGATATGGACTGCTTCAGTATCTGAGGAGTCATGAATGGTGCTGAAGATTGTTCAATCATCAGCGAACATCCCCACTTCACCAAGGCTCCTGGAATTCACCAAGGCTTCTTAGACAGCACCTTCCAAACCCACGACCACTACCATTTAGAAGGACAAGGGCAGCAGGTAGATGGGAGCACCATCACCTGGACGTTCCCCTCCAAGTCACTCACCATCCTGACTTGGAAATATATCGTTGTTCTTTCACTGCCACTGGGTCTCAATCCTGGAACTCCCTTCCTAACAGTACTGTGGGCGTACCTACACCACATGGACTGCAGCGGTTCAACAAGGCAGCTCACCACCACCTTCTCAAGGGCAACTAGGGATGGGTAATAAATGCTAGCCCAGCCAGCAAAGCCCACACCTTGTGAATGAATAAAAATAAACTTCTGACCTTATGATGGAAGGAAGGTCTTTGATGAAGCAGCTGAAGATTGTGGGGCCTAGGACATGACCCTGAGGAACTCCTGCAGTGATGTCCTGGGACACCCTGCAGAGGTAGAGAGGCGAGAGTTGTAGTGAGGGTATTCCAAAGATTGGGGCACAGCCACCAATGGTGAAGAGATTAAAATCTGGGATGCACGAGAGACCAGAATTAGAGAAGTGCAGACATCTCAGAGGGTTGTGGGGGCTGGAGTAGATTAGAGTTTACAGAGGGTAAAGGCCTCGAGTTTACAGAGGGTAAGGAGTGTATTGAAATAGTCAACTCTATAGGTAATGAAGGCATGAATGAGGGTTTCAACAGCAGTTCGCAATGCTTCTGAGTTTCATATTATCCATAAACTTTGAAATTGTGCCCTGTACACCAAGATCTAGTGTCTAGGAGAGAAAGTTCACCTTCATCACAGTCAAATAGGATGTCATAGGGTGACGGAAACCTGATTAGAGGAATTCAAACATGGAGTTCAGTAAAGATAGGAATGGATTTAGGAGGTGACAAAATGTTCAAGAACTTTAGAGTTGTGCAGTGCAAAGGCTGAGGGAGAAAAGTGATGAAGATATCTCGGTGGCACTTCAGCATCAAAATTTTGGGATAACACTCCAGTGTGGTACTGAGGGAGTTATGCACCGTCTTTCAGATGAGTCCTTAATCCACCACCTAAACATTGACTACAATGCAACGTGTACCGTATATAAGATGCACAGCAGCAACTCACCAAAAGTTGACAGCACCTTGCAAACCCATGTCCTCTACCACCTAGAAGGACAAGGGGAGCAGATATGTGGGAACACCATTACCTGCAAGTTCCCCTTCTGACCAACACAGCACCCTGATTTGGAACTATGTCACCATTCCTTCACTGTCACTAGTGCAAACTCCTGGATCTCCATCCCTAACAGTACTCTGGACATGTCTGCAGTGGTTCAAGAAGGTGGCTCCTTAGCAACTTCTCAAGGACAATTAGGGCTGAGTGACACCCACATCCCGTGAATGAAAGAGAATGAAAAAAAGACTCCAGGATAATTCTGAAGGTTATCAACCCTATTTTGTACCCTTGCTGAAATTAGATATTACCCCCAACATCAATAATAATTTGTGGTTTTATAGTGCTTATTAATGGAGTAAAATGGCCTAAGAAACCATATTGAGATAGACTTACCATAATTTTTTAATTTTCTCTTCGAGCCTGTTCCACCATTCAACAAATCATGGCTGATTTTCCATCTCAACTCCACCTTCCTGGACTATTCCCATATCCCTTAGTCCCCTGAGTACCCCAAAATCTATTGAACTTTGTCTTGAATTTACTTAATGACTGAACATCCACAACTCTCTGGGATAGAGAACTGTATTGAAAATTCTCATGTACTCATTTAGCTTCTCCCTAAATTCATCCTGGCTGTGCAGCTCAACTACTCATTTATGTTCTGTGTAAAAAAAGGTTTCTCCTGATTCCCTTTTGGATTATTAGTAACTAACATATATATGGTTCCCCCACAAGTGGAAATGTCCTCTCTATGGCCACCCAGTCATACCCCTTGCAAGTTTTAGAGAAAATTCAGTCTCGTCCTGATAGTTATTCATTTGCGTTTTGCTAACTTTCGAGTAGGTTTGGAGTGGACAAGGCTAGAAAACTGAGCAGAAGCCATTTCTCAGTTCACAGCCACTTCTGGGTGACATCAGCCATTGAGCACCGAAAGACTGCACAGCAATTAAAGAGCACAAAAACTTCCACGCATTTCTGAAGAATTCTGACTTGAAATTTACCAGCAAAAGTGAGACAATCTTCTCATCTCAGTAGATGCAATTATGAAACTTTTACTAGCTGTGAGACAGATGGATTATCTCGCTGTGAGTGGAAACGCAGATGTGGAAACTGAAGCTGAATGAAAAACTATTAATGTTTGCAATGGAAGCCGGGGAGTTTTCAGTCTTGAAAGATGCTGCACAGCTGAAGACTGCCCAAAAAAAATCACAGACGAAAGAATGACAGTGACCCACTTGTAAGCAATGATGAAAATTTTCCCCCTTCCACCAAAATGTCCTGAAAGAATAAAAACAGTGCAAACTGCTCAGTTAAAAGCAGGCCTCCATTGTTAGAACTAAGGTAGACAGGCAATGAAGAATTTAAAAAATTGGAACTAAGTCTTTCTACACCCACAAGCTTTTACTGACAGAGACACATATTATATATTGAGCACCTCTAACCCAACAGCCACAGTTTTAGCCTGCTTCTGTATATCTGAGCACAGGGACATCCCAAGTGAATATGATTCAATAGCCAATTAATATGCAGTTAGCATCCAGCAGCACATGTCACAGCTTCCTGGACTAGAAGGATGAGTAAAGCCAAGTAGAGCTCCTATTCTGCGAATAACACTGATATAGGAGGTCCCACACTGCTAAAGTCTAAATTTGATTCCTAGCTTCTGAGGACAATGATTTGTTTGCCAAAAATGGGGAAAAATGTGTTTAGCTTTACAGGAAACCCACTCTCCAAACCAAAGAAATGATGGTCAATATCTCCACTGAAGGTAGACAGAATATTCAATTTCCCGCTAGCATAATGAAGAATGCAGAATTAACTGGACAAAGGTGATGCAAATTTTGAACAACTATCTCGTCAGCTGAATAAAATGTGAAAGATGAGAAAATGAAACCTAGGAGATTACAACACATACTATGGCCAGGATTTATCATTCGGTGTGTGGGGGTTGGGCCCGACACGCCGGCGCATAAGATGTCACACGATGATGTCAAGCGTGCATCCCGACATCATTGTGCTGTCTCGCAATGTTTTGCTCGGGTGCGTGCTGGAGTTGGCTGCGTCCTCGCCGATATTTAAAAGGCCTATTAAGGCCATTAAGGAAGTATTTAAGGTCAACTTTATGCTGCCCGTCCAACCTTACGGTTGGCAGGCAGGCGAAAAGGCCAAGCGGCCTTTACGTCTTTTAGGAAACTTCATCCACGAGCGGGATGAGGTTTCCTAAAGCTTTTACGAATTAAATGAAAAATTTTTCTGAAATATTAAAACATGTCCCATCTCATGTGACACAGTCACACGAGGGGATGTTTAATTAAATTTTTATTTCATTTATTTATTTCAAAAGCGTTTCCGTGCCTCAGGGCGATTGAAGCGCTCATGCGTGTGAAAGAGCGCTGGCCCCTCCTCTCTTCCCCCCCCCCCCAAACCACTACCACTCGCGTCTTATGCTGGGCGGGCCTTAATTGCCCCGCCTGCGTAAAATGGTGGCGCGGATGGCGAGCGGCTCCATGACCGCACCCACCCACTCCCACCGAGCCCGCCCGACATGGGAAAAATTCGGGCCTATTTGTGTGGATTTTTATTTAGAGTGTGGCATAATTTTAATATGGTTTGATAGCGAATAAAGTTGTTCTGTTTTCCACACAGATATAGACAAGCCTACTTAAAGTGATGTGTGATGCTGGAAAATTTGCAGATGACATAAAACTTGGAAATGTAGAGAATTGAGGAAGATAGTGATAGACATCAAAAGGACAGAGGCTAATAGAATCAGCGAACACATGGCAGATGAAATTTAATGCAGAGAAGTGTGAAGAAATGCATTTTGGTAGGAAGAAAGAGGAGAGGCAATATAAAATGAAGGATACAATTCTAAAAGGGGTACAGGAACAGAGACCTGGAGGTGTGTGTGCATAATGCATTGAAAGTGGCAGGGCAGGTTGAGAAAGTGGTTAAAAAGGCAGGCAGGATCCTGGGCTTTAACATTAATTTATAAGTAGTGGCAAATATACAGGTAAGTGAAAAATTTTAAATAAGAGGAGGGAAGAGGACAGGTCTCTTCAGATGGCCTACTGGGGCCTCAGGGATGGTGTTCCCTCCCCTGTGCTCTGTTTAAGGCACAGAGCCTCCAGCTCCAATAGCCCCCAGATGGCTGCAGAGAGACCTCCACCCTGAAGCTGGCTGCCTCCCCATACGGCAGGGGGCTGCACCACTGTTGGTTCAATGCTGACAGGTCTGGAAAATTTCCCCAAATAATGGTCTTTTAATTATATGGACTTCATTTTATGCCTGCCTCTGTTTGGCAGGTAGCCAAACTGCGTCTGTTCTGGCTGCTAGAAACTTCCCCAGCGGTGGGACTGCATTGAGGAGCAGTCCCGATGCAACTCCTTGCTACTTTCCTGGCCACCAAAACACCCCCCCGCCCTCGTAACATGTCTGTGACACTGTTGTGGCCGCTCAAATCCTGGGCAAAGATGTAAGTATGCAAAGTCCTAGTTTTTAATCTCCAGCCATGACTTGCTCAGTATGACAATCCCACGTAAGTACTTTTCAAGACCTAACTTTATCCTTCCCTTTCCTAAATGCTCCTCCATTTGTCCATATTTTACAGGAGGTTAGACATGAAGAGTCTACTGTTAATAAATGTCACAAAACTGATTGTTGGGCTGGATTTTGGGCCAGGCATGATTTTGGCAGGAGGGCATGTAAAGAATGAGGGGTGGCAAACCCACCACCTCTCGGCCCACTCCTGATCTGTCCCCTTTAATAGGGTAGATGGGCAGACAACAAAATCTGCAGACTGCCCACCATTTTCAAATAAATAATTAAAGGTTAATTAAGCTTGTTGCCAAGCCAATTGATCCAAATGGTACACTGTCCATGTGATAATATGGTTGGCATGGGAAGGACCTAGTACACAAGTGTTTAAAAGACGGGAAGGAAGAGGAGGAATGCCCTTTGAGGGGTCCCCTGTGCGCATCAGGGGCACCACCCTTGCCCCCAAAGATGCAACCCCCCACCTTTGTTCCTTCTCACCTGGCCTTCAAAACCCACCATCCCATTCCCCTCAATCACCCCCCACCCCACCCCCCCAACCAGGTTGCCCAATCCCTTCCCGTCCTAAGAATCCATGGATTTACTTCACTCCAGATACCATCACTCTTCCTCGCGGGCCTGCTTGTAGTCCAGCAGCACCCATTACTGAATTTTAGTGCTGCTGGGACTGGCCAAACTGATTGACCGGCAACTCTTGAGGGAGGTCCCTTCTCCCGCTGAGGGGACTGGCAGTTGGGTTCATATTTTAATTTAAGAATGTAAATGACCCTTCAGAGGGTAACTCAGGATGGAGGTGCCCTGGTGGTCCCCATCCTGCAGTGGCAGTGCCCACTTGTGGCTTTGATACACACTGATCAAATTTGCAGCCTCAGGAATCCACCTGCCATCCTTAATTAGACAGGGGCGCAGAGGTGGCCAATAAGGAGGCCACCTCCGAGAAGATCTTTTTTTGTTATCCGTTCATTAACAGTCACCTTTCTTTTTGTCTTATTCTGTATTTTCTGATTTTTTTTGCTTCTCTCGATCAATTTCTCTTGGTTTTATTTTGCTATAGTTGTCCATTCCCTTATTCATTGTATCCATTCATTTTGCTTTCCTCAGTTTGGTTACCTAAATTCCTGTCTCTGTGTTTGCATTCAGCAATGCACATTTTCATGCTGGTTTTCAAATCCCTCCATGGCCTTGCGTCTTCCTATCTCGTCCATCTTCTCCAGTCCTACAATCCTCTGGGAATTCTGGACTCCTCCAGTTCTGGTCTTCTGCACATCCCTGATTTTGATCGCTCTACTTGTTAGCGGCCATGCTTTCACTTGGGCTCTATGCTCTGGAATTCCTTCCCTACATTGCCTTTCTACCTCTCCCTTCTCCTTTTAAGATGCTCCTTAGAACCTATGGCCAGGATTTTCCCAACACCGTTGTGGCAGGAGCCACTGCGGGAGATTTGGTGGCCCAGCCAAAAGCCCATCAACTTTTGGCGGGACCAGCCAATCCCGGCAATGGGCAGGGCTGGAAAATCCCATCCTATCTCTTTGACCAAGTTTTTGGTCATCTGCCCTAAAACATGGCTCAGTGTCTAGTTTTGTTTGATAAAGCTCCTGCAAAACGTCTTGGGATATTTTATTATGTTTAAGTCGCTACATAAATTGAGGTTTTGTTGCTAGCTGGAGTTTAGAAAGGCACACAGGTAATCATGGAAATCTCAAACTTACATTGATATTCCCTCCTAAACTTACCACAGATTGATCTTTATCCCCTTGATTAGGTGTTTGTAACTTACCAACAGATATAGTGGG
Organism: Cetorhinus maximus; assembly: GCF_964194155.1. Classification (NCBI taxonomy): domain Eukaryota; kingdom Metazoa; phylum Chordata; class Chondrichthyes; order Lamniformes; family Cetorhinidae; genus Cetorhinus; species Cetorhinus maximus. The sequence goes on along the minus strand of NC_135882.1, from coordinate 176,125,396 downwards.
CTATTCAGGGTGGCTAACAATAATATCAAGCCTTGTTTCTAGCATATCACCAAATATCATTCATGTCGATAGAATATCGAAGTTGATGTTAGAAGGATGAATGCAATCGAACAGAAATATAAAGTGATGGGCAATTTCAGATCTCACTAAGCTAAAATTGTAAACATGAATAGGGGATTTGTAAGAAATTAAGGCGAGGTTACATAGAAGCAGGCTGTTTGGCCCAACTGGACCTTACCAGTGCTTATGCTTCCCATGAGTCTCCTCCCATCTTTCTTCTCCATTAGTATATCCTTGACTTCATTTCTCCCTGATATCCAGCTTCCCCTTAAATCCATCTTTGCTATTCACCTCAACCACTCCCTGTGGTAGTGAGTTCTACATTCTCACCACTCTGTGGGGAAATTCTCCTGAATTCCCAATGGGATTTCTTAGTGATTACTTTATATTTATGGCCCCTAGTTCTGGTGTTCCCCTCAAGTGGAAATATATGTAAATATATAAAAATATACTTTTCTACGTCTACCCTTTGAAACCCTTTCATCATTTTACAGATCTCTATCAAGTCACCCTTCAAATGGTATGAAGGGATATGGAACAAAGGCAGGAATATGGGATTAAAGTATAGATCAATCATGGTCTAATAGAATGGGGGAAGAGGCTTGAGGGACTGAATATCCTCCTCCTGTCCTGATGTTCCCATGGAAGGAAAGCCAAGCTAGGAATCAATAGGAAAATAATGACATCAGTCTTTAGAAACAAAAGAAATTGTGAACAGTTTTTGCACTAAAAGCCTTGAATTGAAAGTAGGGGCTTGAAAGAAAAATTTGTTTATTTTTCTAATATGTTTCCACATATTTAACAAAAGGACTAATGAGGTTACCTGAGTTCTTATAAATGTGTGAACATGGCATTATACTCTCATTGTTTGTGTCTCTTCCTGATGATAAGCCTGGTGGAGAAAATAAAATCTCTAAGGGGAAGGCAATGTATCAGCACTTCAGTTTTACAAATAAATTGCATTAATATGAAATGACTGAGTGATCGTCTAGACCTGTCTCAGTCCAGACATGAAAAAAGGTGTGTAGCTGCCACACCTTCCAACTAGTACCAACGAGACCTACGAATGCGTTGTCTGATTTGTCAGTGTTGTATTAATGATTACAGCTATTATAAATCCTGAGTCAGAGAGAGGCAGGGTTTAAAGGTGGAGTATCAGACACCAGTGCATGCCTGATTCAACCCGAGTACAGGCAGTGGTTATAAAAGAGGCATTCAGTGGTGAAGTTCATAACTGAGGTATTACCCCACGAGACTTGAAGATTAAAGAATGCTCAAATATATGGTGCGAATGAAGAGCCTCTGTGTCCTGGCTGTCCTGTTATCGATTATTGGACCATGTTTAACAGGGATGAGACCATATGATAAACCAAAGAATATACCACAGGCTCCAAAAAACGTCTCCTTGATTAGCAGCAGTAAGAGAATCAACTGCCGACAGGTAATATTCTGCAATGGGATACTGTGAAACAACTCGATTAAATTTAAATGAGAAGGAAGATAGTTTTATGATTTAAAGAAACATTCAGTTTTGTGTGCATGAGCTCAGTTCTATTTCCAATTAAATAAGATACATTTAGAACATGAAAAGGTGCTGTAGAATTGTTTAATTCGATGGGATTTTCATAGTTGTCTTTTCAGGTACAACTACATGTTTAATCGCTATTTGATACATTTTTTAAAAAGCTGTGAAGGTGATGTTTACTGGTACTTTTGTAAGTATAGCTGTGACTCCATGGATGACACAAATGACCAAGATCTCACACAATTTAATGGGAGTGAAATATTAAAAAGTTTATTTTTATTCCCAACGGAGGAGAATTATATACACAGCAAGTTGTTGAGTTCTGGAAGGTGCTGCCTGAAAGGGCATTGGAAGCAGATTCAGTAGTAACTTTCAAGAGGGAATTGGGTATATACTTGAAGGGGAAAAAAAAATCAGGGCTATGGAGGGAAAGAAAGGGGGGAGAGAGACTAATTGGATAGCTCTTCCAGAGACATGATGAACCAAATTGCCTCCTAAAATGCTGTACAATCTGTATTATTTAGAAACACATAGAAGTTATAACACAAAAAAAAGCACGCGTTGATGTTTATTCTCCATATGAGCACGTGGTCTTAATCATGTTTACTCACCCTGTTCCCATATCCATTAATCCTCTTTTCCTTCATTCTCCTCTACAATCTAATCTTAAATGTTGACTTAGTTCCTGCCTCAGCCACTATAACACCGAAGGTGAATTCCACAGCCTCATGATTCTCTATAAAGAAGTTTCTTTTGCTCTCTACTCCAAATCTCTTATAGTTTGAAGCAGTGAAAAAAAAAACCATTTAGTTATATAGGGCCTTTCACATCCTCAGGATGTCCCAAAACACTTCACTGCCAAAGAGGTGTTTTTTGAAGTGTTGTTACTAATGTAATATAGAGAAAGATGGCTGTCAATATGCACACAGCAAGATCCCACAAACAGCAATGAGTTAAATAACCACACAATCTGTTTTAGCGATGTTTGTGAGGGATACATATTGACCAGGACACTAGAGAGAACTCCCTGCTCTTCTTTAAAATTGTAGGATATTTTACATCTACCCGGGAGGGCAGACAGGGACCTCAATTTAATACATCTGAAAAATAGCACCTCTAACAGAGGAGCACTCCCTCAGTATTGCACTAGAGTATTAACCTAGATAATGTGGTCAAGTCTCTGGAGTGGGGCTTGAAACCACATCCTTCTGTCTCAAAAGTGAGAGTCCTACCCAATAAGCCACAGCTGGCTTTGTGTTTTAGACCCCTTAACTACAAGAAATGGTTTGTTTCTCTCTACCCTGTTCTATCTTTTCACAATTTTAAATATTTTTTATCATATCACCTGTAAGGCCCCAATCTTTCACAGTTTTCTTTGGATTATTTCCTCACAATAGTCAACATCCCAATGACCCTAGATTGTATTCTCTCTAAAGTCTCAATATGCTTCATGTGTCTGAACACAGTATTCTAACTGACATCTTTTCATGGTTTTAAATCCAGCTTACCTTATTTTCCTTTCGCTTTCTTTATCTTTGGGATAAATGTTAGCTTATTATATAGAATTACATTGTAATTACAGCACAGAAACAGGCCATTTGGGCCAACTGTTTGATGTTGGTGCTTATGGTCCACTTAAGTCTCCCCCTATGTTGCTTCATCTCACCTTATCGGCATATTCTTTTCTCTCTCGTGTTTATCCAGCTCTCTTTGAAATACATTTATGTTGTTTGCCTCAACCACTCCATGTGGTGGTGAGTTCCACAAAACCACTAGTCTCTGCCTAAAGAAGTTTTGCCTGAATTTCCAATTGAATATTATATATTTCTGGCCTCTCGTTTTACTCTTGGCCCACAGGTGGAAACATCTTCTGTACAGATATCCTTCTAATGACTTCTATCTCAGCCTTCTTTTCTAGAGAAAAGAGCCACAGCCTTTCAATCCTCCCTGATAATTGAAATCTCTCAGTTGTGGTATAATACTTAAATCTTTTCCAGTGCCTCCATATCCTTTTTATAATATGGAGGCTTGAACTGTGCACAACAATCCAAGTGTGGTCTAACCAAACTATGCAAGTTTAACACAACTTATTGTGCTTTTCAATTCTATCCCTCTAGAAATGAAACCCTGGGCCCTTTTTATTGCCTTATTAACCTACATCACTACTTTTGGTGATTTGGGTATCTGTGCCCCTACATCTCTCTGCCCCTCTACCTCAGAGTAAATGTTAGCTTACACCTTCTTCAATGTTGATCTTTAATAGAAATGTGGCATTGGATACTACAGAGAACAGACTGGCTTCTTCCTGGGGCGCTGTGTTCCTTGTCGCTGTAATGGACACTCAAGCAAATGTGAAGATCGATCTGGAAAATGTATTGTAAGTATCCAGATATAAATTTTTATTGTACTGTACAAAATATTCACAGCACATAAACAGGGCATTCAGCCCAACAAGTCCATTTATGCTCCACACAAACCTCCACCCATCTTTATTCATCTAACCCCATCACCATATACTTTTATTCCTTTCTCCCTCATCTATTCATCGCCTCCCCTGAAATGCATTTATGCTGTTCACCACAAATGCTCCCTGTGGTAACGAGTTCCAAATTCTCACTTGCTGAATAAAGAAGTTTTTCCTGAATTCCCTATTGAATTTATTAGTGACTATCTTATATTGATGGCCACTAGTTCCAGCCTCACTCGCAAGTGGAAACATAAGAACATAAGAAATAGGAGCAGGAGTAGACCATTTGGTCCCTTGAGCCTGCTCTGCTGTTCAATAAGATCATGGCTGATCTCTGATTAAGGCCTTAGCTCCAGTTTCCTGCCTGTCCCCATAAACCTTGACTCCTTTGTAGATCAAAAATCTGTCCAACTGGACCCTGAATAGATTCAATGACCCGGGTTCCACTGCTTACTGGGGAGGAGAATTTCAAAGATTAATGACCCTCTGGGAGAAGATATTCCTCATCTTTGTTTTAAATGGGAGGCCCCTTATTTTGAAACTGTGCCCCCCTAGTTTTAGATTCCCCCATGAAGGGAAATATTGGGCAACATTTTCCCCCACATGGGGGGAAAGTGCGGGAACGGGCATGGGCGGGCGGACCTCCGATTGGCGCCCCCGATTGGGGGCACGCCACCATTTTTCATGGGTGGGCCGAATAAAGCCCGCCCTGCGTGACATCCGCACGGAAGCGCTATGCGCTGTGCGGGCAGGGGGTGAATGCCAAATGCAGAAGTGCACTCTTTCGCATGCGCGTGAAGGAGCGCTCCAATCTTCCTGAGACTAAGTGCTGCCTCAGGGAGATCGGTTCTCAAAGTGAAGAAGTTATTCTGTCGAAAATTTCATTTACCATCCGTGTCCCCTCATGTGACAATGTCACATGAGTTGGGACAAGGACATAACTTTAAATAAAAGTGAATCTTAATTTTTTAAATTCAGTCAAGAAACCTCATCTCAACCATGGATGAGGTTTCATGCTTTTTCCGGTGGCCGTCAGTGCTCCCGACCTGCCTGCCAAACGTAAGGTGAGTTCCGCCCAACGTCATTCCACGTCATTTTACACGTCGGCTAGCAGGCTCCGCCCCCACTTGCCGACGGGAAAATTCTTCCCATTATCCTAGCATCCACCCTGTCGATCTCCCTCAAAATCTTACGTTTAAATAAGATCACCTTTCATTCTTCTAAACTCCAATGAGTATAGTCCCAACTTGCTCAACCCTTCTTCATTAGACAAACCCCTTTATTCCAGAAATCAACCTCATGAACCTTCTCTGAACTATCTTCAGTGCAAGTATATCCCTCCTTAAATAAAGACACCAAAACTGCAGGTGCCGTTTCACCAATGTCCTTTACAGTTGTAGCAAGACTTCCCTACTTTTATACTCCTTGAAATAAAGGCTAACGTTCCATTTGCCTCCCTAATTACTTTCTGTATCTGCATGCTAACCTTTGTGATTCATGTACAAGGTCACCCAGTTCCTCCGTATCATAGCATTCTGCAGTCTCTCTCCATTTAAATAATATTCTGCTTTTCTCATCTCCGTCCCAAAGTACACAATCTTGCATCTTCCCACATTATACTCCATCTGCCAATTTTTTGCCCACTGGCCTATCTATATCCCTGTACAGACTCTTTGTGTCCTCTTCCAAAGTACCTATCTTTATATCATCAGCAAATTTAGTTACAATATACTCGGTGTCGTCATCCAAGTCATTAATATAGATTGTAAATAGTTGAAGCTCCAGCACTGTGGCTCTCCACTAGTTACAGTTTACCGACCTGAAAATGACCCTTTTATCCCTACTCTCTGTTTCCTCTACATCCACCCTATCCAACCTCTTCGTAATTTTAAAGACCCCTCTCAGCTCAGTAAATCACTTTCAATACCAGATTCAATACCATAGAGCAAAAAATAGTCTGCTTAGAAATTGCAGGATATTTGTAATTGAAATTCAATCTAAATCTGACTCCTTTGATAGAACAGTACCTACTTATTGATACCATGAAATATTCAAACCAAAATATAGGTTTAATCCTAAACATAGAGATCCTTTGTTCAATGATAAACTGTTATGAATTATCCTTATCACTCACGACCTTTGAGACCATACACTAAAGCTCCAGCATTAGGCCCGGAACTGATTTTTATTGGAGTAATTGTGCAGCCACATGCTCCCGACAGTAAGTCACAGAGACAGCGTGGATCCCAATAGCAGGGCTTTGATGTTCTAACTTTATCTTCTACTCATCATTGCAGCAAGCATTGCTCTCATACTAGAAACAGAGAGTAAGAAATTAGCCCTTACGTTCAAAGCTTTGGGTGTTCAGAGGAGCTGGGAGACACTCTCACTTACCGTTAATGCTCTGGGGATATGGGTTCAAATCCCACCGCTGCAGCTGGTGGAATTTAAATTCAGTTCAGTGAAAGCTAGTCTCAGTAATGGTGACCAGGAAACTATTGATTGTCTTAAAACCAGATTGTCATCTGGTTCACTAATGTCCTTTAGGGAAGGAAATCTACCATTTTTATCTAGTCTGTTCTACATGTGACTCCACACCCACAGCAATGTGTTCGACTCTTAACTACCCTCTGAAATTGCCTAGCAAGCCATTCCGTTCAAGGGCAATTGGGGATGGGCAACAAATGATGGCCTTGCCAGTGACACCCACATCCCATGAAAGAATAAGAGAAAGGATCTTAATGAAGCTGGCCTGGCCTGAATAGACAACTGGAATAAACCAAAATTGGGCATCTGCTCACACTGCAGTGTCCTTCAGGCAAGTGAGGGCTGGGAGGTCAGAATTCAGGGAGCAGGAGGCAGAGGAAATGTGCCTAAGTACACCGCATAGCATGTTGAGTAAGAACAAACAACATGCTTTCTTTATAGGACCTGACAACTGTTTGAGGTCCCTGTCCTCTGGGGAAGGATTAGGACTAATTGAACAGTTCAACCAGCCAGCAGAGCCATGATGGGCTGAATGGACTCCTGTACTGTTTCATTCTATGACTTTTACAGACCACTTTAAAATGCATCATATTGAAACACTTCTTGAATAAAACTTAGATTTAGTTTTAAATGATTGTGACAATTGTTTTTTTTTTACAAATTCTTTATAGTTTATGCCGTTTCTTTGATTTAAGCCCCTACTTCAGTAGCATTTTGTTTTAACTGGTTTGTGGTAATAGTGCAGTTCAATATGAAAGTAAACTCATCTGGAACAGTGACTCATAGTATGATTCACTGGTGGACTAAGATTTATTATACAACATTGGGTTAGGACTGGCTGAGGTTAAAGCAAGATATGCACAGAAAGTACAACAAACACAGAAGTCTATTGCAATGCCCTGAAGGCTATTAACTGAGACTGTGACACTTCATACATTCAACTAAATGTTAGGAGGAGATTTCCTCAGAATATTACTTCGTGTGTGAACCAGTCTGTGTAGGATCACTGTAAAATAGGACTTCAATATAAAGAAAATTAAAGCTAAAAAGGAGTTTATTGTGAATTTCCAGTATCCACTCCTTGCAGTGTGATGTCTCGAGGCTATTTTTCTTATTATTCTTTCATGAGATGTGGGCATTAGTAGCTAGGCTAGCATTTATTGCTCATCCCCTAATTGCCCTTGTTCAGAGGCCATTTTAAGATTTTAGGGCCATTGCTGTGGATCTGGAGTCACATGTAGGCCAGACCAGGTAAGGACGGCAGATTTCCTTCCCTAAAGAACAATAGTGAACCAGATGGGTTTTTACAACAATCGGCAATGGTTTTGTGGTCATCATCAGACTTTTAATTCCAGATCTCTATTGATTCAAATTTCACCATCTGCCATGGTGGGATTTGAACCCAGGTCCCCAGAGCATTGACCTGGGTCTCCGGAATACTAGTCCAGTGACAATATCATTGCGCCTCTGTCTCCGTCTCCCCTCTTTGATTGAATTGTGTAATTTAGACAAAAATTATAAACAGTTAACTGATAACTAATATGACAAGATGTGAACTTTGTCTAAAAGCCATGCGCTTGAGAGTGACAATACTCAGGAACAAAGTAAATAGGAACATAAGACTTGGGAGCAGTCAGCCATTCAGCCTGCACTGCCATTCAATAAGTTCATGGCTGACCTGGGTGTGGTCTCAGCTCCACCTTCCTGTCTGTCCACCCATAACCCTAACTCCCTTGTCTATCAAAAATCTATCTAACTTAGCCTTGATCCAATGATCCAGCCTCCAGTACTTTGAGGAAGAGAATTCCACAGACTAATGACTCTCAGAGAAAAAAATTCTTCTCATCTCTGTCTTAAAAGGGAGTCCTCTCATTTCTAAATTATCTTCCCTAGTTTTAGTCTCCCCCACAAGAGGATCCTCTGGATTTCCACCCTATCAAGTCCCCTCAAAATCTGATATGAATCAGTAAGATCCACCTCTCATTTGAATGTAGGAGGGTTGATCAGTAAGTTCGCGGATGACACGAAAATTGGTGGGGCAGTAAATAGTGAGGAGAATAACCTTACAGGAGGATATAGATGGGCTGATCAGTGGCAAATGGAATTTAATCCAGATAAGTGTGAAGTGATGCACTTGGGCAGGACAAACAAGGCACGGGAATACACGATGAATGGTAGGACCCTGGGAAGTACCGAGGATCAGAGAGACCTTGGTGTGCATGTCCACCGGTCCCTTAAGGTAGCTGGACAGGTAGATAAGGTGGTTAAGAAGGCATATGAGATATTTGCCTTTATTAGCCGAGGCATAGAATATAAGAGCAGGGAGGTTATGCTGGAACTGTATAAAACGCTAGTTAGGCCACAGCTACAGTATTGCGTGCAGTTCTGGAATCCGCATTATAGGAAGGATGTGATTGCACTAGAGAGTGTGCAGAGGGGATTTACCAGGATGTTGCCTGGGCTGGAGAGTTTTAGTTATGAGGAGAGATTGGATAGACTGGGGTTATTTTCCCTGGAGCAGAGGAGATTGAGGGGGGACATGATTGAGGGGTATAAAATTATGAGAGGCATAGATAGGGTAGTCTGGAAGGAACTTTTCCCCTTGCTGGAAGGATCAATAACCAGGGGGCATAGATTTAAGGTAAGGGGCAGGAGGTTTAGAGGGGATGTGAGGAAGAATTTTTTCACCCAGAGGGTGGTGGGAATCTGGAACTCTCTGACTGAAAGGATGGTAGAGGCAGAAACTCTCATAACATTAAAGAAGTATTTGGATGTGCACTTGCGATGCCAAGGCATACAAGGCTATGGGCCTAGTGTTGGAAAATGGGATTAGAATAGTTAGGTACTTGTTTGACCGGTGCAGACTCGATGGGCTGAAGGGCCTTTTTCTGTGCTGTAGATCTCTATGACTCTCTTACTCTATGACTCGTTCTTCTCAACTCCAATGGTTGATCTAAGTCAAGACATTAAATAAAAGTAATTAGTGTATCCTTCGGGCACGATTATAAAAACTGATTTTAATTTTTAATCCAGCTGTTTTTGCCACACTTCAACCCGTCAGCTGAAGCATGTCTGTTCTGCCTGAGGAAAGGGATCAGGCATGATTGGTGGGAACATGCAGCAGCTGCAATCTTACAAGGTGGAGTCTTGATGGTGTAGCTGGAGTACTAAGATCATGTTCTAATTACATGTTTTATTTGGCATTTTGTTCATGGAGTTGTAATTAAAGAAACATACTTTTTCAGTGTATTTTTATATGTTCTTTTATTTGACAAATTGTAATTCTATAGAACCTTACAGCACAGAAGAAGGCCTTCAGCCCAACGTACCAATGCTGGTTCTTTGAAAGAGTTATCTAATTAGTCCCACTCCCCTATCAGCTGATTCCTAACTGGTAATTTATAGGTCTGAATTTTCCTGTTGGCGATTTGGGGGCGGGGCCCGCTCGCTGACGGGAAAATGACGTGGGATGACATTGGGAGGAACCCCCGACGTCATCGCTGTCCATTTAAATATTGAGGAAACTCTTTCGAGTTATCAACAGTCACAGATTGCAACTCTTTCGAGTACAATCACAGTTCTTGGTTTTTCCTGGAGTGGGACATGAACCCACAACCCTCTGATTCAAAGGCGAGGGTGCTATGAACTGAGCCACAGCTGACACCTCGATTTCAGCTTATTCTCTCGGTGCAACAAACGGGTACCTTCACTGCGAAGGACTAAATATTGAGGAAGGCGGGCGGACAGCAAAATCAGCTGTCCGCCCGCCGACCTGTCAATGGCCAATTAAGGCCATTGACAGGATAATTAAGGTAGTTAAAGGCCCTGCCCGTCCAACCTTAAGGCTGGCGGGCAGGCCAGGAGCCCCAGCAGGCAATAGAAAAAACATAAAACCTTATCCACTGGAAGGATGAGGTTTCATGTCCGCTTTAAATGTGTTTAATAAATTTTATGTGACATTTATTAACATGTCCCAACTCGTGTGACATTGTCACATGAGGGGGACATGTTAATTTTTTTATTTTTATATTTTTTACGTTTGTAAAGCTTTCACTGATCTCCCTGAGACAGCACTCAGTCTCAGGGAGATGTGCGCTCTTTCACACGCATGCACGAAAGAGCGCACTTTGACAGATGGGGAATCAACCCCCCCCACCCCGGCACAGGAAGCGCATAGCGCTTCCCGTCGGGCTGGGCGGGCCTTAATTGGCCCGCCCACTTAAAATGGCGGCGGGGCCCGCTTCAGCGGTAGAGTTCGGCTGCCGGCCCACCCGCCAACCTAGGACAAAATTCTGCCCATAAAGTTTTGGTATAACTTCCTTGCTTTTGTATCTATGCCTCAAATTTACGAACATACGTAAATATGCATACGTAAAGAGCAAAGAGCAAGAGTAGGCCATTCAGCCCCTCGAGCCGACTGAAAATCATGAGAGGTCTGAACAGAGCAGAGAGGGAGAAACTATTCCTATTGGTGGGAGGGGTGAGAACCAGAGGACACCTATTTAGGGTAATTGGTAAAAGAACCAGAGGGGACATAAGGAAAAACATTTTTACTCAGTGAGTGGAATGCACTGCCTAAGGGAGTAGTGTAGGTAGATTCAATCATGGCTTTCAAAAGGGAATTGGATAATTATTGGAAGAGGAAAAAATTGTAGGACTAGGGGGAGAAGGCAGAGGCATGGGACTAGCTAAGTTGCCTCTTACAGGGAGCCAGCACAGATACAAGCGGAATGGCCTCCTTCTGTGTCGTAATCATTCTATGATTGTCAGAGTATAAATCCAAGGATCCCATTTGCTTTTAACAGTCTTATTGATTTGTCCTGCCACCTTCAAAGATTTGTGGACAGTCACCTCCAGATCCCTCTGAAATTGTACCATTTAGTTTATATTGCCTCTCCTCATTTTTCCTCCTAACATGTGTCGCTTCACCCTTCTCTGTATTAAGTTGCACCTGTCAGGTGTATATCCATTTCTTAAGTTTGCGTATGTCTTCTTAACGTCTCCTCACTTTCCCCCTCGCTTACGAGTTTTCGGTCTCGAAAGTATGCAGCCCTTTTTAAGTGAGTGAATGGGTATTGTATTAAATAATCTGCTACTCTTTTTCTAACAGGACTGCAAACATAACACAGAAGGGGATCACTGTGAACGATGCAAATCAGGTTTCGTTGGAAATGCTGCCCGAGGTGCCTGCAGCCCTTGTCCTTGTCCATATACACAAACCTCCAACAAGTAAGGTTCACACAAACACTGAAATAGAACAGACGTCATTGACTGATTAGTTCAATTACTCCTACTTCAGCTTGATTTTATTGATAACCTGCAATTGTTTTTGTTTACAGCTTTGCCATGCAGTGTGGTGAGATGAATGGTGTCTTGAAATGTTTGTGTAAACAGGGGTACTCTGGATCAAGATGTGAGAGGTTAGTGTTTATATTTTGAACACAATGACAGTTATGTTACTGGTAGAATTGAGATTGAGTAGACTAGGTTTATATCCTCTGGAGTTTCGAGGAATGAGAGGTGATCTCATTGAAACATATAAAATTATTAGAGAGCTTGACAGGGTTGGTGCTGAGAGGCTTCTCCTTGGCTTGAAAGTCTGGAACTAGGGTGCCATTTTCACTGATTATGAAGTTAGCCATTTAGGACTGATATGAGAAATTTCTTCATTCAGAATGCTTGGAATTCTCTACTCTAGGGAGTTGTGGATGCTCTGTCTGTTAAGCATATTCAAAATTGTGATTGATAGATTTTTGGGCATTTAGGGAATTAATGGAGATGTGGATAGGATGGGAAAGTGGAGTTGATGTAGCAGATCAGCCATGATTTTATTAAATGGCAAAGCAGGTATGAGAGGCCAGATAACCTACTCCTGCGCTTGTTTCTTATGTCATTCAATCTTTACTCATTGACAACATTAGGAAGGGTCTATCAGGCAGGGAAATAGAGGCAGTCTCCCATGCCTCAAACCCATTCTGCCTTGAAAAATCGGCGAGAGAGGACCTTCAAATGATATTTGTTCAGAATTCATAAAACCAAAAAAATGTGAGTAGATGAAGAGATTCTCAATGTTCTAGAACATTTTCTTTTTCTTGATACTAAATTAAGTTGGTTTCTTAATGCTGCATTGATTGTTGTGATCTGGAATGCGCTGTTTGAAAGGGCAGTGGAAGCAGATTTGATAGTAAACTTCAAAAGAGAATTGGATAAATAATTGAAAAGGAAAAAATAAATTGCAGGGCTATGGGGAAGGGGAATTAATTGGATGGCTCTTTCGAAATGCCAGTGCAAGGATTGCAGTGCATCGTTCTGTGATTCTAATATTCTATCTGGACTAATTTTTCTTTGGATTTGTTCATGGAATGTGGGCATCGCTGCCTGGGCCAGCAATTATTACCCGTCCCTAATTGCCCTTGAGAAGGTAGTGGTGAGCTGCCTTCTTGAACTGCTGCAGTCCCTGTGGCATAGGTACACCCACAGTGCTGTTCGGGAGGCAGTTCCAGAATGCCAGGCTGAAGTTCTTTGTGCCTATGTAAGATTCTATAGACTGAATTTTTCTGGGTGGTTGGAGATCCGACGTTGGCCTCAATTCTGAGTCAAGAATCTAGAAGTGGCCTCAATGAGACGTCAGTTAAAATCCTCCCTGAGGCAGCCAATTGAGAAACCATCCCGTCCAGTTAAGGACTGTAGGCAAATCATGGAACTGGAAGTCACAATGGGAAGGCCTACAGCATGGGAGAGTTGGGAGCTGCTGGGGCATGCTTCAAGATGGAGGTATCCTCTGAAGAATTATGAAATTGTGAAAAAATAATGTGGCAAAAGCTGCCAGACCATCAGTGTGGAGGGGGATAACCTGTGGCCATGGCGGTGATCCGCTGATCGCCATGTTACCTAGAGGGTTGGAAGGTGGGTTTTAAAGGAGGTGTCAATGGCTGCCCAAAACAAAAACAGAAACAGAAATACCTGGAAAAATTCAGCAGGTCTGGCAGCATCGGCGGAGAAGAGTACAGTTGACGTTTCGAGTCCTCATGATCCTTGGAGACCTGCTGAGTTTTTCCAGGTATTTCTGTTTCTGTTTTTGTTTTGGATTTCCAGCATCTGCAGTTTTTTGTTTTTATCAATGGCTGCCCAGTCTGTTGCCAGGAGGCTGCATCAAGGCATCTCCAGTAAGCTTTCTTGGAGCAAGGAACATGTCAGGGAGCCACCCTCTCCTCCACCTCCTCCCTCCCACTGCTCCCACTGTAAAAATCTGTAATAATGCTCCAGGTCCTGTCTCCAAACCTAGGCATTTTGGAATAATCCTAAATCAAGTAAAGTCATAATTAAAGGAACATTAAATGAAAAGTTGAATACTACAGATGTTGGAAATTTTAAATAAGAACAGAAAAATCTAGAAAACACTCAGCCCGGCAAGCAGCATCTGTCAAGAGAACAACAGAGTGAGGGAAGTTTAACATCACTTACCCTTTGGAAACTGACAAGGTTGGGTATGATGATGGTTTTACAGCTTAATGTTACTCCAAATTGAAGTTCATGTTGAGGAGGGAGTAAAATCAAGGTTCCACTCAATCTCATGGGTCTCTTGCAGGGTGAGTTAGATTAAAAATAACCACTGTTTCTAATCAATAACCGTTTTTAAAAGTTCATCATCAAAATTGAAATGCTGTTTATCTCCCTCTCCCTGCACAGATGTTGCCTGACCTGCTGAGTGATTTTTCTTTTTGGCTTCTTCTGATAATAGGAGCATGTGGCATTAAAGTTTTTATTCATTAAATCTGCAGGTGTGCTCCAGGTTACTTTGGAAACCCTCTGGAGATAGGAAGCAATTGTAGGCCTTGTCAGTGTGGCCATTCAAGTTCTACAAGCTGTGACCCACTGACTGGTCAATGCAGCAACTGCCAAGGTAACAGTGTCGGACAATGTGGCAGAGAAAATCTGAGTCCCATTAATCTGTGATGCTGCGATAGCTAAACAGGATTCTTTACAAACAAAACTCACTCCTGATAAACAAGTATTCATTACATGTGCTGTATATTCAGCGTAATGTTCAACAACGATATTTTCATTGGCAAACTGTGCCACTTGTACCCTGAGAGCTATGCTTCTCTCCCTGGGGTTGAATTTTCCCCCCCATCGGGGGGGTTATGCGGAGGTGGGCGGGAGCGAGTGTGAACCCGATTGGCGCCCCCAATCGGGTGCGTGCCGCCATTTTACGTGGTCGGGCCAATTAAGGCCCGCCCAGCGTGATGCACACCCGGAAGCACTGTGTGCTCCCTCTGCAGGCGGGGAGATTCCCTGAGTCGGGGCCTGCGCTCTTTCGCAGAGGTGCCTCAGGGAGATTAGTTTAAGTTGTGAAAAATGTAATAAAGGAAAAAAACAATTTTAAGGACATGTCCCCTCATGTGAAACTGTTACATGAGCTGGGACATGTCCATTAACTTTTTCAAAACATTTTATTTAATTAATGAACCCTTCATGAAACCTCATCCCGCCCGTGGATGAGGGTTCATGAAAAATGCAAAGGCTACGCGCCTGCTGAACTGACAGTCTTAATTACACGTGGTAACATCGGGACGCCCGCCTGACATCACCGCGCATCATTTTACGCGTCGGCGAGCGGGCCCCGCCCCCACACGCTGACGGGAAAATTGTTCTCATGATGTTTTAATTTGTATATAAAATCTTTTAAAGCTTTGAACTTCCTTTGTCTGGTTAATTAATTTGTTTGAGCTTTTTTTCACAGACTGTACAAATGAAGAACCCAAGGATACTAGCTCGGATGGAAAGTGTGACAGTAAGTGAAAAATTCAACAGACCTATTCTGTGGTAATTTTGTCTTTGGAAAAGAAAGGACGCTTACTGAATTGCGGTTGGAGTTACCATACTGCACTAATAACAGCAAATACCATTGTTTGTTATGATCGGGAATGCACTGCCTGAAAAGGCGCTGGGTGCAGATTCAGTAGTAACTTTCAAAAGGGAGTTTGCAGGCAAAGAAGTGGGATTCATTGCATTGTTCTTTCAAAGAGCCGACACAGACACGATGGACTAAATGATCTCCTTCTGTGCTGTAACATTCTATGATTCCATATAAGGTATAGCACAGAGTGAGAAAGGGATGAGGGGCTTTAGTTATGAAGAGAAACATGAAAAATTTGCGCTTGCCTCATTAAACCATAGAAGGTTGAGAGAAAATCTGATTTAGGTGTTCAAAGCGATACAGGGTTTTGATGAGGTTGAGAGGTAGTGAGTCCAGTCATTAGCAAAGGGAAAAAAGATTAGGAGATGTTATTTTGTACATGGAATGCTCAGGAATTGTTTGGAGCAGAATCCTAATTGTTTTTTAAAGGTAAGTGAATAAATAAAAGAAAAAGCAAGACATGCATTTCTACAGAACCTTGCATGCTCTCATGCATTCCAAAGCACTTCCACAGGCAAAAAAGTAATATTTGAAGTGTAATCTGTATTGTAAAGTAGGAAATGGGGCAACCAATTTGACAGCAAGATGCAGATATAACATAATAATGTCCAGATAATCTGTTTTAATCATATTGGTTGAGGGAAAATTATCAGCCAGGAGACTGGGGGCCACAGTTTAATGTCTCATCCAAAAGATAGCACTTCCGACGGTGCGGCACTCCCTCAGTACTGACCCTCCGACAGTGCGGCACTCCCTCAGTACTGACCCTCCGACAGTGCGGCACTCCCTCAGTACTGACCCTCCGACAGTGCGGCACTCCTTCAGCACTGACCCTCCGACAGTGCGGCGGTCTCTCAACACTGACCCTCCGACAGTGCGGCACTCCCTCAGTACTGACCCTCCGACAGTGCGGCACTCCCTCAGTACTGACCCTCCAACAGTGCGGCACTCCCACAGTACTGACCCTCCAACAATGCGGCGCTCCCTCAGTAGTGACCCTCCGACAGTGCGGCGCACCCTCAGTGTTGACCCTCCAACTTTAAATTAAGGGGCAGAATGTACCATTCACATGCATTAACTAAACACAGGTCTGCTCATATTGCCAGCAATAATTTCTAGGTTAAGGTAGCTTCAATAGATGACCTCACCCAGATTTAAGTTTCAAGCACACTTCCTAACACTTCCATCCTCTTTGATATTTTAAAATGTGTCATTCTGGCCTGGAATTTGCTCCCGGTTTGGGATTTCCTTGCTCTGCAAACTCAACCTAGGAAAAAGTGGCCCAGCAGATTGGATTTCCATTGCAGGATGGCAGGGTTCCCTGGGAGGTGGGATGGGCACTCCTGGGCCATGTGCAGAGGATGCTGGGTGCAGAGGCCAGTGAGATGGAAGGCCCGCCTCAGTGCACTGGCACTGTGTTGGATTTTTTTTTTTTAAAAAGGAAAAACATAAAACAGCCATCCAGCCCTCACCTTTCACAACCCCTCATACCCCCCACAGACTCTCCATGTCCTGTCCATGCCAACCCATGCCACCTCATGGTGCCTACCCACCTTCCCATGGCCCCCTGTACCCTCCATGCCAACTTATGCCCCTCTGCCCACCCCCATGGCCTCTCATACACTCTATGTCAACCTATGCCTCCATCTCCCCCATGGCCCTTTATAGCCCTAAGGCTAATGTCAACAGACGGAGTGAAATAGCAAACAATCATTTTTGAACACTCTAGACAGTTTTTTCAAAGTGTTAAAGGGCAGGAATTTTAAATGCCTTGGTTGCTTGACAGCTCCTTTTGACAGGTGCTTTTGACAATTCCAACGAGCTTCACAGTTCCAATGAATTTAGGTACTTTTACATATATTCATGCCTACTTTTAGCAATCTCAAAGGGCACCTGACCTCCCTCAAAGGTGTCCCAGAACCATATCCAAAGGGTTACCTTAGCTATCGAAAAGGGTACCCTGGCAATCCAAGTGAATTCACAAAGTTCAGACCTGCTCCTACCAGGTTTACTCTGCGGACATTCGGTTTCAGACACCAGTCACAACAAAATCACACGAGCGGAGGGAGCTGCTGATTTCTGTGGGCAGCTGCCTCTGCGAAATGCACATGCACGAATCCCAACCCAGGTCCATTCCTGCCCCTGTGAAAATGGTAGGTGCCACGCTCAAGGGTGGGGCTTCTGGATTCTGGCCTCTTCCACCATCTTTGTAACGATGGAGAGGCTATCCATCATTGCAAGAATCCAAGCCTATGTGTTCAGCTTCTCTGTTGTTAAATCTGTGACCAATGATGTTAAATCCACGATAATCCATTCTTTCATTTGCCAGCCTGTGACAGTTGTGTTGAAACCCTGCTAACTGACCTGGACAAGATGGATTCCGATCTTCGAAAGATCAAACTCCAGCTTCAAAATGCGAACACGAGCGCTGCTGCACAGCATCGAATGAACAACTTAGACAAGGCCATAAAAGAGACTGAGGTAAATGCGAAATGAGGCTCGCGTTCTGTGGTAATCTGATGTGTAATATATAGCTTTAAGAAGAATGTTATAATGGAAGATCACAAGATCTTGGTATCCAATAGCAGAGTATCGCAGGCTACCTTGGTAAGGAGTAGTCTAGAGTTAGAGTCTGTAATGTAGAGACAGGGTTTGAGTTGTAAGCACACACGTGTAGCTGCTGAGCTCTTTCGTAGATAAATAGAATGTGTTCTACATAAGAACTGTCTGTTGACCTGCTCTGTCTATGGTGCCAACTCCCGAAACGAGCGTGCAGCCCGGATCCATTAGTCCAACTAAACTATTGACCATGAGCCAACACATTCATTATCTTTTACAAAGTCTTATCCTGTCACTTCCATGGCCATCTCCTAAACTTTATAGGCTGGTCCCAAGCAAAGTCTGATACAGTTTTCTTGCTTGCTAGAACCAATTTTTTTTAAAAAATTTAAACAAAATACCAATATAAGATTAAAAATTTCAATTAGTGAAATAAGGTGCTAAAGGTGGGTGTGACTTTGGCATATATGTGTGGGCCTGTAGTTTGTGCATGTATGTCGGGGGTGGGTGTGTGTATGTGTGGGCCTGCAGTATTCCTATGTATGTGGACGTGTGGAACTGCAGTGTGCCTATGTATGTGGACGTGTGGGTGTGTGGATCTGCAGTGTGCCTATGTATGCGGGTGTGTGAGTGTCTGCAGTATGCTTATTAGGCGGGTGTGTGTGTGTCTGCAGTGTGCCAATGTACGTGGGTGTCGGTGTGTGTGCGTGTTTGGGCATGTGGTGTGCATATGTGTGTGTGTGCATTCAAATACAAGGTATGACAGTAAACTTGAAATCAGCTACACTCAAAAGTTGACATTTAAAGTTTGAAAATACAGTTCATTTATTATAAATGCATTATTTTATTTTTAACATAATATTCCATGGTTGATTGGAAACAATTTATGCTTTGCCTAAGCAAACAGAGTGGAAAAAAATGCATCTGTGTTACAAATTTAATGGTATAAGTGGTTCTCCATTTTAGAATCAGTTGAAGAAGTATCGGGCCACTGTGGAACAGCAAGGCAGAATGACTGATAATTTGGAAAATGACAACATGAACCTCATTCAAGATATTAATGCACTCAAGGAAAAGGCAAGTGTTGTTTGTACCATTTGGAACATTTAGCAAACGTTAAAGCCTCTGAGTGAGTACAGAAAGGATTTACCAGAATGATGCCAGAGATGAGGGAGTTAGGTGCAGAAATTACAGGAGCTAGGATTGTTCTCCTTGGAACAGAGAGGCTTAAGGGGAGATTAAATGGAGGCGTTCAAAATTATGAGAAGCTTTGCTAGAGTACGTAAGAAGCAGAGGGGAGATGAGGAGAATGTTGCTATGATCTGGAAAGCACTGTCTGAAAGGCAAGCGAATTCAATAGTAACTTTCAAAAGGGAATTGGATAAATACTTGAAAAGGAAAATTTGTGGGGATATGGGGAAAGGACAGTAAACTGGAACATGGAGCAGAATTTTCCGTTGGCGTGTGTGATCGGTGGGGGCTGCCAGGGGCGGTCAGGAAGCCGACTGCCGCCCGTAATCGACAGCACACCGCGATTTCACACTGACGGGTCAATTAAGGCCAGCCCAGCATGATAAACAAGCGGCAATGCTCAGCGCTTTCTGTGCAGGCAGGAGGAGGATGAGCAGACCTAGCGCAAACTTCACACATGCGTGCGAGAGAGCGCTGAATAATCTCCCTGAGGCACTCCCTGCCTCAGGGAGATGAAGAGATATTTTTAAAAATAATAAAGAGCAGGAAAATGTAATAAAACATGTCCCCTCATGTGACTCTGACATGTTTTCAATTAAAAAATAAAGTTTTTATTTTATTTGTATTGGCTTTTGGAGACCTCATCCCACCCATGGATGAGGCTTTCAAAAAAGCCTTTTCACCTGCTCCGTTGACGAGCAGTGAAAAATTAACATCAATTGATAACTTAATGGCCTTAATAGGCCTTTTAATTGCCGGCGGGTGCCCCGTCCGCTCCGGCAGTGCCCGCCGACTGAGCTATCGCGCGACTGCGCGTTGACGTTGGCACACTTGGCCGATATAATCGCGTGTTATTTCACGCTCGGTCCAGTCGGACGCGTGCCCACCCGCCAAGCTAAAAATTCTGGCCATGCTCTTTCAAAGAGCTGGCACAGGCATGGTAGGCCAAATGGCCACCGCCTATATTGTAACATCCTATTAGAGATTATCCCCTTTAACTGTCTATGTAAATTTAAGCTGTGCTAAGATCTGAACATGTTTATTTTAAGGCGGAAAAGAGTTCCCGAAGTATTCAGCTGTTGCTCACTTCAATCACTGAGACCCACGGACGTGCACAAGATATGCTGACAAATATAGAACGTGTGCTGTTGAAGATCTTAGGTGAGGTTTTTTTTTTAACAGTAAATGGATAGCTCAGTGTAGATGCATGTTTTTGTAATGCCGAATGAAAATGGCCTTTAAAAAGAAAGACTCCTGTTTCTAAAGCACATTTTAAAAAAATTCGTTCAAGGGATGTGGGCTTCACTGGCTGAGCCAGCATCTATCGCCCATCCCTAATTGCCCTTGAGAAGGTGGTGGTAAGGACATCCCAAAGCACTTTACAGCAATTAATTACTTTTGAAGTGTAGTCACTGTTGTATTGTAGGAAACACAGCAGCCAGAAAGATGCAGCCATGTGATATGAACTTTTTATTTTACGATGTAGATTGAGGGATAACTCATTGCTTAGGAAACTGGGGAGAGCTCTCCAGCTTTTTCTCAAAATAGTCATGGGATCTTTTATGTCCAGGTGAGGACTCAATTTAATATCTCACCTGAAAGATGACACTTTTGACACCGGCAGCACCCTCCTAATACTGCCTGGGAGTGTTGGCCCAAATTTGGTGCTCAAGTTTCTGGAGTGGGGTTCGAACCTTTGCACTCAAAGGAGAGTGTTCATGCTACCCACTGAGTCACAGATGGCGCAAAGCATTTGAAATAGGGAACATCACACTTCATGCTAAAAGATCATAGGCTAGTTTTTCTCCTGAAATCCTGTATAAAATTGGGCTTGGGGTGGGGGGATGGGGGGATGCAGTTGGGTGGAGGGGGGGGCTTGGGGTGGGGGGTGGGGGGATGCAGTTGGGGGGGGGGGGCACGTGGGTAGGGGTGGAAATGTTGAGAAAATGAGCTGCTGAGGCCTGCCTGATATCATGTCCACATTAACCTTGAGTTGCCTTCACCCAAACTGCTGGATGACTGCCTCCACTCCCAGAAACTTCCTGATAGAAGGTAGTTCTAGGGGTAATGACCCCCAACATCCACAAATGAAGGCTAGCGGGCTGAATAGGGGCCCCCTCTCATTCCTACTCTGTTGCCGTGCCCTTGGTTTCTGCCAAGGCCTGCCAAACGATATCTTTGGGTTCTCCTATCTTTTAATGTCCCTTGCAGTGTATCCAGATCTCCCTTTGGCTCTGGTGGACTCGGTCTTGGTAGCAGAATTCCCCCAGGAAATGCCTGGTCAATAGGAAAATAGATTGGCATTGCAACAAGTTTGAAATGAAAATCCAACCCTGTAAGCGCACAAGAACTAAGGCCAGAATTTTTCCCTCATCGGGCGGGCTCAGTGGGAGCAGACGGGGGCAGTCGGCAAGCCGCCCGCCGCCTGCAATCAGCTCCGCTTCGCGTTTTCAAGCGGGCAGGCCAATTAAGGCCCGTCCTGCGTGGATCACGAGTAGCAGCACTGAGCGCTACCTGTGCGGGAGTGGGGAGGAGGGAGAGCAGGCCTGGCGCGCAATTCGCGCACGCACACAAAAGATCGCTTCAATCTCCTTGAGGCACGGAGCTGCCTCAGGGAGATCGAAGCGCTTTTTAAAAAAATTAATAACGACAATAAAAATTTAATGAAACATGTCCCCTCGTGTGACTGTGTCACACGAGATGGGCATGTTTTTAAAATCGAAATAAAGCTTTTATGTAATTTGTACTAGCTTGTGGAAATCTCACCCTGCTCGTGGATAAGGTTTCCTACAAAAAGGCCCTTTTGCCTGCCCGCCAACCTTTAGGTTGGACGGGCAGCGTAAATTTCAAGCTAATTGCCTTGTTAATTGCCTTAATAGGTCTTGCAATTATTGGTGGGTGCGCAGCCAACTCTGGCGCGCACCCGCCGAATGAAAAATTGCACAAGTGCACGTTGATGTCGGGATGCACACCTGATGTCATCGCGCTTCATATTACGTTCAGACATGTCGGGCGTGCACCTGCCCACCGAAGGTAAAATTCTGACTTAAGAAATGTTTCAAATGAGTGAATTAACAAAATGATGAAATAACAACGTTCATGTATTATAAGAATCATAGGGCAGAATCTTCTGTTCGGCGTGCGGGGACAGGCCCCGCACACTGACGCATAAAATAACGGCATGGTGATGTCAGGTGTGTGTCCCGACATCGCCGCGCATCATTCCGATCTTTAGCTTGGCGAGCGCGCACTGGAGTCGGCTGTTGCCCGCCGAACTGTCAAAGGCCTGTTAAGGCCATTAAGAAACTAATTAAAGTAATTGTCAGGCCTGCCCATCCAACCTTAAAGTTGGCGGGGGGGCAGACGAAGAGCCCAGGCGGCCTCTGCATTTATCACGAAAACTCATCCACGGGCGGGATGAGGTTTCAAGAAACGCTTATAAATTGAATAAAAATTTTCATTCAAATTCATAAACATGCCCTAGCTCATGTGACACTGTCTGAATAATTTTATTTTTTCTTTTTTTCAATGTGTCACTATGAAATTAATCTCCCTGAGGCAGCTCCATGCGACAGGGAGATTTCTGCGCACTTTCGCGCACATGCACCTTAATTGGCCCACCCACGCAAAATGGTGGCACGCAGCTGATCGTGGGTGGCGATCAGCTCCGCGCCTGCTCCAGACCGGCCCACCTGACGGGGAGAAAATTCTCCCCATAGAGTCATTTACGGCACAGAAGGAGGCCATTCGCCCATCGCTCTATGCTGGCTCTCCATGGAGCAATCTGGTTAGTCCATATTCAAATATCCAAGCCCTTTTTATATGTCAAAAATTTCTGTTAGAGATCCACCCTATTGCTGAATTTAGCGCTAACAATCTTGCATTTATATAGTGCCTTCAACTTAGTAAAACATCCCAAGGTGCGTCACAGGAGTGTTAACAGACAACAATTTGACACCAAAGTCACATAAGGAACTATTTGAACAGGTGACCAAAGGCTTACTCAAAGAGAGAGGTTTTAAAGAGGAAAAGGGGCTTGAGAAGCAGAGCGGGTTAGGCAGGGAATTCCAGAGGTTAGGGCCGAGACAATTTTTTATTTATTTGTTCATGGGATATTGCCCATCCCTAATTGCCCTTGTTCAGGGGGCACTTAGGAGTCATTGCTGTGGGTCTGGAGTCACATGTAGGCCAGGCCAGGTAAGCATGGAAGATTTCCTTCCCTAAAAGATATTAGTGAATCAGGTGGGTTTTTACAACAATTGGCAATGGTTTCATGGCCATCATCAGGTTTTTAATTCCAGATTTTTATTGAATTCAAATTTCATAATCTGCCATGGCAGGATTCAAACTCGGGTCCCCAGAGATTTACCCTGGGTCTCTGGAATACTAGTCCAGTGACAATACCACTATGCCACCACAACCTGAGGAGCTGATCGTTTTTAGCATTACAATTACTGAAAATGTGCACTGCGTTAGATTAACAGAACATCCTTACAAGGAGAAACTAGGAAAGGCTTTGCTCCTCCAATTGTATCTTGCCTTCCAGATACGCTAAAAATGTTGAACACCCTTGATCCATCTTCTGGCACTGCAGACAAGTTAGATGAGGTGGAACGGATGCTCAATGAAATGAGAAGCCGCAACTTTGATGAGGAGAGAAGAGTGGCTGACAGGGAGAAGCAAGAGTCAAAGACCTGTAAGTATTTCAGCTTTTTCTCTTCCTTTAAAAAAGAGAGAACATATTTTTCATTGCATTTCTTCAGACCTCCAAATCCAGCAGTTTGATTCAGATTTGCTGAAGGTCAATAAAATAGATTGTGAAACTTGCTACCACAAGGAATGGCTAAAGCAAATAACATAGGTGCCTTTAAGGGGACAAGACTTTCAACCTGTGCAGGTTGTGATCATATTCTCACTTCGATTTTCAGAAAAACAACAAATTATTGTCTTATCAACAGTACTCCTCTTTATATCTTTAGGCACGTTACAGTTTACAACAAGGAAGATTATTTTCAGCGTGACAGGATGACAAATGCAATTGAAATTCAGTTCGATTTCCTGGTTTAGAATATAACTTGCTTTATTCGAGGGTTATAAATATAAGTCACTAATAAATGCAACAAAGAATTTATGTCAAATTTCTTTACCCATGGATTGGTGAGAATATGAAACTCATTACCGCAGGGAGTGGCTGAGGTGAATACATTTATGGGGAAGCTAGATAAACACATGGGGGAGAAAGGAATAGAAGGATATGTTTATAGGATAGGAGGAAGCTCATAAACATAGACCTGTTGGGCCAAACGCCTGCTCCTGTGCTGTGTCATAGTTCAATAAAAACAAGTGGCCGAATTTTCTGGTTGGAGATGGGAAACAGTAGCCAGGTCTGTTCTTGTGTCAGAAACTCTCCTCTGGTGGGAAACTGACTGAATTCGGATTTTACCAGGGGTGATTTCTTAATTGATATGGAGACAGGTTTCCTGTCCAATTCAAGCTGGTGGGGGCAGGAATGTAAGTGAGTTACAGACACCCAAGGCAGCCATCACTGAGGCTGCTGGTTGTTCTGAGGGAGAGAGTTTGTGTCAATTTTGCCACTGCGTGACAGGGAAGCTAGATGCCACAGGAGAGTTGGATGACCAGCAACCATGAGGGAGAGGCGGGAGGTCCTGGTCCCAGAGGGTGGCAGGAGGGTGGAACCTCACCATGCAGCAGGGGCACCTTTCTGTTCAATGTCATCTCCCTCTGCCTCCACTTCTTCCTCCTCTTTTACCTCTTGCTCCCAATGAGCTGTCCCCTTCCAGGGTCTCACTGTACTCAAGGTCCACACCCTTTTTAAAATTGTTTTATTCTTTCATGGGATGTGGGCGCCGCTGGCAAAGCCAGCATTTTTATTGCCCATCCCTAATTGCCCTCGACTAGGTGGTGGTGAGCTGTCTTCTTGAACCGCAGCAGTCCATGTGCTGTTAGGGTGCGAGTTCCAGGATATTAACCCAGCGACAGTGAAAGAACGATGATACATTTCCAAGTCAGGGTGGTGAGTGGCTTGGAGGGGAACTTCCAGGTGGTGGTGTTCCCATGTATCTGCTCTAGGTGATAGAGGTCGCAGGTTTGGAAGGTGCCGTCAAAAGAGCCTTTATGAGTTCCTGCAGTGCATCTAGTAGATGATGCACACTGCTGCCACTGTGTATCAGTGGTGGAGGGGTGCCAATCAAGTGGGCTGCTTTGTCCTGGATGGTGTCAAGATTCTTGAGTGTTGTTGGAGCTGCACTCATCCAGGCAAGTGGAGACTATTTCATCACACTCCTGACTTGTGCCTTGTAGTGGTGGACAGGCTTTGGGGATTCAGGAGGTGAGTTACTGTCTGCAGAATTCCCAATCTCTGACCTACTCGTTTAGCCACAGTACATAAATGGCTTGTCCAGTTCAGTTTCTGATCAATGGTAACCCCCCAAGATGTTGATGGTGGGGGATTCAGCGATGGTAATGCCATTGAATCTCAAGGGCAGATGGTCTGATTCTCTCTGGTTGGAGATGGTCATTGCCTGGCACTTGTGTTGCACAAATGTTACTTGTCACTTATCAGCCCAAGCTTCAATGTTGTCCAGGCCTTGCTGCATTTGGACATGGACTGCTTCAGTATATGAGGGGTCAGGAATAGTGCTGAACATTGTATAATCATCAGCAATCATCCCCACTTCTAACCTTATGATGGAGGGAAGGTCCTTGATGTGGTATTGAGCAAATTGTTGGAGCTGCGGGCTGACAAGTCTCCGAGTCCTAATGGACTTCATCCTAGAGTCTTAAAAGAAGCAGTGAGGGACATAGTTGATACTTGGTTTTAATTTTCCAAAATTCCCTGGATTTGGGAAAGGTGCCATTAGATTTGAAAGTAGCAAATATAACTCCTTTATTCAAAACAGGAGGGAGACAGAAAGAAGGAAACTACAGGCCAGTTAGCCTAACATCTGTCATAGGGAAAATGTTAGAAGCTATTGTTAAAGATGTTATAGCAGGGCACTTGGAAAAATTCAAGGGGGAGAATTTTCTCCCCGTCATGTGGGCTGGGCGGAAGCGGGTGGGCGCGAGGGCATAGATATCTGTGACCATCTGCCTAGAGAGTCGCAATCTCTTTTGCAAATGGTTCAAAGGCATCTGTAGATCTCTTCACCTCCTGAAGTCCAGTGTTCTGCCCTCCCTGTGCAGACTGCTACTTCTCATGCCCAATGACTTTGATTTCTGAGGGTGTAGCATCCAATTCTAGTTGCACCTTTCCTGGTGCTCAGTGGAGTCTGAATAACCATGCCCACATGATACCATGGGAGATGACAATGCCCTGAACTGGTAAACCTTTTAATGCTGACCCCACCCTAGCCTGTGATGCCTGATGCAACTTGAACTTCAAAGCATTAAGGCCTTAACCTATCTCAGAGAAGTGTAAAAATAACAGGGTAATATTAGTAGGGGATTTCAACTTCCCCAAATTAACGGGGATAGTCTTAGTGTGAAAGGCTTAGAGGAGGCAGAATTCTTAAAGTGCACCCAGCTTTTGAGCCAGCACGTAGAAAGTCCTGCAAGAGAAGGGGCAGTACTGGGCCTAACCTTAGGGAATGAAGCTGGGCAAGTGGTAGAAGTGTCAGTGGGGGTGCATTTCAGGGATAGTGACCATAACTCTGTAAGATTTAAGGTGTTTATGGAAAAGGACAAAGATGGACCGGAAATAAAGGTCCTGAATTGGGGGCAGACCGATTTCAATATGATAAGACAGGTTCTGGCCAATCTTTTTTTAAACAGCCCACCTCCAGCCCTGTCCCAATCGAGGCCATCAAAATCTGGCCCTAGGTATCAGCCTTGGTCTCACTGAACAGAGGACAGGCTCAATGGCCTAAATGGCTTCATCTTGTTCCTGTCTTCACAGGTACAATCTGCATGATGTGTTTTTAACAAACATGTGATTTGCTGTATTGTAACTCTCTTGTTTCTTATTTATTATCTTTCAGTGCTTGACCGTATTAAGAATAATCTAGTAAAAAATATTGACGAGAACAAGGAACTCGCAAGTAATATAAAGGACGCACTAAGCTTGTATCAGTCTAAGTTAATGGATCTTCAAGAAGCAATGATTGAAGCAGCCAATCTATCCAGAAAGGCTGATGACCTGAACAGAATCAATTCCATTTCACTGGAAGCTATTAAGGTGATTGTTGTTGAATATCAATTTCATAATATAACTGTTGAGTTGTATTTCTTTACAAAGTCAATGTTGTTAATGCTTCATAGGTTAGATGTTTTGATGAGCATTGTGTATTTATGAAGAGTTTTGAAGGATTTATGATGGATTTTGATTAAGAAAATAAGGAGGAACAGTTTTCAGTGGTAGGAGGGTCTATAGCCAGAGGACATGAACTTAAGAAAATTGCAAAAGAACCAGAAGGGAATGTAGCAAATTTTCTTCTGCAGTGATTTGCTGTGATCTGGAATGTGCTGCCTGAAAGGACAGTCAAAGCAGATTCACTATAGACTCTCAAAAAGGAATTGGAAAGGGAGAACATTTCAGAACTAATGGGAAAAAGGAGGGGGAGTCTGACAAATTGGGCAGCTCTTTCAAGGAAGCATGATGGGCTGAATGGCCTCATTAAGCTGTATGATTCTGTAATGCAACTGTGTGTTAGCACAGAAAATCTAACAGTGATTTGAATGATTTGTCTGACTGTCACATCAAGAAAAATAAAGGCCTGAAGTTTTCAGTCGGTGGGTAGGCTTGGCGGGAGCGGTAGCGGAGCTGATCGCCGCCCGCGATCAGTTCTGCGCCATCATTTTATGCGGACGGGTCAATTAAGGCCTGCCCAGCATAAGATGCGAGCCGTAGCGCTCAGCGCTACCTGTGCGGGCGGAGGAGGAGGGAAAGTCAGCGCCAGCGCTCTCGCGCATGCACGCAAAAGATCGCTTCAATCTCCCTGAGGCACGGATTGAGCTGAATCGATATTGAAATAATTAAATAAATTGTATCTCAGAAATTTTTTAAATTTATTTAATAAAAGCTTTAACCCGCTCGTGGATGAGGTTTCCTAAAAAACGTAAAGGCTGCTTGGCCTTTTCGCCTGCCCGCCCACCTTAAGGTTGGACGGGCAGCGTTAACAATTACCTTAATCACTTCCTTAATGGCCTTAATAGGCCGTTTATATATCAGCGGGCAAGCAGCCGACTCTGGCGTGCACCCGCTGAACGAAACATCGCGACACAGCGTGATGACGTTGGGACGCATGCCCGACATCATCGTGCGTCTTTTTACGTGTCGGCATGTCGGGCCCGCCCCCGCATGTCAACTGAAAAATACTGCCCAAATAGTCCATAGCATTCAGCTTCTTTTAGACTTCAGAGTGAAAGGGTCCAGAATTTGATTCCTCAGAATTCTGAGTTTGAATACTAATGCTGGTAAGCTGGAAGCATTCTAGCCCACCTAGCCCCACATCAGCAAGAAAAAAATACTGAGAAAGGCTGTTAAAGTTCCTTAATGCAAAAAGAACCTACATTTTCTAATGCAGCACCAAAAATATTTTGTGTCTTTTTAATGCTTTCATCAAATTTCTTTGGCATAAAGTTGGGAAGCGGCCTGACAAAAACAGGGTGATGAAAGTTTGGAACTCTCATCCACAAACGGCAATTGAAATGAGGTCAATTGCTGATTTTAAATTTGAGATTGATAGATTTTTGTTAACCAAATGTATTAAATGATATGTGGCTAAAATGGGTGAATGGAGTTCGGTCGTAGATCAGCCATGGTGTCTTTCAGGGACTTGAAATATTAAATGACCTCCCCCTGTTTTTCTGTTCCTATGAATACCACCTTTCTTGTTCAAACTTTAATGCAAGTGAAAGGATTTGGTTTCAGCTAAAGCAGATAGTTTAAAGCAGCTCTATTCAATACACACCAGCGACATCTCTTGGCAGAATATTGGTACTGAACACCAACTTTATCTTTATTTCTCTTGGTACAGTATAATGTTTGAAGTTGCTTGTGTAAGTATCATTGTTAAACACCAAAGTCAACAAACTGGTGTAGAGCTGATTTAAATGGTATTAATACACGTTAGGACATTTTCTTATGTTAGGGACAATATAAAAATGCAAGTTGTTGTTAATCATCCATTCTCCACCCTTCCTGGACTTCACTTCATCCAAAACTCCATATCCAAACATCCATATCCTAACTCCCTCTAAGTCCGACTAATCCATCACCCCTCACGCTTCCCACCTTCCCTTCTCAACAATAACTTATATTTAGATAATGTTTTTAATATAAATAAACATCCCAAGGCACTTTACAAGGGCATTATTAAACTAAGCATGACACTGAGCCACATAAGGAGATACCAGGTCAGATGACCAAAAGTTTAATCAAAGAGGTAGGTATTAAGGAGCATCTTAAAAGATGAAATTGAGATGGAGAGGTTTAGGGAAAGAATTCCAGAGCTTAGGGCTTAGGCAACTGAAGGTTCAGCCACCAGTGATGGAGTGATGAAAATTTGGATTGCTCAAGAGACCAGTTGTAGAGATATCCCCCACAGATATCTCAGAGGGCTGGAAGAGATTACAGAGATTGGCAATTGTGCTGTCAGCTGTCTCGACCCTCTGCTCTGGAATTTCTTCCCAAAGCCCCTCCCCTTTCCACCTGGTCTTCCTTTAAGACCTTCTTTAAAACACATCTCTTTGACATTTGGACAACACCCACCCCACTGCCTATTTTCTACTCCTTTGAGTCAATCTGCAATTTTTTTGACTCTTCCTCGGTGAAATATCTTCCATTGGTTTTTTACATTAAAGGCACTATGTGTAGGCAAGTGTTTGTTACACATCCAAAGTCATTGGCCTGTAAAGTGACTGTTTCTAACTATTTTGAAGCTGGTCAGGATTGAAAAGTGGAATTTGGCACAAAACACCTTTCAGGCTGAATCTTGATCTGATCTAGGACTTTGGTGATCTTTAGGAGAATGAATGAGTTGGTTGGAATTTTTTATGTATTTGTTTTTTCACAGATGTGGATGTCACTGGCAAGGTTAGCATTTATTGCTGATGGTGTGGTTTAAATTGTAAATGGCCTTAATTAACCTATTTCTTATTAACAAATGCGGTAATATTGATTTGGCTAGAAGTGCTCTAGTAAATATGCACCATTGTAGAGTAGTATTGTTAGTTGTGCAAATGACATCCTGTTTAGGGAAATCGCAAGTGCAACAATTTCACTGCAGGAAAGCATGGAACAGCTACTTCACTACTACAACAATTTGCATTTATAAAGTGCCTTTAACATAGTGAAGTACCACAAGGCACTTCACAGGAGCATTACAAAACAAAATTTGACACCAAATAACGTAAGAGGATATTGGAACAGATAACCAAAAGCTTGGTCAAAGAGGTAGGTTTTAAGGAGTGCCTTAAAGGAGGCGAGAGAGGTAGGGGCTTAAAGAGGGAATTCCAGAACTAAAGTCCACAATGGTGGGATACACAATGCAGAGAGCTCTGAGGGGCGTGGGGCTGGAGGAGGTTACAAAAATACAAATAAGGAAGAGAAGTAAATCGACTGCCAGTCCATTCGGAGCACTCACTAGTGGCCAAATAACATTAGAAAGTATCCCTTTTCATAGTGTGAATTAAGAGTCTTTAGTATGAAGACATATAACATGATACAGAAAGTCAAAATCTAATTTTTTTTCACAGAAAAAACACAATGAATTAGATGATAAGCAGGCAGAAGTCTCAAGTTTGCTTCAAAAGATTGATGACACCCTTAGTAATCTGAAAAACATGCTTCAAATGCTGGATGAAAGTCAGGAGGTAAGAGAAAGTGTTCATCACCAACACTTTATATGATACCAAATAAAACTTCATGTTTGTACTCATATTTATCATTTTTATATTAACTAGGATTATGAAAAACATGGAGCTCAGTTAGATGGAGCCATATCATTGCTCGAAAACAAAGTTAAAAAGCTCTCAGATGCAAAAAGCAAGGAGCCCATTGTGGTTAGTGCTGAGAAACATGCTGAAAACTTGGATCAGTTGTCAAAGCAACTCCAGAGGTGAGAGGGATGTGGGGATAGGGCAGGAAAGTGGAGTTGAGATAGACGATCAGCCATAATCTTATTGAATAGTAGAGTAAGCTATAGGGGCCAAATAGCCTTCTCCTGCTCCTATTTCTTACGTTCTTATTTAATAACATTCGCTGGCTGAAAAAGTACACAACAAAAACAGATTGGCACAATAGATTAGTGAGTTGTTTTTGCTATCTACTGCATGTTGGAGGAGAGAGACTAGGGCCGGAATTTTCCCTGAATTGCACTAAGTGCGGTGGTGGGTGTGAAAAAAGACATTTTGCCCACCAGCCACAAGGGCGGGCTTTGGCGCCATATCGTCTGCCTAATTCATTATGCAGCCACAGGAAACATGCCATATTGCTGGAAGGTGGCCTCTGAATTGCCCGCCACACTGTTACCTCATCATTTCCTTACTCCAGGTGCCATATGTAAACTGTAGCCGCGCACACAGTTCCCAATGCTTGCAGCCCAAAATTGGTCCAGTGAAGACATGGCCCCAAAGGCAAGAAAAGTTCAGTGACCCGTCACTGAAATGCCTTTTGGAGGTCTGCTGGGATGTCCTCTTGAAGCAGTGTGCAGGAGATTAATCTATAATCCTTGGAGACTCCTGGGCAACCCTGGAGGGTTGGCAACTCTCAGAGGCCCAGAATGTACACATTCCCAGCAGCAACCCCTCCCCTCCCCTGCCAACATCTCCCCTCATTTTGGCATTATCCTAAATCTTTACTCATTTCTGGCCTAGCATTTAATTAACCTTGGATTCTTGAGGCGTTTAGTTTAACTAGGAGTTATTAATATTCAACTTCGTCAAAAATAAACTTTTTTGAAAGGCTGGATCATCTGTAAGATAGAGGGTTCCAAATGTTTTTAAAATGTGTATCCCATTAGTTTTTAAGTGTCCTAATTGCTGATCAGGAGTTTTGATGCATTACTGTGGTAAGTATATTTATATAGAATTTTTTTTGAAATTTTTGACTTTAATTTAAACCATTTACATTGTAACAGAGCAACAGAAGAAGTAAACCAAGATACCTTAATCCAACGTGTTCTCAATGCCTCCGATGCCTATGAGAACATAATCAACGCAGTGAATGCAGCAGAGGCAGCGGCCAACAAAGCAGCAGGTGCAGCAGATGATGCTTTGCAGGTAAATGTTAGAGCAATGGAGAAAGTGCAGTTGGTCAAGTGCTCGTAGTGGGTGAATAGAAACATGCACTAAATTGTATAAATATATAGCCTGTAAACCACTGGTTAGGCCTCAGTTGGAGTGCTACTCCAATTTCAGGCACTGTACTTTAGGAAGGACATTAAGCTCTTGGAGAAGTGGAGAACTGGAGGAAACTGTTCACAGCACTAGAGGGGCTACAGCGAATTGGAGGGGGTGAGGTGATGGGGGAGTTTGAAGCCGAGTGAATTGATTCAATAACAAGCTCAACTGGCTTCTTCTGACTGCTGCACACATGAGCTGTTTCTGAGAAAAGCGGGAAGAGGCGGAAACATGCCTCCATTCCAATCCAAGGTCATTTTTCTTTCCAATTTTCACAGCCTTTCCCACCGCCTCATCTCCAAGAGCCTGGGAAAAATCCATCCCAATAAGAATATTTTCTTCTATTCTTTCACGGGATGTGGGCGTCACTGGCTGGGCCAGCATTTTTAAAGCACATCCCTAACTGCCCTTCAGAAGGTGGTGGTGAGCTGCCTTCTTGAGCCACTGCAGTCCAATATATAAGAGGACAAATCAACTAGAAGCAGGGGGAGGCCAGAGAGCCCCTTGAGTCTGCTCCGCCAGTCATTAAATTTATGTCCGATCTCATCTTGGCCTCAACTCCACTTTCCTGCAAAATCTCATGAGGCTTTGTTCAAACTGTATTTGGTAATCCCCTTATAAAGCACCTTGGGGTGTTTTATTACATTAAACAGGCTATATAAATGCAGGAAGAAAAGCAAAATCTTGTGGATGCTGGAGATCTGAAATAGAAACAGAAAGTGCTGGAAAAACTCAGCAGGTCATCTCCACAGATGCTGTCAGACCTGCTGAGTTTTCCCAGCACTTTCTGTTTCTATTTCTAGTTAAATGCAAGTTCTGGTTGTCGCAGGAAGTTTACAGGAGTTCTATCCTGTTTTGCTATTATGAAGGCAGGAACGAAAATGTGGAATTTTCCATTTTGGATGAATTCCATCAGACTCCGGGCTGCCTGCTTTCCAGGGTGGTCTTTGTCAACTCAGCAGGTCTGACAGCATCTGTGGAGATGACCTGCTGAGTTTTTTCAGCACTTTCTGTTTCTATTTCAGATCTCCAGCATCCGCAGGATTTTGCTTTTCTTCCTGCATTTATATAGCCCGTTTAATGTAATAAAACACCCCAAGGTGCTTCATAAGGGGATTACCAAATACAATTTGAACAAAGCCTCATAAGGAGATTTTTCAGGAAAGTGGAGTTGAGGCCAAGATGATATCGGTCATAAACTTAGTGACTGGTGGAGCAGACTCAAGGGGCTCTCTGGCCTCCCCCTGCTTCTAGTTGATTTGTCCTCTTATATATTGGACTGCAGTGGCTCAAGAAGGCAGCTCACCACCACCTTCTGAAGGTCAATTAGGGATGTGCTTTAAAAATGCTGGCCTAGCCAGTGATGCCCACATCCCGTGAAAGAATAAAAGAAAATATTCTTATTGGGGTGGATTTTTCCCAGGCTCTTGGAGATGAGGTGGTGTGAAAGGCTGTGAAAATTGGGAAAAAAAGACCTTGGATTGGAATGGAGGCATGTTTCCGCCTCTTCCCGCTTTTCTCAGAAACAGCTTGTGTGCGCAGCAGCAATTCACCTTGCAGCCAAAGGAAGCCAGTTGAGTTGTTATTGAACCAATTGTCAGGGATAATGGTATTTTATTAGTGGTGCAGTGTCTGCGTTCGTCAACTCACAGAAGGCGAGTGCAGGGTGGGAGCTTGAGACAGCATGAAAATAACAAGCAATCTAGACATTAAAGTTGCAATTTGGCAAGCCTGAGGCCATCCACAAGCAGGGGCTGGTCATTGCAAGGGTAGCTGCTGAAGTCTGCAGTCACAGGCAATGGTCGCTGTACAGAGATGGCTACCAGTTCCTCAACCTACTCCCAATTCCATTTTGTAGGCAGCTGAGCTGCCAGTGATGGAACGATGAAAATTGGGGATGCACTGAAATGGCCTAGCAAGCCACTCAGTTGAATCAAACCGCTACAAAGTCTCAGAAAAGGAATGAAACCAGATGGACCATCCGGCATCCACCTAGGCACCAGAAACTGCAACGGCAAACTCAGCCCTAT
Source organism: Cetorhinus maximus (assembly GCF_964194155.1). Lineage (NCBI taxonomy): Eukaryota > Metazoa > Chordata > Chondrichthyes > Lamniformes > Cetorhinidae > Cetorhinus > Cetorhinus maximus. The sequence goes on along the minus strand of NC_135882.1, from coordinate 176,090,798 downwards.
CGACCCTGCAAAGTCCTCCTTACTAACACCTGGGGGCTAGTGCCAAAATTAGGAGAGCGTCTCTCAGACGAGCCCATTAGAATCATATCTTACAGATAATGTCCCAGACACCAGCGTCACCATCCCTGGGTATGTACCACCGACAGGTGCGGCACAGCAGTATGTAGTCGGGACCCCATGAAGTTTTTTTTTATTCGTTCATAGGATGTGGCTATAGCTAGGCCATTCCCTAATTGCTCTTGTTCCGCAGGCATTGTTGTGGGTCTGGAGTCACATGTAGGCCAGACCAAGTACAGCAGATTTCCTTCCCTGAAGTGAACCAGATGGGCTTTTACAACAATCGACAATGGTTTCATGGTTCCAGATTTTTATTGAATTCAAATTCCACTATCTGCCGTAGCAGGATTCGAACCCAGGTCCCCAGAGCATTATCTTGCGTCTCCGGATCACTAGTCCTGCGACAATACCACTACGCCATCACCAATTCTCATGGCATCAGGTCAAACATGAGCAAGGAAACCTCCTGCTGATTACCACATACTGCCCTCCCTCAGCTAATGAATCAGTGCTCCTCCATGTTGAACATCACTTGGAGGAAGCACCAAGCTAGCATACAAGTAACTCACCTCCTGACTCCCCAAAGCTTGTCCACCTACAAGGCACAAGTCAGGAGTGTGATGGAACACTCCCCACTTGCCTGGATGAGTGCAGCTCCCACAACACTCAAGAAGCTTGACACCGTCCAGGACAAAACAGCGCACTTGATTGGCACCACATCCACAAACATTCACTCCCTCTACCACCAATGCACAGTAGCAGCAGTGTATCCAATCTAAAAGATGTAATGCAGGAATTCACCAATGCTCCTTAGACAGTGCCTTCCAAACCCACAACCACTACCATTTAGAAGGGCAAGGACAGCAGATAGATGGGAACACCACCACCTGGAAGTTCCCCTCCAAGCCACTCACCATCCTGACTTGGAAATATACAGCCATTCCTTCACTCAAAATCCTGGAACTCCCTCCCTAACAAGATTGTGGGTGTACCTATACCACATGGACTGCAGCGGTTCAAGAAGGCAGCTCACCACTACCTTCTCAAGGGCAATTAGGGATGGGCAATTAGTGCTGGCCTGTCTAGCGATGCCCACATCCCGTGAATGAATAAAAAAAAAATGTCACAAGTGGAGGAGTGCAGTGAGTGCAGAGGGCTGTAGGGCTGCAGCAGATGACAGAGATAGGGAGGGGTGAAGCCATGGAGAGATTGGAAAACAAGGCTGAGATTTTTTAAACAAGGTATCGCTGGAGCGGGAGACAGTGAAGGACAGTGAGCACAGGAGTGAAGGGTGAACAAGACTTGGTGAGGTTTAGAGTATGAGTAGCAGAATTGTGGATGAGTTCAGCTTGATGGAAGGACAGCCAGGAGGGCATTAGAGTCTGGAGGTGACAAAGACATGGCTGAGTGTTTCAGCAGCAGATGCAGACTTATTGCCTACTTTTTATTGTGGTTTCAGACTGTGGTGAAGGAGAATTTGCCTGGCCAAGCAGCTGATTTAAACATCAGAAGTGATAACGTTCTTTCCCTGACAAAGGAAGCTGAAATGGAATTTGACACAGGTAGAGTATTTAACTTGAATTTAATACAATACCCTATGGATCCCAGTGATGATCCAACATTAAGCCAAGTCTCAAAATACCAAACAATCAAAAAAGGTAATAAAAAGATGTACAAAAGATATTTGGAAATCTAAAATAAAAACACTAGAATATAGAACATCCTTGAAAGGGATGTTTTCAGCCATCTTAAACACGACAACAGTTGCAGAGCAGCTGTTGCATCAGCTACCCTGCCGAGGGTTGGCCCATTACACAGGGTGAAATTTAATGCCCTCCCCAAGGTGATTTTGGTGGTGGTGGGGCTGTGGGTGACATTTAATTGGATGGGAGGCTGCCAGGTGGGGAGATTGTCACCTTCTCGCATCTGCCCCAGTTACATCCAGGGCAGGTTCGTCGACGGTGAATGCCAATTTAGGGCCTCATCCCACCACTGCTGGTATTCAACCAGCGTCAGGCAGGGCAGTCGCCATGTGGAAAGCTCGAAAGGCAGACCATGACATGTTTTCTTTTAGGCTGCTAGAGAGGGGGGTTGGTGGGGGGGTGGGTATTTGTGGCATGGGGGGGGCGTGGTGGTCCCTCATCCAAATGCACTTAGTGCCTAAATGAGGAAACTGGCATCAAGAAGGAGGAGGCCCCACAGAAAGCCACACCCCCTTGCCTTTGCTGCTGAGCCCCCCTCTTCCATGACTCCCACCTCGTGATCCCATCCTGCCCCCTCTCACTTGTGGCCAGGGATCCCTCGCTGATCCTGGGTCTCTGGTGGGTGTGTGTTGCTCGGAGCTGCCACCACTTACGATGGCGCCGCCTGCAACAGACAGCTGCTGGCCTCTGATTGGCCGGCAGCTCTTGGGGGAACGGATTTCCACTCCCGGGGTCCTTGATCCCAAGGAAGGCCCGCCGCTAGTCACTTAAGTGCCTGACTAACACTTAATATGGTGGGCCTCCCCCAAAGGAGGCAAGGTGGGTCTCTTGGTGGTTCTGCAGCCCGTTGTAAGATGTGCCTGCATGCCATTGTAATGTAAAGGTGCTTGGAAGAGCAAGGGTTAATGTGGAACAGGAGAAAAACACCACCCATGGTATGATGTATAGAGTTACATGGTAATAGACTGACAGAACAGTCTGGAGAGAACACTCTGGAACCAGCCTGCATGGAGGCAACAGCCCCATGCATGACAGTAACCTGAGATCTGTAAATAGTTAAAGTTCAACAATAAAGGGTTCATGCTTAAATATACAAGTCTCAAGTTCTCATCATTGAGACATCGAAAGAACCCATATTACAACACAGCCGGCAGGCAAGGCAACTTTTGCCTGGATTAAATACCACCCCAGACACTCTTTCTGTTATTTGTGTGTTAGCAACGTCCCCCAATCAAATAATTTTTGAAAATCATTCAGCCATCTTTATTTCTGTCCATGAATTTAACTCTGTCATTTTTCAGTTGTTCTTCCGAAGCTTAAAGGTGCACAATCTCGCCTCAACAGTGCAATACTTAAGAAAAATCAATCGCTGCTGGATCTTCCATCACTTCGGAACAGAGTTAAACAAATAAATCGAGGTATGGATTCACGTGTCATATGTTAGCTGGTTCAGGTCATCGAGCAGGATTTTTAGGTCAAACGGGCGGCGCGAACGGCCGGTCCGGAATCTGCCAGGGAATGGACTGCCGACCGCAAATTCACGCCGACTGGCCAATTAACGGCTCAGCGCCGCTGGGAGCGGGAGGAGGGCAGGTGCTGAAGTCAGCACAGGCAAGCGCTCACAGAAAGCTCCCTGAAAGCAGGGAGCTGCCTCGGGGAGCTGACGACCTGAACAACCTAAAATAAAGGTCACAGAAACCAGAAAAAAGTGTCCTAGCTTCATAATCAGTCACCTGAAAATGTAGATAATGAAAATGTTGTCTGCAGAAATTTATTTTTATTTTAAATCATTACGGAAACCTCATCCCACCCGTGGATGAGGCTTCATATAAAATGCAAAGGCCGCCTGGCCAATTTGCCTGCCCGCCAACTGTTACATTGGACGGGCAACAAAAATTCTCTGTTAATTGGGATGTTAATGGGCTTAATTGCCCTTTTAATTGCCAGCGGGCATGCTTCTGAGTTTAGTGCTCGCCTGCCATCCGAAATATCGCGTGAATGCACAATGATGTTGGGACACTCGCCCAACGTCATTATGTGCTATTTGACGCTCTAGCGGGTCGGGCAGCGCCCACCTGTTCAGTGAAGAGTTCTGCCCATAGGTACAGGAGAGGCCATTCAGCCCCTCAAGCCTCATCTTCCATTCAATTACAACATGGTTAATCTATACCTTAGCTCCATTTATCTGCCTTGGTTCTGTGACCCTGAATACCCTTACCCAACACAAATTCATCAGTTGCAGCTTTTTTTTTCATTTTAAATTGACCCTCAGCCTCAGCAGCTTTTTGGGGGGAGAGAGTTCCAGGTTTCGTGTGAACAACCCCCGAAAAGTCTAGCTCTAATTTTAATGTTATTCCCCCTTGCTCTGAGCTCTTAACCACCAGAGGAAATCATTTCTCTGTATTATCCTGTCAGATCCTGTATTTATTTTTAACACCCCAATAAGATCATACTTAACTTTTGACACTCAAGGGACGTCTTGACATTATATCCTGTTGTTACTGAAATAAACATTTTCAATATCCTCTTTCAGACGATGTTGGTGAGACTTTGGACCGAGCAAAAGATGCAGCTGATGAAGCAACTAAAATCGCTACAAGAGTGATGGATAAATTGCAGCCGATAATTAACGATGTAGGAAACATCAACAAGACATCAGGGAATCTTACAAACACTACTGCTATTAACATAGCATTAAGGGAAGCAGAAAATTCAGGCAAGTAAAATGGTACCTATTGGTGATTAATGTAAAACACCATCACCGACCCACCTAACAGTGATAAAATTGAAATAACTTGCTGTTTTACCCAGTTCGAGCATACATGTGACTCCAGTCCCAAACCGATGTGGTAAACTCTCTGAAGTGACCAAAAAAGTCACTCAGTTGTATTAAACTGATTTTTTAAAAAACACTACATGGACTGCAGCTGTTCAAGATAAAGGTTTGAGATGGGAAATAAATGTCAGCCTCGTCAGCAAATGTCCATTCATTCTAATATAGGCTGGATTAATATATCATGTCTCTCTTAGAGAGAGTGCAGGGGAAATTTTCTAGAGTGGTACTAAGAATGAGGAGATTTAGTTAATGTGGAGGGACTAGAGAAACTGGGATTGTTCTCCTTTGAGCAATTAAATAGATATTTAATAGAAGCATTCAAAATTATAAAAAGTTTTGGTAAGAGTAAATAGAGAGACTATTTATATTTACAGAAAGGTGAGCTAGCAGAGGACATAGATAGGAACATAGGAAATAACAGCAGGAACAGAGGGTACGACCCAGCAAACCTTGATCTTGTCTCAACTGCATGTTCCTGCCTGCTCAACATATCCCTTGATTCCCTGAGAGATCAAAAATCTATTGATCTCAGACTTAAATATGTTCAACGACTGAACATCCAGAGCCCTCTTGGGTAGAGAATTCCAAAGATTCACAAATGGAAACATTCCTCCTCACCTCAGTCCTAAATGATCAGCCCCTGTTCTGAGACTGTGCCCCCGTGTTCTAGATTCTTCAGCCAAGGGAAACAATTTCTCAGTCTCTCCCCTGTCAAGCCCCTTCAGAATCTTATATGTTTCAGTTAGATCATCTCTCATTCTTCTAAACTTCAGAGAGTATAGGCCCAATTTACTAAGCCTCTCATCACAGGACAACCCTCTGATCCCAGGAACTAATCTAGTAGAAATCTAGTTGGTTCAAAATAATTAGTGAAAGAACCAGGGGTGAGTTGAGGAGTAAGTTCTTAGCGCAGTGAATTGTTATGATCTGGAATTTACTGCCTGAAAGGGTGGTGGAAGCAGATTCTAACTCTCAAAGGGAATTGAATAAATACGTGAAGCGGAGGGAATTTTCAGGGCTATGGGGAAAGAGCAGACAGAAGTGCGATAATTTATGCTATGTGATTCTGAACACATATATTTCCGGTTGCTAGGCTAACAAACATTTGTAGTAACCATTGAAATTTGATATTTATTCTCTTTCACAGTAAAAAATTTGACTAATACCCTGCCAGGCCTTGTGAAGAAGCTAAAGGATTTAAGCCAAATACAACCTGTCAATAACATCTCCAAAAATATAGGTCGTATCAGGGAGCTTATTGATCAGGCCAGAGAAGCTGCTAATAAGGTTTGTGTTATTAAATTGATTAAAATCTAGGTTTTTGGATATTTATTTGAATTTTCCCACATATTTATTATAAGCTGATGCTTTCTGCATTATAATACGTGAAGTTAACAGCAATAAAGCTACATCGGAACAGGAGGAGGCCATTCAGCGCCACAAGTCTATCCTGCCATTCAGTTAGATCAAGGCTGATTTGGATCTTAATTCGATTTAGACTCATTGGTTCTTTCACCCTGCCCTCTCAGATGGCATTAAGAAAATAAATCCCACGACACTATGTTGAAGAAGAGGACGGGAGTTCTCCCCTGTGTCCTAGGTCAATATTTATCCTTCAGTCAGAAAGAAAATGCCCTCTGAACAAAGGCAGTTTGGGATGGGCAATAAATGCTAGCCTAGCCAGCCTCATCCACACCCCATGAAAGAATTTAAAAAAAAATCAAAATCACTAAAAAAAAGACACATGATCTTGTCAATATTATATTGCTGTTTTTTGGGACCTTGCTGTGTGAAAATTGGCAGCCACATTTCTGACTGTACTATTTTGGCTATGAAGCATTTTGGACATCCTGAAGTTGTGAAAGGCGCTATAGAAATGTAATGTTCTCTCTTCCATTGAGTAAGTTTCTAAGACTTTTCCCTTTCCCCTCTGTGGTTGTAGATAAATGTGGCAATGAAATTCAACGGTAATTCTGGTGTTGAAGTACGTCTTCCTGGCAATCTAGATGGTTTAAAAGCTTACACATCTCTACTGTTACACCTCAAACGACCGGATAACCGAGGAGGCGGTAGGAGGCGTAAGCAACAAGATTCCAAAAACATGTTTGTTTTGTACCTAGGCAACAGGGATGTAAGTATTCTTCTCTTGGACATCAGGAAGGCTACAAGGAGAAAAATTATTAAGTATGTCATCTAACATTTTGTACAAATGATTTTTCTTTGTTACCAGACTTCCAAGGATTACATCGGCATGGCATTAGAGAATGAGAAACTGGTTACTGTCTATAAACTAGGAAATGAAGAAATGAAAATAGTCTCTGAGAAAACAGTCCACAATAAAAACTTTGACCATATCAAATTTGAGAGGTAATTCATGGACTTGACATTTCAATTTTTTGTGAAGTTTCTGTTTGTTGTAAATCTATTATTTGTTATACACACTTTGTGAAAATACCAGTAAAGAGCTATATATTTATACTCCATCCCCCTTGCCCAAATGACATAAGATCATAAGAAATAGGAGCAGGAGTGGGCCATTTGGCCCCTTGAGCCTGCTCTGACATTCAATAAGATCACGGCTGACCTGATTGAGCTTTTAACTCCACTTTCCTGCTTGCCTCCATCCATAACTCTTGACTCCCTTGTAGATCAAAAATTTGTCTAACTCAGCCTTGGCTATATTCAGTGACCCAGACTCAACTGCTCTCTGGAGGAGAGAATTCCAAAGATTCCTCAGGGGAGGCAGTGGCATATTGGTAACGTCACTGGACTAGTGTTCCAGAGACCCACACACCACGGCAGATGATGGAATTTGAATTCAATAAATATCTGGAATTTAAAGTCTAACGATGACCATAAAACAATTATCATTAAAAATAATGTCCTTTAGGGAAGGAAATCTGCCACCCTCACCTGCTCTGGCCAACATGTGACTCCAGACCCACAGCAAGGTGGTTGAGACTCTTAAAAATGCCCTCTGAACAAGGACAATTAGGGATGGACAATAAATGCTGGCCTAGCCAGCGATGCCCACATCCCATGAACGAATATTTTTTAAAAATTATCGACCCTCTGAGGGAAAAGATTCCTCCTCATCTCTAAATTAAATGAGAGACTCCATATTTTGAAACTGTGGCCTGAATTTTACGCCCCACTGCCAGCGGGCTTTTAGGCAGGAGGTGCCTGAAATTGAAGGAATGGGATTTCCTCTGGGTTCCATGCAGCAATTTTACGCCAGGGCGGGCGAGTCCCCAGATAGGAAGACTGCCCTTTCCCCAAATAAGACCCCTAAGTCAAATATTGGCCACTCAAGGACTGTTTCCCACCCAGCCTCAATTTTTAGGCTGGTGGGAGGATTGACCTTGCATAGGAGAAGTCTGAAAATCAATGGACTTAGATCTCGGGCGGGAAGGGGAGTGGGGGGGTGATGTTGCCTCTATCAGAAGCTCTCTTCTGAAGTCATGCCCCCCCCATTAAGGTCCAGTGCCCTGGACCTCCCCAACCCCCATCCCATGGCATCTTCCCCAAGACCCCGATTGCTTCCACTGTGCACCCCCCTCCCCCGCCAGGCCTTCCCTACCCTTCCCGCCCTGAGACCATTTAAACTTACTTTCACCCCCAGTGCCCAGTTTTAGTCTCAGGTGTCCTACGAGTATACAAAATAGGAACAGAAGTAGGCCATTCGACAACTCAAGCCTACTCCGTCATTTAATAAGATCATAATAAACCTTTACTCTGAGGTCATTAATTAATCCTGTTGCATTACACAATATGAAGTCTAATGTAACCTGCTCTCTGATTGGTTCCAGAATGTGTGCTCTAAGAAACTATGTCGAAAGTATTCTATGAACTCCTCATCCAGGCGGCTACTACCGATCTGATTTTTCCAGTTCATATGTAGATTAAAATTACCCATGATTATTGCCAGCCCTTTATCACAAGCACCCAATATTTCTACCTGCATATTTTGTCCTACATTGTGGTTACTGTTAGGGGGCCTGTAGACTAGTCCCACTAGTGGCTTCTTTCCCCTACTATTCATTCTCTCCACCCAAACCAATTCTACATCCTGATCTCCTGAACCAAGGTCATCTCTAACTATTGCACCAGTGCCATCTTTGATTGACAGTACTACCCCCCCACCTTTAGCTATCTTTCTATTCTTCCTGAATGTCATGTACCTCTCAATATTCAGGACCCAATCCTTGTCGTCCTGCAGCCATGTCTCCATTAGGCTATTAGATCATATTTATTTACTTCAGTGTGCGCTATCAATTCATTTACTTTATGAATGCTATGCGCATTTGGATACAGAGCCTTTAGTTTTGTCTTTTTGTCCTCATGCACTCTGTCTTCTCTCCACTGCAGCTCCCATCTCTGCAGGGACTGGAGAGCTGCTGGGTACTGCCTTGGGGGTGGGTAGTTGGTGCCCCTGGTGGGCACAGGGGACACCACTCCCACCCGCCAAAGAAGGTACCTGCCCCCTTCTTTCCTAACAGCAGCCCGCACTGTCAAAGCTTTTGGGCTGCTCACCATTCCCCCAACATCCCGAGCAGATGTAAAATTGAGGCGGAGGTGGATTGAAGCCCTTAAGTGGCAGTTCATTGTCCTCTTAGTGGCCTCCAAATAGGCCCAAGCGCGAGCAGGCTGCTTGACGCCTTACCCGCTCCCCGGTAATATAGGGTCAGGGTTGGGGTGAGCGGGAAGGCAGCGGACTGGCCGCCCGCTTTATTTCATATGCCCCCACCTTCAAATACGCCGACAGGTGGGGGTGGTGTAAAATGCACCCTATCGATTTCAAATTTATATTTAGCTCCTGAAGCACCGTGATACATATATTATGATGGCACACTCTGACATATGCTTGGGTAACTCTGGTTCACACACCCCTAATAACATCCAGTCCAAAGATGTCACCTGTGTAGTTGAGTCTACAGGAAATTTGTAAATTCCTCATTTGAGTGTTTTATGGAAACTCCTCTGTTCCAGGATCCTGCAGTACGGCACCTTAAACTACAGTCTAGTAAGTCCTAAAATTGGAAAACTTGTGGAGAGCGCAACATACAACAAAACCGGAACTGGTGATGACCTGCTACTTAACCTTGACCCAAAGAATACAGTCTTCTATGTTGGAGGATTTCCCTCCACTTTTACGGTAAAATCACCTATCATGCTATCTCTATTTAAGGATTATTTCTCGTCACTATATCACGGCAATCCAGACATTGTCTGAGTCTGTATTTATAGGATTTAGCAACTGGTGTAGTTGAGTTCAGCTTCAATGACACCTTTTATGCCTAAGTAGATTGCTTTGCCATGGTATCCCCTCCAGGCCCAGCTCTTGGTAACATTTTCATTGCTCTTCACGAGAAACATGTTTTTGATGGAAAGACCCCTAAACGCCTACCCCTTGCATATTTTCGATATGTAGATGATACATTTGCTATATTTGAATCTGTAGCTGTATGTAAGAATTTCCTTACACACCTGAATGGGCTCCATCTGCACTCAAATTCACTTTTAAAATGGAGCAGTCTAACAAGCACCTTTTCCTTGACGTGCGATTTGAGAAATCCGCTAATGGGCTCTTTACTACTGTCTACCACAAGCCTACCTTCACTGGTCAATATACACATTGGGATTCATACAATTCCATGTGCTATAGGATTGGCCTTATCAGCAACCTTGTAAATAGCACCCAAGCCATTTGCAATAGACCCTCACCCTCAACAGCTTCTTTGAGGGGGAGAGGGCCAGATTTCCATTACCCTTTGTGTGAAGAAGTGCTTCCTGCCATCACCCCTAAATGGCCTGGTATAATTTTAATATTGTGCTGCCTTGTTCTGGACTCCCTTAATCGGTTTCCTCTGGTGAGGAAGTCTTGCTACAATTGTACAGGGCTTTGGTGAGACCACACCTGGGATACTGTGTGCAGTTTTGGTTGCCATATTTATGGAAGGATTTACTTGTAGTGGAGGCAGTACAGCGAAGGTTCACCAGATTGGTCCCTGAGATGAGGGGGGTTGTCCTATGATGGGAGGCTGAGTAAATTGGGCCTATATTCTCTGGAGTTTAAAAGAATGAGAGGTGTTCTCATTGAAACATACAAGATTCTGAAGGAGCTTGACAGGGAGGTTGTTTCCACTGGCTGGGGAATCTAGACTGGGGTGGGGGGTGTACAGTTTCAGTATAATGGGTCGATCATTTAGGACTGAGATGAGGAGAAATGTCTTCACTCAAAGTGTTGTGAGTCTTTGGAATTCTCTACCCCAGTGGGTTGTGGATGCTCCATCGTTGGCCATATTTAATGCTGGGAAATGCAGATATCTGGTCTCAGGAACTCGAAGGATCTGTGAAGCAGGCAGGAAAGTGGAGTTGAAGCTCAAGATCAGCCATGGTCATATTGAATGACGAAGCAGGCTTGACGGGTTGTATGCTTTACTCCTACTTGTATCTCTTGTTATCCTCTGTTTTTATCTCTATACATCCTATCAAATTCTTTAATCATTTACACCTCAAATGAGATCACTGCTTAATCTCTTATGCTCAAGGGCTGTATCTTCCGGTCGGCGAGCAGGGGCGGGGCACACTCACTGACACGTAAAATGATGCGGGGTGATGTTGGACATGTGTCCCAATGTCACCCCGCGTTATTTAGACCTTAATGTCAGCCGATTTCCCTGAGGCAGCACTTTGCCTCAGGGAGACCTATGCGCTCTTCCACGCGCATGCGCGAAAGAGAGCACTCCCGGCTGAAGGAATCTCCCTGCCCCGCCTGCACAGGGAGCACATAGCGCTTCCTGGTGGACATCACGCTGGGCGGGCCTAATTGGCCCGCCTACATAAAATGGTGGCACGCCCCCAATCGGGGATGCTGATTGGAAGCCTGCCCGCCCGCGCCCGCTCCCGCACTTCCTCCCCAACGGGGGGGAAAATGTTCCCCAAGAGAATACAAGTCTAGTCTATGCATCAGTCTTCATAACTTAATCATTTTGGTAATCCCCAGTTTCATTCTGGTGAATCTCTCTGTACTCACTCCATGGCCAATATATCCTTCTTGTAGTACCCAGAACTGAATGCAACTCTCCAGGTACAGCTTAATCAAAGCTTTATAGAGCTGTAGCAAAATTTTCACTCTTTTGTATTGCAGTCCCCTGAAACTTGGCCAGTATTTCCATTAAGATTTTCAATTATTTAATTGATTCCATACTTTCAATACAGACTCATATTCTGCTTAATTTAAGAAAATGATTATACAAATTGAATCTGTTGCACTTTGTTTATAGTAAGCAGCTTTAGTTCCCAGTGACGTTTATAGTAAAGTTTATAAGATTTTCAGTACGTCTTCCCACCAATGTTAGTGTGAGAGGGTGGGAGGAGGCTCATGTGGAGCATAAACGCTGACCAATTTTGCTGATTGGCCTGCAAATTTGATGTAATGAAGCAATCAGCAGCACCATTAACAGGTAATCATTGATGCAAAGTCACATAAAGTAACTGCACTCATAAACATTGAGCTTCTAAGAATTTTATATGACCATTTAACTTGATATACAAGATTGTTTTAATTGTAAGCCTTTTTTATCCAGCCTCCAGTTACCTTAAATTATCCAAAATATGCGGGTTGCATTGAGCTCGGTGTCTTGAATGAGAAACTGATCAGTTTATACAACTTTGAAAGAATATTGAACATCAATACCACAAAAGACAGACCATGTGAAAGGTATGGGGCAACTACCACTGTATGGTTTATCCTTGGAGAACATTTTTAAAAAATGATTTCATGTAAAATGTTGAACTTTTTTTTAAAGTCTTAATTTATATAGCATCTTTCACAGCCTCAGGACATTCCAGAGCACTTTGAGGTGTTGTCACTGCTGTAATATAGAAAACGCGACTGCCAATTTGCACACAAGCTCCCACAAACAGCAATGAGATAAATGATCAGATAATCTGCTTTTAGCGAAGTTGGTTAAGGGATAAATATTGCACTTGCATACCAGGAAGCACTCCCCTGTTCTTCTTCAGTATAGTGCCACATGATCTTTTCCTTTCCATTGAGAAAGCAGACGGGCCTCTGTTTAATGTCTCATCTGAAAGATGGAACCTCCAACAGTGCAGCACTCCATCAGTACTGGTGGTGGGGGTGTCAGCGTAGATTATGTGACCAGGTCTCTGGAGTGGGACCTGAATCCATAGTTTCCTGATTCAGATGAAAGAGTACTGGGCTACTAAAGATTCTTGCCAGCATTTGGAGAGGCCCTCTCACACTGCCTAACACAGGCCAGTTAAATTGGCAAGGGACATAAATCTGGAATCCAATCTAGAGGGGCAGGTCATAGCTTCAATTTTAATTCTCTGCATGCGCCAAGGGAATTTAGATCAGGCCTTCAGGATTTTGATACAATAACTGTAATTTCAACACTGTAATGATTACAGTTTAATCTGATCTCAAACTACCTACATTTCTTTATTTTACAGATATAAGCCAACTAAGGAACCAGGAAGGGATGGTTTCTATTTTGATGGAACTGGATATGCATTAATTAAATTGTCCAGTGTTCCACAAAAAGTATCAATTGAACAAACCATTCTAACTTCAAGCAAAAATGCAGTCCTGTTATATTTGGAGAAAGAGGTAAAATTTTATGTCTTTCCTACAATGTCAACATAGTACTAACATCCCTCAGTACCACTAATTATTTGGCCCTCTGGGTGCTGGTACACCGAGAAGTGCATAGGTCTATCATGTCCAATTTCTGTCCATGATACACCATGATAGCATTGTGATCATATGCCAAGCCCCTTGGTGATATTTAGAACACTGCAACACACCATTCCCCAGTGTTTTTTTTTATTATTCATTCATGGGATGTGGGCATTACTGGCTAGGCCAGCATTTATTGCGCATCCCTAATTGCCCTTATTTAGAGGGCATTTAAGAGTCAATCACATTGCTGTGGGCCTGGAGACACAATTAGGCCAGACCAGGTAAGGACAGCAGATTTCCTTCCGTAAAGGACATTAGTGAACCAGATGGGTTTTTATAACAATCGACAATGGTTTTGTGGCCATCATTAATTCCAGATTTTTATTAAATTCACATTTCACTATCTGTTGAGATGGGATTTGAACCTGTTTTCCTTGTACAGCACACCCAAATGTACTAAAAACATCAACTTCCCTACACTATACTCCATCTGCCATCTTGTTACCCATTCACTTAATCTCTCTATATCTCTTTACAGTCTCTCCGTGTCCTCCCCACAGCTTATCTTTCCACCTAGCTTGGTATCATGAGCAAACTTAGATACTCTCTGTCTCTTCATCTAAGTCATATAGATTGTAAATAGCTGAGGCTCAAACACTGATCCTTGCGCACTCCACTGCCTGCAAGTATGAAAAAGCTTTGCTTATGCCTTCCCTCTGCTTTCTATCTGTTAACTAATCCTTTTAAAAATCCAGGTGTACTACATCTGCTGGTTCCCCTTTACCTACCCTACTAGTTACATCCTCAAAAATTCTAATAAATTTGTCAAACAGGATTTCCCTTTTATTAGAACCATGTTGACTTGTTCTAATCATACTATGCTTTTCTAAGTGCCTTGTTAAGACTTCCTTAATAACAGATTCTAGCATTTTCCCAACAACTGATGTTAGGCTAACTGATCTGTAATTCAATCTTTTCCCTCTCCCTCCTTTCTTAAAAAGCGGAATAATATTTGCCAATTTACAATTTAATGAGACCGTTCCCAAAACTAAGGAATTTTGGAAAATTGTAGCTAACACATCCTCTATCTCTGCACCTATCTCTTTTTAGCCCCTAAGGTGTAAGCTATCAGATCTTGAGGATTTGTCAGGTTTTAGTCCCTTAAATTTCTCCATTACTTAATCTCTGCTGATAGTAATTTCCCTAATTTCCTCACTCCTTTTAGCCCCTAGGTTATCGTCTATTTCTGATATGGAACTTGTGTCTTCTACTGTGAAGACAGACACAAAATATTGTTCAATGCCTCAGCCGTTTCCTCATTCCCCATGATAATTTCTCCTGTCTGTGCTTCTAAGGGATGGTTGTGGAGTATTTAAAAGACACTTGGCACAGAGTTGACTGAAGGTAGATTCAGCAGTAGTTCTTTATTTAATACAAGTGTGCAAACATGGGAAATGCTCTTTCAGAATGCTCTAAAAGGCAATTCGAAGTTATACAGTTTCTGTCAGAAATACCATCTTTTGGCGTAACTGATCATCAATTCACAATGTTCTTATCTTGTATGTCCAATTGTTACATCCTTAATTACAAATGAGTTTGCAATATAAACATGTAATGACCTGTTCACCACCTCTGCAGTTCCTGAGGAATTTGTGAAATAATCACGAAATGACCTGACCTTTAGCACAAACAATATTCGTAGTTCATTCTAAAACATCAACTTTGCTTATCTATCCTAATATTTTGCTGCTGTGCCTAGTCATCTGTATATCTTGACCCTGAGGTCAGGCTTTCAGTTTATTACAGTATAACTTATAGACCATTCATCAACTTGTTTTAGCCTGACCCAAAGGTCACATTCCTTAGTTTATCATGGTCTGATCCATAGGCTAGTCATCAGCTTCCGGGCCTGGCCAAAAGGTCATATGCATTCTATTTTTTTACTAAACTGCAAAACCTATATCCACAACTTGGCCAAGCCTGGGTACATCCTGACATGCCTCTTCAGGATCAACATTTGCTTTAGCTACTCTCTTCCTTTTTATATACTTCTAAAAGCTCTTACAAACTGTTTTCATATTTCTGGCTAGTTTACCCTCATTCTGTTTTTTCCCTTTATTTCAACTTTTTGGTGGCCCTTTGCTGGTTTCTAAAACACTCCCAATTCTCAATTCCCAATTTTCAACGGAATTTATTTTGGTTGAACATTTTGAATTACGCCTTGTGCAAATTCATTCTTTGCTGCAAGCATGTACCTACTTAGCTGACAGCAGGCTGCAACAATATTGGATGGATCAGTTTATCAACAGTCCTAATTGTGTACTATCAAAGGCATTGGGAGAAGTTATTTACTAGCCTAGAAATGATCAGCTGTGTAGTTCCTGCTTTATGGCTGCTAACTGCCTGACTAGGCCCCCAACAGGCATGTGCACATTTCCGGCATGTGCATATTTCCGGCACATCCAACCCACCATACTAGAAAAAGAAAATAATCAACCATAAAGCGGCCACGTTGAAACCAATGTTAGATGCTTTGTCTATAAAGCGAGTGGGCCTAATATCAATTTGAGGCCAAAAGCCAGGGGCAGGCTTCAGGACCCCACCATCAAGCTCAAATGGGGGTCAGAAACCCTCACTCTGTCAAGAACAGTCACTCAGCTGTGATTTTCCCCAAATTGGCTAGTTAGAGGCCAGAGCGCGAGCTCACTATGACAGGCAGGCTCTCGTGGCTGGAGGGCTAATAGGACACCCTTTAGGTTGGAAACAGCATCAGAGTTCCCTTATTGGTCATTGAGGGAGAGGGTGGCCCAAAATGAAGGCGTCTTTTCTCCAACCTTTTGAAATTGAAAAATGGCCTTTGCAGCCAGATCATCATTGTGGGAGTAGGGATACTCCTCCACAGAGTGGCCTGCAGCTGCAGCTGAACCCAGGCAGGCAGGGGTCCTGGAGGTCGGCTAGAAAATTGAAAATGAAACTACTGAACTGCTGTAAAATCCCATCTGGTTCACTAATATCCTTCAGGGAATGAAAACTGCTGTCCTTACCTAGTCTGGCCTATATGCATCGCCAGACCCACAGGAATGTGGTTGATTCTTAACTGCCCTCTGAAATGGCCTAGCAAACAGTTCAGTTGTATTGAAGAAGGCAGATCATGCCACCTTCTCAAGGGCTATCAGGGATGAGCAGTAAATGCTGACCTTGCCAACCTTGCCCTCATCCTGTAAAATAATTAAAAGAGCTTGAACCCATCCAAAATTTGCAGCTCATCTTCCAGCTCCATTGGCTCCAAAGCCTTGATTTTTAAATTCTCATCCTTTCAAAACCCATCATGGCCTCGCCACTCACTATTCCTGTAACCTCCTTCAGTGCTCCGAGATCTCTCTGCTCCTCCAATGTTAGCCTTTACACATTCACTATTGGCAGCCATGCCTTAGCTGCCAGGGCCCTAAGCTCTGGAATTCCCTCACTAAATCTCTCCACCTCACTCTCCTCCTTTATGACTCTCCTTAAAACCTACCTCTTTGAGCAAGGTTTTGGTCACCTGTCCTAATATCTCCTTAATTGTTCAGGGTCAAACTTAAAAGTTGTGGTTTATAACCAGGTTTATTGTTTGATTTAGAATTCTAGCTGTGCTTTAACCATTGAGGATGGAAAATTGGTACTCAGATATTATCTCAAATCCGATGCACCCAAGAGTGTGGTTTCAAAAATGGCACTAGACACCAGCAAGGAGAATGTGGTAATTATTTTTTTTTATTATTGTTTACATTAAGAACAAATGTTTGATACCTTATGACAGATTGAATAAAAACTCTCTAGTTTGTGAATGCAGTATCTTATTTGCTGAGTTACTTTCAATCTAAATAAATAAAAATGAATAATTGCTGGCTAGAAATACATAAAATATAAAAATATTTATCTATGATATTCCCTGTAAAATATCGAGTCATAGGTCTGAATTTTTAGCTCGGCGGGTGGGCGCACCCCCGACCTGACCGAGCGTGAAATGACAGTCGCGTGACAGTTTGGTCGGCGGCCAGGCACTGGAGCCGGCAGCACACCCACCGATGATTAAAAGGCCTATTAAGGCCATTAAGTTATCAATTGTGCTTAATTTTTTTCTGTTGTTTCATAATTTTTTCAATATATTCTTCATCTCCCTGAGGCAGCTCTGTGCCTCGGGGACATTATTCAGTGCTCTTTCACGCGCATGTGCGAAGTTTGTGGTAGGCCTGCTCGCCCTCCTTCCGCCCCCCCACCCCCACCGCCTGCACAGGCAGCGCTGAGCTCCGCCGCTCGCGTATCATGCTGGACGGGCATTAATTGGCCCGTCAGCATGAAATCGCGGTGCGCTGTCAATCATGGGCAGCGGTCGGCTTCCTGACTGCCCCCGCCAATCCCGCCCATTGTGTCCATGCTGGCCATCAAGCGCCTATCTATCCTAATCCCACTTTCCAGCACTTGGCCCGTAGCCCTGAATGTGCCCATTTCATGTGCTCATTTAAATACTTCTTAAATGTTGTGAGGGTTCCTGCCTCTACCACCCCCTCAGGCAGTGTGTTCCAGATTCCAACTACCCTCTGGGTAAAAAAAGTTTTCCTCAAATTCCCTCTAAACCTCCTGCCCCTTACCTTAAATCTATGCCCCCTGGTTATTGACACCAACGCTAAGGGGAAAAGTTTCTTCCTATGTACCCTATCTATGCCCCTCATAATTTTGTATACCTCTATCAAGTCCCCCTCAGCCTTCCCTGCTCTAAGGAAAACAACCCTAGCCTATCCAATCTCTCTTCATAGCTGAAACGCTCCAGCCCAGGCAACATCCTGATGAATCTCCTCTGCACCCTCTCCAGTGCAACCACATCCTTCCTATAGTGTGGCGACCAGAACTGCACACAGTACTCCAGCTGTGGCCTAACTAGCGTTTTATACAGCTCCAACGTAACCTCCCTGCTCTTATATTCTATGCCTCGGCTAATAAAGGCAAGTATCCCATATGCCTTCTTAACCATCTTATCTACCTGTGCTGCTGCCTTCAAGGATCTATGGACAAGTACACCAAGGTCCCTCTGATCATCTGTACTTCCTAGGGTCCTACCATTCATTGTGTATTCCCTTGCTGTGTTAGTCCTCCCAAAATGCATCACCTCACACTTCTCAGGGTTAAATTCCATTTGCCACTGCTCTGCCCATCTTACCAGCCCATCTATAATGTCCTGTAATCTAAGAGTTTCCTCTTCACTATTTATGAAACCACCAATTTTCATGTCATCTGCGAACTTACTGATCATATCTCCTATATTCATGTTTAAATCATTAATGTACACTACAAACTGCAAGGGTCCCAACATCAATCCCTGAGATAATCCATTTATCACAGGCTTCCAATTGCAAAAACAACCTTCGACTGTTGCCCTCTGCCTCCTGCCACTAAGAAAATTTTGGATCCAATTTGTCCTGGACCCCATGGGCTCTTACTTCCTTGACCATTCTCCCATGTGGGACCTTGTCAAAAGCCTAGCTGAAGTCCATGTAGACTACATACACTGCACTACTGTCATCTACCCATTAGTCACGTCCTTGAAAAATTCAGTCAAATTTGTTAGACATGATCTCCCCCTGACAAAACCATGCTGACTATCCCTGATTAATCCCTGCCTCTCCAAGTGTGGATTAATCCTGTCCTCAGAATTTTTTCCAATAGTTTCCCTAGCACTGATGTTAGACTCACTGTCCTGTGATTACCTGGTTTATCCCTACCACCCTTCTTGAATAATGGTACCACATGTGCTGTCCTCCAGTCCTCTGGCACCTCTCCGGTGGCCAGAGAGAATTTGAAAATTAGTGTCAAAGCCCCTGCAATCTCCTCCCTTGCCTCACATAGCCTGGGATACATCTCATCTGGGCCTGGGGATTTATCTACTTTTAAGCCCACTAAAACCACTAATACCTCCTCCCTTTCAATATTAATTTGTTCAAGTATATCACAGTCCCCTTCCCTGATTTCTACACCTACATCGTCCTTCTCCATAGTGAACACAGATGAAAAGTAATCATCAAAACCTTACCTATTTCCCCTGGCTCCACGCACAGATAGCCACTTTGGTCCCTAATGGGCCCTACTCTTTACCTGGTTATCCTCTTGTCCTTAATATATTTATAAACTGCCTTGGGATTTTCCTTTATCTTGCCCACCAGTGTTTTTTCATGCTCTTCGCTCTCATAATTTCTTTTTTAAGTACCCCTCTACACTTTCTACAGTCCTCTAGGATTTCCACTGTTTTCAGCCCTCTGTGTCTGCCATAAGCCTCCTTTTTTCCTTACCCAATCCTCTATATCTCTTGACATCCAGGGTTACCTGGGTTGGTTGATCCTACCCTTCATCTTTAAGGGAACATGTTGGCCCTGAACTTTCACTATTTCCTTTTTGAATGACTCCCACTGGTATGATGTAGACTTTCCTACAAGTAGTTACTCCCAGTCCATTTTGGCCAGATCCTGTCTTATCATACTGAAATTGGCCTTCCCCCAATTCAGGACCTTTTATTTCCAGTCCATCTTTGTCCTTTTCCATAACTACCTTAAATTTACTACTATATCTACTAATATACTTTGAGGGGCCTGATTTCTAGGCTCCTTTGGGGCCAGGAGTGAAGGCGGGAGGACAAGTGAGTGCTAAAAACAGTGAGGCCAGCTAATGTGCTGGATTTTCAGATCCATCTGGAACCTGGTTCAATTTTTGGACGTTGGATGACAGGTCAGTGGGGTACCTGCCTACACACAGCGGATAGTCGCTCCAGGTAGTTAATAGCCACTTAAGGCCAATTATAAGATGCCAGACTGTGGGGAGGTGGCGTGGAGGGTGGGAGGCAGGGGGGATGGGTGGTAGCATTCCAGGCAGGTCCTACCTGCCTGCCTGGGCCCAGCAGCAGCTGCAGGCTGCCCTGTAGAGGGCCCTCCATCTTCCACCTCCAGTGGCCTGGATGCAGAAGGTTAAAAAGTTGGAGACAGAGTGCCTCCATTTTGAAATGCCTTTTCTCTTACTTACCACTCTTATAATCTGCTGTTCCTTTCAATCTGGAAGTCTTCTGATTGGCCCACCAGCTTCAAGAGCTCACCTGCCGTTCTTAATTGGATGGAAACTTGCCTTCTGGCCATTAATTGGCAGCTCCAGGGAAAATCACAATGAGTGACTGTTCTCCACACAGTGTGGGTTACTGACCCACATTTCAGCCTGATGGTGGGCTTCAGAAGCCCACAGGGAAAATCCTGCCCGTGGACTCTTTCTTGTCTTTGTCTATACATGTTATGTACAGCACATTGAGCCTGACTGGTCAATGTTGTTTTTATGTTTCAAACCAACCTCCCCCCACCCCTCTTCATCTTGCTCCCTCAATATATCCTTCTGTTGCTTTCTCCCTCATGTATCTAGTTTTCCCTCAGTACTGGAACCATCTTCACTATGTCTCCCGATCAAACCCCTTCATGATATTAAAGACCTCTCCCAGGTCCCCTCTTTATTTTCTCTTTTCCAGAGAAAAGCACCTCAGCCCATTCAATCTTTCATGATGGTTATATCAGTTCTGGTACCATCCTTCTAAATTTTTGTCCTACTTTCTTCAGTGCTTCTATATCCACGTAAAGACTAGAAATGCACACTAGCGGCAAATGGTGATAAATAGAGGAGTGGTTGGCTACCATTACATCGTAAGAAAACAATAACTTACAAAATATTGCAAAATATTTACAGCATGGAATCAGGCCATTCGGTCTCCATTCTCATCATCTCATCCTACCAGAAAGAAAGATTTGCTTTTATAGGCCTTTTGCCACCACTGGGCATCTCAAAATGCTTTACAGCCAATGAAGTAATTTTGAATTGTACTGTAAGGTTCAGGTTCAGGACTCACATTACCCTAAAAGGGGGGATGAGCTCACAAGTGATTTTCAAGTGGTTTATTAACAAGCAACAGTTTAAAAATGATGCACAAGTTAAATAGATAGGAAAAGCATACCACCCGTGACAGATGAGAATGGCTTACGACTCCTGGAGGACGAAAGGATGGATGGTGCATAATAAGCATTGATATTTGAAGCTTCAGGCAGCAGCTTCTGTGGCTCTCTAGCCAAAGTGTTATGAAACTCTTCACCTAGTCTTCCTCGGTCTTCCCCAGTCTTCCCCCATTTGAAGAAGACAGCTGCCCGATGAGGGCTGCCCCCTTTCCTTCTGAGCACCCGTTAATATGCTTTATTTCCAGGGATTGGTTGTTTAACCTGCGTCAATCAACCGTCCAAGTTCTTCTGGCCAATGACCAGGGGTCAAGGGTGAAATTTTACGGCCCCTCCCATTGGTGGGATCTTCCGGTCCCACCGAAGTCCTAGGGCTTTTGAACGGCTTGTCGCGTTTTCCGGCCCCGCCCCGCCACAGCGGAGCCATAAAATTCTGCCCCAGGTGTCACCTCCCACCTGTCCAATTGGCTCGAGGTTGGCCTTCAGCTTGTCTCATGCTGGGTACCATCGTTAACTCCTGCCAGACACTTGCCTTAAGAGGGTACAAGACACCATCCTATCAACTCAGGAATCTCAGCATGGAAGCCTGTATCAGGAGACTATGATATGAGATCCTTGATAGCACCATTCTCCATTGCTATTTTCTTCATTTTATTTCAGCCCCTGACTGCCAGGGACTGCTCGAGTGTTTTTCCTGAGAGAGAAAAGCCTTCTACCAGATAGCCTCACACTTACTTAGACTTAGTCCCGCAGAAGAACTAAGGACAACAAGACCCCGCCACCGGCCCTTCGCAATCTCTTTTTTTCCAGCCCAGGTGGCGTTCCCACTCTTGAGGCTCCTCTTTAAATGTACTTCACTAGGTCTTCTTCGGCTAGTCCCAACAACTTCTTCCACCTGTTTTCTTTTCATTAGTCGAACAGATGGGTTTTTACAAGTTGATGAAAGCTTCATGGTCATCAATTCCAGATTTTTTTAATTATTGGGTTTAAATTCCACCAGCTGCCATTGGTGAGACTTGAACCTGTGTCCTCAGAGGATTAGCTTGAGTCTCTAGATTACTAGTCCAGTGACAGTACCACGACACTACCATTTCCCCCCCTGGCGGTATCCATTCTACTACCACTCTGGCAGGGCCAGGAGGCAAAATACATGTCCTGCCAGCCTCAGTTGTCTCCCTGTCATGATGTCTTGCAGATTCCTCTGACCAGTCTTCTGTAGCACTTCTTCATTGGTGATGCTGTCTGTCCATGTGATGCCGAGGATCTTACAGGCAGCACTGGTGGCCATACTTGACATCTTTGTTGTTCTCTTCCATGTCTCATTGGCATAGATTGCAGTTGGTACTACTAAGGACAGCAGAGTTGCAGCTTCATGGCCGTGTTGATGGGGATGGATGCCCAGACTGTGTGGAGCCATTGGAAGACTGATGCCTCTTTGCCAATTTTTGTATGTTGATCTCTACATTACCCTCCCTGGAGACTTTGCTCCCTGGGTAGGGGGACTGATCAATGTCCCCTATGTTCTGTTGCCCGATGCTGATGGAAGGGCCTTGTTGCCCTCCAGTCATCATTGCCCTGGTCTTTTCACAGCTGATGCATAGACCAACCTTGGTGCTGTTACTCTAAAGACTGGTGGTCATGTCTTGGAGCTCACATACGATACCTTGGCCAGCAAGGCGATGATCTCTGCGAAATCCAGGTCCGCCAACCAGTGGTGTTGCCACAGCATGCCAAAGTCCACACCCACCTTCCCCATGATGAACTCAGTACCGATAGGAAAAGGAGAGTGTGCAGCCTTGCCGTACTCCTGTAATGATATTGAAAGAGTCCAAGGTGCCCGTGCTGGTCTTGATGCAGCAGCTGGAGTGGCGGTATAAGGCTTTGAAGATGTTAATATACTGCTCCGGGATACCATTCTGTCTTGCAATGCCCCAGAACGACCAGATAGATGCTGTCGAAAGCTTCTTGAAATCAATGAAGTTGGACTGTCTCCAATGCCTTCACAGTCTTCCTAAAGTGCAGCGCCCAGAACTGCAAGACTCCAGCTGGGGCTGAGCCAGCATATTGTACAGGTTCAATATTATGTCCAGGAGACCATCACCCCCCACCCACCCCAATTCGCTCTTCTTTTAAAGAGCAGACATGGAATCTTACAGCTGAAAGGGCAGACGTTGGTTTAACGTTGCATTCAAAACACTATACATCTGACAGTACAGCCCTCCCTCAGTACTGGAGTGGAGTGGCAGATGATTTGTGACTCAATTCCTGGAGTGGAACTTGAACCTGGAATCTTTTGACTTGGAGGGGAGAGAATGCTACCAGCTGAACCAAAGCTGACAATATCAGCATATCTTCCTATTCCTTTCTCCTTCATGTGCTTATCTAACTTCCATTAAATGCATCTATGCTTTTCACCTCAACTACTCCACTGGTGACAAGTTCCACATTCCGACCACTTTCCACTAAAGACATTCCTCCTGAATTCTTAAGTGACTACTTTATGTTTGTGGCCCCTAGTTCTGGTCTCACTCATAACCATCTTCTCCAGATCTACCCGTCTTCTCCACATCTACCCTATCAAGCTCCTTCATAATTTGAAAGATCTCTGTTAAATCACTTCTCTTTACTGGAGAAATAAACCTCATCCTGCTTAATCTTTTATGATAGTTATACCTCTCAGCTCTGGCATTAACCTCTTAACTGTTTGTCCTTTCATTAGTGCTTCTATGACCTTTTTGTAATTATGAAGACCAGACCCTTGCGCAGTATTCTTTGTGTTCTCACCAAGTTTCTATATAATTTTAACGTAACTTCTCTGCTTTTAAGTATTAGTGGTATTTAATGCATTATGTTCCCTGCAGATGAACAGCTTGCTTCAGTACCAGGTTCACACTTTGTGAGGTGCTGAATGGTATTTTCATGAAACTCTGCTTCCTGACAATATTCCAAAAGTGGTTTTGAAGTACCTCAGTCTAAAAATATTTTCAGAGAAAAAAAGCTATTGCTGAAGACTCAAAGGCTGGAGTTTTCCAGCACCACTGTGGCGGGTTCCCGCATGCCAGGGCCAGTAAACCATTGAAATCTCCATTCGCATCGCCGGGACCACCAACGTGAGGGGCTGGCAAATTCCAGCCAAAGTTTTCAGATATACCTTTAGCTGAAGAGAAGCTAACAATTTCTAGCTCTCAAACCTTATCTATCAATTAATTAGTTTTATCATATTTGAAATCGTATTCAAACTTACAATTTTTTTCAACTTCCACTTAATTTAAGATCAAGCTCCTAATGTTCAGATCCAAGCGTGCTGTTGTAACTGTCAACGCTGACATTTATCTGAGTGCACAAGATGCTTTCAATGAGTTGAATTTCCCTGATTACTACCTTGGAGGAATACCATCACATCTTCAGGAAGGGTATGTTGATGTGCTTTTCTTTTTTGAAAGGAAGCTGGATGCAAGATATAATTGCCTTTTTAACAAATGTTTCTCTGTACAAGTTTTTTTTTAGAGCAAGAGTAGTTTCAACTTATTGTGAGATAAATATGAAATATGAAAATAAAAATCAGGCCTCTGAATTTCCATGGAGGTCTCCCTATCTCTGTAGCTACAACTTCAGCAGGAGGTCGGTGGAGACACATTATGCCAAGGGAACTGAAATGAAGACTGACATAGGGGAAGTCAGTGGCAGAGTGGCATTGTCACTGGACTAGTAATCCAGCAGCTAGTGGAATTAATTCAATGAATAAATCTGGAAAATAAAGGTAGTCTCAGCAATGGTGACCATGAAACTATCATTGATTGTTGTAAAAACCCATCTGGTTCGCTAATGTCCTTTAAGGAAAGAAATCGCTGTCCTTACCTGGTCTGGCCTATGTGTGACTCCAGTGTGGTTGACTCTTAGCTGCCTTCTGAAATGGCCTAGCAAGCCACTCAGTTCAAGGGCAATTAGGGATGAGCAATAAATGCTGGCCTTGCCCCTGACACCCACATCTTAAGAATAAATTAATTAAAATGAACAAATTCTCCTGCAACTCTTCCTAACTGTTCATGCCATTTCACCCGGCAGCTCTGCCGATCTCCCCTTGCTGAGCAGTGCAAGACAACAACATCAACAACTTGCATTTTATAGCACATTTAAGATAGTAAAATGCTCCATTAAGATGCTACATAGGAGTGTTATCCAACAGGATTTAATACCAAGCTACATAAGGAGATATTAGGACAGGTGACTGGATTCTTGATCAAACAGGTACATGAATTATAGAGTAATTATAATGGGGGACTTTATTTATCTGAATGTAGACTGGAATTGTTTATGGGATGAGACACTTATGAGGAAAGATTGGAGAAGTTGGGACTGTTTTCCTCGGAGAGGAGAAGGCTGAGAGGATACTTGATAGAAGTTTTCAAAATCATGAGGGGTCTGGACAGACTAGATAGGGAGAAACTCTTCCCGCTCGTAAACAGATTGAGAACCAGAGGGCACAGTTTTAAAGTGTTTTCCTAAAGAAGCAAATGTGAGGTGAGAAAAAAGTTTGGAATGCACTGCCAGGAAGTGTGGTGGAGGCAGGTTCAATTGAGGCACTCGAGGGAATTGGATGATTATTTAGATAGAAACAATGTGCAGGGTTACAGGGAAAAGGCAGGAGATTGGCACTGGGTTAAAATGCTCAGAGAGCCAGTGCAGACACAATGGGCTGAATGGCCTCCTTCTACAACTTAATTCTGTGATTCTGGGATAGTAATCATGTAAAAAGAAGAGATGGGCAAGAGTTCCTGGAGCATGTTCAGGAGAATTTTCTAGATTAGTATGTTTCCAGTCCAACGAGGAAGATTTGGCAGATTTGGTTCAGGGGGATGAGGTGGGTCAAGTGAATCAAGTGTCAATAGGGGAACATTTAGGAGACAGTGATAATTGTATGATAAGGCTTAGGTTGACTGTTGAAAAAGACGAGGAGCAATCCAGAGTAAAATTCATTCACTGGGGAGGCTCAATTGCAACGGTGTAGGAATAGACCTGGCCCAGATAAATTGGAATCAAAGATTGGCACGCAAAACGGTAATGGAATAATTGGTTACCTTTAAAAAGGAGATGGTTTTGGATATATCAAGGTGCATTCCCACTAGGTTGAAAGGTAGGGCATAGAAATCCAGAGCTCCCTGGATGACAAAAGAGATAGATATGAAGCTGAAGCAGAAAAATGGTGCATATGACAGATTTATAAGGTGGATAACACAGTTGAGAACCAGGCTCAATGCAGAAGGTTCAGAGGGTAACTGGAACAAGAAATAAGAGAAGCAAAGAGAGAATATGAAAAGAGACTGGTGACTAACATAAAAGGGAATCCAAGAGATTTCTATAGGCATATTAATAGTTAATGGTGATAAGAGGAGTGGAGCTGATTAGGGACCTAAAAGGGGATTTACACTTGGAGGCAGGGGGCATGGCTGAGGTACTAAATGAATACTTTGCATCTGTCTTCACCAAGGAAGAAGATGTTCCCAGGTCACAATGAAAGAGGAGGTAGTTGAGTGTCTAAATGGGTTAAAACTTAATAAAGAGGAAGCATTAGATAAATGTGGCTGGCTGTAAATAAAGTTGATAAGTCACCAGGACTGGAAATTGAACATTGAATTGAAAAAGTAAATTAAAATGCTATTAAAGCTTCTTTAATTCTTCAGTGTGCATAATTGTGTAGCTCACTCTAATACTGGCCCACACAGAGTGGCCAGACTCCAGGGTCACTCCTGAACCTGTGCAGCATTAGGTGCCTTCAGTTGGGCTGGCAGCAAGACATGTCCAGTCACCCAATCTAGGAACTGCTCTTGGCTCGATCTGAAGTAAAGGGCAAGACCTGGTGAGCTGCACTCTTCTAGAATTACATAACTTATTGACGTTCACTGTCAAGATTCATATTCTCAGAATGACCACGGGCAGTGATTGGCACTGGCAGTATAATCATGCCATAGTGTGTTATCACCTTCAGGAATGGAAGGAAAAGAAATAGGGCAGAACTTTCTGCCTGTCGGGCGGGCGGGCCCGACCCAATCTCCGGCGGGTGGGGAGCCGATCCCCGCCGGAGAAGCGGGCCCCGCCGCCATTTTAAGTGAGCGGACCAATTAAGGCCCGCCCAGCGTGACGTCCGCCTGGAAGTGCTATGCGCTCCCTGTGCAGGCAGGGGGGGGGATTCCCAAATGTGAGAGTGCACTCTTTCACGCATGCGCACGAAAGAGCGCACAGCTCCCTGAGGCTAAGTGCAGCCTCAGGGAGATCATTGACATCTGTGTAAACTTTAAAAATAGAAAAATAAAAACACCCTTAACATGTCCTCCTCATGTGACAATGTCACACGAGATGGGACATGTTAATAAATTTCACTAAAACTTTATTAAAGTTTTTTTAAACCCTACGTGGAATCTCATCCCGCTGGTGGATAAGGTTTCATGTTTTTTCAGAAGCCCGCCGGGGCTCCTGGCCTGCCCACCAACCTTAAGGTTGGATGGGCAGGCCCTTTAATTGTTTTAATTATCCTGTCAATAGCCTCAATTGGCCATTGACAGGTTGGCGGGCACACTGCTGATTTGGCTGTGCCTCCGCCTTCCTGAAGATTTAAATGGGGCGGGTTCCCCCGACATCATCGTGCATCATTTTTGCGTCGGCAAGCAGGCCCCGCCCCCTGCTCGCCGACGGAAAAATTCGGCCCATAGGGTTGGAAAGAGAAGAAAAGACTTATTAGGTGCAATTACCATGTTGGCTAGGGTGTAATGAGGCCTCTCCTTACTTCCTTCAGTCAAACTGATTAGCCAAGAAGCAATAATTTATCATGTTTCATTTAGATATTTAAAAGCTGCACTATCTCATTTTCCAAAATTACAAAAGGCTGCTACATTTGAAAATCATCAGCATTTGCTAACGTGTTTATATGAGTTAGATGATGGGTGACATTAAGTAGGGTAGGAGGAGACTCGTGTAGACTGTAAACACAGCATGGACCCGTTGGGTCGAGTGGTCTTTTGCTATCCTGTAAATTCTGTGTAATTCTATTTGATTTTTTAATTTCAGATTAAACATGCGTGTAAAAACATCCATACGAGCCTGTGTGAAAAATCCGAAAGCTAATGATAGGAACATAGATCTATCCGTCGAACGCGTTGTTGGTGTTAGTAAAGGCTGCTCACATGCACTATTGGTGAGTTTTAGTAATTTCCTGTTGATGATCAATAATAATGAATATCTTAAAGAAAATAACAAAATACCTCAGGGTTTTAGATGATTTGTTAGCCAATCATGTGGAAGACAATGGCTGGGATTTTCTGTTCCTGGCTCTGCCCACTGCTGGCTGGACCGGAAAATCCCACCCCGTGACTTTTTAAACTAAAGAAAGACTTTATCTTATATAAAACCTTTTGCAATATCATGACATCTCAGCCAATTAAGTGTTTTGAAGTGTAGTCGTTGTTGTAATATGGGAAAATATGGCAGCCATGTTATGCACAGCAGCCTCCAACAGGCAGAAATTCGAGTGTGACCGCATAGTCTGTTTTAGAGATGTTGATTGAGGAATAAATATTGCTATATGAAGCCGTGAAGCCACAAACTCTGCTTAAGCTTATTAACAGGAAAAGATTTGAGTTTATTCATTTATCTCCTGAAGAAAGGTTGTACAGGTTGGGCCTACACCCAGTGGAGTTTAAAAGAATGAGAGGTGAATTTATGGAAACATATAAGATCCTGAGGAGACTTGGTAGGGTGGATACAGGAGATGTTCCTCTTTAGGGGAGACTAGAACTATGGGACACGGTTTAAGAATAAGAGGTCTCCCTTTTAAGATGGAGATGAACAGAATTTTTTTCAGAGGGTCGTTAGTTTGTGGATTTCACTTCCCCAGAGAGCAGTGGAGGCTGGATCATTGAATATGTTCAAGGCTGAGTTAGGCAGATTTTTGATAGACAAGGGAGTCAAGGGTTATGAGAGGCAGACAGGAAAGTGGGGTTGAGACCAAAACCAGATCAGCCATGATCTTATTGAATGGCGGAGCAGGCTCGAAGGGCCGAATGGCCTACCCTTGCTCCAAATTCTTGTGTTCTTATAAAAATATATTAGTATTAATTTCTTAAGTTTCCTATTTATTTATTGATTCATTAATCACTGCACATTTTATTCATGTAATTTCAGAGATAGTCTTAACAATTCATTGGTACATTAAAATTGTTATACTCTGCTAAATTAATTTGGGTAATAGCTTGGTAGTCACATGAGACTAAAACGTTCCTGAAATCTTGAAAAATTAGAGGAAGCACGTGGATTGTAATACGTAGGCCTCTCACCTTTCTATCACTTAGTTAAGACCTGGTTAAGATTTAATAGTTTGGTCCCTTGGTTGAGAGGGTTACCCTATGATGAAAGGCTGAGTAAATAGGGCCTATATTCTTAGAGTTCAGAAGAATGAGAGCTGATCTAATTGAAATATACAAGATTCTGAAGGGGCTTGACAGGGTAGTCACGAGATGTTGTTTCTGCAAGCTGAGGAATCTGGAACACAGGGACACACTTTCAAGTAAAGAGGACAATCATTTAGTACTGAGGAGACATTTCTTCTTCAAAGAGTTGTGAACCTTTGGAAATATCTATGTCAAAGGGGTGTGGATGCTCCATTTAAGGCTGGGATAGACAGATTTTTCATCTCTCAGGGATTCAAGGGATATGAGGAATGGACAGGAAAGTAGAGTTAAAGCCCAAGATCAGCAATGATCTATTGAATGGTAGACCAGGCATGAGGAGCCATATCATCTATTCCTGCTCCTATCTCTTGTGCTCTTGTAATAAATAATTGTGCTAAGTTAGTCAAGTAATTCAAAAGCATCACTATCTGGAATGCTTTAATGTGTGGTGGAAGCAGACTCAATAATAACTTTCAAATAAAACAGGACAGGTGGCTCAACCATGGATTACGAAAGAAATTAGGGATAGTATTAGATCTATAGAGGAGACATATAAAATTGCCAGAAAAAGCAGCAAGCCTGAGGATTGGGAGCAGTTTAGAATTCAGCAAAAGTGGACAAAAAGATTGATCAAGAAGGGGAAAATGGAGTATGAGACTAAAGTAGCAGGGAACATAAAAATTGACTAAAAACTTCTATAAATAATGTGAAGAAAAAAAGATTAGCAAAGACAACAGTCAGAAACAGGGGAAATTATAATGGGGAACAAAGAAATGGCAGAAGAATTGAACACACATTTTGGTTCTGTCTTCACAAAAGAGGGCATGAATAATTCCCCAGAAATGTTAGGGAACCAAGGGTCTAGTGAGAGGGAGGAATTGAAGAAAATCAGTAATAGTAAAAAAAATGGTGCTAGAGAAATTAATGGGGTTAAAGGCTGAAAAATCCCCAGGGCCTGATAATCTACACCCCAGAACACTAAAGGAAGTGGCCCTGGAATTATTGGATGCATTGGTGGTCATCTTCCAAAATTCTATAGACTCTGGAGCAATTCCTACAGATTGGAGGGTGGAAATGTAACACCACAATTTAAAAAAGGAGGGAGAAAAAAAAACAGAGAATTACAGACCAGTTAGTCTAACATCAGTAGTGGGGAAAATGCTAGAGTCTATTACAAAAGACATGATAACAGAACACTTGGAAAGCATTAACGGGATTAGACAAAGTCAGCAGGGGTTTATGAAAGGGAAATCATGCTTAACTAATCTACTGAAGTTTTTTGAGGATGTAACTAGTAGAATAGATGAGGGAGAGCCAGTGGATGTGGTGTATTTGTATTTCAAGAAGGCTTTTGAAAAGGTCCCACAAAATAGGCTAGTGGGCAAAATTAAAGCACATGGGATCGAGGATAATATACTGGCATGGATTGAGAATTGTTGACAGACCAGAAACAGAGAGCGGGGATAAATAGGTCTTTTTCCAGATGGCAGGCGGTGACTAGTGGTGTACCACAGGGATCAGTGCTTGGGCCCCAGCTATTCACGATATATATAAATAATTTGGATGGGGAAACCAAATGCAATGTTTCCAAGGTTGCTGACGACACAAAACTGGGCAGGGTTGTGAGGAGGCTGCAAGGAGGCTTAGAGTGATTTAGACAAGTTGTGTGTGTGGGAAAACACATAACAGATGGAGTATAACGTGGATAAATGTGAAGTTATACGCTTAGGTGTGAAAAACAAAGACAGAGTATTACTTAAATGGTGATATATTGGGAAATATGGACGTACGAAGGGATCTGGATGGCCTTGTTCAGCAGTCAATTAAAGTAAACAGACAGGTACAGCAAGCAAAAACAGAATTACCTGGAAAAACTCAGCAGGTCTGGCAGCATCGGTGGAGAAGAAAAGAGTTGACGTTTTGAGTCCACATGACCCTTCAACAGAACAGAACAGCAAGCAGTTAGGAAGGCAAATTGTATGTTGGCCTTCATTGCAATAGATTTGAGTTCAGAAGTAGGGATGTCTTACTGCAGTTATACAAGGCCTTGGTGAGACCACATCTGGAGTATTGTGTACAGTTTTGGTCTCCCTACCTAAGAAAGGATAAAGTTGCCATAGAGGAAGTGCAGCGAAGGTTCACTAGGCTGATACCGGGGATGACAGGACTGTCATATGGGGAGAGGCTGGTTCGACTAGGCCTATACTCACTAGAGTTTAAAAGAATGAGAGGGGATCTGATTGAAATGTATAAAATTATAACAGACTAAGTGCAGGGAGGATATTTCCCCTGGTTGGGGAGTCTAGAACCAAGGGCCACAATCTCAGGATACGGGGAAGGCCATTTAGGACTGAGATGAGGAAAAATTTCTTCACTCAGAGGGCGGTCAACCTGTGAAATTCTCTACCACAGAAGGCTGTGGAGGCCGGGTCACTGAGTATATTCAAGAAAGAAATTGATACATTTTTGGATATTAGGGGCATCAAGGGGTATGGAGAGAAAGCGGGAATATGATGTTGAGACAGAGAATCAGCCATAATCATATTGAATGGCGGAGCAGGCTCAAAGGGCTGAATGGCCTACTCTTGCTCCTAGTTTCTATGTTTCAAAAGGGTATTGGATAAATACTTGGAAAGGAAAAAATTACAGGACTATGGGGAAAGAGGTGAGTGGGACTAATTTGTATAGTTCTTTTAAGAGCTGGATCAGGCACAACGGTGTGTGGCCTTTTATGTTGTATGGACATAAATAGTTACCTAATACAATGTTTTCTATTTTTCCTTTTGTTAGCTGGTCCGTACTGCCCATTTTAATGGTAGTGGATTATTGGGCCTTTCTGCAGCTGACTTATCCTTCCCTGAAAACTTCCACATTGGATTTGGTTTTTCAACAAGCCAGTTGAACAGTCTAATGTTTTCTTATGAAAAGGTAAGAAATATAGTGAGTGGTTTGCTCTGCCCAACTCTTTTTTTAAACAAGACGGCCTATTATTATCCTGCAGCAAAGCATCTCAAATTTTCTTCAAGAATATTTTTTGCTTAGAATTGAGTAGTTTATGCACATGAATAATATAGACATTATGGTCTCAAGGGAGACCATTAACTTTGAAAAAGAAAATCAAACTCTCAGTTATTAACAAATTATTATACCACAAGGTTTCACATTTTAAACAAAAACTTTTACTGTACAAGAATGAAACAAAACAAGTACTGCTAACGACACTATATTTCATGAACAATTATTCTTTAGGCTCGTAAATCTCAAAGGGTCACTCCCAATTCTACATTTATTTCCACCCAATAGTTGCCCTATACGTTACAGGATCTTGAGGGTTCCTTCACTTCTCTTGGCACCAAACCAAGGTGTGCCACAGCTCTCAGGAATTCACTTTGATTCACTTCCGTGTTCAGTGGTCAGCTATTCTCCGAGGTGTGAGATTTCTTGGGGTCCTTCCATTAGCATTTGGCCAAACAATCCTCTAACCCTCCTTAAGCACTTCACAATTGTGGACATCCCATGGGGTTTACTGCATTCTTGCTTAGCGACTCCAGCTCAGAAACACCCCTCTGTTCCTGGTGTACAGCTCCGTTACAGCTTCTGGCAGCTTTGCTCTTGCTCTCTCTCTTTGCCTATTTCCAAGCTGTCCAGCTCCCCCCAGACATAAACTGCCTGTTTCAGAGCTGCTCCCAAGCTCACTTATAGTTTCTGTGAGCTTCTCACACACACATAAACCCGAAACAAAAGGGTACCTCTCTGCATAACCTACCTCCATACCAATGCGACATATTTGGTATGTCCTAGGTAGAAATTTAAACCAATTATTTCCAACTTTCAATCTGTCCTGTGATCTGAAAAGATACCATAAGATCTTCCCTTGTTCACCTCTTGTTTTCAAACGTTTCTTTGATCTAGGGTTCACGTGAATAATTTTAACCCCTTATGAAGACAACTGTAGACATCTCATTTCCACCAAGAAACTCAAGAGGCCATCCAGTGTTTGATGGTTCCCCCCTTCCAACTCTGACCTTATTAAATAAACACAGGCCAACCTTTAAATGGCAATTACTTCAGGTCTGCATATCAGCCTCTCACCAGGCGTTTCCATTCATCTTACATTTAAAACTTCAATCCCTAAATTAAATGTTATACTCCTTAGACATATGAATCTGGAAAATAGATATTTTTTGCAATAACATTAATTGGTCATTATCAAAAGAAAAGCAGAAATGAGCATGCAGCACTGAGCACCACTTTAAACTTTCTCATACAATTAAAAAGTAATGAAAAGATAAGACTGGCATTTCTATAGCGCCTTTCAGAACCACAGCATGTGTCAAAGCTCTTTACAGCCAATTAAGTTGAATTGTAGTCACCGTTGTAATGTCGGAAACATAGCTGCCAATTGACCCACAGCAAGCTCCCACAAACAGCAATGTGATAATGACCAGGTAATTTTTTTTTAACGAGGTTGATTGAGGGATAAATATTGACCCAAGTGGAAGCAAGTTCAATAGTAACTTTCAAAAGGGTTTGGATGAATACTTGGAAAAGAAAAAAAAATACAGGACTATGGGGAAAGAGAAGGGGCAGTGGAACTAATTAGATAGCTCTTTCAAGAGTTGGCATCGGCACAATGGACTGAATTAATTTATTACCCCCTTGGGATATTTTATATCCACCTGAGAGGGGAGACATTGCACCTGAAAGGCATCACCTCTAGCAGTGCAGCACTACCTCAGTACTGCACTGGAACATGAACCTGGACTTTCTGTTCAAGTCACTGGAGTAAGACTTTAAACACAGCACCCTCCTAGTCAGAGACAATAATGTTATCCACTGAACCACAGTTTATACCTAATTACTGAAAAGGAGAACAAAAACCCATCAACACACATAGTAGATGATACACAGATGTTTTAACTCATTACTCTTACTTTGCAACCCACAATGGTGTCATCACATTGTGATCTCTGCGTCTTAAATAGGTTTCTGCCTACTATTAATGGGAGCCTCATCTGTCATTAATATTATGCTGGCCAGGAGCACAGTGGGTTGGAGGCAGGCTTTTTAATTTCAAGATTATAACCAAAACTGATCAACTCTGATTCTGAAAATAAAAGATTTTGTTTCATTTTGTAGGATAACTTTGAAGTTTTGCTGGAAAACGGCATAGTGAAGGTTAATATTCTGGGCACAGTCTTAACGTCTCAAAGCTCTTTCAATGATGGTGCCAACCATTATGTATCAGTCCAGAGGAGAGGAAATAGGTATGTTTCTTACAATTGCTTTCTTCACATTTTATCAATTCAGAGGTTTGTTTCCTTTAGTAGAGCACAGGATAGGAGGAGATGGTGGCGCAGTCATAATGTCACTGGAGTAGTAATTCAGAGGCCCAGGCTTATGCTCTGGGGGCATGGCAGCAGGTGGAATTTAAATTTAATTAATAAAATCTGTAATTGAAAGCTAGGCTCAGTAATGGTGACTGTGAAACTATCATCACTTGTCGTAAAAACCCATCTGGTTCACTAATGTCCTTTAGGAAAAGGAAATCTGTCATCCTTACCTGGTCTGGCTGACATATGACTCCAGATCACATCCAGACTCTTAACTATCCTCTGAAATGTTCTCGCAAGCCACTCAGTACTGGGGCAATTAGGAATGTGCAACAAACAAAATAAGGATAAACTCTTAGACCAAAATCTACATGCGTGAAGCACACAGGAGGTATACTTGCTGCATGGGAATTACTCCCCATGAGGTTGTTTTCAAAACATTTTATTAAATTTTATAAATATGATTGAATAAAATATATTACAAAATAACTGACAATTAGAAATCACTGGTTAGGCTTGAGTTGGTATTGGGCCTAATTCTGGGCACCACACTTAAGGAAGGATGTCAAAGCCTTGTAGAGTGTGAAGAGGAGATTTACTAGAATGGTACCAGGTATGAGGGACTTCAGTTATGTGGACAGGCTGAAGAAGCTGGAATTGCTCTCCTTAAAGCAGAGAAGGTGAAGGGGAAATTTGATAGAGGTCTAAAAAATCATGAAGGATTTTGGTAGAGTGAATATTGAGAAACTGAGCAAGATTTTAACTCACTCAAAACGCATCCACTTGCACAGAGTTAAAATCAGGCCCACTGTTTCTGCAATGGAACTAGAGGGAAGACAAGAGGGAAGTTTTTACAAAATGAACTGTTGTGATCTGGAATGGGCTGCCTGAAAGGCTGATAAAGCAGACTCCGTAGTAATGGGGAATGGGATAAATACTATAAGAGGAAAAGTCAAGGCTGTGGGGAAAGATAGAAGTAGATATTAGGTCAGATGACGAAAACTTGGTCAAAGAAGTAGGTTTTAAGTATTGTTTGAGAGGTGGAGAGATGTAGGGAGAGAATTCCAGAGCTTAGGACTTAGGAAACTGAAGGCACAACCACCAAGGGTGGAGCAATTAAAATTTGTTAAAATAGATTTAAAAATCTAAATTATTATTTAGAAATTGATGGTTTCCAGGTACGTTCCTAATTGTATTGGTTTATAACTATTTTCTTGATTAGCTGAGTAATTGTTACCACGTCGAATGGTTGAGGTGCATATCGTAGGTGCATTTAAGGGGAAGCTACAAGAGGGAGAAAGGAATAAAGGATATGCTGATAGTGACATGTAGGGGAGGGATGGAAATATAGGGGAGATGGAAACTCAAACCAGTCTGGCTGAGGGCCTGCCCTGTACATTCTATGTAATGTTTCGTATAAATAAATATTCATCATCACTTTTGTGCTCTTTACTTCTTGAGAATCAGCTGCTCTGTATTTACCACTTTGTCTTTTTTTCGAAAAAACTTCCAGGGTCTATCTGAATATAGATGATTCAGAAAACAAAACAGCAGAATTAAGATTGGCCCAGCCTGCCCCAAAAATGTCGGTATACTTGGGTGGAGACAAAGACACAAGGAACTTTGATGGCTGCATCAGCAATGTGTTTCTACGAAGGTAAATTATTCACTCTCTCTCATTCAACCAATCAGCAAAGGACAAATGTAACTCATTTCAACTGACATTGAGAAATGTTAATTTACTACAGAGAATTGTTGAGGGGAATAGTATTAAAGCCTTTAAGGGTAACTTGGATAAATACATGTTGGAGAAAGGATATGCTGAGAGGGTTAGATGAATTAAGATGGGAGGTGGTTTGTGTAGACCATTAAAATCAACATAGACCAAAATGGCCTGTTTCTGTGCTTTTTTTTATTCGTTAATTGGACATGGGCATTGTTGGCTAGGCCAGCATTTATTGCCCATCCCTAATTGCCATTGAGAAGGAAATGGTGAGCTGTCTTCTCGAACCGCTGAAGCCCATGTGGTGTAGGTAGAACCACAGTGCTGTTAGGGAGGGAGTTCAGGATTTTGACCCAGCAACAGTGAAGGAACAGAGATATATTTCCAAGTCAGGATGGTGAGTGGCTTGGAGTAGAGCTTCCAGGTGGTGGTATTCCCATCTTATCAGTTGCCTTTGTCCTTCTAGATGGTAGCGGTCATGGGTTTTGAAGGTGCTTTCTAAGGAGCCTTGGTGAGTTCCTGCAGTGCATCTTGTAGTTGGTATACACTGCTGCCACTGTGCATCAATGGTGGAGGGAGTGAATGTTTGTACATGGGGTGTCAATCAAGAAGGTTGCTTTGTCCGGATGGTGTCAAGCTTCATGATTGTTCTTGGAGCTACACTCATCCAGGCAAGTGGAGAGTATTCCATCACACTCCTGATTTGTGTTTTGTAGATGATGGACAGGCTTTGGGGAGTCAGGAGGTGATTAATCACGGCAGGATTCCTAGCCTTTGATCTGCTCTTGTGGCCACAGTATTTATATGGCTAGTCCAGTTCAGTCTTTGGTCAATGGTAACCACCAGAATGTTGATAGTGGAGGATTCAGCGATGGTAATGCCATTGAATGTCAAGGGGACGATGGTTAGATTCTCTCTCGGTGGAGATGGTCATTGCCTGGCACTTGTGTGGCACGAATGTTTTTTCTAGTTGTCAGCCCAAGCCTGGATATTGTCCAGGTCTTGCTGCATTTGGACATGGACTGCTTCAGTATCTGAGGAGTCGCGAATGGTGCTGAACGTTGTGCAATCATCAGCGAACATCCCCACTTCTGACCTTATGATGGAAGGAAGGTCATTGATGAAGCATGAAGATGGCTCCAACCAGCGGAGAGCTTTCCCCCGAATGCCATTG
The DNA here is from genome assembly GCF_964194155.1 of Cetorhinus maximus. Taxonomy (NCBI): domain Eukaryota; kingdom Metazoa; phylum Chordata; class Chondrichthyes; order Lamniformes; family Cetorhinidae; genus Cetorhinus; species Cetorhinus maximus. The sequence continues at coordinate 176,052,812 of NC_135882.1, read as the reverse complement.
ACTCCAGTTTTTCTAGGGCTCCTTTATACCGCACTTGGTCAAATGCTGCCTTGATGTCAAGGGCAGTCACTCTCACCTCACCTCGGGAGTTCAGCTCTTTTGTCCATGTTTGAACCAAGGCTGTAATGAGGTCATGAGCTGAGTGGCCCTGGAGTAACAGAAACTGAGTGTCAACGAGCAGGTTATTGCTAAGCAAGAGCCGCTTGATGGCACTGTCGATGACCCCTTCCATCACTTGCTGATGATCGAGAGTAGACTAATGGGGTAATAATTAGTCGGGTTGCATTTGTCCTGCTTTTTGTGGACAGGACATAGCCGGGCAATTTTCCACATAGCTGGGTAGGTGCCAGTGTTGTAGCTGTACTGGAACAGCTTGGCTAGGGGTGCTGCAAGTTCTGGAGCACAAGTCTTCAGTACTATTGCAGGAATATTGTCAGGGCCCATAACCTTTGCAGTATCCAGTGCCTTCAGCCGTTTCTTGATATCACGTGGCGTGATTAGAATTGGCTGAAGGCTAGCATCTGTGATGCTGGGGTCATCCAGAGGAGGCCGAGATGGATCATCCACTTGGTACTTCTGGCTGAAGGTTGTTGCAAATGCTTCAGCCTTATCTTTTGCACTGATGAGTTGTTTAATTGTCCATCACCATTCACGATTAAATGTGGCAGGACTGCAAAGCTTACATCTGATCTATTGGTTGTGGGTTCACTTAGCTCTGTCTATCACTTGCTGCTTATGCTGTTTGGCATGCAAGTAGTCCTGTGTTGTAGCCTCACCAGGTTGACACCTCATATTTTTAGGTATGCCTGGTGCTGCTCCTGGCATGGCCTCCTGCACTCTTTATTGAACCAGGGTTGATCCCCTGGCTTTATGGTAATGGTAGAGTGGGGGATATGCCGGGCCATAAGGTTACAGATTGTGTTCGAGTACAATTCTGCTGCTGCTGATGGCCCACAGTGCCTCATGGATGCCCAGTATTGAGTTGCTAGATCTGTTCGAAATGTCTCCTATTTAGCAAGGTGGTAGTGCTAAACATGATGGAGGGTATCCTCAATGTGAAGACAGGACTTTGTCTCCACAAGGACTTTATGGTGGTCACCCCTACTGATGCTGCAATTGACAGATCCATCTGCAACAGGCAGATTGGTGAGGGTGAGGTCAAGTACGTTTTTTCCTCTTGTTGGTTCCCTCCTTCAGCAGTCCCCAGCATCACAGATGCCAGTCTTCAGCCAATTCAATTCACTCAATGTGATATCAAGAAATGGCTAAAGGCACTGGATACTGCGAAGGCCATGGGCCCTGACAATATTCCAGCAATAATACTGACGACTTGTGCTCCAGAACTTGCCATGCCCCTAGCCAAGCTGTTTCAATACAGCTACAACACAGGCATCTACCTGGCAATGTGGAAAATTGCCCAGGTATGTCCTGCACACAAAAAGCAGGACAAACCCAATCTGGCCAATTACCATCCCATCAACCTACTCTTGATCCCCATCAGTAAATTGATGGAAGATGTAATCAACAGTGCTATCAACAGCACTTGCTTAGCAATAACCTGCTCGCTGACACTCAGTTTTGGTTCCACCAGGATCACTCAGCTCCTGACCTCATTACAGCCTTGGTTCAAACATGGCTAAAAGAGCTGAACTCCAGGAGTGAGGTGAGGGTGACTGCCCTTGTCATCAAGGCAGCATTTGACTGAGTGTGGCATCAAGATGCCCTAGCAAAACTGGAGTCAATAGGAATCAGGGGGAAAACTCTCCGCTGGTTGGAGTCACCTGCCGCAGATCCAGTCTGTCAGCTATGTCCTTTAGGACTCTGCCAGCTCGGTCAGTAGTGGTGCTACTGATACACTCCTGGTGGTGGACATTGAAGTCCCCCACCCAGAGTAGTTCCTGTGCCCTTGAGACCCTCAATGCTTCCTTCAAGTGGTGTTCAACATGGAAGAGCACTGATTCATCAGCTGAGGGTGGATGATATGTGGCAATCAGTAGGAGCTTTTCTTGTCCATGTTTGATCTGATGCCATAAGATTTCATGAAGTCCAGAATCGATGTTGAGGACTCCCAGGGCAACTCCCTCCTGACTGGATACCACTTTGCTGCCACCTCTGCTGTGACTGTTCTGCCGGTGGGACAGGACATACTCAGGGATGGTGATGGTGGTGTCTGGGACATTGTAAGGTACGATTCCGTGAATATGACCATGTCGGGCTGTTGCTTGACTAATATGTGAGACAGCTCTCCCAATTTTAGCACAAGTCCCAGATGTTAGTAAGGAGGACTTTGCAACGTCGACGGGGCTGAGTTTGCATTTGTTGCTTCAGGTGCCTAAGTTGATGCTTATCGACTTTGTAACTGAGTGCTAGGCCATTTCACTCAAAGGCAACAGTGCTACCAAAGGATCTAAGATTGATGCCATGACTCTTACCATAGAATGGGACTATATAGTATTTCAGTCCTTAATCTTGTGCTCAGATAAGACAATCTTGGTGGTGGAGTTTGACACACAACGATGGAAAGATCCTGATGATACAACCGAAAGGCTTGTTCGGCTTAGAATCATAGAAAAGTTACAGCACAGAAGGAGGCCATTCGGCCCATCTTGTCCATGCCAGCCTGAGGATACCCAGGTGCCCTTTCTAATTCCACCTTCCTGCACCCGGCCCATAGCCCTGCAGCTTACAGCACTTTAGGTGCAGATCCAGGTACTTTTTAAAAGAGTTTAAAGTTTCTGCCTCTACCACCAACTTGGGCAGCGAATTCCAGACACCTACTGCCCTCTGTGTAAAAAAAAGTTCTTCCTCATGTCCCCCCCTACACCTTCTGCCACTTATCTTGAATCTATGTCCCCTGGTTCTAGAATTCTCCACCAAGGGAAGCAATTTTATCCTGTCCACTCTATCTATTCCCCTCATAATTTTGTACACCTCAATCAAGTCACCTCTCAGCCTTCTTTGTTCTAAGGAAAATAACCCCAACCTATCCAATCTCTCCTCATAGCTACACTTTTCTAACCCTGGCAACATTCTTGTAAACCTCCTCTGCACTCTCTCCAGAGCTATTATGATCTTCCTGTAATGTGGTGACCAGAACTGCACATAATATTCCAGTTGTGGCCTCACCAGTGTTTTATACAATTCCAACATTATATCCTTACTTTTATATTCTATACCTCTACCAATGAAGGAGAGCATTCCATATGCCTTCTTTACAACCTTGTCTACTTGAACTGCTGTCTTCAGGGACCTGTGTACTTGTACGCCTGGAGTCACATATAGGCAAGACCAGGTAAGGACAGCAGATTTCCTTCCATAAATTGACAATGGCTTCATGGTTATTATTAGATTTTTATTGAATTCAAATTCCACATGGTGGGATTTGAACCCAGGTACCCAGGGCATTACCCTGGGTCTCTGGATTACTAGTCTATGCCACCACCTCTCCTTGATGCACTCCAGGAACTCACCAAGGCTCCTTAGACAGCACCTTCCAAATCCACAACCACTACCATCTAGAAGGAAAAGGGCAACAGACACATGGGAACACCAACACCTGGAAATTTCCCTGCTAGCCACTCATCATCCTGACTTGGAAATATATCGCTGTTCCTTCATTCTCAAAATCCTGGAACTCCCCCTCCACAAACTAACAGCACTGTGGTATCCCTACGCCACAGCACAGGACTGCAGCGGTTCAAGAAGGCAGCTCTCCAACATCTTCTCCAGGGCAATTAAGGATGGGCAATAAATGCTGGTCTAGCCAGCGATGCCCACATCCCATGAATGAATAAGAAGATACAGGGGTGAACAATGTATTCTTGTATTAGAAAGTATATATATTTCAGCTTTTTTACGTTAGCCTATCTTACTGGTTTACCCAAATAATTCATTACTCTAATTAATTTTCCATCTTTTAATGGTGATTTTCTTGAATACATGGATAACATTGCTGCTCTAAACAGATGATTTGGGGTTGGAAAGGACCTGGCTAATCACAACTCTTTGCCTTTAGGAATAATCAATTGCCCACAGTTGAAAATTTGGCAATTTCTACTGAGGATACTGGAGTGTACCTGGACACCTGTCCCCAACAGAGAGCCCCAGAAATGCTCATGTTGAAAGAGGGCAGAAAATGGAATGGTCAAGAGACAGTTAAAGTGAATAAGGTATGAAAACGTTCTTGTTGTATGCCGCAGCCTGAGTAAAATCAATAAACAAATGTATGTTGATGAAATGTTTCTTTTGGCACAGAATGGAAAGAATCATAAAGTTGTTCCTGATCATTCAATGAAGGAAAATGCAGGACAAGACGTTAAAGGGTGTCAGTTGCCATGGCAACCAAAAGCAATCAATGGTGCCTATCAATTTGGAGATTCACCAGATAGCAGATTGGAGTATGACTCTTTTCCTGAATCATTTAAAGAGAGGTAAAATGAGATCTTATTTTAGCACTAGTATTTTAATTATAAATCTATTGATATCAATGTTTACATAACAGCTGTCACGTTTCACATGTTGTATACTTTGTGGGTGCCATAAGTGGTTAAAAGAAAGTATATCATGTCTTGTGTGGCTTGGTACTTGTGTTAGAAAACAGAGCACCACCTGACTCTCACTGAGCAACACAACAAAAGGCATACGGATATATTTCAAATGCGATATTTACATTTTTTTAGGTCCAAATTCTCCATCGATGTGCGAACAGTTGCACCAGAAGGAACCATCTTTTATGTAGCAGATAAATCGGGGAAATCTTACATGACGCTTTATGTTTCAAGAGGCCGTTTCTTCTTTTCCTTTGCTGTTGACGGAAAGCAACTGAAAATTAAGAGCAAAGCTAAACACAATGATGGACAGTGGCATACGGTAAGTAAAGAAACAACAGCTAGTAGCTCCAAATATATGATTGTACATGAAAAAGGTACTTTTACCAACCTGTACTGTTTGTTTATCACTTGTCCAAAATCATTGTCTCATCCCTCACTAGGTTTTGTAATCTTATCTAGCCCTACAATCCTCCGAGATTCCTACGCTCCTTCAGTTCGGGCCTCTTTCACATCCACAGTTCCTTCTCTCCACCATTGGCCATGCTTTCAGCTGCTTTGCCCCTAAACACTGGAATTCCCTCCCTAAACTCCGCATCACCACCTCTCTTCACCTTTAAGATACTCCTTAAAAACTACAGTTTGCATGGTTTTGGCCACCTTATCTCCTTATGTGGTTTGGTGTCAAAATTTACCTGATAATGTTCCTGTGAAGAGCCTTGACTACATTAAAGGTGCTATATAAGTGTAAGTTGTTGTTGATATTTTGGCCACAGCAATACAAAAGGCAAGCTGCCAACCCAAAAAGGTGAACAGAGCTAGTCCGTAACCTGTACATTGGATTTTACAATAAACATATAGGACATTTTCATAGAAATTTGAATTACCAAAACACAGGGCTGAAGAAGACCATTCAGCCCATCCGACAATCCTCCCAACTGGAGAATCCTAAACTAGTTCCATTTTCCTGCTGTTTACCAACACTCTTGAGTGTTTCTGAGTGTTTAATCCAGCTTTAATGTCATGACTGCGTCAGCTGCAACAGCTATTTGTGGTAAAGCATCTCATATCCTTTCCATGAAAAATACCTAATCCATCCATGTTTTGTTAAAATTTCACAATCCTGAATGTAAAAACTTAAAAATAAGTTAAGAAAAACTTGGCTTGGGTTAAAAGAATTCATGCTGTAATAAAATTTACAAAAAAAAAGCATTGAATAACTAAGTATTATGTTCTATGAATCCCTGCACTGCTATATGTATAATTTACAATTTTTATGACCATTTTTTTAAGGTGGTATTTAGCAGAGAAAATAATAAGGGAAAGCTCATTATTGATGGCCTCCGGACACGACAGGACAGCATGGCCAGTAGTCCACTCTTGAAAGTTGAATCTCCATTTTATCTGGGTGGGGTACCTCCAGGCAAAAGGCGACGCAATAAGAAGGTAATGTGAAATTGGCAATTTGCATCCAGATCCCTCCATGGCCTTGCTCCCTCCCTATCTTTGCAACCTCCCCCAGCCATACAACCCACCAAGATCTCAGTAATCCTCCACTTGTGGCCTCTTGCACATCCCTGATTATGATTCCACCACCGAGGGCAGCTGTGCCTTCAGCTGCCAAGGCCCTTAGCTCTGGAATTCCCTCCCTAAAATTCTCTGTCCCTCTTTCCTCTTATAAGATGCTCCCTAAATCTTACCTCTTTGACCATGGGAACATAAGAACAGTAAGACACCATTTAGCCCCCCCAGCCTGTTCCACTATTCAATGAGATCATGGTTGATCTGTGACCTAACTCCGTATATCTGCCTTTGCCCCATATTCCTTAATGCAAAATTCTATCAAAAATCTATCAATTTCAGATTTAAAATTAGCAATTGATCTGGCCCCGCTGTGACTTTCGGTGGGACCAGAAGATCCCGGCAGCGGGTGGGATGGGAAAATCCCAGCCCTTGTGTATGGAAGTGTTTCCTAATTTCAGCCCTGAAAGATTTGGCTCTAATTTTTAGACTCTGCCACCTAATCCTCGACTCCCCAATCAACAGAAACAGTTTATCTGTCTACCCTACCCTGTTCTCCTTAATATCTTGAAAACTTCGATCAAATTACCCTTTAACTTCCTCTCCTTGTAATTTAATCCTTGGAATCCAGTTATCATTCTGATAAATTTACTCTACATTCCCTCCGAGGTTAATATATCCTTCCTAAGATAGTACATAGAATTGTTTGCAGGTGTGGGCTAACCAGGCCTTTGTATAACTAAAGCATATTTCTACCCCATTGTATTCTAGCACTCTGGATATAAAGGTCAGCATTCATTTGCCTTTTTGATTATTTTCTGTACTTGTTTATGGCATATTGGTCACAAGGTTTTGGTCACTTGTTCTACTATCTCCTTATGTGGTCCTGTGTCAGATTTTGTCTGATTATGCTCCTGTAATGTGCCTTATATTAAAGGAGCTATATAAATGCTAATTGTGGAAGGGTAGATTCTAACTCCAGCTTCATGTGAAATTCTTAAGTCACTTGCTAGGGAGGACTAGCTGAGCTTCCCCTTACCTTCCTCGTAATTGTCCAAAGAGTTCCATCTACCCATCGCAATGGGCACCTGCACCCCATCGAATACAAGTATCCCCAATAGACATAAATAGGGTATTAAGGGCCAAGTTCTAATTGCTGTATACCTGTATAACTAGGGCCATAAAGAGAGCTTGAAACTAAATAGTTAGGGTTGGGGGGAGGGTGTGCAAGGGGGAAGGTTCACGTGAGGGGAGATTTGGAATGTTAAAGAAAAAGGACAGGGCAGTAATGCGGTTAGCGATAAGGGTAATAATAACCAGAATGACAGGAAGGGACAGAGCATGCAAGCATAAGAGTGCACCAGCCAAATATTGTCCTGAATAGGAAAAAGTGGCTTTAAACTAACAGAGGAGGAGGAGGATTTAGGTGAAGGGAGATTTAGAAATTCAAAGATAAAAGTTGAGGAATAGGAAATTATATCAATGTGGGAAAAGATAAGCTGCATAGTACAGGGAGGGACAGAGAGTTTAACAGTGATAGTGCTTCAGAGTAAGGTGCATTCAGGGAATGGCAGTTTAAAAAAAATGAAGTTATTATATCTGAATTCCCGGAGCATTCACAAAAGATAGATGAACTGGTGGCACAAATAGAGATAAATGGTTTTGACCTAATTTCCATGAGAGAGACATGGTTGCAAGGTGACCATGATTGGGAATTAAATATTCCAGGCTGCACAACATTTTGGAAAGACCGGCAAAAGGGTAAAGGAGGAGGGGTATCCCTGATAATAAAGGAACACATAAGGGCATTAGTGAGAAAGGATATTGGCTCAGAAAATCAGAAAGTAGAAACAGGAACAGGCACAGCAAACGTCAGAAAACACTGGTGGGAATAGTTTATAATAGTAATTATACTGTTAGGGCATTAAACAAGAAATTATTGGGGCTGGTAACAAAGACAATGTAATAGTTGTGGGGGACTTTAATCTTCATATAGACTGGACCAAAGTGGAAAAGGTGGTCCAGAAGATGCATTTATAGAATGCTTTTGTGATAGTTCCTGGAGCAATACGTTGTGGAACCAATTAGAGAGAAAACTATTTTAGATCTAGTATTGTGCAATGAAGCAGGGTTAATTAGTAATGTTATGGTAGAGATTCAGTGAGATATGATCTGGAATGCGTTGTCTGAAATAGAGATGGAAGCTGATTCAGCAGTAATTTGAAAAAGGAATTGGATAAACATTTGAAGGGGAGAAACTTATTGAATATATTCAAGGCTAAGACACAATTTTTTAAACATAGGGGAGTCGAGGAATATGGGGAACAGGCAGGAGAGTGGAGTTGAGACCAAGATCAGATCAACTATGATCTTATCGAATAGGGGAGCAGGTTTGAATGGCTGCGTGGCCTACTCTTGCTGCTGTTTCTTCTGTTCCTATGTTCTTGATAAAAGACAATGGGAAACAGCAGTGGAGGGGCCCAACTGGTCAGCATTGGCATGATAGGCTGGCCGCCTCTGTGCTGTAGAATTCAGGTCAATAACCCATTATCAGGATATTCAGTTCTCAATTATATAGTAATGCAAGGTGTACTGGTCCTATTGAATGAAGCCTGAGTTAAATGGACTGTAGCTTTTAGTCCAAAGCAAAATAGGTATGAATTGCTATAAATATTGAGGACCTTGTCACTTAAATAGGCTCCTGATTTAGATTTAGTTGACAAATAACCCAAAAACTACTTTTGTGGTTGTAATTCTATTCCATTGATTATCTTTTACTTGCCAAGCAGCCACAACAACACAGTTTCCAGGGATGTCTAAGAAACTTTAAGCTGGATGGTAATCAACTGCATTCCCCTGTGCGCACGTTTGGAGTCACGCCATGCTTCGAAAGCAACTTTGAGCAAGGGGCTTATTTCTCAGCCGAAGGAGGATATGTTGTTTTAGGTTTGTTAAATCCTTAACTTAATTGTACTTTCTGCTTTTAAAAAAAATCTCTTCCAACATTCTGAAAAATGTTTTTTGCATACACATATTAGGAAAGTGAACTAATTAGTAGGTCTCATCTCACCTCTTAGTCAGGATTTGTGGATTCAAGTCCCTCTCCTGGAACTTGATCACTACATCTAGACTGACACTCCCAGTGCAGTAATGAGGGAGTGCTGCACTGTCAGAGGGTCAGAACTAAGGGAGTGCTGCGCTGTCGGAGGGTTGGTACTGAGGGAGTGCTGCACTGTCAGAGGGTCAAAACTGAGGGAGTGCTGCACCATTGGAGGGTCAGTAGAGAGTTCTGCACTGTTGGAGGTTCAGTCATGAGGTAGTGCCGCATTGTTGGAGGGGCAGTACTGAGGCAGCTCTGCGTTGTTGGAGGGGAGTACTGAGGGAGTGGTGTCCTGTGTAATATTTATCCTTCAATGAACATTACTAAGACAGAGCATTATCACATTATTACAACAGTGACTACAATTCAAAAAAGTACTTTCCCTAGTTCTTTCTTGTTTTCCACTTTACTCTGTTCAGTACTTGCCTTTGTTAGACTGGTTGAAAGTGCAGATTAATCTGGTAAGGATTCACAAGTGCAAGCACTCCAACATCCACTAGCTTAGCACATTGCCATAAATATCATGACCAATGTTGTAACCTCTTATCCCTCACTACTGATACCTGAATGCTTGTTTTCAGATAACTCATTTGTGGTGGGCAAGGATTTTGAGCTCCTGTTTGAAGTGCGCCCTCGAAGCCAGAATGCTGTTCTTTTCCATGTCAACAGCCCACAGGGAAATTACCTCAGTCTATATATGTACAAGGGGAAGGTAGGAATGACTGTTAACTGATTACCTAAACATCATGAAACATTCAGTTTGTTTAGTTTCTGTGTTTTGCATTAAACGGTTATTACAACTTTATAGTCTTGTTGTAAGTATCGTCTCGGGTACAGCAGTTCTCATCATTCCTGTAGCAGTCTGAACTCTGGTACTGTCCATTATCCAATAGGATCACATAACCAAGAGGTGTAATAATAGCTCTCCTTGTGATCTGAACTTGATATTCATGCCTTTTGCACATGACTGATCTTTTTGATGAGGTTACAGAGAGGGCTGATAAAGGTAATGCAGTTAATGTGGTGTACATGGACTTCCAAAAGGCATTTGATAAAGTGCCACATAACAGGCTTGTCAGTAAAGTCAAGCCCATGAATAAAAGGGAGAATGACAGCATGGATACAAAGTTGGCTGAGTGAGAGGAAACAGAGAATAGTGGCAAACGGCTGTTTTCCAAACTGGAGGGGTGGGGTTCCCCAGAAACTTGCTTTTCTTGGTCTATTTTGACCTAGACTTGAGTGTATAAGGCACAGTTTCAAAATTTTCAGATGATGCAAAACTTGGATGTATTGCATCTATTAATATAATAATGATAAAGAGAAGTGTGAAGTGATTCATTTTGATAAGAAGAAAGAGGAGAGACAATATAAAATAAATTATGAAACAATTCTAAAAGGGAGCAGAGGAACCTTTTTTCTTATTCATTCATGGGATATGGGCATCACTGACTAGGCCAGCATTTATTGCTCATCCCTAATTGCCCTTGCTCAGGCGGCATTTAAGAGTCAACTACACTGCTGTGGGTCTGGAGTCACTGGAGATACATGTGCACCAATCATTGAAGATGGAAGCACAGGGTGAGTTGGGAGGAGGGTGAGTGGGGGGAGGTGGGCGGGGAGGCATTAGTGGTGGTGGTGCTGGTTAAATGAGACTTATAGGCCTGAATTTTCATCCTTGAGGCGGTTTGCGGGAGTCTGGAAATTCCCGGTTTGGATAGCCTGGCCTGGGAGAAAGCGCCTGCAAAGGCGGGATCTTCATGGCTGGAGGGGTGGGTGCTGGAGTCAGACCAGCAGACCCGGGAAAAAGTTTGGAGGCAGCCACTGGGGCTGCCAGGTGTGGAGGCAGGCTGTTTAAAAGGCCCAGCTCAGTGCCTTGGGACTTCGTCCCAGTTGTAATAAAACCAGGAAGGCCTTCCAACCCTCAGACCCCCTCACCCTCCAAATACTCTTCATGTCCCACCCATGCCACCTCATGCTCCCATGTCAAGCTCTGCCCTTTCACCCACCCCCTCAATGGCCCCTTCATGCCTCATGCCAAGCTATGCCTTTTCACCTACCCACCATGGCCCCTCGTACCCCCAATACCAAGCTATAAGAACACGAGAAGCAGGAGTAGACCATAGGCCCATTGATCCTGCTCTCCCATTCAATACGATCCTGGGCTTCAACTCCAATTTCCCGCCCGTCCCCATATCCCTTAATTCCCTGAGAGACCAGAAATCTCTGTCCTAGCCTTAAATGTCTTCAATGATGGGGCATCCATAGCCCTCTGGGGTAGAGAATTCCAAAGATTCACAACCCTTTCAGTGAAGTAATTTCTCCTCATCTCAGTTCTGAATGATCAGCCCCTTATCCTGAGACTCTGCCCCCATGTTTTAGGTTCCCTGACCGGTGAAAACAATCTGTCAGTGTCTATCCTATCAAGCCCCCTCAGAATAATATGGGTTTCAATGAGATCACTTTTCAATCTTCTAAACTCCAGAGATTATAAATCCAATTTACTTAGTCTTTCATCATAGGACAACCCCCTCATCCCAGGAACCAAATTAGTGAACCTTCGCTGTACTGCCTCCAATGCAAGTATATCCTTTTTTAAAATGTGGAGATCAAAACTGCACACAGAACTGCAGATGTGGTCTCACCAAAACCCTGTAGCAAGACTTATTTATTCTTGCACTCCCCTTGCAATAGGAGCCTACATGCCATTTGCTTTCCTAATTGCTTGCTGCACCTGCATGCTAACTTGCTGCTTTCCTTGTACAAGCACGCTCAGGTCTCTTTGAACATCAACATTTACAAGATTCACACCTTTTTATGGAAAAATTTCTGCTTTTCTATTCTTAGGGCTAAAGTGAATAATTCACACCTCCCCACATTATACTCCATCTGCTATCTTGTTGCCCACTCACTTAACCTGTCTATATCTCTTTGCAACCTCTCCATGTACTCCCCACAGCTTAACTTTCCACCTAGCTTGGTATCATGAACTAACTTTGATACATTACTCTCTGTCTCTCCAACTAAGTCATTAATATAGTTTGTAAAAGCTGTGGCCCAGCACTGATCCTTGTGGCACTCCACTATTCACTGCCTGCCACCTTGAAAAAGCCCCATTTATGTCCACTCTCTGCTTTCTATCCATTAACTAATCCTCTATCCATGCTAAAATATTACCCCCAACTCCACGAGCCCTTATCTTGCCCATTAACCTTTACATTTTTTTAACACATACTACTATCATAACAGGGTTCATTGGTACTATACAGCGTATAGTGGGTCAGTGGCATGGAAGTTCCATAGCTTGACATAGGGGACGTGAGGGACCTTGGGGAGTGGGTGGAAAGGCAGAGCTTGGCATTGGAGGCATGAGAGGCCATGGGGAAGGGGGTAGGTGGAAGGGCATAGCTTGGCATTGGTGGTTTGAGGGACCATGGTGGGGTGGGAGAGTGGGCTGGAAGGGCAGAACTTGGCGGAGGGGATATGAAGAGGACCTTTTGAGCTTACCTTTTAAAAGGTCCCCTCATGCAGAGTAGGGTTCACGACACCTCTGTGGGACTGTGAGCCGTGACTCTTTAAAAATCTGGCCCGACTCCACGAAGATTGCAGAGGAATAGGACATGTCTATCTCCAAAATGTAGACAGCCAGGTTGGGAGTGCCGGATGCAGGCTTTTAATAGGAATCAGCCCACGTCCTTTAAAGACATTCCTGAAAATCAGAAAGCCAAGGAGTGGGGTCAGGAATCCTGGAATCGGGACCTACCCGCTTTTATAAAGGGCTCCTGAGTCATCTCGACCCAGTGAAAATCCAAACCATAGTTTTAATTTACTCATAATCTGAAGCAAACAGGGTCCATTTATAAATAAACTACAGCAGTTTCCTTAGTACAGCAATATTATTTCCCCAGCAAATGCAGTGAGTATAGTTACAGAATACAAGTTCTGAAAGTAAAACCAATCCTTTTCACTTGCAGCTGTGTGGTCTCCAAGCATGATTGACAGGTGAATTGCCCAGTCATCTCTATTGCAGGACTGATGGTGTCACTGTGTGCAGCCAAAAGTTTATTTTTTGAGCTCTTCGCTTACCCCACCCCCATTCAAATCAACACCAATCACCAATTTCCGAATTAGAACCACTTTAATCAATGCTGTCACTCGGACTCAAAGGTCATGATCCTGGCAGGCCTTTGGTGAACGGCAGCAACCTAATTTATTGGTCCAAGATTGACTTTCTTTTAACTATCTTTCCAATACCTGCATCAATTATTTATCACCGACTTTGCAAAGAGCAGCTGGGCCAGAAACATAACATCTGCAGCTAGGAAACTGTGCTCTGAGGCGTATTTAACAATGGTTTTTTTGCTTTGTCTAAAAATAATCGCAACCTCTGTTTCATGGGCGGGAAAAGTCGGCAAAGAGCAGCCTTGCAAAGTGTTGTCAATCTGAAACACTTGTGAAAGATCGTCAAATCCAATGTGATTGAAAGTGCAAGAAGTTACATGATAATGATTTTTATAGTCTCCCTTTATACATGACCTTATAATCTTTGCCACGGGTGTCAGCTGTGGCTCAGTGGTAGCACTCTGATGTTGAAAACCTGCCCCATTCATGGGCTGATTCATTTGATCTTTCTAGACCATAGCAAAGAAAGCATAGATTAGCTGGGGCATATTTAAAACAGCAGCTCGAGGAGAGAAAGTGGAATGATGTATGCATTGCATGCTGCAAAATAATAAATTGGGTGTAAACCGGACCTAGAAGATGCCCTAATTTGAAAGCAAAATGCTGCAGATGCTGGAAATCTGAAATTAAAAACAGGAACTGCTGGAAAAACTCAGCAGGTCTTGCAGCATCCGTGGAGAGAGAAACAGAGTTAACGTTTTGAGCCCATATGACTCTGCATGTTTTTATTGTACTAACAGAATCCCTGCTTGTTATAGAAACCACCTGATTTCAATTGCAATGAATATGAGCCAGATTCTATAACAAATGGCCAATTTGCAATGCCACTTTCACACAGAATTTATTATTTTGTTCCATGAGGTGCACAGACAAAATCCTTCCTTCCTTGTTTCTCTCCTTGATTAATTGCCTTGCTATGCTTCCAGACTAGAAATCCTAGTGGGCTTGGATTGGTAGCCCAGATAGAATTTGAGTTCAAATTGCATCACATTAGGTTAATAATTTGAAATTCAGGATAAAAAAATTGGAACCAATAAAAGTGATCATGAGGCTGTTGAATTGTTGTAAATAAAAACAACTGGCTCTTGGGGGAAAAAAAAAACCAGACTTGCGTTTATATAGTGCTTTCACAACCATCGGCCTTTCCAAAATGCTTTACAGCCAATGAAGTACTTTTTGAAGTCATGTAGGAAACACAATGGACAATTTGCGCACAGCAAGGTTCCACAAACAGGAATGAGGTAATGACCAGATCATCATTTTTTGCTGAAAGCAAATACTGCGGATGCTGGAAATCTGAAATAAAAACAAAAAATGCTGGAAAAAACTCAGCAGGTCTGGCAGCATCTGTGGAGAGAGAGAAACAGAGTTAATGTTTCTTGTCCATATGACTCTTCTTCTGATCCTTTTTTGCGATGTTGATTGAGGGACAAACATTGTCCAGGACGGTGGGGAAGACTCCCCTGCTCGTCTTTGAAATTGTACCATAGGATCTTCTACATCCTTTTGAGAGGGTAGGCGGGGTCATGATTTAGCATCTCATGTGAAGGATTAGGGAAGGAAACCTGCCATCCTTATCCAGCCTGGGCCGATATGTGACTCCAGTCTCTCAACTGCTCCAGGTTTTGCTCCACCAAAATTTAGCAATGTAATGTTAAGCAAAGCTACTTTTTACGGTTGCATTCCTTTCAATATGAGAAAAACAAATGCTAGTTTTCTTTAAAAATTAATGAAACGTGTTCTAATTTTTATTCTCAGGTCACTGTCCATGTAAACAATGGAGCTGGTGATTTCAATACGTCAGTCACACCTCAGTCACTGTGTGATGGACAGTGGCACAGAATAGCAGGTGAGAATCTTTTCATTTTGTTCTAAGCCTGCCTTAACTGCAGTAACAAACAACTAAGGGATATCTTCTCATGCAGACAATTTAGAAATCAAACGGCAGACCTACCGCAACATTCATTAGAAAGTATTTTTTAAAATCAATGTTTATTATACAAGAATGAAAGTAGATCCATTACCAAGCAGTACACTCAGTAGAGATCTGACAGGTTTGGCAATAGCTGATTTTGGGGGAACAGTTCAGGCAGAAGTCAATGATGGTCAAATAAACATTGTTTATTGGGAGATAGAAGAGCCAAAGTTTGGGAAGAAGTGAAATGAGACCTGTGACCTGAAGCTGGAGTCAGGTGAGGGTGTTGGGGATAGGGGTCCCAACCTTCCTGGAATCACTAGGAGTTTCCAGAATCGAAGATTCCTTTGAAATCAGAAGGTGCTCCGATATGAGGGGCAGTGGGACAAAATGGATTGCTGTTTCATGAAGCCAGCACAATGGCTCGAATGGCTTCCTTCTGTGCTATATCAGTCTATGAGCCAAGTTTTCTTTCAGGAAAATATATTTTCGTTCCAGCAAACACTCCTGTTTAAATTGGAAATAAATGTATAGAACAGATTTATGGAAAGGCTGGATTGACGCCCATACCAAGTTCTAATTAATGAAAGTAAATATCCAGCAATGTTCTAGTGGGAGTAAAATTTCTGTACATTCTCCACACCAAGCTCTAGTGTTTAAAAATCACACAGCTTGCATCTTAACCCAGAAAACAAAAGGTCTGGGATTGCTGTTGGGTTTTTTGTTTTTTGTAGAAACCATTGGCTGTTTTTGTCTTAAAAAGACACAAGGAACAGAAAGAAAGTCAAACTTGCATTTATATAGCACCTTAGACAACTTCAGGACATTTCAAAGCACCTAACAGCTGTGTACTCATTGTTGTAATGTAGGAAACTGATGCTTAGAGGATGTTTCCCCTTGCTGGGGAATCTAGAACTATTGGGCACAGTTTAAAAATTAGGGGTCTCCCATTCAAGACTGAGATGAGGAGAATTTTTCTTTCCTCAGAGCATCGTTGGCCTGTGGAATTCTCTTCGCCAGATAGCAGTGGAAACTGGTTATTGAATACATTCAAGGCTGAGTTAGATTTTGATTAACAAGGGAGTCGAGGGTTATGGGGGCAGACAGGAAAGTGGAGATAAGACCACAATCAGATCAACCATATCGAATGTGGAGCAGGCTTGAAGGGCTAAATGGCCTATTCCTGCTGCTCCTTTTTGTGTTCTGGTGAAACCACAGAAACCAATTTGTGCACTGCAAGCTCCCATAAATAGAAATGTCCATAAGTCCATAAAGACTAGATAATCTTATTTAGTGATGTTTGGTTCAGGGATAAAAGTTGGCTGAGGACATTGGACAAGTGAAATATTAAGTCATTATATACAATTCTAATTTTTGAAAATAACCATATATCCAAACATTCTTAGCTTTACCAAAGATATAAAAGAAAGACGTGCATTTAAACAGCATCTTTCATAACCTCTGGATGTCTCAAAGCATTTTAGGAAAATAAAAACAGGAGGAGGCTGCTCAGCTTCTTGAGCCTGCTCCATCATTCCATTGGACCATAGCTGATCTGTATCCGAAATTCATTTACCTGCCTTGGTTACATAGCTGTTAATATCCTTACCCAACAAAAAGCTTTCAAACTCAGTTTCAATTGACAAAGTTTTCATAGCCAGTGGAGTACTTTTTTTGAAGTGTAATCATTGTTGTGTGTGCTTTTTGCTCTAATACAGTCATTAAAAGAAATAATGTGGTGCAGCTTGACGTGGATACAGAACGTGACCATGTTGTAGGACCTTCTACTTCACTCTCCACCAACACTGCTGACCCCCTCTATGTTGGTGGCATCCCAGGTAAGAACTGAAAGCAAGCATGCAGGTGCAGCAAGTAGTTAAGAAGGCAAATGGTATGTTGGCCTTCATTGTGAGAGGACTTGAGTACAGGAGCAAGGATGTCTTACTGCAGCTGTACAGGGCCTTGGTGAGACCACACCTGGACTATTGTGTGCAGTTTTGGTCTCCTTTCCTAAGGAAGGATATACTTGCCATAGACGGAGTGCAGCAAAGGTTCACCAGACTGATTCCTGGGATGACAGGATTGTCGACTGGACAGACTGGATGCAGGGATGATGTTGCCTCTGGTTGGGGAGGTCTAGAACAAGGGGTCACAATCTTAGGATACTGGGTAGGCCATTTAGGACTGAGATGAGGAGAAACTTCTTCACTCAGAGGGGGTGAGCCTGTGGAATTCTCTACCACAGAAGCTGTGGAGGCCAAGTCACTGAATGTATTTAAGAAGGAAATAGATAGGTTTCTGGACTCTAAAGGCGTCAAGGGATATGCGGAGAGTACAGGAGTACGACATTGAGATAGAAGATCAGCCAAGATCATATTGGTAGAGCAGGCTCGAAGGGCTAAATGACCTACTCCTGCTCCTATTTTCTATGTTTCTAAGAAGCTTGTTATCAAGAAAAAAAATAATCATTTTGAGATTTGCCCTGGTCATTTTAATTTTCACCTGTTTCTCCTCTTCAATCAAGATATAACTATTACTCTCAAATAATTGGAAATATTCAAATTACAACAGCATTGTGCATTTATATGGCACCTTTAATGTAGTAAAACCTCCAAAGGCGCTTCATAGGAGTGTTGTCAAAACAAAATTTGACATCAAATGAAAAATGACGTGTGATAAATTGAATGGGAAGAGACTATGAAGAGTATAAATACCAGCACAGACCCGGTGGGCTGAATGGCCTGTTCAGTCCTATATATTCAATATAACTTACCTTTGATTAACATTTGTTAGCTATTTATGAGCACATTTTGTCATTATTCATGTTAACATATCCAGGGTCTCACGGGGAACTGTTGAATGTTAGATCATGGGGCTTGCTGGATATGGCATAAGCTGTTTGAGCCATCCGAAAATTGTCGGGTGACAATAAGCACTGCAAATCTTTGAGTTGATGTGTCCAATTCAACAGATTACTCATCAATGTCCTTGATGTCTGTTTTAGTTAACTGAGAGCGTGGGATATTTACAATGCCCTATTCTTTAGGCTCCTCCCACCTCACCACAACATCCTCTGAGTGCTATGAGGCAATTTTTCCACAACCCACTGTCAATGCTGCTCAATCATAGAGGTGCACATGATGCAATCAGGTTGAGGCGTGGAAATTAGTGCCTCAATGAGCAACTCACCTTAAAATGACCCTTCTCAGGCTGGAGAATGAGATGTGGTTTGAAGGACATGTACAAAGAAGGGGACAGAAAGTTTTGACATCTCACTGGTGTCAAAGAAATGGTTGGATATATATAGCTCCTTTCTCAACTGAAGGACATATCAAAGCGCTTTACAGCCAATGAAGTACTTTTGAAGCGTAGTCTCTTTCATAATGTAGGAAACATGACAGCCGATTTGCACACAGCAAGCTCCCATAAACAGCAAAGTAATAATGATCAGATAATCTGATAGTGATGAGGGATAAACATTGGTTAGGATACCAGGGAGAACTGCCCTGTTCTTCTTTGAATAGTGCTTTATTCCACAAAGCATAAAATGGAAAGAAAAGAGAAAGCAACACCCTAATAACACAAGGAAATATCACCCTAATATATTTTAGTAATAGAACTGCTGTTTGCTCTAACTTTTAACACAGGGTTTTGAATGAGGTATTTTGCATGTTATAGTTATGTTTTAATTCTAAATTCTATTGATCTTTTTGAACTTGCAGATTCTGTACAGTTACCTCATTTCCCAACTCGCAATCCATTCACTGGCTGCATGGGGAATGTATTGATCAATGTGAAACCAGTATCGTTCAAGAAAGCAGAGGCAGTCCATGGTGCTGTTAGTGTGGCTCGGTGCCCTACCATGTAAATTCCAGCTACTGTCTGTACCTGCAAGATAATTTAACCTTCCTGCACTTGATTGTAACGGACAACTGAACCACTGTCAAAAGTAAAAACTATTAATTTATTGTAACTTGGATTTTGCATTCTTCTCATTTCAGTCAATTGAATTTGACATTTATGTTTGGCTTAAAATAATGGCAATCCTTTACTATTAAATGAAAAATGACCCACTAACTTTGTGAAATGTGATGCAGATACTTCCTAACTGGTGCTGTATTCTGTGGGGCCAAATACATTACTAAATTTTGCTGCTAATTTTATATTTTTATACTTGAATAATTAATATGCTAAACATATTTCTAAAATAAACATGATTCAACCATCATTATTAAAAGCCTTTTAAATTATTTTTTGGTGAGAGTATACGATCTTCTAGCAAAGGAATG
The DNA here is from genome assembly GCF_964194155.1 of Cetorhinus maximus. Taxonomy (NCBI): domain Eukaryota; kingdom Metazoa; phylum Chordata; class Chondrichthyes; order Lamniformes; family Cetorhinidae; genus Cetorhinus; species Cetorhinus maximus. Next base: position 176,033,261 of record NC_135882.1, on the reverse strand, counting down.
ATTTCCCCTTCTGCACTGCCTGATTGGGAACATGAGAGAGGTGATGCAGACACAGTGCAGATTATAACTCTTCCTGTGGACATCCATATGGTTCATGAAGCAAGCTAGATACTGGGGATGTAGTGGAGAGGAGCCTGAGACTTGTATCTCTGGCACTATATGTTGGTGGTCCAATGAAATCTCTGCCAAAACTAACAGCCCACAAAATAAGATAGGAACGTAAGAAATAGGAGCAGGAGGAGGCCATATTGCTCCTTGACTGACCAGTCAGTAAGGTCATGGCTGATCTTCTCCCACTTTCCTGCCCTATCCACATATCACTTGACTCCCTTAATGCTAAAAAAAAATCAACCTCAGTTTTGAATATACTCAAGACAGAGCACCACAACCCTCGGAGCACCACAACCCTCTGGGGTAGAAAATTCTAAAGATTCACAATCTTCTGAGTGAAGGAATTTCTCCTCCTCTTAGTCCTAAATGGCTGATCCCTTGTCCTGAGGCTATTACCCCTAGTTCTCCAGCAAGGGAAACCGGCCTCTCAACATAACGCTGTAAAGCCCTTTTAGAATTTTGGAATTCAGGAGAAAATGCTTAATAAGAGTAATGAGATTTTGGAACTTGGTACCACATGGGATAGTTGAAGTGGATAGTATAGGTGCATTTAAAAGAAAACTAGAGAAGCATATGAGGGAGAAAAGAATAGAAGGCTATGTCGATAGGGTGAGATTAAAAGAGTTGCAGGATGAACACCAGCTGAGACTAGTTGTGCTGAATAGCCTGTTTATGAGCTGTAAATAGTTTGTAATTATATGTAAATGGAACGTACTGTTTTAAATAAACAAAACCTGAACTAAATAATGGACTCTAGGGATCAGATGAGAAATGACAGACTACCGGGGGAAATTTTAACCTGACCCATCCATCAGCAAACTGTCAGGAATGGGTGCAATGCTGGTTTCACTCTCCATTGATGTCACTATGGGGCATCCCACCCAAAAAGTTAGATGAAAATGACTCCCCTCTGTGTGAACATGATTCCAACTAAGGGTTTTGGCCCAAATCAACAAAGACAACAACATACATATATGCAAATTATTACTATTAGAAAACAACATTTCAGTTTCAATTCATTTCCATCATCTCCTCCAATAATTTTCTGTTTATACGTTTTGTGTTTTGATTGCATAATCCATTGCTGGGACCTTGTCTGATGTTTACATCCTTAGAATGGCAGATCTCACATAGCAATATCCCATCTCTGATAGAAAGTATCAAGGGATTCACATGATCACACCAAGCCATAACTGCAGGAAAGTAACTTCAATGACCGTGTAATCTAACTCTTTTATCACATTGCTTTTTGTGAGACCTTGCTGGGTGTCAAGAATCATTGGGTGAGATTTTAACTCATTCGAAATCCATTCGCTTAGAGTTAAAATTGGGCCCATTTCAAAACCACTGAAATACTCTAAATGCGAATGTTTCCAAAATCTTCATTGATCTATACTACTGCTGCCTTGGTGTCAATAGGATCAGACATAGCAACTGAAAATAAACTATTTTTAAAAAATAAATAAAAACATTGACAAACCCATGATCTAATGGCAATGATGATCTCAATATAGTGGAAAAAGGAGAGTTAACACTCTGGATTGATTTTAATCCCAGGCATTCGACAGAAACCGGTTGTCTGGGTAGTTGACAATGAGCAGGATATTTCACCAGACTAAATCCTGATTGAGATATTAACAAGGAGAGGGGGAAAGCGGCACATGGCTGAAGCCACAATTCAATGCGAATCGAGACTATTATACGATTTAATCCAGGGCCTGAGTGTGCACATAAGAACATACAAATTAGGAGCAGGAGCAGGCCATTCGGCCCCTCGAGCCTGCTGAGCCATTCAATAAGATCATGGCCAATTTGATTGAGGACTCAACTCCATATTCCGCCTACCCCCAGTAACCTTTGACTCCTTTGTTAGTCAAGAATTTATCTACCTCTACCTTAAAAATATTCATTAGCTCTTCCTCTACCGCTCTCTAGGAAAGAGCTCCAAAGATTCACAACCCTTTGAGAGAAAAAATTTCTTCTCATCTCCGTCTTAGATGGGAGGCCCCTTCTTTTTAAACTGTGTCTCCCAGTTCTAGTCTCTCCCATAAGAGGAAACATCCTATCAGTATCCACCCTGTCAAGTACCCTCAGGTGAAAGCTGTAGCAAACCTCCAGGCCCCACTGTGAAAGTCGCAGCCTTCTCCGAATCCTCCCTATTTATTTGTGCGAGGCTCACCTTACCCCCTCCAGTCCACCTCGGCTACCTAACCTTTGCTTGCTGATATCGGCTCCACACCCTCTTCAGACTTGTTCTGGGTGGGAAATCAGCCGGCAGCAATTACGCAAAGCTCAGTGGCTAAAGTCGCTATAGCTTTCCTACTTCATTCTGCTTCTGCCAAGAGCTGAAATCTACAGGCGGCAAACCCAACCTGGCCTAAAATTCATCTCTAATTCAATTGTCTGTTATTGTCAAACACTTGAGAAAGAAAGAAAGAAAGAAAGAGAGAACTTGCATTTATATAGCACCTTTCATGTCCCAAAGTGCATCGCAACTAATGAAATATTTTCAGTGTAACTACTGTCTGCTAGATCTACAATTGCTCCAATATTATTGCTTAATTAGAATGCCATCAAAAATTCATCAACAAAATATCGCACTTTTTCAGGTAATACATTTTTAAAAATTCTAGTTACTTTTTTATTTGGTGTTCGTAATTAATTTTTTCTAAGGAATGCATACCAAGAGTGGTTTAGGTTTTGTTCTTAACTGTAATGATATGGAAGACCCACAATATTCACTAATTAAAATTAAGTTCTCCATGTGATTAAAACAAACCCAAATTTTGATTTCAAACCACTTAGTGAATTGTGGAACATGGGAAGTTTTAACCTGTTGATCTGCTGTTGCAATACAATTGTTAACCCTTTTATTTTCAATGTGGTATATCCTCCATTAAAATATCAGACAGAAGAGTGTCATATGACCCTTTTTATTACTTAGATAATATTTTATTAATTCATTGAACTTACAAACTAACTTTTAGGTGGACGGTTGCATTAGATTTTGTCAAATCGAACCGTCAAAATTACACTAATGCGAAACGTAAGATGTGCATCTTCATTTACTCATGTTTTGCTGATGCTGGTAACTTGTGTAATTTCTCTCACTTATGTAATAAAAAGTATGTTATCTCAGTTTATTGCTTTTTTTGTGATATGTTTCTACACCCTTTTTTTAAATGAAAGGTAAGCAGATGACAAGTGGTTTGAGTGGTAAGAGCCAATGATGTTAGAGGCAAGGTACTAGCATGGATAGAAGATTAGCTGTCTGGCAGGAGGCAGAGAGTGGGGATAAGGGGGTCCTTCTCAGGATGGCGGCCGGTGACTAGTGGAGTTCCGCAGGGGTCAGTGTTGGGACCACAACTTTTCACTTTATACATTAATGATCTAGATGAAGGAACTGAGGGCATCCTGGCTAAATTTGCAGATGATACAAAGATAGGTGGAGGGACAGGTAGGTTTGAGGAGGTGGGGAGGCTGCAGAAGGATTTGGACAGGTTAGGAGAATGGGCAAAGAGGTGGCAGATGGAATACAACGTGGGGAAGTGTGAGGTCATGCACTTTGGTAGGAAGAATAGAGACATAGACTATTTTCTAAATGGGGAGAGAATTCAGAAATCTGGAATGCAAAGGGACTTGGGAGCCCTAGTCCAGGATTCTCTTAAGGTTAACTTGCAGGTTGAGTCGGTGGTTAGGAAGGCAAATGCAATGTTGGCATTTATTTCAAGAGGACTGGAATATAAAAGCAGGGATGTGCTGCTGAGGCTTTATAAGGCTCTGGTCAGACCACATTTAGAATATTGTGAGCAATTTTGGGCCCCGTATCTCAGGAAGGATGTTCTGGCCCTGGAGAAGGTCCAGAGGAGGTTCACAAGAATGATCCCAGGAATGAAAGGCTTAACATATGAGGAACATTTGAGGACTCTGGGTCTATACTTGATGGAGCTTAGAAGGATGAGGAGGGATCTGATTGAAACTTACAAAATACTGAAAGGCCTGGATAGAGTGAAGATGTTTCCATTAGTAGGAGAGACTAGGACCCAAGGGCACAGCCTCAGAGTAAAGGGAAAACCTTTTAGAACAGAGATGAGAAACTTCTTTAGCCAGAGAGTGGTGAATCTATGAAATTCATTGCCACAGAAGGCTGTGGGCGCCAGGTCATTGAGTGTATTTAAGATGGAGATAGATAGGTTCTTGATTGGTAAGGGGATCAAAGGTTACGGGGAGAAGGCGGGAGAATGGGGTTGAGAAACTTATCAGCCATGATTGAATGGCGGAGCAAACTTGATGGGCCGAATGGCCTAATTTCTGCTCCTATGTCTTATGGTCTTATGGTTTGCACTAAGAATTTTAACCTAATTCGCTGGGTGGGAAACCCACTGGGTCAATGGAATGCTTATTTTATAACCTGTTCTACTGGGGCAATTTAACCCATCCCATCAGTGATAGGATTGAGAATGGGGGGCGGTCAATGTGGTCTTACACCCCATCCAATTTTACTTTCCATGGAAGTCAACGTGTAAGATTGGGCAACAAGTAAAATCAGCGCTCCAGACCCTGTCTGCCCTCTAAGAAGAATATAAAAGATCCCATGGCACTCTTTTGAAGAGCAGGGAAATCTCTCCAATATCCTACCCTCAATCAACATCTAAGAACCAATTAACTGGTCATTATTACATTGCTGTTTGTGGGAGCTTGCTGTGCACAAATTGGCTGCCATGTTATCCTACATTACAAAAGTGATTACACTTCAAGAGTACTTCCTTGGTTGTAATGTGTTTTGGGACATCCTGAAAGGCAAGTTCTTTTTCAATTTATCTCAAGGATTTGAGTTTAAATCAACTCAGAATAAATTGATGAAAATCTCTCTTTACCAGCCGTGAAGGTTATGTATGATGTGAGTTTGGGTAGTCACTATCTCGTTCATAACAGTTTGGAGCAATGGTGCAAGGGTAGCTATTGTAAGAATAACAACAACTTGCATTTATGTAGTACCATTAATTAGTAAAATGTTCTACAGCCTTTCGTAGGAGCTTAATCAAACAAAATCTCTGACAACACGACATATGAGGAGATATTATGACGGATGACCAAAAGCTTAGTCAAAGAGGTAGGTTTTAAGGAACATTTTAAAAGGAGGAAAGAGAAAGGTGGAGAGGTAGAGGGATTTAGGGAAGCAATGCCTGAGCTTAGAGCCTAGCTGGTTTAGTGGCATGGTCATCAATGGTGGTGCAAAGCAAATTGGAGGAATGCAGACATCTTTGGAGGATTGTATAGCTAAAGGAGATTACAAGGATAGGGAGAAGTGAATGCTAGCTATGGCTCAGTTGGTAGCATTTTTGCCTCTGAGTCAAAAGGTTCCAGGTTTAAGTCCAATTCCAGGGCTTGAATACAAAAAATCAAAGCCGACACTCCAGTGCAATACAGAGAGTGCTTGCTTGGGTGGATGTGAAAGATCCCATGGCACTATTTTGAAAAAGAACTGGGAGGGACCCCCAGTGTTCTGGCTAATATTTATGCTTAATCAATCTCATAGTAACAGATTGGTCATTGTCACATTACTGTTTGTGGGAGTCAAGAGTCATTGTGGGTCTGGAGTCACATGTAGGCCAGACCAGGTAAGGACGGCAGATTTCCTTCCCTAAAGACATTAGTGAACCAGATGGGTTTTTACAACAATCAACAATGGTTCCATGGTTATCATCAGGCTTTTTTATTTCCAGATTTTTATTGAATTCAAATTCCACTATCTCCCATGGTGGAATTTGAACCCAGGTCCCCAGTGCGTTACCCTGGGTGTCTGGATTATTAGTTTAGCAACAATACCACTACGCTATCGCCTCCCCATGGGAGTTTGCTAGGCGCGAATTGGCTGCTGTGTTTCCTACATTACAACAATGACTACATCCCACCACGGCAGATGGTGATTTTTGAACTCAATAAAAATCTGTAATTAAAAGTCTGATGACGACCATGAAACCATGAGATAAAAACAAAAAACTGCGGATGCTGGAAACCATGGCCGTTTGTCATAAAAACCCATCTGGTTCACTAATGCCTTTTAGGGAAGGAAATCTGCCGCCCTTACCTGGTCTGGCCTACATGTGACTCCAGACCCACAGCAATATGGTTGACTCTGAAATGCCCTCTGAAAAGGACAATTAAGGATGGGCAATAAATGCAGGCATTGCAACGCCCACATCCCATGAATGAATAAAACAAAACTTCAAAAGTTCTTCAATGGCTGCAAAGCAGTTTGAGATGTCTGGCAGTTGTGAAAAGAGCTATACAAATGCAAGTATTTTTTTTCCCCTGGAGGGATTTAAGGCCTCATGTTTATTGCCTACTTTGAGGTTCCACACCTATAGGCACAACTCACCATAAATGTAACATTACATGATTAGTTAAATATGATGATGCAGCATCTTAAAGTCCTGATTAATCCGCAGGTAAATTGTCTAAAACAAACCCATGTTGTGGCTTCCCAGGAAGCTAGAACTGTAAAGTGCAAATTAAGTTTATCAAATTTGACTAGGTAGGTTTTGATGTTGTGATCTAGGTTTTTAAAAATAAAAACTCAGTTTTTTAAAGACAGCCAAAATTCTTAAATATTACTTAGGATGTCCATGGAGATTAACAGTAAGTGAGGGCATGAAATAGTGACCATAACAACACTGTTTACATAAATGGCTTGTGAAGGGCTCATTTATAGCAGTGGTCTTTTGATTTGAGGGGAAAAGAAATAATTGGTACAGTCCGAAATTTGTAATACTTTGTAATATTTGTAAGGCTGAAGCATTTGCAACAATCTTCAGCCAGAAGTGCCGAATGGACAATCAATCTTGGCCCCCTCCTGGAGGTCCCCAGCATCTTCAGCCAATTCCATTTGCTTCATGTGATATCAAGAAACAGCTGAAAGCACTGGATTTCCCTGTCTGTGACTCTACTGGTTAGATTCATACTCAACACAAAGGAAGATGGTTGTGGTTGTTGGAGGTCAGTCATCTCAGTTCCAGGGTAGTGTCCTCAGGGTAGTGTCCTCGGCCCAAACATCTTCAGCTGCTTCATCAACGACCTTCCCTCTATCATAAGGTCAGAAGTGGGGATGTTCGCTGGTGATTGCACGACGTCCAACACCATTTGCGACTCCTCAGATGCTAAAGCAGTCCATGTCCAAATGCAGCAAGACCTGGACAATATCCAGGCTTGGGCTGACAAGTGCCAAGTAATATTCGCATCACACGAGTGCCAGGCAATGATCATCTCCAACAAGAAAGAATCTAACCATTACTGATGTGCAGGGCTCCCACTTTTGGCAAATGGGGTTTACCATTGACCAGAAACTGAACTGGACTAGCCATATAAATACTGTGGCTACAAGAACAGGTCAGAGGCTAGGAATCCTGCAGCGAGTAACTCACCTCCTGACTTCCCAAAACCTGTCCACCATCTACAAAGCACAAGTCAGGATTTTGATGGAACGCTGTCCATTTGCCTGGATGAGTGCAGCTCTAACAATACTAAAGGGGTTTGATACCATCCAAGACAAAGCAGCCCGCTTGATTGGCATCAACATACATTCAGTACCTCCAGCACCGAAGCACAATGGTAGCAGTGTATACCCTCTAGAGGATGCACTGCAGGAGCTCACCAAGACTCCTTAGGCAGGACCTTGCAAACTCACGACTGCTGTCATCTAGAAGGACAAAGGCAGCATGGGAACATCGCACCTGGAATTTCCCCTCCAAGTCGTCCATCATCCTGACTTGGAACTATATCGCAATTTCTTCACTGTCACTAAGTCAAAATCCTGGAGCAGGATTCTTCCTAACAGCACTGTGGGTGTACCTACACCGCAGGGACTGCAGCGGTTCAAGAAGGCAGCTCACCACCACCTTCTCAAGGGAAATGAGGGATGGGAAATAAATGTTGCCTCAGCCAGTGATGCTCACATCCCATGAATGAATTTTTTAAAAATTGCTGATGACACAAAGCTAGGAAGGAGAGTAAGTTGTGAAGAGAACCTGAGGAGTCTGTGAAAGGACATAGGTTAAATGAAGGGGCAAAAATTTGGCAGATAGATTATAATGTGGGAAAATGAGAACTTGTCCACTTGGCGGGATGAATAGGAACGCAATCATTATTTAAATGGAGATGGCAAAACTCTGAGGTACAGAGGGATCTGGATGTCCTGGTGAATCGCCAAAGGTTAATCTACAGATACAGCAAGCGATCAGGAAGGCAAATGGGATGTTGTTGTTTATTGCAAGGGGAATGGAATGTAAAAGTAGGGAAGTTTTACAACAGTTGTACAGGACATTGGTGAGACCACATCTGGTGTACCGTGTACAGTTTTGGTCTCCTTATTTAAGAAAGAATTGCTTAGAAGCAGCTCGGAGAAATTCGCTTGCCCGATTCCTGGAATGAGGGGGCTTTCCTCTGAGGAATGGTTAGGCTTATATCCATTGGAGTTTAGAAGAATGAGAGGTGATCGTATTGACAGACAAGATCCTGAGGGGACTGGATAGGGTGGATGCTGAAAGGATGTTTCTCCTTATGTGGAGTTGGTAACTGGAGGGTTTGAAAGGAAGGGACTGTGTCCCGGGCAATCCGGGAAAGTTGGTAACCCTGGAGGTGAGCCCAGGGTGGATCGACAGCCGGAGGGCGGAGCTTGCGGCTGATTGGCGGGGGGGGGGGGGTGAAAGGTCGCCGTTGCTATGTCACCGCCTGCGCGTTGCGAGGTGCGTGCTGGACAGGTTGGCCGGGCGAGCGGACGCGGAAGGGGCAACATTGAGCGGGACCGGGAGTGGGGGAGGGGATGGAGTGAGGAGGAGCGGCGGCGGCGTTGGGGGCGGGGCCGGTGAGGAGGGCGAGAACCGGCCGAGACCTTTCCCAGGCGGAAAACCTACAGAGCGGAGCCCGGGGGGGAGGGCGGTGGGCCTGGACTGACACCCGGACCGGACCCCGGCGGGCGGGCAGATGGATCGCAGGCGAGGGGAGGCTTCGGGCTCAGCGCCCGGATCGGAGTCCGGCCCCGGGCCGGCGGCCGGCAGCCCCCAGCAGCAACTGGACGATGCCGAACTGGCGCTGGCCGGGATTAACATGCTGCTCAACAACGGCTTCAGGGAATCGGACCAGCTCTTCAAAAAACACAGGTGAGCGAGGCTGAAGCGGCCGCCGGGATGGCTCGGGACCGCTCGGCCCCAGTCGGGGGCTGTGCTCGGCTCCATTCGGCCTCACCCGGGACCCGGGGTGGATTCGGATCCAGGGCTCGGCTCGATTCGGGATGCGCTCGGCATCACTCGGACAGACTCGGCTTCTGTCGGCTGCACTCGGCTCGGCTCCTCCTGCACCGCCCGGCGGCTGCACTCAGCACTTTCACTGTGTCCTCTCCTCTCTCCCTCTGCTTCTCACAAACTCGGATTCTCCGCCTCGCCTCCCGTTTGGCTCCTTGTGCCCGTGCCAGCTCTTAAAGATCTATCCAGTTAGTCCCCCCCCCTGCTCCCCCTGCTGTCCGCCCCCCCCCCTGCTCTCCCCCCCCCCCCCCCCTGCTCTCCCCCCCCCCCTGCTCTCCCCCCCCCCCCCTGCTCTCCCCCCCCCTGCTCTCTTCCCCCCCCTCGCTCTCCCCCCCCCCCCTGCTCTCCCCCCCCTCGCTCTCTCCCCCCCCCCCTCGCTCTCTCCCCCCCCCCTCGCTCTCCCCCCCCTCGCTCTCCCCCCCTCGCTCTCTCCCCCCCCCCTCGCTCTCTCCCCCCCCCCCGCTCTCTCCCCCCCCCTCGCTCTCTCCCCCCCCTCGCTCTCTCCCCCCCCTCGCTCTCTCCCCCCCCCCTCGCTCTCTCCCCCCCCCTCGCTCTCTCCCCCCCCCTCGCTCTCTCCCCCCCCCCTCGCTCTCTCCCCCCCCCTCGCTCTCTCCCCCCCCCCTCGCTCTCTCCCCCCCCTCGCTCTCTCTCCCCCCCCCCCCTCGCTCTCTCTCCCCCCCCCCTCGCTCTCTCTCCCCCCCCCTCGCTCTCTCTCCCCCCCCTCGCTCTCTCTCCCCCCCCTCGCTCTCTCTCCCCCCCCCTCGCTCTCTCTCCCCCCCCCTCGCTCTCTCCCCCCCCCTCGCTCTCTCTCCCCCCCCCTCGCTCTCTCTCCCCCCCCCCTCGCTCTCTCTCCCCCCCCCTCGCTCTCTCTCCCCCCCCCTCGCTCTCTCTCCCCCCCCCTCGCTCTCTCTCCCCCCCCCTCGCTCTCTCTCCCCCCCCTCGCTCTCTCTCCCCCCCCTCGCTCTCTCTCCCCCCCCCCTCGCTCTCTCTCCCCCCCCCTCGCTCTCTCTCCCCCCCCCTCGCTCTCTCTCCCCCCCCCTCGCTCTCTCTCCCCCCCCCTCGCTCTCTCTCCCCCCCCCCTCGCTCTCTCTCCCCCCCCCCTCCCTGCTCTCCCCCCCCCTCCCTGCTCTCCCCCCCCCTCCCTGCTCTCCCCCCCCCTCCCTGCTCTCCCCCCCCTCCCTGCTCTCCCCCCCCCTCCCTGCTCTCCCCCCCCCTCCCTGCTCTCCCCCCCCCTCCCTGCTCTCCCCCCCCTCCCTGCTCTCCCCCCCCCTCCCTGCTCTCCCCCCCCTCCCTGCTCTCCCCCCCCCTCCCTGCTCTCCCCCCCCCTCCCTGCTCTCCCCCCCCCTCCCTGCTCTCCCCCCCCCTCCCTGCTCTCCCCCCCCCTCCCTGCTCTCCCCCCCCCTCCCTGCTCTCCCCCCCCCTCCCTCCTGCTCCCCCCCCCTCCCTGCTCTCCCCCCCCCTCCCTGCTCTCCCCCCCCTCCCTGCTCTCCCCCCCCTCCCTGCTCTCCCCCCCCCTCCCTGCTCTCCCCCCCCCTCCCTGCTCTCCCCCCCCTCCCTGCTCTCCCCCCCCCTCCCTGCTCTCCCCCCCCCTCCCTGCTCTCCCCCCCTCCCTGCTCTCCCCCCCCTCCCTGCTCTCCCCCCCCTCCCTGCTCTCCCCCCCTCCCCCCCCCCTCCCTGCTCTCCCCCCCCTCCCTGCTCTCCCCCCCCCTCCCTGCTCTCCCCCCCCTCCCTGCTCTCCCCCCCCCTCCCTGCTCTCCCCCCGCTCCTGCTCCCCCCCGCTCCCGCTCCTGCTCCCCCCCGCTCCTGCTCTCCACCCCCCCAACTCCTGCTCTTTCCCCATCGCCCCTGCAACTTTTTCCTTTTCATATATTTAATCTATTCCCTTTTGAAAGTTACAGTTGAATCTGCTTTCAGCGCCCTTTATTGGCAGTGCGTTCCAGACCGCAACTCACATAGTTAATTAAAACTACGTTCTCATCTCTCCTTTTTAATGACTAGTTACCAGAAAATGCAAAGACATGAGAAATAAGAGCAGGAGGGGACTGTCCAGCTTGTCACGCTTGCTTGAGCATTCAATTCGATCATGGCTGATTTTGGGCTGCAACTCGGTTTTCCCACTCACTTCCCATGTCCCTTCCCTGAGAGACCTCTATTCCAGCTTTAAATGTATTCAACGATGGAGCATCCACAACCCCCTGGGGTAGAGCATTCCAAAGATTCACCACCCTTTGGGCGAACGAATTTCTCCTCATCTCGGTCTTAAATGATTGGCCCCTTATCCTGAGACTGTGCCCCCCCCCCCCCCCCCCCCCCCCCCTCCCAAATTCTCCAGCTAGGGAAAACAACCTCTCTGTGTCTACCTTATCAAGCCACTTTAGAATCTTGTACGTTTCAATGAGATCACCTCTCACTTTTTAAACTCCAAAGAATATAGACCCAATTTACTCAGCCTCTCATCATAGGGCAAACCTTGTCATACCAGGAGCCAATCTAGTGAGCCTTTGTTGTACAGACTCCAATGCAAGTAAGTCCTTAAGTCCTTCCTTAAACATGGAGACCAAAACAGCACACAATATTCCAGATGTCAGCTCACCAAAGCCCTGAGCAATTGTAGCGAGACTTCTTTATTCTTGTACTTCAATCCCCTGTGATAAAGGCCAACATGCCGTTTGCCTTCCTAATTGCTTGCTATACCTGCATGGTAACTTTGAGTTCCTTTATCAGCACGTCCAAATCTCTCTGAATGTGAACATTTACAAGTTTCACACCTTTTAGAAAATATTCTGCTTTTCCATTCTTACAACCAAACTGAATAACTTCACACTTCCCCACATTATATTCTATCTGCCACCTTGTTGCCCAACCATTTTACCTGTCTATATTTTCTTTGCAGCCTCTCTGTGTCCTCTTCACAACTTACTTTTGCAGCTAGCTTTGTCTCATCAGCAAACTTAGATACATTACTCTCTGTCTCTTTGTCTAAGTCACTAATATAGGTTGTAAATAGCTGAGACCTCAGCACTGATCCTTGCGGTACTCCCCTAGCCACAGCCTGCCAACATGAGAATTTATGCCTACTCTGCTGCCTGTCCGTTCCTAATCCTCTGCCCATGCTAATATATCACCCCCAATTCCATGAGCCCTTATCTTGCCTATCAACCTTTTGTGTGGCACCTTATTGAATGCCTTTTGGAAATCCAGTTATACTAATTTACTGGTTCCCCTTTAGCTACCCTACTAGTCACATCATCAAAAAACTGGAATAAATTTGTGAAGCACAATTTCCCTCATGTAAAAGCGTGTAGACTTGTTCTAATCGCACTATGATTTTTAAGTGCATTGTTCAGATTTCCTGAAGAATAGATTCCAGCACTTTCCCAACGACTGATGTATGTAGTTCCTTGTTTTCTCTCTGACTCTTTTTTGAATTGCATTGTGACATTTGCTAACTTCCAATCTGATGGGACTATCCAGAAACCTGGGAATTTCAGAAAATCATAACCAGAGCATCCACTAACTTTGCAGTTATCTCTTTTAGAACCCTAGGATGGAGGCCTTTGGGTCCTGGGCATTTGTTGAATTTTAGTCCCTTAGGTCCCTCCAATTCTTTTTCTCTGCTGATATTAATTACCTTAATTTCCTCACATTTTAGTCCCTAGGTTGCTCTGTATTTCTGGTATGTAACTTAAATCTGCTACTGTGAAGACAGACACAAAATATTTGTTCAGTGTCTCTGTAATTTCCTCACTTCCCATGATCATTTCTCCTGTTTCTACTTCTAAGGAATTGACACTTACTTTAGCTACTCTCTTCCTTTTTATATATTTATAAAAGATCTAACAATCTATTTTTATATTCTTGGCTCGTTTACTCATTCTATTTTTCCCTATTTAGCAATTTTTTTGGTGGCCCTTTGCTAGTTTCTAAAATACCTCCAATTCTCAGACTTTCTTTTTTTTGCAACATTATAAGCCTCTCCTTTTAATCTAATGCTACCCTTAACCTCCTTTGTAAGCCACAGATGGTTATTTTTCATTGAATTTTTATTTTCTGTGGAATGTATTTTCGTTGAACATTTTAAATTGCTTCTTTAAACGTTTCTCACTGTTTAGTTACCACCATGCCTTTTAGTCTATTTACCCATTCAGCCCTTGCCAGCTCTCTCCTCATACCTATGTAATTGGCTTTGTTTAAGATTAAGATTCTTATCTGTGATTGGAGTATGTGATTTTCAAGTTTAATGTGGAATTCAGTGGTATTATGTATCCTCTGGTGTTGACTCTCCTGTTGCTGGACAGTTTCTCCTTATTTACTCTGTCAAAACCCTTCATAATTTTGAACATCTCTGTCAAATCTTCCTTAACCTTCTTTGCTCTAAGGAGAATAATCCCAGCCTCTCCAGTCTCTCCATATTAACTGAAGTGCCTAGTACCATGCTAGTAAATGTCCTTTGCATCTTCTTGAACCTCCTTCCCAAAGTGTGACTCTCAGAATTCCAGCTGAGGCTTAACTGGTCAACCTCTCTTATTTGTTTAAATAAAGGATGGTCTGGTTAAAATTTTTAAATTTATTCTACTGTTTTAAAATGTAAACTGATGATGGAAACTTTCCAACGTGTCTGATTTATAACTGTCCGTTTCAGTTCATAGGAAGAATGTTATTGGTAAGAAAATTAGTTCCTATGAGCCTGTGGTGTTGTAATGGTAAATAGGCTACCTACGTAATGAAGGACGAGCAGGTAATAGTTTGTTCTAACAATTAGGTTAAATATTTAAAGTCAGACTTTGTATCAAACTGGTTGAAAAAAGTTGCTATGAAGTACTTGAGGTTACAGCCATTAAGAGCTTCTTGTGTAACGTGGAAATTATTTTTAAGCACGCCTAAGGTTGCTGCACCTTGCTGTTTCTTTGTGCTTTCAAACCACTTTTGCATTGAGAATTTAAGATGAAGCCAGTTTGTAATGATTCACCGAAGTGTTTGGCGAACACCGATGCATTAAAGTAAACAGCGCCTGGTGTTACAGTTCTTCATTCATTTACTGTGGGGTTAGATTAATTTTGTAGCTGTTCATCATAATCCCCAGATGGGTTTTTCATCTTCAGTTCTCATGGAGTGTTTTTTAAAAAGTTATTCTATTGTCAAATCTCATTCTGTCATGTGCCTTGTCCTGAAGGAGCAAAGTGACTTCATGTGAAAATTTGTATCACTTCTTTACCCCCATTTTATTGTGTGTTGGGGGTGTGATTAAGGGGCAGTATTAGAGACATGTTAGAGGTCCTTGCAGAATGTTTTAGTTTGGAGGTTAATTGCATGAGTTGCTCTCTTCAAATCATTCGGTTTGTTGCACAGCTCCTGCAGTTGCTTAACAAGCTTTTGACTTTTAAGGCGATCTAGATTGAACTGAATATTGCAGAATACAGAGTAAATAATAAATTATACAAAGCATGCCTTGAACTGACCAATTCTGACCTTGTTCAGAAATACCAAATCCCTGAAAATGAATGCATTAGTTGTGACTATTGCATTTGGTGGTTGCAATATTAGTAAGGAAACATCCATTTATTGACTCTGGCAGCCGTGTAGCGGTGTTATTTCTTCCTGACTGGTCAAACACCCGTACCAGTTGAAATATGCACTGCAGCAATATGGAAATGCAGAAGTGTGATCGTGAGTAGGATTGCGTTTAGAAGGGAGTTGCAATACAGGAGAGGCCTATAAGATAGTTTGTATGATGCAACCACCAGCCAGTCACGAGATGGAAGCAATGTCAGGTGCTTGTAAAATCTCTCCACTTGCGTCAAACACAGAGATCTAGTCAGATTGACATCTAAGTTCTTTGTAAGTGGGTGTTATGTATTAATAATCGTTTCAAGTCTTAACATATAATTGCCTCTGGCACAATTATTAAATTGATCGGATTTAAGTTGAATATTTCCAGATTTACTATAATTTCTCTTTTACCCTCAGTCTGTCCAAATGAAATGTTCATAAACTGGTTTTCTTACGCTGAAGGGATCTGGGAGGTGGACAGAAATCTCAATTTACATCACCAATTTGGGTAGTTTCTGTACTCGATTTATCAGAATATTACTTCTGCAGTAGCTAACTGTTTTATTTCAAGATTTAACTTTGTTTTCCTTTTGGGTCAACTGATACATCTGCAGATTAGGCAAATAGATTATGCCAATATTTGCAGTGGCTGCCCCACACAGAAATAAAAACAAAAAGCTAGAAGCATTTGTCATTTTGGCAGTTGTTGGTTTAGCACCCGTCTCTCAATTTCCTCCACAGCCCCTCTCATAATTTCTCCATCTATCGATAGTATTGGCCAATAAAGGTCCTTGCATCACAAACAGTCACCATCAGTAAATATCCTGGGGTTACCATTGACAAGAAACTGAACTGGAGCAGTCATGTAAATACTGTGGCTACAAGAGCAGGTCAGAGGCTGGGAACCCTGCGGCAAGTAACTCCCTTCCTGACTTCCCAAAGCCTTTCCACCATCTACAAGGCGCAACTAAAAAGTGTGATGAATACTCTCCACTTGCCGGGATGAGTGCAGCTCCAACAACACTCGAGAAGCTTGACACCATCCAGCATAAAGCAACCTAAAGATAAACAATACCTTGATTGGTACCCCATCCACCGCCTTAAACATTCACTCCCTCCATCACTGACACACTGGCAGCAGTGTGTACCATCTGCAAGATACACTACAGCAACTCACCATGGCTCCTTTGATGGCACCTTTCAAACCCACAGCTTCCATCATCTAGAAGGGCAAGGGCAGCAGGCACATGGGAACACCACCATCTGTAAGTTTCCCTCCAGGCCTCTCACCATCCTGATTCAGAACTATATCACTGTTCCTTCACTGTTGCTGGGTCAAAATCCTGGAACTCCCTCCCTAATTGCACTGTGGATGTACCTACACCACATGGACTACAGCGGCTCAAGAAGGCAGCTCACCACCACCTTCTCAAGGGCAATTAGGGATGGGCAATAAATGCTGGACTTGCCAATGTCACTCTCATCCCTGAAAGAATAAAAAAAGTCTCCTGTCTCCCAAAACCTTCACATTTATTGAACTTGTGAAAACTATTTCTTGCCACTGTCCTCCAGACTGATCATGCTGATCAACCTGAGGATCTTAGTGCTGGAATGTTTCCTATTTCTAAACTCTCATGTCCTCATATCAGTTTTGATATTCACTGGGGGTCGTAGGTTCAAGCTCTGCCCCAGAGTTTGGCCTGTTTCTGTATTGTATTCAGCTCAACGTGTCTGTTTATGCTCCACACAAGCCTCCTCCCACTCTTCTTCATCCAGCATATCCTTCTATGCCTTCTATCCTCATGCAGTTATCTAGCTTCCCCTTAAATGTATCTATTATTTACTATTTGCCTCAAACACTCTGTGTGGTACCGTGTTCCACATACTCATCATTCTCTCTGTGTAAAAAAAAAAGACAGAAGAGATTAAGCTAGATCCCCAACCACAAAGAGGAGGAGGGAACTCAACTTGTTAAACCTGTCCTGCCATTCACTTGGCTCATGGCTGATGTGCCTCTCCAATCCATTTAACTGCATTGGTTCCGTAGCCTTTAGTACCTTTATTAGGAAAAACTGCGTGTCTCAGATTTCCACTCTCCTTTGTGTGAACAAGTGCTTCCTGACATCACCCTTGACAGCCTAGCTTTGGTTTTAAGGTTATGTCCCCTTGTTCTGCACTCAAGTAGATCAGCACTTAATCATCGACACTGAAGGGAACATAGCAACAAAAACTTGCTCGCTGTATCGCACCTTTGATATTGTAGAACGTCTCCAGGAGCCCCTCAGGGGTGTTATCAAGCAAAGTTTGACGCTGAGCTGCATAAGGAGACATTAGGGCTGATGACCAAAAGCTTGGTGAAAGAAGTAGATTTTAAAGAGTGTCATAAAGAAACAGGGAGAATTGGAGGGTTGGAGACATTTAGAGAGGAAATTTTAGAGTTTAGGGGTTTGGCAACTGAATGCACAGCTGCCAATGGCTGAGTGATTCAAATTGGAGAGGCTCAAGAGGTCATTATTGGAGAAGTATAGATATCTCTGAGGATTGTAGGGCTGTGGCAATTAGAGATGGGGATGCGTGGGGCCATGGAGGGATTTGAAAACAGTGAAAAGAATTTTAAAATTGAGGTGTTCTAAACGAAAAGCCAATATAGGTCAGTAAGCCTGGGGGTATTGGAATGGGACTTGGTGCAAGTTAAAACATAAGTTTTGGGTGATTTCAAGTTTACAGAGGGTAGAATGTGTGAGGCCACCCAGGTGTGTGTTGGAATAGTCAAGTTGAAAGGCAACAAAGACATGATGAGCGTTTCTGCAGCAGGTGAGCTGAGGCAGGGGTGGAGTCAGGTGAACCTACACCTGGCCAGCCAAATATTCCACTCCTCATATATGTTGAAGGAGTGACTAGAATATGTTGAACATTTCCCATACCTTGGCAGCCGGCTCTCTCAAAAGGCTGCCATTGACGAGATCCAACAGCGGATCAGAGCTTTATATCATTGAGTTTAATTTTAAACCCTTTTGTGATAAAAGCTAACATTGCATTTTTAAATTAGCACATTGGGACGTTTCCATGTGGCTGGATGCTATTAAGTATTGTATTCAGCATTTCTAGATTACGTGTCCTGTAGCCTAACTCCCTGCAGAATAAAACACTTGTACTTTGCCCCAGTCTTTCTCCTGTCCTGTCCTGTCCCACTGTTACATTTTCCCATTTCCCAGCTTGATACTAGTTTGGGGTACCTTTAATGTAATGCTTGCATTAATGAGGAACCAGGTTGAGACTAGCCACTCTCATTTCAGGTCAGACTTGTGAAGGAGAGATGAGAAACTTTGCACAAATATTCTGGACTGATTTTGATCTCTATGTCCTTTAATGTCCACTATTTTACATAGAAAAGCTGGCCTAGAACAAAGGTATTTTATTGTGAGAAAGTTTATAGGTGCAAGTTTTTTTTATATTCGGTCATGGGATGTAGGTGTCGTTGGCTAGGCCAGTATTTATTGCTCACCCCTAATTGCCCTTGAGAAGGTGGTGGTGAGCTGCCTTCTTGAACTGCTGCAGCCCATGTGTTTTAGCTACAATTGAAGATGAACTACAGTGCAATATTTTAAAAAGCCAAACTGCAATAAGACTCTTAAACATAGCTATTAAACAAGATCCTGCCAAAGTATCTGATGAGAAAGAGATTTATTCAGTTAAAGTAGAAGTGTTGTGCTTTAATCTAGTATCTGAAGCATCTTCAGTGCAATTGAGAGCTGTTGTGAAAGGAGATTGCGAGACTGCATTGTGAGGCTAAATCATCCGCTGGTTAAACTGGAATTAGTTACGTTGGTCTGCAAACATGTAAAATTTCACACATTATTTTCATAAAAGCCAAATACTGCAGATGCTGGAAATCTGAAATAAAAACAGAAAATGCTGGAAAAACTCAGCAAGCCCGGCAACGTCTACGAAGAGAGAAACAGAGTTAATGTTTTGAGTCTAATATGATTCTCCATCAGAACAATTCAATAGAAAATCGGAATTTTCATGTTGATTTAAAGTTATAATCGAAAAGCGTGTCTGGACTAGTACTAGCATTGCTCTCCAACAAACCAATGGGGGTCTGAAAATACTGTACAGTATCCAACCCATGATTAAATGCGGCCTTGATATCAAGGGCAGTCACTCTCACCTCACCTCAGGAGTTCAGCTCTTTTGTCCATGTTTAAACCAAGACTGTAACTAAGCCAGGAGCTGAGTGGCCCTAGCAGAACCCAAACTGGGTGTCAGTGAGTAGGTTATTGCTAAACAGGTGCTGCCTGATAGCATTGTTGATAACCCTTTCCATTACTTTACTGATGATGGAGAGTAGACTGATGGGGCAGTAATGGACCAGGTTGGATTTATCCTGCTTTTTGTGTACAGGACATACTTGGGCAATTTTCCATATAGCCGGGTAGATGCCAGTGTTGTCGCTGTACTGGAAAGGCTTGGCTAGGGGCGCGGCAAGTTCTGGGGCACAAGTCTTCAGTACTATTGCAGGAATATTGTCAGAGCCCATAGTGCAAAGGCTATCGAGTGCCTTCAGCCATTTCTTGATATCACGTGGAGTAAATCGAATTGGCTGAAGACTGGCACCTGTGATGCTGGGGACCTCCGGAGGAGGGTGAGATGGATCATCCACTTGGCATTTCTGGCTGAAGATTGTAGCAGATGCTTCAGCCTTATCTTCTGCACTGATTTGCTGGGATGGGGATATTTGTGGAGCCGCCTCCTCCAGTTAGTTGTTTAATTGTCCACCACCATTCATGACTGGATGTGACAGGGCTGCAGAGCTTAGATCTGATATGTTGGTTGTGGGATCGTTTAGCTCTATCACTTGCTGCTTATGCTCTTTGACACGCAAGTAGTCCTGACACGCAAGTAGTCCTGTGTTACAGCTTCACCAGATTGACACCTTATTTTTAAGTATGCCTGGTTCTGCTCCTGGCATGCCCTCCTGCACTCATTGAACCAGGGTGATCCCCTGGCTTGACAGTAATTCTAGAGTGGGGGATATGCCAGGCCAAGAGATAACGGATTGTGTTGGAGTACAATTCTGCTGCTGCTGAAGGCTCCTAGCGTCTCATGGATGCCCAATCTTGAGTTGCTAGATCTATTTGAAATCTATCTCAATTAACCTGGTGGCAGTGCCACACAACACTCAGTATCCTCAATGTGCGTGTGGGGCATCATCTCTTCAATGACTGTGCGGTGGTCACTTCTACCGATACTTTCATGGACGGGTGCATCTGCGGCAGGCAGGTTGGTGAGGGTGAGGCCAAGTATGTTTATCCCCCTCGTTGGTTCCCTTACCACCTGCCGTAGACCTAGTCTAGCAGCTATGCCCTTTAGGGCTCGGTCAGTAATGGTGATACCGAGCCACACTTGGTGATGGGCATTGAAGTCCCCCACGCAGAGTACTTTCTGCATTCTTGCCACCCTTAGTGCTTCGTCCAAGTGATATTCAACATGGAGGAGTACTGATTCATCATGAGACTTCATGGGGTCTGGAGTTGATGTTGAGGACTCCCAAGGCAACTCCCTCCCGACTGTATACCACTGTGCTGCCACCTCTGCTGGGTCTGTCCTGCCGGTGGGACAGGACATACCCAGGAATAGTGATGGTGGAGCCTGGGACATTATCTGTAAGGTATGATTCTGTGAGGATGACTATGTCAGGCTTTACTTGACTAGTCTATGAGACATTCTCCCAATTTTGGTGTTAGCCCCCAGATGTTAGTAAGGAGGACTGAGCAGGGTTGACAGGGCCGAGTTTGCCATTGTTGGTTCCGGTGCCTAGGTTGAGGCCGGGTGGTCCGTCCGGTTTCGTTCCTAAAGGCGTCAAGGGATATGTGGAGAGCGCAGGAGAGGGTCAGCTATGATCCTATTTAATGGTGCAGCAGGCTTGAAGGGCCGAATGACCTGCTCCGTTCCTATTTTCTATGTTTATAACTTGAGGGATAGCGCAGCCAACAGCTGAAGTTTTTATCAATGCTATAGTGTAGTAAGGGAGAATCACATGGGTTCTCTGCAGGTCTCAGTACTTAGACTGGGAGCTTTAGTCAAAACATGAGAACCATGCCGATGTAGTTTTGTAAAGTAAGAGCACCTTTTAATGTATTTTCTTGTGGGTACAAACTCTGCAGGGCAATTCACAATTTTGCAACCTCACTGCAATGACTGGTGCAGAGTGTGCGGAGCAATTCACACTACGGGTGTAGAAGATGTTGTAAGACCCTGTTGTTGGGGCAGAGATTTATGGACATTTGACTCTGCTGTTGATTCTGCCACTAGTGCCCCAATCAGAAAATAAGTGACCATGAGGTATATCACTTAACGTCCCACTCGTTTTTTATGCAGCAGTGTTAACCTTCTCCACAAGCTCATCCAGCTCCCTTTTGAATGTTTGCAGCTAATTTGTAACCACTGCACAAGCATGCAGAACCTTCTGACATCTAACCTCATTAAATGCTTACATAATTTATACTCTTCTCCCTTGGTCTTCCTAATGTATCTAATTCAATTAATCTGTCCCCATGTACATAGTCTAGTCCTTTCATCAATTTAAATAATCAAATCTCCACAAATTTTGTTCTTCCAGAGTAAAAAGACCCTGCTCCCTGAACCTTCTGTGGCTCGATTCATTTCACAAATGGTACAATGGAGAAATTTATAAAAGTTAGCAACACTCATCTTCCAAAAATTACGCAAAATCTTGTAACTTCCCAACGTAGACATATTAAGAACAATTTGCCATTCTCCTTATTTACTGTACAAGTGACTAGACATTATGCAACTTGAATTCAGTTGATGTGTAAAGGCTACTTGTTTTTGATTTAATAGTTTGGCAAGCCACTCAGTTTAATGGAAATTAGGGATTGGCAACAAATACTGGCCTTGCCCACATCCCATGAAAGAGTAAAGTAAGAAAATGTATATCAGATCACAAAGAGAAGCACCATCTGTTTCTTGTTGAAGTATAGCTAGTGAGAGAAAAGTCAAAGATGAAAGCTTTCATTCTTCACTAAGTTAGTAAAATCCCGTTTCTATTTCCAGTTTGATTCCACAAGATTGAGAAGCAATTCTCTATCCTGTTATCCTGCAATGATCTAAAAGTGTCCCTGGAGTTCATTTCATAACTTTCTTTTTACATGAGAGTGCAGTCTTAAGACTGCACTATCAATTCTGCAACAGAATTAAGAAGATTATATTCTCTCAGGTTTTTCCAAAGGGTATGAAGTTCAAATGTTTGGATTCACTCCCTTTCTCCAATTTTGATCCAGTTTTACCTATGAAAATTAGCTTATTTCTGATTAGCATTGGAATTAGCAAAGGTTTGTTTACAAGACACACGGGTACATAGAGAAACTGAGTCTGTCTTCTCTTGTTAAAAGTTGTCAAGTCAAGTCAAATGATAAGTGCTTTGGTATGTAATGGTAATCTTGTGATGGTAATCTTGTGTCACAGATTTGGACTTGAGTTTCTCTATGCAAAATTCATAGAGTGAAGTATGTCTTTATGAGCGAGGACTTATGAGGGGAGTGAGTCATAGAATCATAGAAAGTTTATGGCACAGAACGAGGCCACTTGGCCCATCATGTCTGTGCTGGCTGCTAGATATGCTGAATATGTAGGCAGCTATGCAGTTGGCTTTCTTTTCCATTCTGCATTTGAATGGCATTTAAAGGAATTTTTAAAGTTGAAGTTAACTCTAAAATGCACTTCAGTTACCTTTCAATCAGCTATGGCCTGAAATCAGTGACAATACAATATTGACTGCATGATTGTGAGTGGTGACATTGCCAATCCAGGTTGTGACATTTAGGGTGGGGAACTGCTTGCTTCAGTAGCTAGAATCAGCAGAAAAGGAAATTGTGAAATGAATGGTCTGCACAGAGGGATGTGCTCTTTATTGAAATATTCTTTCTTCACCCATATGCAGATTTCTGTATTGATGATATACAATAAGTTAACCAAAATCGCTATTCTCAAATTCCACCACAATCCTTTAGTATATTCGTTTTGTTTAGGCTCTGTATTTTGTTGGTACTGGACAGGCTGCATTTATTGCCAAATCCCATTTGTGCTCAGCCTCGAACAGTTGTGGTCCGTTTGATGCTCCCTCAATGGCATTGTATAGGAAAATCCTGGGCATTGACCGAATGATGATAAAGGAATGCTGTTATATGTCCGAGGGTGTGTAGGGATGTTGTGTGACTAGAAGGTGGTGGTGCTGTATTACTATTCTTGTCTTTTTCATGGGTATGGATTTCAGAGGCAGAAAGGTGCTGTTAAAGTAAACGTGGTGTGTTATTGCTGCAGTACAGCTAAGCTACAGTCTGCTGTGAGGGGTGTTCATTTTGCAGACATCTTTGCCCTGGATGCTTGAGTGTTGTATTTGCCCCTGCCTGGTTGAATGTTGAGTATTCTATTAAAAACTCTTGACTTTAGTCTTCTGGATAGACGTTGTGTGGCCATCAGGTGAGTCATTCTTTGGAAAGTACTCAGCCTTTGTCTTGCTCTTGCGAGCACAATGCTAATCTGCTTGGTGCAGTTAAGCTTCAGGTTATAGTTGATCCACAAGATGTTGAAGAATGAGGTCTCTGCAATGGTGGTGGTGATGTTGAAGGAAGATTATGTGTAGATGGTCCATATTTCTTTTATTGGAGATGGATGCTGTGAGTCAGCTGTGTGGTCCGACCAATATCTGTTACTTGACAATCCAACCCAGGATGCTGTCCAGATGCTTCTGTAAGTGTCTTTGTTATTGGAGGAGCTGTGGGATAGCAGCACATAGCCTTTACAGTGATGTCCTGGAATTGCAGTGGTTGGCCTACGATAACTGCTACACCTTACCCAGGCTCCAGCTACTGGAGGAGTTTTCCTTTAGAAACCCATTGATCTCTGTTTTGTTAGGGCTGCCTGGTGTAAGATTTGGTTGGATGCTGCCTTGATGTTGGGGCCAGGTTGTTACATTTCCTCATACCAGACATTCTGTCACTGTTCATTACTGAGTAGGAACCAAATTTAAGATTGTATGAGCTGATTCACTCAGAACCTTTATAGATAGTGTAGAGAAGATTTTTCCTCACAGTTTTGACTGAATTTAGATCCAGGAGATGAAATCCCAGTCTAACCACAACACTCAGTTCTCCTTGTTGTTTTGCTTTCAGAATAAATTAATTGGCATTTTGCCTTGTTATGGATATACTCATGGGATATGACTGCACATTTCTTTTTTCACTGACTTTTGTATTTATATAGCAAAGTGCCAACCATGGCTCAGTGGACATCAGCTTCGCTTCTGGGTCAAGGTTGTGGTTTCAAGTCTCACTCCAGAGACAGAGCGCACAAAATATAACCGGATACGCCAGTGCAGTACTGAGGGAGTGCTGTATTGTCAGAGGTGCTGTCTTTCATATTAAATTTTAAGCCAAGGCCCAGCTATTGCCTCAGGTCATAGTCATTAACAGCACAGGGGCCCATCCAATTTCCTTTTGAAATCATTGATTGTTTCTTCATAGAAACTAGGAGCAGGAGTAGGCCATTCGGCCCTTCGAGCCTGCTCCGCCATTCATTATGATCATGGCTGATCATCCAACTCAATAGCCTGCTCCCGCTTTCTCCCCATACCCTTTGATTCCTTTTGCCCCAAGACACATATCTAACTCCTTCTTGAAAGCATACAATGTTTTGGTCTCAACTACTTTCTGTGGTAACGAATTCCACAGGCTCACCAATCTCTGGGTGAAGAAATTTCTCCTCATCTCAGTCCTAAATGGTCTACCCCATATCCTCAGATTGTGACCCCTGGTTCTGGACTCCCCCACCATCGGGAACATCCTTCCTGCATCTACCCTGTCTAGTCCTGTTAGAATTTTATAGGTTTCTAAGAGATCCCCTCTCATTCTACTGAACTCCAGAGAATATAATCCTAATTGACTCAATCTCTCCTCATATGTCAGTCCCGCCATCCCAGGAATCAGTTGGGTAAACCTTCGCTGCACTCCCTCTATAGCAAGTACATCCTTCCTCAGATAAGGAGACGAAAACTGCACACAATATTCCAGGTGTGGTCTCACCAAGGCCCTGTACAATTGCAGCAAGACATCCCTGTTCCTGTACTCGAATCCTCTGGCTACCCTCATATATCACCCTACTGGGCAGCGAGTTCCAGATCATTACCTCTCGCTGCACAAAGGTTCTTCCTCATGTTTCTCTTCCACATAACAGACTGTGGCTGCAACTCTCTCTGGCCAGGTTGATGGGGGGCCTGGGAGTCTCCCTGAAGCCCTGCCCCCCCCCCCCCTTTCCAAATCTGCTGCCTGGAGGCTGCCTGAAGACAGCTGCTATGGTACCAATACCAGTTCCAGTTGGACTCTAATCCAAGGCTTTGATTGGCCTGTTAATGGCAGGTAGCCATTCTGCTCTCTGCTTGGCATTCCCCCAAATGGCTCATGGATAGGATGACAAACCGGCAGGCAGTGCGAAATTACTTGCCCATCTTCCCCCATCAGACCATGTCCCAGATCTGTAATTGGAGTGGAAAAAGATTCCAGATGTCAGTTTGGATTGGTGTGCTTTCCACTCAGAAGACATTGCCATGTCTTTCCATGGTGTTTTAATGTTTTTCAAGAATTAGACAGCTGTGGAAGCAGTGTTCTTTCCTCAAGGTCAACTTCTCCTTTAATCTATTCTAGTAGATGAATGGAATTGTGGTGATAACATTTTTGTACCTAGTGTTACAACCAGGGGAGGAGGGATCAAATGGCTGCCCAATTTTCCTCTCCTTGTTTGACTGCAACAGATATTTTGTTTTAAAAAGATTACACTTGCCAATTCAGTGAGTACTTAGCTGTTTACACACTCTAATTATAAAAGGAGCAATCAAAAAATCAATCAGACAAGCTTTGAGTTTAACAAAGTAGGAGGTTAGCTCTATTATATTTAAACTAGTCTGGGTAAAATAATAACATATGCTGTGACTTCCATACACACTCTCAGAAACACCAAGTCCACACACAAATACAAAGTAGGGGATGATAGATTGGCCAAATTAGAGACCGTAAGAAATAAGTTTACTATTCGTACCCTGGAGACTTTACAGACTTCAGGCTTCCGATTAAGATGTAGATACCGGAGTTGGTTGATCCAAGAGGAGGCACAGCTGTGGAGTTGAGTTCGTTGTTTAAAATCTCTGTCTACTGCAGAATGGAGACAAAGTCAAATTAGGCCGGGTCCAAACTTATTAGATAGATGAAGCAGGAGCTCTACTTGTCTCAACTGTCAGTTCCGTTCTGATGAGAATCCCGTGTGCCTAAAAACATAAGACTTGGCTGGTACTGTGATCTTGCTCCTACTGCCAGTAATTCGAACATAATTGTATATTCCGATTATAACTTGATTAGCCCGCCTGTAAAGCTACCTTAAAAATTAAGGTCTTTTGTCCAAGAAACTGCCAATTTCTTGACTACTTTGAATGCTTTGTAGTATCAAGGAGACCTAGCAAAACTGAAGTCAATGGGAATCAGCGAAAAACTCTCCACGAGTTGGAGTCGTACATGGCACAAAGGAAGATGGTTGTGGTTGTTGGAGGTCAATCATCTCAGTCCTGGGACATTGCTACAAGGGTTTCTCAGGGTAGTGTCCTAAGCCCAAATATCTTCAGCTGCTTCATCAATAGAATAGGTCATAGAATAAAAAGGAAAGTAGGCACTTGGATAAGAAATTGGCTGAGTGACAGGAAACAGAGTGTAGTGATAAATGGTTGTTTTTCAGATTGGAGGAAAGGTTGTAATGGAGTTCAGTCAGTTTGGGACCCTTGCTCTTCCTGACATACATTAATGACCTAGACTGTGGTGTGCAGGGCATAATTTCAAAATTTGCAGATGATACGAAGATTGGAAAAGTTGTCACCTGTGATGGGGATAGTCTTGAACTTCAAAAGGACATAGAGATGTTGGTGGATTGGGCAGACAAGTGGCAGATGAAGTTAAATGCAGAGAAGTGTGAGAGGATTCATTTTGGCAGAAAAAATATGGTCAGCAAATATAAAATAACGGGAGAGCCTCTAATGGAGGTGCAGGAACAGAGGGACCTTGGTGTATACATACATAGGTCATTGAAGGTGGCAGGACATGTTGAGAGAGAAGTTAATAAAGCAAATGGTATCTTAGGCTCTATTAGTAGGGGCATTGAGTACAAGAGTAAAGAGGTCATGTCGAACTTGTTTAAGACAATAGTTAGGCCTCATCAGTAGTACTGTGTCCAGTTCTGGGTGCCATACTTGAGAAGGGATGTGAAGGTTTTGGAGAGAGTACAGAGGAGGTTCACAAGAATGATTCCAGTGATAAAGAATTGTAGTCATGAGGATAGATTGAAGAAGTTGGGACTGTTTTCCTTGGAGAAAAGCAGGCTGAGAGAAGACTTGATAGAGGTATTCAAGATCAAGGTATGGACAGGGTAAATAGTGACAAACTGTTCCCACTCAAGAGAACATCAAGAACTAGAGGGCACAGATTCAAAATAATTGGCAAAGAGAGTAAATGTGATATGAGGAAAAATATTTCACCCAGAGGGTTGTTGGAGTCTGGAACAAACTTCCTGGAAGGATGGTGGAGGCAGGTTTGATCAAGAAGGGAAGATAGAGAATGTGCAAGGTTATAGGGATAAGGCAGGGGAGTGGGACTAGGTGGAATGCTCTTTCAGAGAGCCAGTGCTGACTTGATGGGCTGAATGGCCTCCTTCTGCACTGTAAAGATACTATTAAATTACCCTTTGAATGGTTCGTCTTCAGCTGATGAATACTGTAGGTACTTGTCAACAGGGCAGGAAGGGGGGGTCTTTCATAGCCCTGGGGATGGGTGGAGGAGGGGTATGTGACTTTTCGAAAGGACAGGCAGGAAGGAAAGAGTGGTGGGGTGTATGATAGCAAAAAATGACCTTGGATCGGAAGATGTAGAATCCATATAGATTGAGGTAAGGAATAACAAGGGGAAGAAGGCACTAGTGGGAATAGTCTATAGGCCCCTAACAGTAGCTACACTGTAGGACAGAGAATTAATCAGAAGATAATGAGGGCATGTAGAAAAGGCAGTACATTAATCATGGGTGACTTTTAATCTTCATGTGGATTGGGAAAATCAAATTGGCAGAGGTAGCCACGAGCAGGAATTCATAGAGTGTGTTCAGGACAGTTTCCTAGAACAATATGTTGTGGATCCAAGCAGGGTTCAGGTTATTTTGGATCTGGTCATGTGTAATAAGGCAGGATCAATAAATGATCTCAGAGTAAAGAGCCCCCTAGTAAACAGTGACCATAACATGGTAGAATTTAGCATTCAGTTTGAGAATGAGAAACTTGGGTTGGAAACAACTGTGCTAAACTGAAATAAGGGTAATTACAAAGGAATGAGGGTGGAGTTGGTTGAAGTGGACTGGGAAAGGAGTTTAGCAGAAAAGACGGTTGATGAACAATTGCAGACATTTCAGAAAATAGTTCATGATTCTCAACAAAGATATACCCCAGTGAGGAAGAAGGATTCAAAGAAGGATAAACCAACAATGGTTAACCAGGGAAGTTAAGGATGGTATCAAATTGAAAGAAAAAACATACAATGTGGCAAAGATTGGTGGTAAGCTAGAGGATTGGGAAAGTTTTTAAAAACAAAAAAAGATGACTAAAAAAAAAGATGGAGAAGATAAACTTTGAGGCTAAACTAGCAAGTAATGTAAAAACAGTTAGAGCTTCTTTAAATATATAAAAATGAAGAGAGAGGCCAAAGTGAACATGGACACCCTCCAGAATGAGGCTGTGGAAATAATAATGGGGAACCAGGAAATGGCAGAGAAGTTGAATAAATACTTTGCATCAGTCTTCACGGTAGAAGACACTAAAAGCATTCCAAAAATGCTAAATAATCAAGGGCAAAAGGTGGGGGGGGCAGGAAATAAATACAATAACTATCACTAGGGAAAAAGTACTAGGGAAACTAATGGAGCTAATGGCCGTTAAGTCCCTCAGACCTGATGGGTTGCATCCTAGGATATTAAAGGAAGTAGCTGTACAAGTAGTGGATGCACTGGTAGTAACCTTCCAAGGATCCTTAGATCCTGGAAAAGTCCCAGAAGATTAGAAATCTGCTAATGTAACACTCTTATTCAAAAACGGAGGGAGATAAAAACAGATAACTATAGGCCAGTTAGCTTAACACCCGTCATTGGGAAAATGTTGAAGTCTATTATAAAGGATGTAATGTCAGAGCATTTAGGAATGCATAGTTTAATCAAGCAGAGTCAACATGGCTTCATGAAGGAAAAATCACGCCTGACAAATTTATTAGAATTCTTCAAGGAGGTAGCAAGCAGGATAGATAAAGGGGAACCAGTAGATGTAATATATTTGGATGTCCAAAAGGCTTTTGATAAGATACCACACATAAGGCTACTTAATAAGATAAGAGCCCATGGTGTTGGGGTAGTATATTAGCATGTAGATGCAAATAATAAAGTTGAAGTGCTGCCTTGACAAAACTTTGTTGTAGGAATATATTGATGGGTAATTTATAATGTGGAGGATAGTAGCTGTGCAAAAAATGGCAGTTTAACTTGATGTCTTTTCTCTCATTTTACATGGAGTTGGATCACAGATCAACCTTAGAAGGGTTCAGCACAGAAGGAGGCCATTTGACCCAGCGAGTCTGCTCCAGCTCTTTTGAAGAGGAACTTAGTTAGTCCCACTGCTTTACTGTTTCCCCAGCATACTCTTCTCTCTCAAATAGTCATCCAATTCACTTTAGAAGTCAGCTGATGAATGTGTTTCAACACCACATCAGACAATGATTTTGATTATTTTGTTTATTCTTTCATGGGATGTGGGTGTTGCTGGCTAGGCCAGCATTTATTGCCCACCCTTAATTGCCCTTGAAAAGGTGGTAGTGAGCTGCCTCTTGAACCGCGACAGTCCATGTGGTGTAGGTACACCTACAGTGCTGTTCGGAGGGAGATCCAGGATTTTGACCCAATGACATTAAGGGAATAGGGATATAATTCCCAGTCGGGATGGTGTGTGACTTCGGGGGAAATTGCAGTTGGTGTTCCTATGCGCCTGCTGTCCTTGCCCTTGTAGCTTGTGGATTTGGAAGTGCTGTCGCAGGAGCCATGGTGAGTTGTTGCAGTGCATCTTGTGGATGGCACACATTGCCACTGTGCATTGGTGGTGGAGAGAGTGAATGTTTGTGGATGGGGTACCAATCAAGTGGTCTGCTTTGTCCTGGATGGTGTCAAGCTTCTTGTGTTGTTGGAGCTGCACTCATCCAGGCAAGTAGAGAGTATTCCATCACACCCCTGACTTGTGCATTGTAGATGGTGGACAGATTTTGGGGAGACAGGAGATGAGTTACTTGCCACAGAATTCCTAGCCTCTGACCTGCTCTTGTAGCCACAATATTTATATGGCTAGTCCAGTTCTGTTTCTGCTCAATGGTAAGCCACCAGGATGTTGATAGTGGGGGATTCAGTGATGGTAATGCCAATGAACATCAAGGGGAGATGGTTGGATTCTTTCTTGTTGAAGATGATCATTGCCTGGCACTTGTGTGGCATGAATGTTACTTGCCACTTGTCAACCCAAGCTGAATGTTATCCAACTCCTGCTGCATATTGGCAGGGACTGCTTCAGCATCTGAAGAGACGCAAATAATGCTGAATGTTGTGCAATTATCAGCGAACATCCCCACTTCTGACCTTATGATTGAAGGAAGGTCATTGCTGAAGCAGCTGAAAATGGTTAGGCCTAGGACACTACCCTGAGGAACTCCCGCAGCGATGTCCTGAGACTGAGATGCTTAGCCTCTAACAATTACAACCATCTTCCTTTGTGTTGCGTATGACTCCAACCGGTGGAGAGTTTCCCCCTGATTTGTATTGACTCCAGTTTTGTTACAGCTCCTTGATACCACACAGTCAAATGCTGTCTTGATGTCAAGGGCAGTCACTCTCACCTCAAGTTCAGCTGTTTTGTCCATGTATGAACCAAGGCTGTAATAAAGTCAGGAGTGGCCCCTGGTGGCACCCAGGCATAGCGTCAGTGAGCAGGTTATTGCTCAGCAAATGCCGCTTGATAGCACTGTCACCGACACCTTCCATCACTTTGCTATTGCTCAAGAGTAGACTGATAAGGTGGTAATTGGTCTAGCTGGGTTTGCTCTTTTTGTGTACAGGACATACCTGTGCAATTTTCCACGTTGCCATATAGATCAAGGGCAGTGGCTGTACTGCAACAGTTTGGCTAGGGGGCGCAGCTAGTTCTGGAGCACAAATCTTCCAACTATTGCTGGAATGTTGGCAGGGCCCATTGCCTTTCCATATCTAGTACCTTCAGCCATTTCTTGCTGAAGTGAATCGAATAGGCTGAGGACTGGCATCTTTCTGGAGGGGGGCTGAGATGGATCATCATCCACTCCACACTTCTGGTTGAAGATTGTTGCGAATGCTTCAACCTTATATTTTGCACTGATGTGCTGGGCTCACCTATCATTGTGGATGGGGATATTTGTGGAGTCACATCCTCTAGCTAGTTGTTTAATTGTCCTCCACCATTCACAAATGGATGTGGTAGGACTGCAGAGCTTAGATCCGATCAGTTGATTCAAAAAAATGTGTGTAAAAAGAGAAGTCTAAAGGCACTGTATCTGAAATCACGGGGCATTCGCAATAAAGTAGATGAATTAACCGTGCAAATAGATGTAAACAGATATGATAATGATTGCGATTACAGAGACATGGCTGCAGGGTGACCAAGGCTGGGAACTGAATATCCAAGGGTATTCGATATTTAGGAAGGACGGGCACAAAGGAAAAGGTGGTGGTGTGGCATTGTTAGTTAATTTAAGGATGAAATCAGTGCAATAGTGAGAGAAGGATATTGGCTCAGAAAATCTAAATGTAGAATCAGTCTGGGTGGAGCTAAGAAGCAACAATGCGTGGAACACATTAGTGGGCGTTGTCTGTAGGCCTCCAAACAGTAGTGGCTAAACAGGAAATTAGAGATGCATGTAACAAGGGTGCTACAGTAATCATGGGTGACTTTAATCTACATCTAGACTGGGCAAACCAAATTAGCAATAATACTGCGGCAAATGAATTCCTGGAGTATGTACGAGATGGGGTATTTTTTTTTAAGACCAGCATGTTGAGGAACCAATTAGGGAACAGGCTATGCTTGATTTGGTTTTGTGCAATGAGAAGGGGTTAATTAATAATCATGTTGTGCGGGGTCCTTTAGGGGACAGTGATCATCATATGATAGAATTCTTCCTTAGGTTGGAAAGTGAAGTAGTCCAAACCGAAACTAGGGTCCTAAATCTAAACAAAGGAAACTACAACGGTATGGGGATTATGAGGCACGGTGGTGGATAGGCAATGACTAATATTTAGGGAATGAATGTATGCATTGCAAGATTTATGTATTCCTTTCTGATGTAAAAGCACAACAGGAAAAGTGGCCCAACCATGGCTAACAAAAGAAATTAAGAATAGTATTAGATCCAAAGAGGGGTTATATAAAGTTGCTAGAAAAAGTAGCAAACCTGAGGATTGGGAGCAGTTTAGAATTCAGGAAATGAGTTCCAAGAGATTGATTAAGAGGGGGAAAAATAGAGCATGAGAGTAAACTTGCAAAGAACATAAGAGGACTGTAAAAGCTTTTATAAGTATGTAAGAAAAAAAAGATTGGTGAAGACAAATGTAGGTCCCTTACAGTCTGAATCAGGAGGATTTATAATAGAGAGCAAGGAAATGGCAGAGCAATTAAACAACTACTTTAGTCTTCACGGAGGAAGACACAAGTAACTTCCCAGAAATGCTAGGGAATGGAGGGTCGAGTGAGAAGGAGGAATTGAAGGAAATTAGTATTACTGAAACAACAGTGCTGGAGAAATTAATGGGACTGAAAGCTGGTAATCTATATCCCAGGGTACTAAAGGAGGTGGCCATGGAAATAGTGGATGCATTGGTTGTCATCTTTTGGATGCAGGGATTATGTTTCCTGTGGCTGGTGGGGTCTAGAACAAGGGGTTACGGTCTCAGGATATGGGATACAATATTTAGGACTGAGATGAGGAGAAACTTCTTCGCTCAGAGGGTGGTGAACCTGTGGAACTTTTTACCACAGAAGGCTATTTAAGAAGGAAATAGATTTCTTGACTCTAAAGGCATCAAGGGGTATGGGGAGAGAGCAGGAGTATGGCGTTGAGATAGAGAATCAGCCATGATCATATTGAATGGCGGAGTAGGCTCGAAGGGCCGAATGACCTACTCCTCCTATTTTCTATGTTTCTATGGATCGCTTAGCTCTGTCGATTGCATGCTGCTTCCACTGCTTGGCATGCACGCAGCCCTGTGTTGTAGCTTCACCAGGTTGACACCTCATTTTTAGGTATGCCTGGTGCTGCATCTGGCATGCCTTCCTGCACTCTTCGTTGAACCAGGGTTAATCCCCTGGCTTGATGGTAATGGTAGAGTGGGGGTTATGTCAGGCCATGCAGATTGTGGTTGAGTACAATTCTGCTGCTGATGGCCATCAATGCCTCATGGATTCCCAGTTTTGTGTTGCTAGATCTGTTTGAAATCTATCCCATTTAGTACAGTGATAGTGCCACACAACACGGTAGAGGGTGTTCTCATTGTGATGCAGGGACTTCATCTCCACAAGAACTGTGCAGTGGTCATTCCTATCAAAACTGTCATGAACAGATGCATCTACGATATGTAGATTGGTGAGGATGAGGTCAAGTAGGTTTTCTCAGTCGCTGGCTGCCTCACCACCACCGCAGACGCAGTCTAGCAGCTTTGATCTTTAGAACTTGGCCAGCTCAGTCAGTAGTGGTGCTACTGAGCCTCTCTTGGTGAAGGGTATTGAAGCCCCCCACCCTGAACACATTCTGTTCCCTGTTCACTCAGCACCTTCAGTGCTTCTTCCAAGTTGTGTTCCATAAGGAGGAGTTCGGATTCATCAGCTGGGGCACATGGTAGATGGTAACCAACAGGAGGTTTCCTTACCCATGTTTGACCTGATGCCATGAGACTTCATGAGGTCTGGAGTTGATGTTGAGGACTCCCAGGGCAGCTCCCTCTCGACTATATACCATTGTGCCACCACCTCAAGGATGCTGATGGTGGTGCCTGGGACTTTGTCTGTAAGAAATTATTCTGTGAGTATGACTATGTCAGGCTGTTGCTTGACTAGGCTGTGAGACAGAGCGCCCAATTTTGGCACAAGCACCTACTTATTAGTAAGGAGGACTTTAAAGAGTGGACAGGGCTGGGTTTGCCGTTGTTTCCAGTGGCTAGTTCGATGCTGGGTGGTCAGACCAGTTTCATTCCTTTTACGATTGGTAGTAGTTTGATACAACTGAGTGGCTTGCTAGGCCATTTCAGGGAGCAGTTAAGAGTTACCTACATTACTGTGTCTGGAGTCACATGTAAGCCAGATCAGGTAAAGATGGAAGATTTCCTCCTCTAAAGGACATTTAGTGAACCAGATGGCTTTTTAAGACAGCCAACAGTGGTTTCATGGTCACTATTACTGAGACCAGCTTTTAATTCCAGATTTATTAATTGAATTTAAATTCCACCAGCTGCCATGTTGAGATTCAAACCCGTGTTCTAAGAGTATTAGTCTTTGCTTTGGGATTGCCAGTCTAGTGACATTACCACTGTGCCATTACCTCCTCCGATAATAGCAAAACAAGCCTGAGGAGCTAAATGACCTAATCAGGATGGAATTGTTAATTGGAAACTGAGAGGCTATTGCATGTGCTATGCAAAACTGGACCTTAGAATTAAATGGTTAATTACATGGCAGCCATATATTGTATGGCTTTTGGTTGTGTAAATAAGCTGGTTAAATGTATAGTTGTGATTTAAGGCTTTCATAGTGTTAACAAGTGACATTGTTCTGATACTAATTATTCACATCTGGTAAAGGTACAGTAGGTATGTTTTGTGTTTCATTTGGGGTATTATAAAGTATGAGTAGAATAAAGAACTTATTGCAGTTTTTAATTGTATATAATTTTCACGTATCCTTTGTAGGCACAACAGTCCTCTGATGAGCTTTGGAGCAAGTTTTGTTAGTTTCTTGGTGAGTAACCATACAAGTACTGTGTGTGTATGTATTTTGTCAATTTTGATCACAAAAAGGAATTAGTCATTAATTATTAGACCATCCTTTGCTGCAAACCCATTAATTAAATGGTCTTAAATGCACATATTTCTACATCAAATAATGCATATCGATCACAATATAAGAGAATCTGAATATGACATCAAATATGGTTATAACGAACCCATTGATTGTGTTTGACCAAGTCTTAACATACTGTCTCTAAGCAGTAGTCACAGAGAAGTGAACAATAGTACCCTGCTTTTTCACCGGGTGGAGAGTCATAACCTTAATACTTCAGTTTTTGTCTCTCCAAATTGTGAAGGAAAGCTAAAGACTTTATAGGCCTCTAGTAACGCATTGCCCTTGAGTCATTATGGTGTGATAAAAGTTATTTCGGACAGAACTTCCAGTATGAGGTTACAGGTCTCTGATATCAGTGTAACAAGATTGTGGAACTTTAAAAATAAGCCCCGTCCCCAGGCTGTATTAATTTTCAACACTTTAAAATTGAGTTACTCGCAGTGGTGAATTGCCACTGATTTTAAAGGACTTGTTATGACCCAGCAGTTGGTAAAGGGGAGTTATTTAAAAATCCCAGAGGGAAATTTTAAGCAACTGTCATAACCTATATTTTTAAGTGGTATCTTTGAGATGCAGTGAAATATATACACATGGCTACAAATTACTACTATCATAACTTTTGATAAATTTCCAAACTAATCTCCATTAAGGCAGCAACAACCCAGAGACTTAACCAGACACCGGGCAAAGCATTTTCACCTTACAAATTCAAAATGAGGTTCCTCTCACTTTGGTTCCTGTGGAGACAGTTGGAGGCTTACAGCTACTTTGATCTCACATTGTCTCTGCCCTGCAAACACGAAAACTATCAGTTATATCCAGCACATCTCATTGAATGTAAATTCACATTGTATCACCAGCCTCTTTGAACTCCACCTCTTGTAACAATAAGACCCCTTTCATAGTTCCAATTTTATTAGTAATATAAACATGTTGCTTGGTCTCTGCTAGCAAGGTACTGGATTTCACCCCACTCCTTGAATGCTCTATTCAAAAAAAATGTAAATGCACTCTACTTCTCTTACATCTCAAAATTAGCACACATCAAAGCACCCA
The DNA here is from genome assembly GCF_964194155.1 of Cetorhinus maximus. NCBI lineage: Eukaryota > Metazoa > Chordata > Chondrichthyes > Lamniformes > Cetorhinidae > Cetorhinus > Cetorhinus maximus. The sequence goes on along the minus strand of NC_135882.1, from coordinate 175,996,976 downwards.
GACTAGCTGGTTTTAATCCAATTAAGACCCACCCACAGACTAAACCTCTATTTTAAAAGAAAAAATATTTTCCAATAATATTATATATGTTAATAGCTTCATAACAGGACTGTTGCTGTGATAAATCTATTTTTATCTGTATTAATCAACCTATAGCAAGTGATCACTTAAATATATTTTTAAAAGCAATTTTAAAAATAAACTGTTTTTAAACTCTGCTGGATTGCATTAGTTCATGACAGATTTTACATTTGGTGATATGCAAATTAGTTTGACCAGAAATTTGCTTGTGGTTGGTGGGGAGGAGAGACAATTGTCAGAAAACCACTGCCCAGCTGTATCATCTTTGACAGATTGATCACTTTTGTACACTGGGATCTGCAATCCCATTTGTAAATTGACTATGTAAAAAGATTGAATGCATTGATTTTATAACCTTGCTGACTCAATGAAACCATTATCTCCCACGTATGTAAGGGTCATGTATTCTTTAGTGGTGCATTTTGTCTCTTGAGGAATGCCCAGACTTAGTTGTCATTGCACATTGCTCTTATGGCTTTAGCGAGTGGTGTATTTTATGGTATTTATTTTATTTGGTCAAAAGACTTAATTTTACAATAAAGGAAAATGATACAAGGGCTCAATGTTTCATGTGCAATTGCTTGAACCGCCATTGAGGTTTATATTTTAATGCAATGAATATTTAAAACAATTCAGTGTTGCAAAACCTGTGGAGCGGGAATCTAGCTACCTATCACCAACGATGGGAAACTAAGATCATCTTGCTTGGAATAACACTCACTAATGAGGTGAAGGAATAGTGGAAAACCACTGATGTCTTGTGTCGTAGACTTAGCCTGCTTAATTTTCATAGACTGACACAGGAGGCCATATCATTCAGCCCATCACGCCTATGCTGGCTCTTGAAAGGCTAACCAATTAGTCCAATTAGATTCCTTTTATAGCAACTGCAAGGTTTTCAGTCCCATTACAATGGATTTATCTCTGGTCATTTTCCATTGCTATCAAAGTAACAGCCCTCCCCCTCCTCGCCATTTCCCTTCCACTCATACTAACAAAGCCCAGCTTCCACTATTCAGTCCTCAATCCCCAGCAGATGTGGTTTATCTGCACCCTTCAGTTATTCTGGATTTCTCCGTAGCCCAGCAAATTTGAGTAATCACTTTTTTTAGAAATACTTTCTTTAAAGTCTGCTGACCTTTTTAGATTGCATAGGAAAAAGGAAGATGCAGCTATTTAATCACCATTCCAATGTATATTAATGCAACTTTTCACTGGCCTGGTGGATTAATGGCATAAAACAATGACATAAAAGTAAAATATTATAAATGGCATTAGATTTGATAGTTGTTCATATTGATGAGGGGCCTGGGACAGGATAGATTGGGAGAAACTGTTCCCATTGGTGGAAGGATCAAGAACCCAAGGGCACAGAATTAAAGTAGTTGGCAAAAGGAGCAATGACAACATGAGCAAAAACTTTTTCACTTGGTGAATGGTTAGGACCTGGAATGCGCAGCCTGACAGTGTGATGGAGGCAGGTTCAATCGAGCATTCAAGAGGAAATTGGATTGCTATCTGAAAAGGAAGAATGTTCAGGGCTACGGGGAGAAAGCAGGGCAACTGGCACTATGTGAACTGCTTCTTCGGCAAGTCAGCACAAACACGATGGGCTGAATGGCCTCCTGTGCTGTAACCATTCTCTGATTCTGTAACATCATGCAGATTGGAAGGTTGCACATTTTCATTCCTCGCATAGTTGGCTTGGGTAGCTGAATTGCTACATTTGACGTTAGTGCTCCTGGACTAGGGAAAATAGTAATTAGCATTCGCTTTCAAGACCTATTCGCCCTGGTTCCCTGTAAAATTGTCAATCTCACATTCAATTGCTGTTCTAAATAAAAGCTGAGAATTTTTAGTTTCGACTTGGAAGTGGCTGCTATCCATAGAGATTCTGGAATAAATAGGACTATGACTGACAGGGAAAATATTCACTCTTCAGGCTTGACTCTGAAACACCATACAAGGCCATTAATTCTCAGGTATTAAAATCTTTTGACCCTGAAAGGAATAGATTGAATATGTAGCCTTGGGACTTTCTTCATTTTATAACCTGAAAAGAAGTCATCCTTTTCATAAATAAACCTGACTGTGCTACAAACTGAACGGGAGGGTAATACTGCCAGACCTCTGTGCGTTTGCAGGTGTAACCTATTTGGTTTGAGATTTTAATACTTAGAAAGTAAAGGCATCATCTCTGAAAGTATTGTCTTACTAGTACAGAATTAGGATTAATGTTGTTCAGATATCTTTTGTGATTTGCGTAAGAAATGGACAAGACATTAGTTTATATTTTTACAACATTGAATTACTGTAGTTAAGTGATAGCTCCAGCTACTGTATAATTTAATATTAATTAAGAGTATATTTATTAAACATGCTTGTTAGCAAATGTGAGCTTATTAGACTGATAGGTATGATCGTTTTAACTGTATTTGTCACTAACCACAACAAAATGGATATTGTTAATTCAAACTTCATTTTCCAGAATGCCATGATGACCTTTGAAGATGAAAAAATGCAGTTGGCTTGTGACGATTTAAAAAACACGGAGAAACTCTGTGAAAGTAGTGAAGCAGGTGTCATTGAAACAATCAGGAATAAAATTAAAAAGAATGTGAGTACACCGTCCGCATTGGTAATACTATCCAATATATACCAGTTAAAAACAAATAATGGGGAGAATATTTTCTTCAGTCTTACAAGATGCAAGCGTATTCTTACTTCAAACTATACAGTTGAAAAGAAAACATTTAACTGTTTTTGTAATGAACTTTTGAAAGTGCTATGTGTGACATAGCTCTTTACCTAGGCTAAAAGTAGGGGTTCTAGTTTCTTGAATTGACTCTTCAACACATTCCATAACATTTCTTTTGTGCATTGTTCGTGCCCTCTTCGAGCCTATCTTGTCCACGTGACCCATCCTGCTTTCTCGACCCTATTCCCATTAAACTACTGTTGCTTTGTTCCGCTCTTGCCCAGTCATAACTAGAGACCCTCCTGCAGTGGCTCCTCATCTTGCCCATTGCCTCTGGTGTCCCCAAGGACCTATTGGTTGCCCTCTCCTGTTTTGCGTTGATTTGCTTCTCCTTGGTGACATCATCCAAAAACAGGATGGCAGGTTCTACATGTATGCTGATGACCTTTCTTGACCACTCCTCTGTCTTGTTGTTAGGCAAATCTTCCAATACCCAGTCCCAGACAAGCAGAAATTTCCTCCAGTTAATTATCGGGAAGACCTGTTTGATCCTGAGCTGAGGTTCCAACTCCACATCCTCTCCATCATCAAGACTGCCTACTTCTACTTCCGTGATAATTTCCCATCTTGCCTCAGTCCATCTGCCTCTTTATATCCTCCTCACAGCTTAAATTTCCACCTAACTGTTATGATCCCCAGCTTTCCACCTACTGTTATGATCCCCAGCTGAAGTTACCACAGGACAAGCCTGATTCCAGGATGGAACCCAGCTTGATAGATTCTAACTTTTATTTGTTTGTTTTAGATATGCGGAGAGTAGCTACTGAACAGAGTCACAGGAGTCAGCTGATAAACTTTTAGCAAAAGAATAAAACATTTTTTCAACAAGAAAAGAGGAACTATATTACAAATCTCCTTCACCCACAACTATACCTATATATACAGATTTGTAAGGATAGCACAAGTTACAAAAACTATCTTTAATGTTGACAGTAAATACACAGTCCATGTAAACCAATTGGTGACTCATAGTCAGGCACACCACACTCTGAAACCAAGTGACAGATGCCACCTCAACCAGATGCTATGGATCTCTCCTCAACTTGCCTGCCACCCCCCAACCACCAGACGCTTGTCACACCATGAGCCAATCAGTCTCACTGAATTCCATCTTTCACATGAAGGGTACCATTCTCCACTCTCCAAGAACTCGCTTTGGAATCTTCTCCCAAACCGACACTTTCCCTCAGACGCTTTTCACAAGGGCTCACCTCCAAGGTTTTGAGCTCTCCTTCCGATGTTCCTCTCCCCTGGGTTACCACATGCATTCAAGCTTTCTTCCACGCACTCCCTCTCTCAGACTCAGCCATCAATAGTACACCACTGCTTCACATGCCCATAACAAAGATTACAGACCTTCAGTTATCTCTTTGGACCTTCTGACCTCTCACTTTAAATTTACTTCCTTTAAGCATGAAGCTTAGAGTCTTCCTTTCTGCTCCTTACTTTCGCTTCCACAGAACAGGACCTTTCCCAGGTTCCTGTCCTTCCTTTTGACTAGAAGGTCTGCTTGGGACTTCCTCTTGTTCCGCTCCCCTGGATTCTTGGGGGCTTTCTTCTTTACCTTGGAACTGGTTATCTGCCCCTTCTAGGTTGTTTCTGCTTGGCAGCTGTCTTCAAAACCAACTGAACTCGAACAGCTTCCAAATCAAGCTGCTGTTTCTAGTTTCTTCTGTGTGTCTGTGTGTGCCTCTCCTTCAGAATTTTCTCCAATAGTTTCCCTACCACTGATGTGAGACTCACTGGCCTGTAGTTCCCTGGCTTATCTCTACAACCCTTCTTAAATAGCGGAACCACATTAGCTGTTCTCCAGTCCTCTGGCACCTACCCCGTGGCCAGAGAGGAATTAAAAATTTGGTTCAGAGCCCCTGCGATCTCCCCTCTTGCCTCCCTCAGCAGTCAGGGACACAAATCAACTGGACCTGGAGATTTGTCCACTTTTAAGCCTGCCAACACCTCCAATACCTTGTCACCCCCTATATCAATTTACTTAAGAACCTCACAGTCTCTCTCCCCGAGTTCCATACCTTCATCCTCATTCTCTTGAGTGAAGACGGATGTGAAGTATTCATTCAAACTCTAGCGATGTCATCTGGCTCCACCCATAGATTGCCCCCTTGGCCTCTTATGGGCCTTACTCTTTCCCTGGTTATCCTCTTCCCATTGATATACTTATAGAATATCTTGGGATTTTCCCTACTTTTACCAGCCAGAGCGTTCTCATATCCCCTCTTTGCTCTCCTAATTGCTTTCTTAAGCTCCACCCTGCACTTTCTGTACTCCGCTAATGCCTCCACTGATTTGCTTCTCTTGTACCTGCTAAAAGCCTCTCTTTTCCTTCTCATCTTAACCTGAATATGTCTGGTCATCCTGAGGAATAAAGGGACCTTGGCGTGTGTGTCCATAGATCTCCGAAGGCGGAGGGGCATGTTAGTGGGGTGGTGAAAAAGGCATATGGGACACTTGCCTTTATCAATCGAGGCATAGATTACAAAAGTAGGGAGGTCTTGTTGGAGTTGTATAGAACCTTGGTGAGGCCACAACTGGAGCACTGTGTGCAGTTCTGGTCACCACATTATAGGAAGGATGTGATTGTACTGGAGGGGGTGCAGAGGAGATTCACCAGGATGTTGCCTGGGATGAAACATATTTAAGTTTATGAAGAGAAATTGGATAGACTTGAGTTGTTTTCGTTGGAACAGAGACGACTGAGGGGGCGACCTGATCGAGGTGTACAAGATTATGAGGGGCATGGACAGGGTGGATAGGGAGTAGTTGTTCCCCTTAGTTGAAGGGTCATTCACAAGGGGACATCAGTTCAAGGTGAGGGGCAGGAGGTTTAAAGGGGATGTGAGGAAAAACTTTTTTACCCAGAGGGTGGTGACGGCCTGGAATGCGCTGCCTGGGAGGGTGATGGAGGTGGGCTGCCTCACATCCTTTAAAATGTACCTGGATGAGCATTTGGCATCTCATAATATTCAAGGCTATGGGCCAAGTGCTGGTAAATGGGATTAGGTAGGTAGGTCAGGTGTTTCTCACGTGTCGGTGCAGACTCGATGGGCCGAAGGGCCTCTTCTGCACTGAGAGATTCTGTGATTCTGAGGGGCTTGCCTGTTTAAAACCACAGAAACGTAGAACAATAGAAGCAGGAGTAGGTCATTTGGCTCCTCGAGCCTGCTCCGTCATTCAATATGATCATAGCTGATCCTCTATCTCAACGCCATACTCCCTTGCTCTCTCCATACCCCTTGATGCCTTTAGAGTCCAAAATTTATCTATTTCCTGAATAAATATATTCAGTGACTTGGCCTTCATAGCCTTCAGTGGTAGAGAATGCCACAGGTTCACCACCCTCTGAATGAAGAAGTTTCTCCTTATTTCAGTCCTAAATGGCCTAGCCGCATCCTGAGATTGTGACCCCTTGTTCTAGACCCCTCAGCCAGAGGAAACATCATCCCTTCATCCAGTCTGTCCAGCTCTGTTAGAATTTTATGTTTCAATGAGATCCCCTCTCATTATTCTAAATTCAAGCCGTCAGCCCAATCTCTCCTCCAACAATAATCCTGCCACCCCAGGAATCAGTCTGGTGAACCTTTGCTGCACTCTCTCTATGGCAATTATATCATTTCTTGGGTAAGGAGACCAAAACTGTGCAGGCATCTTCAGGTGTGATCTCACCAAGGCCCTGTATAGCTGCAGTAAGACATCCTGGCCCCTGTACTCAAGTCCTCTTGCAATGAAGGCCAGCATACCATTTGCCGCCTTAACTGCTTGCTGCACCTGCATGCTTGCTTTCAGTGATTGTTGTACAAATACACCCAGGTCCCGTTGTACATCAACATTTCCCAATCTATCACTATTTAAGCAATACTCTGCCATTCTGTTTCTCCTACCAAAGCGAATAACTTCACACTTATGCATGTTATACTGCATCTGCATTTATTTGCCTACTCACTCAACTTGTCTAAATCACCTTGAAGCCTCTTAACATCCTCCTCACCACTCTCACTCCCACCTGGTTTTGTGTCATCAGCATACTTGGAAATATTATATTTGGTTCCCTCATCCAAATCATGGATATATGTTGTGAATAGCTGGGGCCCAAGCACTGATCCCGTGGGACCCCACTAGTCACTGCCTGCCATTTCCAAAATGACCCATTTATTCCTACTCACCATTTCCTGCCTGTTAACCAATTCTTAATCTTTGCTAATATAATATCCCCAATCCCATGTGCTTTAATTTTACACACTAGCCTCTTATGTGGGATTTTATCAAAAGCTTTCTGAAAATCCAAATACATCGCATCCACTGGTTCTCCCTTATCTATTCTGCTAGTTAAGTCCTCAAAAAAAGCTCCAGTAGGTTTGTCAAACATGATTTCCCTTCATAAATCCATGTTGACTTTGTCTAATCTAGTTGATGTTTTCTAAGTGTCCTGTTATCGCATCCTTTCATAATAGACTCTAGCATTTTCCCTACCACTGATGTTAGGCTAACTGGTCTGTAATTCCCTGTTTTTTTCCCTCCCTCCTTTTGTAAATAGTGGGGTTACACTTGCCACCTTCCAGTCTGCCAGGGCTGTCCCAGAATCTACAAAATTTTGGAAAATGATAACCAACGCATCAACTATTTCCATGGCCACCTCCTTTAGTACCCCAGAATGTAGATTATCAGACCCTGGGGATTTATCAGCTTTCAATCCCATTAATTTCACCAGCACTCTTTTTTTAGTAACAATTTTCTTCAATTCCTCCTTCTCACTAGATCTTTCGTTCCCTAGTATTTCTGGGAAGTTATTTGTATCTTCCTCCATGAAGACACAACAAAAGTAGTTTAATTGCTCTGCCATATCCTTGTTCTCTATTATAAATCCTCCCGTTTCGGACTGTAAGGGGCCGACATTTGTCTTCAATCTTTTTCTGGTTAACAAACTTTTAGAAGCTTTTTCAGTTCTCTTATGTTCCTTGTAAGTTTACACTCGTACTCTATTTTTCCCCCTCTTAATCAATCTCTTGGCCTCTCTTTTGCTGAATTCTAAACTGGTCCCGATCCTCAGGCTTGCTACTTTTTCTAGCAACTTATATGACTCCTCTTTGGATCCAGTACTATCCTCAATTTCTTTTGTTAGCCATGGTTGGGCCACTTTTCCAGTTGTGTTTTTTGTGCCAGAAAGAAATGTATAACTGTTGCAATGTATACATTCGTTCCTTAAATATTAGCTATTGCCTATCCACCATCATGCTTTTTAATGAAGTTCTCCAACCTATCTTAGCCAACTCATGCCTCATACCTTTGTAATTTCCCTTGTTTAGATTTAGGACCCTAGTTTCGGTTTGGACTACTTCGCTTTCTAACATAAGGAACAATTCTATCATGTTATGTTCACTGTCCCCTAAAGGACCCCGCACAACAAGATTATTACTTAACCCCTTCTTATTGCACAAAACCAAATCTTGGACAGGCTGTACCCTTGACGGTTGCTCGATGTACTGGTCTAAAAAACCATTTTCTACACACTCCAGGAATTCATCCTCCACAGTATTATTGCTAATTTGGTTTGCCCAGTCTATATGTAGATTAAAGTCACCCATGATTACTGTAGCACCCTTGTTACATGCATCTCTAATTTCCTGTTTAATGCTGTCGCCTACCTTACCACTAATGTTTGGAGGCCTATAGACAACTCCCACTAATGTTTTCCACCCTTTGTTGCTCCTTAGCTCCACCCAGGCTGATTCTGCATCTAGGTTTTCTGAGCCAATACCCCCTCTCACTATTGCACTGATTTCATTCTTAACTAACAATGCCATGTCACCTCCTTTTCCTTTTCTACCTGTCCTTCCTAAATGTCGAATACCCTTAGATATTCAGTTCCCAGCCTTGGCCACCCTGCAGCCATACTTCTGTAATCGCAATCATTTCGTACCCATTTACATTTATTTGCGCTGTTAATACGTCTCCCTTTATTGTGAATGTTCCGTGCATTCTGATACAGTGTCTTTAGACTTGTCTTTTTTACACACTTTTTTTGTACTATGGCCCTATTTGCTGCTAGCCCCTGTTTCCTTTGCCTTCCACTTTTGCTTTTTACTGTTCTGTCTTTCATTTCTATATTTGTTTCCCTCTTTTGTGCCTCCCCACTCAAGTTTCCATCCCCCTGCCCCTCTAGTTTAAACCATCCTTCCACAGCACCAGCGAATACCCCTGTGAGGACATTGGTCCCAGTTTTGCAGGGGTGCAACCCGTCCAGCTTGTACAGGTCCCATCTTCCCCAGAATTGGTCCCAATGCCTCAGGAATCTAAATCCATCTCTGCAGCCACGCATTCATCCGGTCTATTCTCCTATTCCTGATCTCACTAGCATGCGGCACTGGGAGTAATCCTGAGGTGACTACCTTTTGAGGTCCTGCTTTTTAATTTAGTTCCAAGCTCCCTATATTCTGCTTGCAGGACCTCCTCCCTGTTGTTACCTACGCCGTTGGTACCGATTTGGACCATGAACTCTGGCTATTCACCCTCCCTCTTCAGAATGTCCTGTAGCCGCTCAGTGACATGCTTGACCATGGCACCAGGGATGTAACATACCTCTGAAGAAGGACCATGCGGACTCGAAACATTAACTCTGTTTCTCTCTCCACAGATGCTGCTAGACCTGCTGAGTTTTTCCAGCATTTTCTGCTTTTGTTTCAGACTTCCAGCATTCGCAGTATTTTGCTTTTATCTTAGTAAGCAGCATACCATCCTGGTGTGACGTATGCGGCTGCAGAAATGTCTAACCCTATTGTTACTATCACTATTGTTCTCCCGCTCTTATTTTTTCTTACCCCGCAAACCCCCCCCCGCCATGCAGCAGAGCCACTCGTGGCGCCACAGACTTGTCTCTTGCTGCATTCCACCGAAAATCCATCTCCCCCAGCAGTATCCAAAACAGAAAATCTGTTAGAGCGGGAGATGGACCCAGGGGATTCCAATACCTGCATAGGGCCTTTACTCTGTCTGATGGTAACCCATTTCCTTTCTCCCTTTACCTGTGGTGTGACCAGCTCACTGTATGTGCTGTTCATAAAGATCTCAGCCCTGCGGATGCTCCATAGTGACTGCAACCGCTACTCCAGATCCAAAATGCAGATTTCAAGTCGCTGTAGCTGGAGACACTTTCTGCACATGTGGTCACCATGGACACTGGAAGTGTCCCTGACTTCCCACATCACACAGGAGGAGCATTCCATGTGACCCGAGCTGCCTTGCCATGACTTACCCTTAAATTACTTTTTTCTTTTACTTCCTCTAGTTTAGAGAATACTAAGGAAAGTAGAAATATTCACCAAGTCCTACCTACCAAGACCACTGTTCTCCTTTATGAGGAAAGGTAGAAAATGAAAGGATCACTACCTTCCCTCTTCAGCAAACTCCCTCATTCACCAAACTCCAACTGAAGCACTCAAATGCAGCCCAAAGCAGCACTCTAGTGCAGATCCCTGTTGCTTGGCCACAGCCCAAGTTTTTTACTCTTGTTTGGTTTACTTAGCTTAGAGTCATAAAACTCTTATTCGAAATGCAGGCACCTTTTGAAGTGAAACTAAAACTCAACGACTTTTTCTTAACATGCAAATACAGAAATACAAATCAAACTTAAACATTAAAGCTGAAACTCATTCCTAACACCCACAAATACTAATATAACTTACTTAAACTATCTCTATTTCCTAACATAACCTTGTCAGAAAACTTAGATTAATTACTCTGTCTCTTCATCCAAGTCATTAATATAAATTTGTAAATAGCTGAGGCCTTAGCATTGATACTTGTGGCACTCCACTTGTCACAGCCTGCAGGTTTTGGTTTACTCTCTTGCTCTTTCATTTTGCTTTCAGACAGCACTGGTTCATTATTCTGCCATTTGCACCTCCTCTGGACACTTTTTTACTTTTCCCATTACCTTTGGCCTTGCATCACTGACTCTAGTTATTTAATCTCTGCTATCTTTCACCCTATCACAGGCCTTCCCTTTTCTTTACACACCATCCTCATCCCTTTTATTTATGATCTATTAAATTTCTAACCTTTCTGATGAAAGATCATCGACCTGAAACATTAACTTACTATCTGTGCTGATGCTTCCTGAGTATTTTCAGTTTTTATTTCAGATTTCTGGCATCTGCAATATTTTGCTTCAGAAATGAGCATATACTTCCCGAGTCAAAGCCTTGCCTTGTGTGTGAAGTATCCCTGATAACTACTTCCGGTTGTACAATGGCATGTACTGGCAAAGTATGAAAATGCAACAATTCATCAAGATTACTAATATTTGTAAAATATGGATTACTGCCTTGGGTTATACGAATCCCATCCTCTTGAAGTTGAAGCTAATCTTAAATGTAAAGGTATTTGCACAAATAAAATGATTTTCAAGGACACAATGGTAGCAGATGGTCTTTTCCTATACTTGAGCTGTGACATCCAGTGTTGACGTTACTGAGGAAATACTAATGTGTCACCTTGCCCTTTCATACAAAACAGATTCCACATTTCTGATTCTTTTTACCACGTAAAACAGATGGGCAAGCATTCCAATCATATGCCTAGAATTACATAGACTTTACAACATAGAAACAGGTCGTTTGTCCTAATCAGTTTGTGCTGGTGTTTTAACCTCAACACGGGCAGTACCCTAACTCCATTTATCTGCTCTGTTCCTTATTTCCCTCCTTCAACCGCATGTTTAACCTATTCTGAATTGTTAAGGTTTTTTCTGCTTCAGTCACTAACTCCAGCTGTGTATTTCACAGCCTCATGACCCTCTTGTATACTAAAAGCGGAGTCTGTTTTGTGTGAAAGAGCAGGTGACGCATTGTCAGTGTTCCTCAGTCATAAATACTGGGTGTCACTACCCATGCATATAGAAAGTGGCCACCTGCTGCCCTTGTGCAGCTGAAATATATTTTAATTGTGAAAGTACCTTGCATTTACTGTTTGCCTCCATTTCAATAGGATAGTTAGTCAAAGCAAGGCTCGGGCCAATTCGGGACCAAAAATGGGGCTGGGATACTAAAGGACTGAGGTACTAAATGAGTGCTTTGACAACATCCTCTTCTTTAGATACAATGTCACAGTAAAGGAGGAGGCAGCAGAGGAATTGAATGAGATAAAAATACCTAAAGGGGATGTAATTAAAAGGTTGGCAGGGCTCAGGGTAGAAAAGTCACCCAATCCAGATGGGATGAATTCTAGGTTGCTAGGGAGATAAGGGTGGAAATTGCAGAGGCTCTGGCCACAACCTTCCAATCCTCCTTAGATATTGGAGTTGTACCAAAGCACTGGAGGATTACAAATGTTGCATCTTGTTCATAAAAATGCAGAGGGATAAACTTGGCAATTTAACGCCATTCAGACTAATGTCGGCTTTCAAGGACAATTATTGGGGCAAAATTAATTGGCATTTGGAGAAATATGGGTTAGTAAATAATAAAAAAAAAAGCTCGGCCCAACTATTTTCAGCAGCTTCATCAATGACCTTCCTTCTATCATAAGGTCAGGAAGTGGGGTTGTTCACTGATGATTGCACAACGTTCATCATTCGCGACTCCTCAGATACCGAAGCAGTCCATGTCCAAATGCAGCAAGACCTGGACAATATCCAGGCATGGGCTGACTGTGGCAAGTAACACAAATGACAGGCAATGACCATCTCCCAACGAGAGAATCTAACCATCACTCCTTCACGTTCATTGGCATTACCATCACTGAATCCTTCACGATCAACATGCTGGGGTCTATCATTGACCAGAAACTGAACTGGACTAGCCACATAAATACTGTGGCTACAAGAGCAGGTCAGAGGCTAGGAATCATGTGACGGGTAATTCATCTCCTGACTCCCCAAACCTGTCCACCATCTGCAAGGTGCAAGGCAGGAGTGTGATGGAATACTCCCCACTTGCCTGGATGAGTGCAGCTCCCACAGCACTCAGGAAGCTTGACACCGCCCAGGACAAAGCAGCCCGCTTGATTGGCACCACATCCACAAACATTCACTCCCTCCACCACCAACGCAAGGTCGCAGCAGTGTGTATCATCGGCAAGGTGCACTGCAGGAATTTACCAAGGCTCCTTAGACAGCACCTTCCAAACCCATGAGCACTACCATCCAGAAGGACAAGGGCAGCAGCAGATAGATGGAAACATCACCTACAAGTTCCCCTCCAAGTCACTCGCCATCCTGACTTGGAAATATATCGCCATTCCTTTACTGTCGCTGGGTCAAAATCCTGGAACTCCCTTCCTAACAGCACTGTGGGTGTACCTACACCACATGGACTGCAGCGGTTCAAGAAGGCAGCTCACCACCACCTTCTCAAGGGCAACTACGGATGGGCAATAAATGCTGGCCCAACCAATGAAGCCCAGATCCTATGAATGAATGAATGAATAAATAAATAAATTGTGAAAGGCAAATTGTATTGTGGTGGCATAGTGGTATTGTCACTGTGCTAGTGTTCCTGAGCCCCAGGGTAATGCTCTAGGGATCCTGGGTTCGAATCCCACCACGGCAGATGGAATTTGAATCCAGTAACAGTCTGGAATTAAAAATCTTATGATGACCATAAAACCATTGTTGATTGTTGTAAAAACCCATCTGGTTCACTGATGTCCCTTAAGGGAAGCAGATTTTCTTCCCTACCTGGTCTGGCCTATATGTGATTTCAGATCCACCGCAATGTGGTTGACTCTAAAATGCCCTCTGAAATGGCCTAGCAAGCCACTCAGTTTCTCAAGGGCAATTAGGGATGGTCAATAAATGCTGGCCTAGCCAGTGATGCTCATGTTCCGTGAATAAGTAAAAAATAACCAGATTGAATTCTTTGTTGAGGTAACAGGGAGGGTGGATGAGGTTAGTGAGGTCGGTGTTATGTATGTAGACTTTCAAAAGGAACTCCCTTCCTAATAGTACTGTACCTACACCACATGGACTGTAAAATTGAAGAAGGTGGCTCATCACCACCACCTCAAGGGCAATTTTGGATGGGTGGTAAAGGCTGGTCTTGTCATCGAAGCTCACATCACAGAATCACACAGTGCAGAAGAGGCCCATCGAGTCTGCACCAACACGTGAGAAACACCTGACCTACCTACCTCATCCCATTTACCAGCACTTGACCCGTAGCCTTGAATGTTATGACGTGCCAAGTGCTCATCCAGGTGCTTTTTAAAGGATATGAGGCAACCCGCCTCCACCACCCTCCCAGGCAGTGCATTCCAGACCGTCACCACCCTCTGGGTAAAAAAGATTTTCCTCACAGCCCCCCCTAAACCTCCTGCCCCTCACCTTGAGCTCGTGTCCCCTCATGACTGACCCTTCAACCAAGGGGAACAGCTGCTCCCTATCCACCCTGTCCATGCCCCTCATAATCTTGTACACCTCGATCAAGTCGCCCCTCAGTCTTCTCTGCTCCAACGAAAACAACCCAAGTCTATCCAACCTCTCTTCATAACTTAAATGTTTCATCCCAGGCAACATCCTGGTGAATCTCCTCTGCACCCGCTCCAGTGCAATCACATCCTTCCTATAATGTGGTGACCAGAACTGCACACAGTACTCCAGCTGCAATCTCCTCCCTTGTCTCCCTCAGCAGTCTGGGACACAAATCATCCGGACCTGGAGATTTGTCCACTTTTAAGCCTGCCAACACCTCCAATACCTTGTCACTCCCTATATCAATTTGCTCAAGAACCTCGCAGTCTCTCTCCACGAGTTCCATACCTTCATCCTCATTCTTTTGGGTGAAGACGGATGTGAAGTGTTCGTTCAACACTCTACCGACGTCCTTTGGCTCCACCTATAGATTGCCCCCTTGGTCCCTAATGGGCCCTTCTCTTTCCCTGGTTATCCTCTTCCCATTGATATACTTATAGAATATCTTGGGATTTTCCATAACAGACAAAACATAACAGACTTGTTAGCAAAACTGAAGCTCATGGGATTAAAGGGGCTGTGTACATTCAAAATTGGCTAAGGAACATAGACAGTAGTGTGAACAGATGTCCTTTAGACTGGCAGGAAGTGATCAGTCATGCCCAAACCCTCCTCTTTTTCATGATGTACTGATGATCTGGAATTAGGTATACGTTGGCATAATTCCAAAGTTTGCTGATAACACTGAACTCAGAAATGTAGAAAACAATGGGAAAGATAGTAAGAAGATTTCAGGAGGAGATAGGCAGACTGGTGAAATGGTCAGGTTCATGAGGATGAAATTTTATGCAGAAAAGTGTGGAGTGACCCATTTTGGTAGGAAGTATGAGCAGAGGCAATAGAAAATAAATGGTGCAATGTTAAAGAGCACAGAGACCTGTCAATGTACTTACACAAATCTTTGAAGGTGGCAGGACAAATTGAAAATACTATTAATTGATAGAGATGTGGATAGAGCACAAAGTGAGGGAGATGCTTGATGGATACAAAGGTGGGATACTGATTGGCAGGCGACTGAATTTCAAATCTTCGATATGCTGATGACATTATTCTGCTCGCTATCTCAGTGGAGCAGCTACAGAAGTTGGTGGATCTTCTTGATCAAGTTAACCAGAAATCGTGTCCTGTCAAAGTTGACAAGACAAAGGTGATGAGGATAGGTGGAAAGATGTGCAAGATTCTGATTAACTGAATTCAGCTTGAAACGTTCTGCTCTATTTGGGTCATGCATCATCGAAGATGCAGAGTCTACCAAAGAAATTCAAGCTAGACTTAACAAGAGTCATGGCATTGTGAACTGACATAAGGTATGGAATATCCACAGCATCTCAACTACAAATAAATTTCATCTTCTGAAAGTCCTTGTGTGACCGGTGACAATATATGGGTGTGAAAGCTGAACCATCAAGAAGAGTGACAATGTTTGAATAAGAGCATTTGAAATTAAACGACTGAGACGGATATTACGTGTGTCACAGACAAACGAGTGGGTGCTGGAGAAAGCTGGTGTTCAGAGGGACTCGTTTGCAGCAGTGATATCAAGGAAGCTCACGTATTTTGGACATGTGATGTGAACAACAGGGGAGTGTTTGGAAAAGGGGGTAATGCAAGGCAAACACACCTGGAAAACGTACACAGGGAAGACGCGAGATGGTATGGATGGATAATATCAGAATGTGGACTGGCCTCTCTATTGCACAGGCAGTGAGAGCATCAAAGGCTAGAGATCAATGGAGAAAGATTGTTCTTAGTTTGCCAAAAGTAATGCAGCCCATTCTCACCTCTCCACATATCTGTAACCTCTTCCAGCCCTACAGCTTTCTGAAATCTCTGCGCTCCTCCAATTCGAGCCTCTTGGGCACCCCTGATTTTTTTTTTAACCACTCCGTTATTAGCAGTCATACTTGCAGCTACCTTGGCTCTAAGCTCTGGAATTCCGTCCCTAAACCTATCACCACTCTACTTCTCTGTCTCATGCATGTGCCCTGTCTTTTCCTTTAAGATTCTCCATAAAATTTGAAATAAAAGCAGCAAATGCTGGAATTATTCAGGTCAGGCAGCATCTGTGGAGAGAGAAACAGATTTAATATTTCAGATTGTGACCTTTCATCAGATGTTCTTCTGCTTTATCTTGAAGCATGCCTCGCTGACCAAGGTTTTGGTCATCTGTCCTATATCTCTTCATGTAGCTTGGCAAATTTTGTTTAATCTTCATGCTGTAGTGCTTTTAACATTTTACTATGTTAAAGACACTATATAAATGCAAGTTATTATAGGCAGCAATGAGCCTTGTCATACTTCTGCTGTGTCATTGTTGCCTTGCTGTTGTTCATTCCTTCCTTTGATGTTGTTTCAGTTTGTGATCCATAGGATTAAAGTACCATTTCATTTGGTTTGTATCAAGTTGTCATTATTGCATCATCTTGTGATGAATTTGAGTGAAGCCCTCTTATTGCAACACGAGTCCTGTGTTTCCAACATCTCTGGATCAGAATGCTGCTGGCTCTAGCCCCACTACACAGATTTGAGCACATGATCTAAGATGGCAACTGATCTACTCTGTAGTTCTGAGGGAATGCTTTAATGTGGAGGTACTAACTTTCAGATGAGATGCTAAATTAAGGCCATAATTGATCCCTTTGAAGGAAGAGTGGGGAAATTCTTCCAGTGTCCTGGTCATATTCATTCTTTAACCAGCACTGTTAAATAAATACTAGAATAAATTATCTGGTCACTTCTCTCATTACTACTGCATTACTAGTGACTAAATTTTGAAAATTGAAAATTCTTTCCGGCTGCCTTTTGAATGAGAGCCCTTGCCTGCCCTCTCAGTTGAATGTGAAAGATCCTTATGGCACTATTTTAAAGAGCAGTGGAGTTGTCCCCTGAAGAAGAGTCATACGGGCTCGAAATGTTAACTCTGTTGTTCTCTCCACAGATGCTGTTAGACCTGCTGAGATTTTCCAGCATTTTCTGTTTTGTTTCAGATTTCCAGCATCTGCAGTATTTTGCTTTTGTCTTAGGGGGGAGTTGTCCTGCTGTCCTGACCAATATAAATTCCTCAACCAGCACCTAAAACAGATCATCCGTTCATTACCACTTTTTTTTTGTGTGGGATCTTGCTGTGTGCAAATTAGCTGCTAATATATCTTATATTATAAGAACATAAATAGGAGCAGCAGTAGGCAATTCAACCGAGCTTACTCTGCCATTCAGTACAATCATGGCTGATCATCTACATGAGCTGCACCTTCCCATACTACCTCCATATCCAATAATTCCTTTAGTGTCCAAAAATCTAATACAACAGTGAACTTCAAAAGTACTTAACTAGCTATAATGTGTGTTGGGCCATCCTGGAGATACTGGTGCTATACAAATGCAGCATTCGTTCTCTGCAGTTTTACAGGTGAGCCTATTACAGTTTGAACTGCAAGTTTTAGTGGGTCAGCTTTGATTTTAACTATAGCTGCCTGTGCCCTTTCAAAGGCTCATTCACTTTTATGTTTGGGATTTTAAAATTTTTTTTGTCTGAGAACAATGAAAGTACATAAGTGGAAATCATTGTGCCTTGATCATAAAGTACTTCTATTTTGCTCCATTATGTTGTCAGTGGAGGGGATTTTATATAATTCTATTGCCTCTTAAGTGCTTCATATCAATACATTAGCACATTTTCATCTACAAATTCAGTGTTTACTGTTGGCATTGCTAATGGGATTACCACAAATGTCTTTGATTGAAAAAGAATGTTCAAAGAGAAGCTTGTGTTTCTTTTTCTTTCTAATGGCCATTGATCAGTTGTGGCTCAGTGGGCGGTCTTGGTTCAACTGACTTCAGAAGACTGAAGTCTTCAATCATAGCTGGCACTTTTGTTTGATATTCATGTAGTGCTGCACTGTTGGTGCTGCCATTTTTGGGATGAGATGTTCAACCAAGATGGGTGTAGAAAATCCCCTGGCACTGTTTCAAAGAGGAGCATAGGATCAATATTTATCCCTCTACCAATATTGCTTTTTTTTAAAGAGATGACCTAATTGATTTAATTGCTGTTTGTGAGGTATTTCTGTGCACAAACCTCTTTGCTGTGAGGGCCAGGAGGCAGCTCAATGATAAGGCTTGGACTGTACAAGAGTGGAGGGAGAAGAGCAAAATACTGCTGGAAATCTAAACCAAAAACAGAAAATGCTGGAAATACTCAGGCTAGGCAGCATCTGTGGAGAGCAGAACAGTTAATAACATAGTAAATGGTGGCCCTTTTTATCAGCACTGGAAAAAGTTAAGAGATATAACAGGTTTTAAGCAAATACGGGGGCAAGGAAAGAGGGGAGAGAAGGCGAGGAAAGAAGAAAAGGGAAGGCTTGTGATAGGGTAGAAGCCGGAGAGGTTGAATGGCAGAACATATGATGTTGTAAGGTTAAAGGCGACGACAATAGTACAAGTAAAGAAACGTGAGTACTGCTGAAAAAAGAGACGTAGAAGCTTTTCGTCTTGCACTCTTCAGGACACATCCTAACATAAGGAGAAAACAACAGTTTATGGCACTAAGTCATAGGCTCAGTTGGAGTCATGATGGGCCAAATGGCCGCCTGCGCTGTAACAATTCTGTGATTATACTGTGCAGAGAGTGCTGATTGGTGGCAAGTGGACCCTGGTAGATGCATTGCTATGGAGAATGTACCAATGATGGTGACTGATGGTTAACTGCCAAGGTATTACCCTGAGGAATGAGTCAGCAAATGCCTCTCACTTATTTTGTTTAGCTGAAACAGGCACAATGTGTGTACATGTTCTTTCTGTCTGCAAAGAACAGGCCCCTGTGCATTAATATACGTAGCTTCCAATACACACAAATGCGCCACACTGCAAGCCCGACTGACTCTCTTAAATTGGTTGTCAGCGTAATTCCTAACACAGAGGATTATTTAGCAATTGTTGTCCAATCGCAGAATCACATCTAATGTTGGACGCTGTGTTTTGAGTTTTGCAAGCACGGCCCGGTTGGGTGCAGTCTGTACCTTGCCTGTTGTGCATAGTGGCTGGGACATGCTGTTTGATATGATCCGCCAGTCTTTGGGATGTATGGCTTAGATACCTAGCATCACACTGGCACTGAAATTCATACACGACGTTAGTCATTTGTGTGATAGGCAGAACGTCTTTTTGGCTTGTTGTTTTCCTCTTATGTTTATATTGTTGTGAAGTGCCCTGATGAGCGCAAGACAAAAAGCTTTGATGTGTCTCTTTTTTTCAGCAACACTCAAGATCTGTACCACCAAACGACTAAGTAAAGGAACACATGATAGATCTAGAGGAGGTGTAGGCAGAGGAGGTATATGGGGAAGTGGTGGCGTAGTGGTATTGTCACTAGACTGGTAATTCAGAGACTCAGGTTAATGCTCTGGGGACCTGGGTTTGAATCCCTCCATGGCAGAAACATCTGGAATAAAAACCTGGAATTTAAAGTCTAATGATGACTATGAAACCATTGTTGATTGGCGTAAAAACCCATCTGGTTCACTAATCCCCTTTAGGGAAGGAAATCTGCCGCCCTTACCTAGCCTGGCCTACGTGTGACTCCAGACCCACAGCAATGTGGTTGACTCTTAAATGCAAGGGCAATAAATGCTGGCCAAGCCAGTGATGTCTACTTTCCATGAACAAATAATGAAAAAAGAAATAACAGTCATCACATCTGCCATCCAAATAAATGGGAGCAGTGGTCATGATCTAAAATTGTTGCACTCGTTAAATCCGGAAGGCTGTAATTGAAAAATTAATGTCGGTTGAGCTTCATAAGTACAGTGTAGGAGGCCAAGGGCAGAGAAGTCAGAGTGAGAGTGGGGCAGGGAATTAAAATAACTACAGACTGAACAGAGGTTTCATTAAAGCGATTACCTAATCTGCATTTAGTCACCCCAGTGTAGAGCAGACTACAGTGTGAGAAGTAAATTAAAAGATGTACAAACAAATTGCTGTTTCGTTTGGAAGAAATGTTTGGGGCCCTGAACAGTGGGAAGTAGGGAGGCAAAGAGACAGGTTACATCTGTGTTGCACAGGAAGGAACTAGGTAAAGGGGAGGAGGTGATAGGGTAATTTGAGGAGCGGACCAGGGTCGAGAGAATGGTCCATTCAGATTGCTGAGAGGGGTTGGGAAAATGAGTTGAGAAAATGGGAGGGGGAGGATCCAGTCATTGTGGTCCGTGTAGGTACCAATGACGTAGGTAGAACTAGGAAAGAGGTTCTGCATAGTCGGTATGAGGAGCTAGGCAGCAAATTAAGACGCAAAACTTCAAAGGTAATAATCTCTGGATTGTTACCTGAGCCACATGCGAATTGGCATAGGACAAATAAATTGGAGAAATGAATGCGCAGCTGAAAGACTGGTGTGGGAGAAGTTGGTTGCGGATCGTGGGGCACTGGCACCAGTATTGGGGAAAGTGAAATCTGTACTGTTGGGACGCTCTACATCTGAACTGTGCTGTGATTGGTGTTATAGTGAGTCACATATATTAGGGAAATTGAGAATGTTTTAAACTAAACAATGGGGGCAAGGGATCAAATTTGGGAAGCTGTGGTAAATCAAAGGGTAGAGACAAGGCTAGAGAAAAAAAGTATTAATATGGGAAATGATAAACAGATCGTTCCAGGAAGGGATAGAGTGTACAAAGCTTAGAGTATATCAGCAGTTAAGGCTAGAGGTTACAAAACTAAAACGTATTACTGAAAAAAACATTTTTTTTTGTAGAAGCTTTTCACCTTGCACTCATCAGGACAATTCGCAAGAACACCAAATGTAAAGGGAACAGCACTTTATACTGTATGAGAAGAGAATGCTGATTGGCAAGTGCACTTTGGCAGAGGCATTGCCATGGAGAATGCACCAGTTGTCCACTTGCCAACCAATCAGCACTCTCTGTTGTGCCCTTTACGTTTGGTATTCTTGCGAAATGTCCTGATGAGTACAAGATGCAAAGCTTCAACAAAATCATGGGGATTTTAATCTACATATAACTGGATAAATCAGATGGGATAAGATAGCTCAGATGAGAAGTTCAGAGTGTTTTAGGGATAGTTTCCTAGAACAGCATGTTATGGAGCCAGCCAGAAAACAGGCTATACTAGACCTGGTATTGTGCAATGAGAAAGGATTAACGATCTCTTAGTGAAGGTGCCCATAGGCAGCAGTGATCATCATATAACTGAATTTTACATTCACTTTGAGAGAGGGAAGAGTGGGTCCAAGACTAGTATTTTAAATTTAAATAGGGGCAATTATGAGAGTATGAAAACAGAACAGCTCAAGTGAACTGGCAAATGAGGTTAAGGCATAGGTTAGTGGAGATGCAATGGCAGACATTTAAAGGATATTTTAGAATACTCGGAATAAATGCATTCCAACGAGAAAGAAAAATTCAAGGGATGGATCCACCATCCATGGTTAACTAAAGTCATAGTATCAAAATTAAAGGAAAAGCAGTACCAAACTTAAAGGAAAAGCATATAGTTGCACAAAGATGGGTGGTAGGTCAGAAGACTGGACAGAATATAAAGAACAGCAAATAAAGACTAAAATAATATTAAGGAGGGAAAAATTAGAGTATGCAAGAAAGCTAGTTAGAAATATAAAGACAGATAGTGAGAGTTTCTATCGATATTTAAATAAAAAAAGAGTTAACAAAGTGAGCCTTGGCCTTATAGGAACTGAGCCTACGGAATTAATAATGGAAACTAAGGAGATGGCAGATGAATTGTACAGATATTTTGCACCGGTCTTAGTTATAGCGTATATAAGTAACATCCCAGAAAAAGCCTTAAATTGGGAATTGGAAGGGAAGGAAGAACTTGGGAAAATTACAGTCACGAGGGAAGTGGTACTTAGCAAATTGATGGAGCTGTGGGCTGACAAATCCTCAGGTCTTCATCCTAGGGTCTTAAAAGAAGTGGCTAGTGAAATAGTTCATGTGTTGCTTTTAATTTTCCAAAATTCTCCATATTCATAAGACCATAAGACATAGGAGCAGAAATTAGGCCATTCGGCCCATCGAGTGCTCCGCCATTCAATCATGGCTGATATGTTTCTCAACCCCATTCTCCCACCTTCTCCCTGTAACCTTTGATCCCCTTACCAATCAAGAACCTATCTATCTCGGTCTTAAATACACTCAATGACCTGGCCTCCACAGCCTTCTGTGGCAATGAATTCCATAGATTCACCACTCTCTGGGTAAAGAACTTTCTCCTCATCTCTGTTCTAAAAGGTCTTCCCTTTACTCTGAGGCTGTGCCCTCGGGTCCTAGTCTTTCCTACTAATGGAAACACCTTCCCCACGTCCACTCTATCCAGGCCTTTCAGTATTCTGTAAGTTTCAATCAGATCCCCCCTCATCCTTCTAAACTCCATCGAGTATAGACCCAGAGTCCTCAAACATTCCTCATATGTTAAGCCTTTCATTCCTGGGATCGTTCTCGTGAACCTCCTCTGGACCCTCTCCAGGGCCAGCACATCCTTCCTGAGATACGGGGCCCAAAATTGCACACAATATTCTAAATGTGGTCTGACCAGAGCCTTATAAAGCCTCAGCAGCACATCCCTGCTTTTATATTCTAGTCCTCTCGAAATAAATGCCAACATTGCATTTGCCTTCCTAACTACCGACTCACCCTGCAAGTTAACCTTAAGAGAATCCTGGACTAGGACTCCCAAGTCCCTTTGCACTCCAGATTTCTGAATTCTCTCCCCATTTATAAAATAGTCTATGTCTCTATTCTTCCTACCAAAGTGCATGACCTCGCACTTCCCCACGTTGTATTCCATCTGCCACTTATTTGCCCATTCTCCTAACCTGCCTAAATCCTTCTGCAGCCTCCCCGCCTCCTCAATACTACCTGTCCCTCCACCTATCTTTGTATCATCTGCAAACTTAGCCAGAATGCCCTCAGTTCCTTCATCTAGATCATTAATGTATAAAGTGAAAAGTTGTGGTCCCAACGCTGACCCTTGCGGAACTCCACTAGTCACCGGCCACCATCCTGAGAAGGACCCCCTTATCCCCACTCTGCCTCCTGCCAGACAGCCAATCTTCTATCCATGCCACTACCTTGCCTCTAACACCATGGGCTCTTATCTTACTGAGCAGCCTCCTGTGCGGCACCCTGTCAAAGGCCTAAGGTTCCATTAGATTGGAAAATAGTGAATGTAACTCTTTATTCAAAAAAGCAGGGAGACAGAAAGCAGGAAACTACAGGCCAGTTACCTTAAATCTGTCATAGGGAAAATGTTAGAAGCTATTATTAAAGACGTTATGGCAGGACACTTGGCAAAATTCAAGGCAATCGGGTAGAGTCAACATAGTTTTGTGAGAGGGAAATCATGTTTAACCAACTTATTAGAGTTTTACTGAAAAAAGAGATGCCTAAGCTTTTTGTCTTGCACTCAGGGCAAAAGGGAATAAGGGAAAAACAACAATTTATATTGTATGAGAAGAGTGCTGATTGGTTGGCAAGTGGGCTTGGTAGAGGCGTTGTCATGGAGAATGCACCAGTGATGGTGACTGACAGTTAACTGCCAAGCATTGTTTGAAACTTAAACCTGGCAGCTTGACCCTGATTGGTCAAGGCATTGCCCTGAGCAATGAGTCAGCAAATAGCTGTCACTTATTTTGTTTAGCTCAAACAGACGTAATGTGTGTACATGTTGTTCCTGTCTGCAAAGAACAGGGGCCCTGTGTATTAATATATGTAACTTCCAGTAGACACAAATGCGCCACCCTGTAAACCTGACTGACGATCTTAAATTGGTTGTTGGTGTAAATCTTAGCACACTGAGGATTATTTAGCAAATATTGTTGAATCATGGAATCACATCTAATGTTGGACACTGTTTTGAGTTTTGCAAGCATGGTATGGTTAGGTATGGTCTGGGACATGCTGTTTGATACGATCCACCGGTCTTTGGGATGTACGGCCTACATCGCTGGCATCAACCTGGCACTGAAATTCATATACCACATTACTCATTTGGGTGATGGGCAGAACGTCTTTTTGGCTTGATGGCAGTATCCTGTTGGTGGTGAAAACCACTCCTGTTGCTACCGCATAGTAACAGCGTGAAATGGCTAGCTTCACCTGTTGCTCAAATTTTTGATACCTTGCCTTTCCAGGGTAATCTGAGGTAGACTGGGCACTTTTCAGGGCTGAAAATGGCGGCCTTAGGCCCATTCATGAGTTTTTGTAATATGCAGCTAGCAATGATCAGATCAGGGTAGCCATTATCCCGCAGGATGCCTTCAGTGCAACCTATTTCAGCATCAAGGTGCTGTCGAAGGAGCCTTGGTGCGTTCCGCAGTGAATTTTATAGATGGTACACACTGCTGCCTCTCTGAGTGGCTGGAGAAGGGAGAGAATGCTTAAGTTGATGGATGAGGTTAAGCTTGTTGGTAATCTTTTAAAGCTTCCAGATTGTTTACAAATGAGACCTCTTAGCAGAAGGCTAGAGCAAGTACTTTCTCTCGCTGTCTTATAGATTTTTTTTTATCCTTTCATGGAATGGGGCTGTCACTGGCTAGGCCAGCATTTTTATTGCCCATCCCTAATTGTGCTTGAGAAGGTGGTGCTGAGCTGCCTTCTTGAACCGCTGGAGTCCATGTTGCAGGAACACCTGTAGTGCTGTTAGGAAGGGAGTTCCAGGATTTTGACCCAGCGACAGTGAAGGAACAATGATATAGTTCTAAGTCAGAATGGCATGTGGCTTGATGGGGAACTTGCAGGTGGTGGTGCTAGCAGCAGATTTCAAAGGTGCTGTTGAAGGAGCCAGGGAGAGTTGCTGCAGTGCCTCTTGTAGATGGTATACACTTCTACCACTGTGCGTCAGTGGTGGAGGGTGTGAATGTTGAAGGTGGTGGATGGGGTGCCAGTCAAGTGGGCTGCTTTGTCCTGGATGGTGTCAAGCTTCTTGTGCTGTTGGAACTGCCCTCATCCTGGCAAGTGGTGAGTGTTCCATCACACTGCTGACTTGTTCCTTTGTAGATGGTGGACAGGCTTTGGGGAGTCAGGAGGTGAGTTACTCGGTGCAGGATTCCATTCCTCTGACCTGCTGTTAGGCTAGCCATATAAATACTGTGCTATAATTCAATTTCTGGTCGATGGTAGCACCCAGGATGTTGATAGTGGGGGATTCAGTGATGGTTATGATGTTGAATGTCAAGGGGAGGTGGTTAGGTCCTTTCTTGTTGGAATTGGTGATTGCCTGGCCCTTGTTTGGCACGAATGTCACTTGCCACTTGTCAGCCCAAGCCTGGACATTGCCCAGGTCTTGCTGCATTTGTATATGGATTGCTTCAGTAAAGGGAAAGCTCCACTGTTAGACAACACTGAGATAACTCTTACCTATGTAATAGTGATTGCATGTCAAAAGTAATCCATTACTTGAAGAATTTATTGTATAATGGCACTGAAATCCTCTTTTTTTTTAACCATGATATATATGTAATAGCTTGATTCAGAATAATTACAAATCATGAAAATTTGTTTTCATTTAAATTTTTTTCTTTTCTCTGTTAATTGTACTGCCACGAACTTTTAAGTGCAAGTGAACATTTCACTCTGTCTTTCACTTTCTTTCCCCCCCTCACCCTCGCCAATATCTGTCTTTGGGAAGCTTAGTTATTCTATTTATGTATTAGTAGTCTGATGAGTATCAGTGCAGACTATTAACAGTTTGACATTCCACCTGGTCAGATTATCTGCAACCATTTTACTTGCAGAAAGGAAATGACAAGCCATAAATGACCATGTTTAAAATAGTATTGGCCACAAAAAGCTAAACCAACCGCAAAAGCTGAATTTGTAAGGAATGAAGCGACCAATGATCATGCATCTGTTTAAAGATGGATGGAAGCAAGCTGAGACTACTGAATGTGTTTCATGTTGATGTAGCTGTAAGAACATACTTGGTATTGGATTAGATATCATCGTTCTGGCTTAATTAAAATTGATTTGGAAGTGGGCAACTCAGTTAGAAAGACTGAATAGAATCCAAAAGCGCTGGAGACGCAAATTAAACCCATCAGCTATTCTGCTTGTGTATATTTCAAACATAGCTTTCAACTTTTCTTTATTGAAAAAAATTGTTGGGGTAAACGGAACGGAATGGTATGTGCTCTCTGAGCACACAAGAAAAGTGAGAAATGACCAGCCGCCTCACTATTACCCCCTCCACCTCCCACTCCCCCAATTCCCTGACTGTTGAATCAATTACCTCCTGGTAGAGGTAAGCAAAGAGGGGAGAGCAAACTTGCATTGAAATAAAATGGAAATTTATTAACTTATGACTACTGTCAGTCCTACTCGAGTCACATAATGAACGACAGAACCCCTGTCCCGACCAATTTAATGGTACTTCGTATTCCGATTGGTGGAGAAGATGCCATTCCCCTTCGGTCAGATGCAAATATCTTACTGGATGTCGACCTATTCCGCGGAGAGTGGAACACTTTATGCTTGCTGGCACTCTGCAGTGTGATTTCAACCCATCATGTTTGTGGACTCTTCAGATGGAAATGCTACCACCAAGCCTAGACTCACTCCACAGTAATATGGTATAAGATTTCATTATTCATATATCAGACACCTTGAAATACAGAATCACAGAACTTTTAGTACTGCACATCATGCTTGCACTGGCTTTGAACTTTTCATTCATTTGCTTATTCCTTTGAAAAGCTATTATGAATTCCACTTCATGGTAGGACATTCCCTGTCCTAGTAGCATTATTTTTTAATTAATATATAAAAGTGGTCTTAGTTTCTTCTATCAGCCTCTTGGTTCTGATCTTTAAGTCTCTGCTCACACCGACCAGTGAAAATAGTTTTTCCTAATTACTACATCAAAGCCTTATCGTAATCTTCAATGCCCTAGTGAAAAGAACTCATCTTCTCAAGTGTGCCCTAAACCTCATAACTAAATCTGACTGAAGCCTCTTATCCCTGGTATCATTTTCACTAAATCTCTTTACCCACTGCATAATTACTGCATCCTTCCTGAAGAAGGGCACGCACAACTGAACATGCTTTTCAGGTTACAATCTAACAACTGATTTGTACAGTGACTCAAAGTTGTTTCTCTGCACTAAAAATTAATTATCCAGTGATTTGAAGTAAACAATGCAAATTAAATAGGAATTCAGTGGCCTTGAAGAACTGTATTATCTGATACAACTTTGAATTTAAGAGACTATACATGAACGTTACCATTGCTTTGTACATATTTGTAAAATGCAAGATCTGTTTTTTTTTCATAAATCGCCCTTGCCTCAGCTCATTTGCTGACATTGCTGGCAGTCTGTGTCTGTATGCAGCAACACCTGGAAACTAAGTGGCAAGTAACATTTGCGCCACACAAGTGCCAGGCAATGACCATCTCCAACAAGAGAGAATCTAACCATGTCCCCTTGACATTCACTGGCATTGCTATTACTGAATCCCCCACTATCAACATCCTGGATTTTACCATTCACCAGAAACTGAACTGAACCAGCCATATAAACACTCTTGTAGCCAGAGCAGGTCAGTGGATCAGAATTCTGCAGTGATTAACTCGCCTAACTCCCCACAAGCCTGTCCACCTCAACTCAGGAGTGTGATGGAATACTCTGTACTGGCCTGGATGAGTGCAGCTTCAACACTGAAGAAGCTTGACACCATCCAGGACAAAGCAGCCCAATGGATTGGCACCCCATCCACCACCTTTAACATTCACTCCCTCCACCACCGATGCACAGTGGCAGCAGTGTAGCAACTAACCAAGGCTCCTTCGACAGCACCTTCCAAACCTTTGACCACTACTGCCTTGAAGGACAAGGACAGCAGACCTGGGGGACTACTGCCACCTGCAAGTTCCCCTCCAAGCCGCACACCATCCTGACTTGGAATTATACTGGCGTTCCTTCATTGTCACTGGGTCAAAATCCTGGAGCTTTCTCCCTAACACCACTGTGGGTGCTCCTACATCAGATGGACTGCAGCGATTCAAGGTAGTGGCGGTGGCGTAGTGGTATTGTCACTGGGCTGGTAATTCAGGCACCCAGGGTAATGCTCTGGGGACCCAGGTTCGAATCCCACCACGGCAGATGGAATTTGAATTCAATAAAAATCTGGAATTAAAAGTCTGCTGTTAACCGTGAACCCATTGTTGGTTGTCATAAAACCCCATCTGATTCACTAATATCCTTTAGGGAAGGAAATCTGCCATCCTCACAGCAGAGACCGTCTTCTGCCCTGGCCTGGCCTCCAGACCCACGGCAATGTGGTTGACTCTTAAATGCCCTCTGAAATGTCACTCAGTTGTATCAAACCACCAACAAGTCAATAAAAAGGAATGAAACCGGACGGACCACCTGGCATCGATCTTTGCATTGGGAACGGCAATGACAAACTCATCCCTGCAAAGTCCTCCTTACTAACAACTGGGGGCTTGCGCCAAAATTAGGAGAGCTGTCTTACCGACCAGTCGAGCAGTAGCCTGATATAGTCATTCTCACGGAATCATACCTTACAGATAATGTTCCAGACATCACCATCACCACCACCATCCCTGGTATGAGCTTTCTAACCGGCAGGGCCCACCAGAGGTGGCGGCACAGTGGCATATGGTCGGGAAGGAGTTACCCTGGGAGCCTGCAACATCATGGTATCGGGTCAAACATGGGCAAGGAAACCTCCTGCTGATTACACCCCCCCCCCAGCTGATGAATCAGTGGTCTTCCATGTTGAACACTACTCGGAGGAAGCACTGCGGGTGGCAAGGGCACAGAATGTACTCTGGGTGGGGGGCTTCAATGTCCATCACCAAGAGTGGCTCGGAAGCACCACCAGAGACCAAGCTTGCCGAGTCATAGCTTCTAGACTGGGTCTGCGGCAGGTGGTGAGGGAATCAACAAGAGGAAGAAACGTACTTGACCTTATCCTCACCAACCTGCCTGCTGCAGATGCACCTGTCCATGACGGTATTGGTAGGAGTGACCAACACACAGTCCTTATGGAGACAAAGTCCTGTCTTCACATTGAGGATGCCCTCCATTGTGTTGTGTGGCACTACCACCGTGCTAATGGGATAGATTTCGAACAGATCTAGCAACTCGAGACTGGGCATCCATGAGGCGCTGTGAGCCATCAGCAACAACAGAATTGTACGCAACCACAGTCTGTAATCTCATGGCCCGGCATATCCCCCATTCTACAATAACCACCAAGCCAGGGGATCAACCCTTGCTCAATTGAAGAATGCAGGAGGTCATGCCAGGAACAGCACCAGGCATACCTAAAAATGAGGTGTCAACCTGGTGAATCTACAACACTTGCGTGCCAGACAGCATAAGCAACAAGTGATAGACAGAGCTAAGTGATTCCATAACCAACAGATCAGATCTAAGCTCTGCAATCCTGCCACATCCAGCCGTGAATGGTGGTGGACAATGAAACAACTCACTGGAGGAGGAGGCTCCACCAATATCCCCGTCCTTGTGCTGGGCTCCTCCATCATCATCAGTGCAAAAGATAAGGTTGAATTATTTGCAACAATTGTCAGCTAGAAATGCCAAGTGCTTGATCCATCTTGGCCTCCTCCTCCTCCGGCGGAAGTCCCCAGCATCACAGATGTCAGTCTTTCGCCAATTCGATTCACTCCACATGATATCAATAAACAGCTGAAGGCACTGGAAACTGCAAAGGCAATAACCGAGTGTGGCATTAAGGAGCCCTAGCAAAACTAGAATCAATGGGAATCGGGGGAAAACTCTCCGCTGGTTTGAGTTATACTTAGCTCAAAGGAAGATGGTTGTGGTTGTTGGAGGTTAATTATCTAAGTTCCAGGACATCACTGCAGGAGTTCCTCCAGGTCGTGTCCTCAGCCCAACCATCATCAACTGCTTCATCAATGACCTTCCTTCCATCATAAGGTCAGAAGTGGAGATGTTCGCTGATGATTGCACCATGTTCAGCACCATTTGCAATGGCTCAGATTCTTAAGCAGTCCATGGCCAAAGCAGCAAGACTTGGAAACTATCCAGGCTTGGACTGACGAGTGGCAAGGTACATTTGCGCCACAGAAGTGCCGGGCAATGACCATCTCCAACAAGAGAGAATTCAGTCATTACCCCTTGAAGTTATCATCGCTGAATCCCCCACTGTCAACATCACGGGGGTTACCATTGACCAGAAACTGAAGTGGACTAGTCACATAAATACTGTGGCTACAAGAGCAGGTCAGTGGCAAGGGACCCTGCACACTCGCCTTTTGACTCCCCAAAACCTGTGCACCATCTACAAGGCGCAAGTCCAGAGTGAGATGTAGTACTCTCCAATTGTCTGAATGAGTGCAGCTCCAACAATACTCAAGAAGCTTGACAATATCCAGGACAAAGCAGCCCACTATATTTGCACCCCATCCACAAACCTTCACTCCCTCCACCACCGACAAGCAGTGGCAGCAGTGTTCCATCTACAAGATGCACTGCAGAAGCGCACCAGGGCTCCTTAGGCAGCACCTTCCAAACCCACGACCACTGCCATTTAGAATGACAAGGGCAGCAGATACATGGGAACACCACCACCTGGAATTTCCCCTCCAAGCCACTCACCATCCTTGTTTGGAAATATATCGCCGTTCCTTCACTGTTACTGGGTCAAAATCCTGGAACCCCTTCCCTAACAGCACTGTGGGTGTACCTACACCATGTAGACTGCAGTGATTCAAGAAGGCAGCTCACCACCACCTTCTCAAGGGCAACTGGGGAAACTCAATAAATGCTGACCTAGCCAGCGACATCCATATCCCATAAATGAATTTAAAAAAAGCTCACACCACCAACTCAAGGGCAGTAAATGCTGGCCTGGCCAGTGACACCACACCCTGTGAAAGAATGGAAAAAAAACCTGCTGCTGCTGAAACCCTTATCATCATGCATCAAGAGTCAACTATTCCAATGTTCTACTGGCAGGCCCCCCATCAAGCACTTTCCATAAACTTGCACTCATTGAAAAATTTTTTGCACCTACCCTAACTTCCACCAAGTCACCCAACACCCTTGTGCTCACTAACATACTACACTGACTGTCAGCCCATCAGTGCTTCAATTTGAAAAAAACTCAACCCTTGTTTTCAAATCTATCCATGACCTCAGACCATCCTATCTTTGTATTCTTTCTAACCCCACAACCCTCAGAGACCTTTGTTTTCCTCATTCTGGCCTTTTGCACATCCCTGCTTTCCACGGCGTCATCCCTGGCACTGTGCCTTCAGCCGTCTAGGCGATAAACTCCTTAAACCTCTGCCTCTGTACTTCTCTCCTTTTAAGAGACACTTTTTAAAATCCACCTCTTTTTGTCCAAGCTTTTAGGGCCATAGCTTAAAATCTTGATGTGGCTCTCCCTGTTTGTTAACACTCCCCTGAAGTGTCTTTAGCAGTTTACTAGGTTAAAGGTACGATATAAATGCAAGTTGATGCTGAAATCAGTGCTGAGGAATTTCCAGCAACTCATCTGTATCATTTCAGGACCTCTGTAATCCCTTTGGCTCATTCCTGACAATTTCAATATAAAACTTTATATGTCCATATTTGTTGAGTGGGAGAACAACCATTTAATGTGCAAGTTCTGATATTCCACTGATCCAAGGGGTACATCTACAGCTTGGAACAAGGTCCTGGTCAATGCCTTCAAGTCCAGGATAGCATTTGAAAGTTTGACACTGATTGCAAAGCCATTATGTTTAATTACAGGAAGGGAGCAAGCTGAGCTGTTTCCTGGCATTTTTTATTAAACAGTTTGCCAAACTATATTGCATCCTGAACAATATTGCCTAAAATACTTATTTTTAGTACCCAAGTCCTTTTAACTAAGCCCTGGTCTGTGAATCAGTTGCAGCATTTTAGATACTTGAATTTGTAATCTCTTGCATCAGTTAGTAAGATTAATCATGACACTCCTGCTTATTAAGGACAAGGTTTGACTAGAAAATGAGTCTACCATGAGTTTCCAGGCATAAAATAATTGCATAGCAAAATAACTAATATCACGGACTATTTTATGTCTTGGGGTTGAGTCGAGGCTAAGCTTGACATGCCATCATTCTCTCTATATTACTTAATTTCACAGGTTTCAGTTTGTGTTTCTCTGATACCAGAGTTATCTGACCATTGGAGAAAACTAAAGCTGACAATAATCAGGCCCTTTAAACTTGTTACGCCATGTTAAAATTTTTCTTTTCCTTCTATTTAAAGGTTGATATGCAGAAGCCCAGTGCATTAGATGTTGATAAACTCCAACGACAAATCATCATTGCAGACTGTCAGGTCTATCTTGCAGTACTTTCCTTTGTGAAGCAGGAGCTCTCAGGTATGTTGAGAGTTCAAGTGAAATTTTTTATTTTAATGTTCCTGTGTTGAAAGTTACTTGGATATCCTTCGGAAAATTTCTATTTGTAATAATTCTCACTAGTGTGTTTAAAAGGAAAGAATTGAGCCCTTTTTACCTATATTTAGTAGTCCTTTTAATACTTATTGTACTGTGGCCTGCGCTCAGCTCCTTAGTGCATTGTTGCTATATATATATATATGTAATATTGTTTATCTATTTATATACAAATATAGCTTGCCTGGTCCACTTGTCATTGGTGAGAAGAAGTAGCTTAGGCCACACTCAGGCCCATGGGATATATCACCCGGGAAAACTACCCACAACAACCTGTGCAAAACATGTTCATAGGAGTGTAATTCCAGATAAGGGTGGGTGGCTTGGCGTGTAATTACGGGTTAATCCCATATTCTTAAAATTAAGCTTCAGAAGTTATAAGCACAGAAACGCCACGCTGCCATGTCTTTGGGCCTATGAATGGCATTGGGTGCCAAGTACAATTATATCTCCCTGTGCAATAGTTTTCACCTTACCACATCACTAGCTAGTCACCACAGATCAAACAGTGTCCCATGCTGAGCGCAGGGTGCTGAGTGGATTGGTGAGGTGGGTTGGGGTGGTTGGGTGGAGGAGGTTAATCTTTCA
This sequence comes from Cetorhinus maximus, assembly GCF_964194155.1. NCBI lineage: Eukaryota > Metazoa > Chordata > Chondrichthyes > Lamniformes > Cetorhinidae > Cetorhinus > Cetorhinus maximus. The sequence continues at coordinate 175,963,606 of NC_135882.1, read as the reverse complement.
CAGGACTGCTTTGGTTTATTTTTCTGCTTTTTGGTGATTTTGGTCAATTTAGCTTAACTTTGCCACAGTTACAGGGTGTTTTTTTTTTAAAAAAAATGTTTCTTCTAAAGGTTGACAAAGATTTTCTTTCTCTCCTCCCAAATTAAAGCATACATTAAAGGTGGATGGATCCTCCGAAAAGCATGGAAAATTTATAATAAATGTTATGCTGAAATTGACGCTCTACAGATGATGCATAAAAAGAGGTCTCAGGAATCGCTGACGTCTGATCGGGCTAATGATAACCATATTCCTGCTGTATCTCAACAAGAAGAGTCACTAAGTAGACTGAAAGGTGCTGTCAGCTTTGGGTACGGACTTTTCCATCTTTGTATATCAATGGTACCTCCTAACCTGCTGAAAATCATCAACTTACTGGGGTTTCCTGGAGACCGTCTGCAGGGATTATCTTCCCTCATGTATGCAAGTGAAAGTAAGGACATGAAGGCTCCATTAGCTACGTGAGTAGGTGCATTGAGTATTTTTAAGATTTTTGATAATTGCGCCGATGGCATAGTCTGTTTGAGTAAATATACCTCTTGCTGTCATAGCACTTGGGACATCTTTCCTGTTCACCTTATGAAAGTTAGTGCAGTGTTTCGGGGGAGAGACTGCGCTGGATAAAATTGAGGCATGTCAGCTTATTGATCATCTTTGATGTGGTCTGATTCTGTGTTGGCACAAGTAATTAATGTTTGGGGGTACCAATCTTATTTGGAAAATTCTTTTTTGAAATCCGCGATTGAATCTGCCTCCACTTTGTTCTTGGGCAGTGCATTCCTGATCCTAACCACTTGCTGCTTAAAGTAACTTTTCCTCATGTTGCCTTTTCATTCTTTTGCCAATCACCTCAAATCGGTGTCCTCTGGTCCTCAGCCCTTCTGCCAATGGAAACAATTTCTCTCAGCCTACTGTGTCCAGATCCCTCATGATTTTAAACAGCACCATCAAAAGGCCCATCAACCTTCTCTAAGGAAAACAACCCCAGCTTCTCCAATCTAGCCACATAAATGAAACCCCTCATCTGCAGCACCATTCTTATAAATCTTTTTCTACCCTCTCTAAAGCTTCACATCCTTCCTATAGTGCAGTGCACAGAATTGGACACAATATTCCAGTAGAAGCCAAACACATGTTTTTATAATGTCATATCTATGTTGCTACTGCTCTTTTATTCCACTACACCACATCAACTACGTACTATATTACCCTCCCCTCTGTTATCTCATCGAAAAACTGGTTAAACATGATTTGTCTTTAATAAACCTGTACTGACTTTCCTTAAATATCCTGCTAAAGCTGGCTTTATTCCAGGATCTGGCAAAGAAACCACTCCCTGTGAAGGAGAATAGAACCAACAATGGTGGGGTTGCTATTCCAACTCTGGTTGTCTCTGATATTTGATGTGATTTTGATCATGTGGCATTTGCCCATTGATTGTAGATGCTGCATTTACTCATCTGAGTATCTCAGTATCACCTTGTAGTTTTGCAGCATAGAAACCTTTCTGCTTCTCCACCTCCTTCCTCTCCTTTCAGACCCTCCTTGAAAGTCACTTCTGTTACCAAGTTTTTATTCACCACCCCCACTCCTAATATCTCCACCTTTGGCTGGGAGTCAATTTGTGCGTGATTATGTTTCTGTCAAGTGCCTTGGAACGTTTTGCTCTGTCAAAGAGCACTGTATAAATTGCTCTCCTCTTACTATTTCTCTTCTGTTGACTTTCTCTGAACTCCATCCCCTTTCTTGACTCATTTGTGTTGAGCTAGATGGTATGCTTAAAATTAAGTTTCAAACCCATGTTATCCATTACAAAAACAAAAATACCTGGAAAAACTCAGCAGGTCTGGCAGCATCTGCAGAAGGGAACACAGTTAATGTTTCAGGTCCGAATGACCCTTCAACAGAACTAAGTAAAAATAGAAGAGAGGTGAAATATAAGCTGGTTTGAGGGGGGATGGGGCAAGTAGAGCTGGATAGAGGGCCAGTGATAGGTGGAGATAACCAAAGGATGTCACAGACAAAAGGACAAAGAGGTGTTGAAGGTAATGATATTATCTAAGGAATGTGCTAATTAAGGATAGAAAACAGGACAAACAAGGTACAGATAGCCCTAGTGGGGGTGGGGTGGGGTGAAGGAATCGAAAAAGGCTAAAAGGTAGAGATAAAACAATGGATGGAAATACATTTAAAAATAATGGAAATAGTCGGGAAAAGAAAAATCTATATAAATTATTGGGGGGAAAAAAGTGGGGGATCGGAAAGAGGGTGGGGATGGAGGAGAGAGTTCATGATCTAAAATTGTTGAACTCAATATTCAGTCCGGAAGGCTGTAAAATGCCTAGTCGGAAGATGAGGTGCTGTTCCTCCAGTTTGCGTTGAGCTTCACTGGAACAATGCAGCAGGCCAAGGACGGACATGTGGGCATGAGAGCAGGGTGGAGTGTTGAAATTGCAAGCGACAGGGAGGTCTGGGTAAAGCTTGCGAACAGACCGAAGGTGTTCCGCAAAGCGGTCACCCAGTCTGCGTTTGGTCTCTCCAATGTAGAGGAAACCGCATAGGGAGCAACGAATGCAGTAGGGAAGTGCAAGGGAAATGCTGCTTCACTTGAAATGAGTGTTTGAGCCCTTGGATGGTGAGGAGAGGGGAAGTAAAGGGGCAGGTGTTGCATCTTCTGCGGTTGCATGGGAAGGTGCCGTGGGAGGGGGCTGAGGAGGAGTGGACCAGGGTGTCCCGGAGGGAACGATCCCTGCGGAATGCCGCTGGGGGGGTGAGGGGAAGATGTGTTTGGTGGTGGCATCATGCTGGAGTTGGTGGAAATGGCGGAGGATGATCCTTTGAATGCGGAGGCTGGTGGGGTGATAAGTGAGGACAAGGGGGACCCTATCATGTTTCTGGGAGGGAGAGGAAGGTGTGAGGGCAGATGCGTGGGAGATGGGCCGGACATGGTTGAGGGCCCTGTCAACCACCGTGGTTGGAAAACCTCGGTTAAGAAAGAAGGAAGACATGTCAGAGGAACTGTTTTTGAAAGTGGCATCATCAGAACAGATGCGACGGAGGCGAAGGAACTGAGAGAATGAGATGGAGTCCTTACAGGACGCGGGGTGTGAGGAGCTGTAGTCAAGGTAGCTGTGGGAGTCGGTAGGCTTGTAATGGATATTGGTGGACAGTCTAATCACCAGAAATTGAGACAGAGAGGTCAAGGAAGGGAAGGGAAGTGTCAGAGATGGACCATGTGAAAATGATGGAGGGGTGGAAATTTTTAAGATCACATTTCTTCCTCTTCAGCCTTTTGCTGCCTTTATTCCTACCACGTGGCCACTGTCACACATGTCGGCTCCAGATTCTATTTCACCTGTTCACTTTCTAGCTACTGAAATATCAATTTGTTTAATACGGTGCCGCTTGTATCCACTCCCAAACCCAATCCTTTTTCCATCACCCCTATTTTCACAGATCTGGATTTTTCTACATTTCTCAATTTAATCAGTTCGAAACCCTTGTTCTCATTTGGCAGGCTACATCAGTGGAGTGCTGCAAGGATCAGTACTGAGGCCTCAGTTATTTGCAATCTAAATTAATGGCTTGGACAGAGAGATTGAGAGTAATGTATCCAAGTTTGCTGCTGATATAAAGTTAGGTGGGAATGTAAACTGTGAGGAGGACACAGGCTGCAAAGAGATAAAGACAGGTTAAGTGAGTGGGTAACAAGGTGGCAGATAGAATATAATGTGGGGAAGTGTGAGGTTATTCACTTGGTAGTAAGAATAAAACTAGAATTTTTTTTTTACAGCACACGAAGCTTTTAAATGTTGATGTTCAGAAAACTTTGCTGTGCTCATATAAGAAACATAAAAAGTTAATATGGAGATGCAGCAAGCAGTTAGGAAAACAAATGGAATGTTGTCTTTTGTTGCAAGGGGATTGGAATACAAGAATAAGGAAGTCTTGCTACAATTGTATAGGGCTTTTGTGAGACCACATCTGGAATACTGTGAGCAATTTTGGTCTCCATATTTAAGGAAGATATACTTGCCTTGGAGACAGTACAACAAAGGCTCACTAAAATGTGCCTGGGATGAGGGGGTTGTCCTATGATGGGAGGCAGAGTAAATTGTGCCTATAATCCCAGGAGTTTAGAAGAATGAGAGGTGATCTCATCGAAACCTACTGGATTCTGAAGGAGCTTGACAGGGTATAGACTCTGAGATAAAAACAAAAAGCTAAAAGCTACTGCGGATGCTGGAAATCCAAAACAAAAACAGAATTACCTGGAAAAACTCAGCAGGACTGGCAGCATCGGCGGAGAAGAAATCAGTTAACGTTTCGAGCCTTCATGGCCCTTCGGCAGAACTGAAGCATAGTTAGGAGAAGGGAGAAATATAAACTGGTTTAAAGTGGGGGGGCGGGGGGGTGGGGGGAGAGAGACGTTGAGGGTGTGGTGATTGTAGAGATAAGCAGTGATAGGAGCAGATAATCAAAAGATGTCACAGACAAAAGGGTCAAAGAGGTGTTGAACACCTTCAAGGTGTTCAACACCTCTTTGACCCTTTTGTCTGTGACATCTTTTGATTATCTGCTCCTATCACTGCTTATCTCCACAATCACCACACCCTCAACGTCTCTTCCCCCCCCCACCACCCCCCAACCCCACCTTAAACCAGTTTATATTTCTCCCTTCTCCTAACTATGCTTCAGTTCTGCCGAAGGGCCATGAAGGCTCGAAACGTTAACTGATTTCTTCTCCGCCGATGCTGCCAGACCTGCTGAGTTTTTCCAGGTAATTCTGTTTTTGTTATAGACTCTGAGAGGTTGTTTCCCCTGGCTTGGGAATGTGAGACTAGGTTTTTTTTAAATTCATTGTTTCCCCTGGCTGGGGAATCTGGAACACAAGGAAACAGTCTCAGGATAAGGGGCCGATCATTTAGAATTGAGATGAGGAGGAATTTCTTCACTCAGGAGATTATGAATCTTTTGAATTACCTAACTCAGAGGGTTTTGGATGCTCCACCATTGAGTATAGTCAAGGCTGAGACAGATTTTTGATTTCCAGGAATTGCGGGTAATAGGGAGCAGGTGAAGAAATGGAGTTGAGGCATAAGGCCAGCCATGATCTGGTTGAATGGCAGAGCAGGCTCCTATTTCTGATCCTAAATCTCTCCATGGCTTTACTGAACTGTAGACTTCTCCAGCCAACCTATATTCTTTGACCCTGTGACTGGTTTTCTGTGTCGTCCCCTAAGTTGTTTCCATTACCTATGACTGTTGCACCTGAAGTATCTCTGAAGGGTCCAATGCAACACCTTGCATTTATATAGCACCTTATCAGAGATAGATAGAGAGTTCTACAGCACAGAAAAAGGTCCTTCGGCCCATCAAGTCTGTGCCGGTCAAACAAGTACCTAACTATTCTGATACCATTTTCACTAGGCCCATAGCCTTGTATGCCATGGCATCGCAATTGCACATCCAAATACTACTTAAATGTTTTGAGGGTACCTGCCTCTACCACCCTTTCAGGCAGTGAGTTCCAGATTCTCACCACCCTCTGGGTGAAAAATTTCTTCCTCACATCCCCTCTAAACCTCATGCCCCTTACCTTAAATCTATGCCCCCTGGTTATTGATCCCTCCATCAAGGGGAAAAGTTCCTTCCTGTCTACCCTATCTATGCCCCTCATAATTTTATACACCTCAACCATGTCTCCCCTCAATCTCCTCTGCTCCAGGGAAAATAGCCCTAGTCTACCAAATCTCTCCAGATAACTAAAACTCTCCAGCCCAAGCAACATCCTGGTAAATCTCCCCTGCACACTCTCTAGTGCAATCACATCCTTCCTATAATGCGGATTCCAGAACTGCACGCAATACTCTAGCTGTGGCCTAACCATCGTTTTATACAGTTCCAGCATAACCTCCCTGCTCTTATATTCTATGCCTCAGCTAATAAAGGCAAGTATCCCATATGCCTTCTTAACCACCATGTCTACCTGTCCCACTACCTTAAGGGACCGGTGGACATGCACACCAAGGTCCCTCTGATCCTCGGTAATTCCCAGGGTCCTACCATTCATGATGTATTCCCATGCCTTGTTTGTCTTGCCCAAGTGCACTACCTCACATTTATCCGGATTAAATTCCATTTGCCACTGATCAGCCCATCTGACCAGCCCATCTATATCCTCCTGTAATCTAAGGCTATCCTCCTCGCTATTTACCACCCCACCAATTTTCGAGTCATCCGCGAACTTACTGATCAACCCTCCTACATTCAAGTCTAAATTGCTATATATACCACAAACAGCAAGGGTCCCAACACTGATCCCTGTGGAACCCCACTGGATACAGGCATCCAGTCACAAAAACACCCCTTGACCATCACCCTCTGCTTCCTGCCACTCAGTCAATTCTAGATCCGATTTGCCAAATTGCCTTGGATGCCATGGGCTCTTACCTTCGTTATCAGTCTCCCATGTGGGACCTTATCAAAAGCCTTGCTGAAGTCCAAGTAGACTACATCAAATGCATTGCACTCATCTACACACCTGGTCACCTCTTCGAAAAAGTCAATCAATTTGGTCAGACATGACCTCCCCTTAACAAAACCATGCTGACTGTCCTTGATTACTCCCTGCCTCTCCAAGTGTAGATTAATTCTGTTCATCAGAATTGCTTCCAATAGTTTCCCCACCACTGAGATTAGATTGACTGGCCTGTAGTTAACTGGTTTATCCCTTCCTCCCTTCTTGAATAACGGTACCACATTGGCTGTCCTCCAGTCCTCTGGCACCCCTCCTGTGGCCAGAGAGGTATTGAAAATTATTGCCAGCGCCCCTGCTATCTCCTCCCTTGCCTCACTCAACAGCCTGGGATACATTTCATCTGGGCCTGGAGATTTATCTACTTTTAAGCCTGCCAGACCACTTAAAACCTCCTCCCTTTCTATACTAATTTCTTTAATTATACCACGGTCCTTCTGCCTGATTTACATGCCCACACTGTCCCTCTCACTTGTGAACACCGACACAAAGTATTCATTTAGAACCCTACCTACGTCTTCCGAATCCACACACGAATTACCACTATGGTCCTTAATGGGCCCTACTCTTTCCCTAGTTATCCTCTTACTCTTAATGTACTTGTAAAATAACTTTGGATTTTCCTTTATTTTACCTGCCAATGCTTTTTCATGCCCCCTTTTTGCTCTCCTAATTTCCTTTTTAAGTTTCCCCCCCTACACATTCTATACTCCTCTAGGGCTTCCGCTGTTTTGAGCCCTTTTATCGGTCATAAGCCTCCCTTTTTCTTTTTATCCAATCCTATATATCCCTCGACATCCAGGGTTCCCTGGATTTGATGGTCCCACCTTTTGTCTTTACTGGAATATGTTGGCCCTGTACTCTCCCTATTTCCTTCTTGAATGAGTCCCACTGCTCTGATGCAGATTTACCTAAAAGTAGCTGCTCCCAGTCCACTCTGGCCAAATCATATCTGATTTTATTAAATTTGGCTTTCCCCCAATTTAGAACCCTGATTTCTGTCCCATCCTTGTCCTTTTCCATAACAACCTTGAATCTAACGGAGTTATGATCACTATCTGCAAAATGCTCCCCCACTGATACCTCTAACACTTGCCCTGTTTTATTTCCTAAAGTTAAGTCCAGGACCACCCCCTCTCTTGTAGGACCTTCTACGTACTGGCTTAAAAAGTTCTCCTGGATGCATTTTAAGAATTCCGCTCCCTCTAAACTATCACACTATGACTAACCCAGTTAATGTTGGAGAAGTAGAAATCCCCCACTATTACCACCCTATTATTTTTACATTTCTCTGAAATTTGCCTACATATCTGCTCTTTTATTTCTCTCTGACTGTTTGGGGGCCTTTAGTACACTCCCAGCAGAAAAACTTTTTGTTTTTCAGTTCTACCCATATAGCTTCATTTGATGAGCCTTCTAAGATGTCATCCCTCCTTACTGCTGTAATTGATTCCTTGATCAATATTGCGATACCCCCTCCTCTTCTACCTCCTTCCCTGTCTCGCCTGAAGACCCTATATCCTGGAATATTGAGCTGCCAATCCTGCTCCTCTCTCGACCATGCCTCTGTGACATCATACTGCCATGTGTTAATTTGTGCCCTCAACTCATCTGCCTTATTCGTCAGACTCCTTGCATTAAAATAAACACCAACCAACCTTGGCAAACTCCCTTGTGCCTTAACTGGCCTATAATTTCTATGCCTTCCAGACTCACTTGCTCTCTCTTCTAATTTTGGCTGTGCACCTCCCCCTACTGAACCTCCTCTCAGGATCCCATCCCCCTGCCAAGTTAGTTTAAACCCTCCCCAACAGCACTAGCAAACCTCCCTGCAAGGATGTTGGTCCATTCTGGTTCAGTTGCAACCTGTCCGCCTTGTACAGGTCCCACCGCCCCCAGAAACGACCCCAATGTCCCAGAAATCTAAAGCCCTCCCCCATGCACTATCTTTCCAGCCACACATTCATCTGGACTAACCTCCTATTTCTATACTTACTAGCATATGGCACCGGAAGTAATCCAGAGGTTACTACCTTTGAGGTCCTGTTTTTTAATGCGTTTCCTAGCGCCCTAAATTCTGTTTGCAGGACCTCACCCCACTTTCTATCTGTGTCGTAGGTACCAATATGTACCACAATCTCTGTCTGTTTTCCCTCCCCCTTTAGAATGCCCTGCAGCTGTTCAGTGACATCCTTGACCCTGACACCATGGAGGCAACATACCATCCTGGAGTCATATATACGGCTGCAGAAACACCGACTGTTCCCCTTACTATCGAGTCTCCTACCACTATTGCTCTTCCCCTCTTTCCACCCCCCCCCCCAGTGCAGCTGAGCCACTCACAGTGCCATGAGCGTGGCTGCACTCCCCAGAGGAACTGTCATTATGTTTTCCAACCCAGAAAAACGGTTCTCGAACGAGATGCACCTTGGGGATTTCCTGACTACCTGCCTGACACCTTTCTTCTGACTGATGGTCACCCATTCCCCCTTTGTCTGTACTTCTGTAAGCTGTGGTGTCACCACATCTAAAAACGTGCTATCCACGTAAAATGTCGTAAGGTGTTTCACTGGAGCACAATGGGACAAAAATTGACATTGATGCACATGAGCTGTTAGGAGAGGTGAAAGAAAGCTTGATAGGTTATATGGCAGAGAAGCTTACAGGGAGTTGTCGAGTTTCATAAACAGAATTCATAGATATCATCTTGGGCTTTCAGCTATCAGAGAGCTATCCATCATGTAGAGAAACCACGTAACCACATCCTGTACTAATTTACAGGCAGCATATCAGCGGCGTGAAAAGGTTCATTTTTTACGGTATATTGTTTTGACCCTGGGGTCATGGACTTGCCTGCAGAAAGCAGTCCTCTCACTCAGAACAAGTAGCAGGTTTTAAGGA